>NC_080833.1:117757016-118369211 GCF_030435755.1 Ochotona princeps | reverse complement strand
GTATGGACATAGATTTTGCTTTTCCTACTGTTTCATAGAGTCTGCAACAGAGGCTTGTATATGCTAGAAGCTAAATAACTGAATAAAATGAAGGAAGAAAGGAGGAAGGGGCTTGGCATAATAGCCTGGTGGCTAAATGCTCACCTTGCATCCAATGGGTTGGTTCGTGTCCCAGCTGCTCCACTTCCCACCCAGTTCCTTGCTTGTGGCCTAGGAAAGCAGTCAAGGACAGCCCAAAGCCTTGGGACCCTGCACCACATGGGAAATCTGGAAGAAGCTCCTGGCTCTTGGCTTCAAATCAGCTCAGCTCCAGCCATTGTGGCCACTTGGAGAGTGAACCAGCAGATGAAAAGTCTTTCTCTCTGTCTCTCTTTTGCTCTCTAAATCTGCCTTTCCAATAAAAATGAGAATAAATTTTTTTAAAAAAGAAGAAAGGGAGGGAAGTAGAGAGTGGTGGGGTCGGGGGGAGATGAAGGAAAGGGAGCAGGAGAATAAATACCAACTTTACTCCATATTATAAAACAAGAAACTAATCTATTGACCCAGTGAGCTGGTTGATCCAGGCCTCTTGGCAAAGACATGGAAGAGCATAATCCTCATGTTTTCATGTTCTGAATTTGGAGGTTTCATTTCCCACCTCCACCAGAATCAAATCACATTGTGGTCCATCTGAGGACGTCTACCTTTACCTTGCCTCTCTGTTCCGTGATAGACCATGGCAGGCAAGTATTTCCTGAACAACTGTGTACTAGGGTACTAGGCATGGAGCAGATTGATCTCAAACCCTTCCCCTCACTTTTTTTTTTAACTGTGCAGATTGGTGATAGTGCATGCTTCATTTAATCTCTCTTGGCTGCCTCCAGCATAGAACTATCGGTCTAATTCCAGGAACTGGGCTATGATCAATCTACTGTGTTCAGTAACAATGCTTGACCCATTTACATTTACAGGGGCAGCATCATCTAATTATATTTATCTTTCTCATTCTGAGCCTTCTCCCACTGGCAGGGATTGCGTGGAACTCTCTTCTCTTCCTAGTGTTAGAACATCTTCTGAGACAAGGAGAAATGGCTCAAGCAGAAGTGAGATCAATCGCTTCAAGAGTCACCAGCACAGTTTTCACAGGATAGATGGTTTTTCCTCTGCAACTGAAGAAAGATTAGGGGGGAAAGACTATTGTGACTTCCTTCACTTTGCTCCCCGCAAAAACTCGAGAAGCTCTTTGCATCTATTTGATGTTGAAAGCCAAGGGCCTTTGCTTGTATCTCCCTTCTTACGAACAATGAAGAAAGAAGGACTTGTGTAAAGTTTATTTACTAGTAGGTATTTAGCTCAAAGTTAAGTAACAAAAGATTGGGTTATATTTTTAAAGATTTGTTTTATTTTTATTGGAAAGGCAGAGTTAGAGAGCCTACAGGGAGATGCAGAGACAGAAATTTTTTGTCTACTGGTTCTCTCCCAAAGTGGCTGCAAAGACTGGAGCTCAGCCAATCTAAGGCCAGGAGCCAGGAGTTTCCTGCGTGTTTCCCATGTGGCTGCAGAGTCCAAAATACTGGAGTCATCCTCCGTTGCTTTCTCGGTCCATAAGCAGGAAGCTGGATCAGAAATAGAGCAGTCAAGACATGAACCAGTGTGTATCAGATTTTGGCATTTGTAGCTGAAGATTAGCCTGATGTGCCACGGTACCTGCCCCTTAAAGATCTGGTTATTAAACAAGTGTGGTGGGCCTGGAGTAATGGCTCAATTGACTTATCCTCCCCTAGTAAGTGTTGCAATCCCGTGTTGGCACCAGTTCATGTCCTGGTTGCTCCACTTCCCATCCAGCTCCCTGCTTATAACCTGGAAAAGCTGTTGAGGATGACCCAAGTCCTTGGGACCCTGAACTTACATGAGAAACCTGGAAGAAACTCCAGGATCCTGGTTTCTGATTGGCTCAGCTTTGGCTACTTTTCCAATAAAGACAAATAGATATTTTTTTAAAAGATTTATTCATTTTATTACAGCCAGATATACACAGAGGAGGAGAGACAGAGAGGAAGATGCTCCGTCCGATGATCCACTCCCCAAGTGAGCCGCAACGGGCCAGTGCACGCCGATCCGATGCCGGGAACCTGGAACCTCTTCCGGGTCTCCCACGCGGGTGCAGGGTCCCAATGCATTGGGCCATCCTTAACTGCTTTCCCAGGCCACAAGCAGGGAGCTGGATGGGAAGTGGAGCTGCCAGGACCAGAACCGGCGCCCATATGGGATCCCGGTGCGTTCAAGGTGAGGACTTTAGCCGCTAGGCCACGCCGCCGGGCCCAGACAAATAGATATTTTTAGAGCAAATGTGTTGTGAATGTTGGGATAAAAGTGTGCTGTTCCCTAGGAACTGGAAGATGACTAGTATGAAAAGTGCCAAACTCATTTTGGGGGACTCTATTGAAAAGTAAAGGAAATGTTATGGAAAAGGTCTACATTCCTCTGATATGCGCATTGTAATATTAAGCCTGCATAGAACAGAAAATATGATGAGTTGCGCAAATAATATTGAAAATCTCAGTATGTTCTAAGTTTATTATCGATAATGTTTACTCAATAGTTTTTTTTTTTTTTCTTGTGCCTGGTCTAACCAACCAATGCTATCTGAGAAATCAGCCTTGTTCTTATCGAAGATTATCTTGCAGTAAATGGTCTCATGTGAGTGCTTATCTTGGTGAGTCTTGGCGAAAGTATACATCCATCTTCTGCAACCCTCGGAATATAGAGCTTCAAAGCATTTTAATTTTGTGATTCAGAACACTCACTCCAACCTTGAACCCTTGCCAATAATTTCCACCCTGATCCAGAGAACAAAGTAAAGTGAATACTTGATATGGGAAATAATTATTTCTTATTCACTTGCTATTTTTATGTGATAAAATTCACATAACAGAGTATGCCATCTTACTCCTTTGAAGTTCATGGTTCAGTAGTACTAAGCATATTCACATTGTTAATGCAGCCAATCTTGGAAACATTTTTAGAGATGGAAATTACTTTGAATGATATTTATTTCAGGCCTATGTGGAAAGGATTAGATATTTCCTAAGCATTCCCAATAAGCCAGGTCATGCAGGAGCCACTTGGTCCAGTGACTAATTGATTACTCTGAAATCATATCCTTTGGGTTCAAGTTACCCTGAATATTTCATGTATTCTATCATCTCTAAGACAACCTTAATCATAAGTTGTGCCATTGCTACCATTTCTATATTAAGCACCAAAAAAAAAAAAAAAAACCCCAATGCAATCAACTAGAGTGGGAAGAAAAGCTTTAGTTATACATCTCTGTGATACATGTATCAATCACTTTAATCTCTGATTGCGTTGGGATTTATTTTTTAAATAATGAAAGATCTTAAAATATTTATTATTATTCATTTTTATTGGAATGATATACAGATTGGAGGAGAGACAGAAAGGAAGATCTTCTCTCCACTTATTCACTCCCCAAGTGGCCACAATGACCGGAACTCCGCTGATCCAAAGCTAAGACCCAGGAACTTCTTCCAGGTCTCCCACATGGGTGCAGGGTCCCAAGGCTTTGGGCTGTTCCCTAACTGCTTTCCCAGGCCACAGCAGGGAGCTGGATGGGAAGCAGGGCTGCCGGGACTGCTGGGACGTGACCCAGTGCCCATATGGGATCCCGGGGCATTCAAGGCGTGGACTTTAGTCACTAAGCTATCATGCTAGGCTCTAATTCTTTTTTTTTAATAAAAGATTTGGCCATTGATTGCAATATCTTGCATGGTGCATCATAGAGAATTATTTAATCCATATCTCAAAAGTAAAGAAATAGCTGCAGTTATTGGTGGGCAGCATCTTTAATTAGGTCCACCATAAATAATTTGGCTGTTGGTTTCCAAAAAAGAAACAAGGAAAATGGATTGGTGTTTTTTTTTTCTCTATGAATAAATATTTACTTCTTAAACTTAACATTAATGATCTGCTGTTCGATTTTTATCTTTTTTGGATACATAATAACTTATAACTTCAATGATTAGTTATGGTGCATTCTTTTTAAATTTATTATTGTATGATACAGTTCCATAGGTTCTGAGATTTCCTTCCCTACCTCTCCAAATCCCCTTTCCAGGACCACGTCAAATGGCAGTGACGATAGTGGACATCCTTATCTAGTTGCAGATCTTAGTGAGAAAGCTTCCAATCTCACCCCATTCAGTATGATTCTGGCATTGGGTTTTTCATAAACTTCTTTGATTATATTGTTGAATGTTCCTTCCATACCTATCCTGCTTAGAGTTTTTAGCATGAAGTGGTGTTGGATTTTATCAAATGCTTTCTCTGCATCTATTGAGACTATCATATGAGTCATATTCTTCAATTTCTTGATGTGGTGTATTACATACATACATTTGCATATGTTAAACCATCCCTGAATGCCAGAGATAAATCCCACCTGGTCTGGGTGGATGATATGTCTAATGTTTTATTGCATTCTGTTGGCTAGTATTTTATTGAAGATTTTAGTGTCTATGTTCATCAGGGATATCAGTCTATAGTTTCATAGAAAAAACTTGGAAAGATTGCCTCCCTTTCTATTATTTTGAATAGTTTATGAAGATTGAAGAATTGCGGTCAGTCCTACTTGGAATGCTTTGCAGAATTTATCAGTGAACCCATATGGGCCCAGGCTTTGTTTGTTGGGAGGAATTGAATTACTGACTCAATCTCTGTCTTGTTTATACGTTTATTTATATTTGCTGTTGCCTCATCACTCAGTTTTGGTAGATGGTATGTGTCCAAGAGTTTATCCATTTCTTGAATGACTTTTTAAAATTTCAGATTATTCTTTGTATGTCTGTGGCTCTGTTGTTATGCTTCCTTTTTCACCTCTAATTCTTTTAACTTTTGCCTTCTGCCTTTTTAAAGATTTATTTATTTTTATTGGAAAGTCAGAATTACAGAGCGAAAAAGAGACAGAGAGAAAGATCTGTCTGGTGGTTCACTTCTCAAGTGGCTGCAATGTCCAGAGCTGAGCTGTTCCGAAGCCAGGAGTCAGGAGCTTCTTATGTGTCTCCCACATGAATACAGGATTCCAAGGCTTTGAGCCATTCTTTACTGCCTTTCAGGCTACAAGCAGGGAGCTGGAAGGAAAGTGGAACAGCTGGGACATGAACTGGCACCCATATGGGATCCTGGCACAGGTAAATTGAGGATTTAGCCACTAGGCTATTGTGCTGAGCCTCTCCTGTTAAATTTATTTATTTATTTTTAATTGGTTGGGCCAGTGGGGTGTCTATTCTGTTTATTTTCTTGAACAACCAACTCTGTTTCATTGATTCTCTATATTGTTCTTTTGATCTCTATTTGGGTTATTTTCTTTCTCATTTTGATTATTTCTTATTTTCTGTTGATCTCAGGATTATTTGCTGTTGTTTTTCTAGCTCCTTCAGGTATATGCTTTGCTCATTTACCTGGTGTCTTTCTTATTTCCTAATATAGACACTAATCGTGATAAATTTGCCTCTTAACACTGCCTTGACAGAGTCCCACAGGTTTTGGTGTTTAAGTTTTCATTGGTTTCATTGGTTTTCATTGGTTTAAGCCTTCATGGGTTTCAAAGAATTTAAAATTTTTTTTTTCTATGTTTGCTTCTCCAATCCTTCTTTCATTCCTTATCCTATTGTTCAGCTTCCAGGAATTTTACGATTCTTTCCCATAGCCCACCTGGTCTCACCTTCCTCCTGGGCTGCAGTCTGCAATCTTGTGTGTTTTCCACAGATGTTCTTTGTGCAGCTGTGTTCTTTGTGCAGATGTTCTTTGTGCAGTTCTTTGTTCTGGTGGCCTCCAGGGAGCTTCACTCACCCTGTCTGGCAATTTTGTTTCTTCAGCTCTGTGCTCCACCTGACCCTGTCTCACAGCTCTCTCCCCACTGGTGTCTGCGACTTCCTACCCCGGTCTGCCATCTTGTTCCCCAGCTCCTTGGTGTAAAAAATTGCAAATGGGACCAAGGTCAGACATGCGCATGCAGTTGCAGCGATATCAAACCTTTTTTTAAAAAAAAGGATTTATTTATTTTTTATTGGAATTCGGATAAACAGAGAGGAGAGACAGAGGAAAAGATCTTCCATCCAATGGCTCACTCCCCAAGTGACCGCAACGGCTGGTGCTGAGCCAATCTGAAGCCAGGAGCCAGGAGCTTTTACTGGGTCTCCCACGTGGTGCAGGGTCCCAAGGCTTTGGGCCGTCCTCAACTGCTTTCCTAGGGCACAGGCAGGTTGCTGGATGGGAAGTGGAGCTCCGGGATTAGAACCAGAGCTCATTGGGATCCTGGTGCGTTCACGGTGAGGACTTTAACCGTTACACTATCGCACCGGGCCCGTGATATCAAACTTTTGCAGAGGCACCAACAAATGTGAGATGCTGTCGATTGTAACACACTCCCCAAATTCAGAACCGTGAAATATGAAAGAATGTGCATTTTATAATGCATAAAATACAGACTGGGCTGTTTGTGCTTGGCCAGGATATTTAACTTCCTTGTTCTTAAGATTATTAATGTATAAAGGGAGGTTCATAGTTATGTTTGTTTCCTGGGGTGTAAGTGAAGAGTACAGACAAAATGAAGCATTTAGCATAGTAATTGGTGCATATTAAGCCATCCCATAAATTTTAAACACCATTATCAGCAATAATTTTTTCTGTGCCTGTGTATGTCAGGTATTTATTTTTTAATATGAAAGATAGCCTCAAAATTGTTGTATCAAAGCAGTAAATGTTCATTATCTCACCATGACTCAGGGATGTTTTCATGGTTTGCTTGGCAATGGCTCAGCATCTCTCATGTGGTTTGGAATTCAGTTCTTTCCCACATGAACCTCACTAAGGCTTTTCGAGTGTCTTCATGACCTGGCAACTGCCTTCCTCTGCCTTCCTCCGGAGTAAGTGACCTAGGAGTACAGGGAAGAAGTCACAGTGTCTTTATGACCCAGTTTTGTTTTCCTCACTATCCATCCAGTTATTCCACCTCGGAGAAATAACTGCAGCTTTGAGAAGGGTTTGTACAAAAATATTTGAGCAGCAATGAGGTAGTGCAAGATTCTCATACATGCCCAGGATTTCAGATCACACAGAGGGGCCCAGTGCAGTAACCTAATGGCTAAAGTCCTCATCTTGTACACCCTGGGATCCCATATGGGCACTGGTTCTAATACCGGAAGCCTGGCTTCCCATCCAGCTCCCTGCTTGTGCTTCTGTTCAACAGCCATAAATTAGAGGTTCCCATAACCATTTTCTTGAGTTTATTCATTTGCTGGAACAGAATAGAGCTTAATAACTCACGTTATTACTAGATTATTTGTTTTTGTTAAAGGATCCAAATCAGAAACAGTTACACAGAAGAGATGTATAGGGCAACATATTTAATAGTTAGAAAAGTCAGAATAATGAAGGCATTTGACATAAATTTTCCAGATAATTGTGCTGTCTGGACCAGAATTCTTGAATTTGAGATGGACATTCACCTTTAAACGCTGTGTATAGAGAACTGTGTAACACCAGCAAAGTCTAATGAGGTTGTATTGTAGTGTGTGATATATATCCCCAGGAGTTCTAACTTGATAGATCATTATGCAATCACACTGCCTTTTCTCTTCAAAAAGGACAGGAAAAAAAAGGGGGAAAGATGTTGGGTTTGAAAATACCATGAAATTCCATTTCTTTAAGAAATGTCTGCAAAATTAAATACATATAATTATGTATGGCTATTTATCTATAATCTACATGTTTCAGGGACGGAATTATAAGGGAAACCACCTTGCTGCCGTGGTTGCCTGGTTGGGTACCATGAGCAAGAAAGAAATTGCTTCATTCAAACCATTAATGACATGTCACTGTCAATCCACCTCGAACTGCATCATGTACCTTTCATTCTTTGTGTTAAAAATAAAGAAATAAAGAAGGGAATATTTCCAGATTCCATCTTCTTCCTGAAAACGAAGCTGTGTTGAAACACCAAACCTTATACTACAGATTTCTTCCTTGCTTCTAAATTTCACCATAAAAAAACAAGCATCTAAATTTAATTGCATAAGAATTTATAATGATGATGAACTTGTTTTTTGAAAATCACCGTTTCTAAAAACATCTTCTAATTTCACCTATGATTTGGTGAAACAGTGAAATGCTTCATCTCTTTTTTCCTCTTGGCTTTGCATTTTGTAAGACAGAATTCTAATTAATTTAATTCTAATTAAACATTTATCTCAATGCTCCTATAATTTCTTAGCTAGACCTAATATACTGATGTGGACCCCAGACCTTGAGAACAGTTTTTAAATATGCTATTATTGACCTCAAATTCCTGGTATAATCTTAAAACAAGGACCCTGGGGGTAATTTGTGGTATACGTGACAAAACTGCCCCATGTTTTGTGTACTGACAACACTTTATTAAGTTAGGACATGCTGAAGGTATATTTAACTGAATTGCTAATACCAAAGATGTAGTATTTCCCTCTGATCAGCGCAGAATTAGAGCAGGCACACCCTGCTTTGACCAAGACTCCTTCAAATCCCTCAGATACACAAGGAACTCATAAAACTTAGATAGCTAATACTTTGTGGAAGCAATTATTGTGCTGTGGCTAAGAGCTTGTCTGCCACATATGAAGACATTAACTCAAGTTTTTGAGCCTGAGTGTTGCACATCAATATTAGAGAGTGGGTTCAAGCTGCTTGCTTTGGGTGGGAGGATAGCACAGGAAGGAACTATGTGTTTGAAGAACACATGTCTTCTGTGATCATTTTCTTGGAAACTTTCTTTATTCCATTAGACTGGCTAAAAAAAAAGATCCAGGATACATTTTGACCTGTTAAACCAGAGGTGAAAAGGACAGTGGACCTGCAAGCTCTCTGGTGCAATAAACTGAATGTGAGATATCGGAAATGGGGCACAAACATTGGTGGGAGTATTTGACGGGACACCTGTCAAATAATTTAGCTGTGTCTGGCAAGGTTGTCGACCATCTTCAACATTTTTAGAAGCTTTAACAGCACCTGAGATGATGGGAATTAGCAGATGTTGGCACTTAATTACCAATGGATTTTTGGTACTTTGAGTCTTGGAGACAACAGCTTCCTTTGCTTTCAGCAATGGTATTAGTAGCATGTATTGAATATTTACCAGGTGCGGATGCTGTGTACATGGTCTATTTGGTCTTCCATGCAACTTAGCAAAGTAGACACCTTTACCATCCCCCTGTCCCAATGATTAAACTTTTGCCCAGGGAACTTAGGACTGAGGCAAATGTAAGCCAGTAACTTTGGGATGGAGAAGGAAGGCATAGTATATCATATCCAAACCCAATAGTTAATGGGCTATATAGAAGAAATCTATCCCACCAACTGAGCCTCATCCCTTCTAGTCTTATCCTTGCTCATCTACAGCAATAGTCACTACCAGAAGGAAAAGTGAGATAATTCCTCAGCTTATTAGAAGGAATTAAAATGAATGACCTCCACACTGCACTTCACAGTGATGTCTAAGTTTAGTATTTTTGTCATCACACATGTCCCAATTCTTGGATTAGAGGCTCAGTTTAATGTTTTTCAAGGTAAACTAAAAATGTCTTACCTTTTTTTTTTTAAAGATTTATTTTTATTCCAAAGTCAGATGTACAGAGAGGAGGAGAGACAGAGAGGAAGATCTTCCATCCGATGATTCACTCCCCAAGTGAGCCGCAACGGGCCGGTGCACACCAATCCAAAGCCAGGAACCTGGAACCTCTTCCAGGTCTCCCACGCGGGTGCAGGGTCGCAGTGCTCTGGGCCATCCTCAACTGCCTTCCCAGGCCACAAGCAGGGAGCTGGATGGGAAGTGGAGCTGCCGGGATTAGAACTGGCACCCATATGGAATCCCGGCACGTTCAAGGTGAGGACTTTAGCCGCTAGGCCACGCCGCCGGGCCCAGGTGTCTTACCTTTCAACCACCTTATGTCTCTTATCTTTAAGGCCATGTGGTGATTTTTTTTTTGTTGTTCCATTCCATTTATTTTGTTAATGTATTACCTGTTGCCTTCTTCATGTTTATTCCTTAGCAATCCTTGTCTACGTAGTTCTCCCTGTGGCTCAACTCAGGTTTGGAACAATCACCTGTAGTCATTAGTTGACTTAAGAAATCTTTCTAACATTGGGGCATTCATGAAAATTGAAAATTAGTTAAGGTTTATCTCAGTGGTTAACCACATACAATCTGCTGATTTTCTTTTTTCTTTTTTTATTTTTTAGTTTTAAAACAAGATGTATTAGAAAAGTTGAGAAAGGAGACTCCCGTCTTACTGACTTTCTATCTCAGGTTCTAAAATAATGATCACCCATGAATTTAGTAAACAAGATCTTAATAAGGTCTGACAGGCACAAGCTGAGATGAGAGGGAACTGGCAGACTTCAGCCTCTTCTACTAAATGATAACCATGGGTTCTAAAGCAGCTGAGAATATCTGGGAAAAATTGGTGTTTCTTGGGCAGTTTGTCACTGAGATGCAAAGGTTGTGTCTGCGGACACACACATACACATACTCAAAGAACCTCTAAACACCAAAAATTGTTGACCTCCATGCTTAAAATCATCAGTTTGTAAAATAACCATTTATTTATTCATTTCTCGATCCATCCATTCAGAAAATATTTGTATATTAATTAGCAATTGCAATTATTTTTGCATTTGATACTGGGATAGCAATGATGCCTAAGACATGGTTACTGCGTCATATAATTTAGTTATAACAATAAAAATTCTGCGTGTAGGAAAAAAAGTTATCCAGGGAAACGTCTTAAGCAGAAGAAAGTTTACCTGACTGCAGTATGGACACATGAAGAAGATAATTGCTTTTCTTTTGATTTGGGAAAACATGAAGTCATATTTTTTGAGTTAGCCAGCTTCCTTTAATGCAGGATTTTATTGTAAGTTTAATATGCCAACGTGTACTGTTAATTTCCAGGAAGGAAATAAAATATGCTGCTTTTCTCAGATGTATATGCCAATGTTTGTGTGTGTGTGTGTGTGTGTGTGTGTGTCTGTGTGTGTGTGTAGAGAGAGAGAGAGAGAAATAGAGACAGAGAGAGATAAAGAGAGAGAGACAGATTTATCACATAGAATTGAGTTTCCCAGAGTATATTTTTGGAAATTCTATCCCTGAGTAATCTTTCCTGTCGAAGAATCATGATTTAAAAATAGGTGTGAAAATTATTTTGGCTATGGGAAGGATACTGCCAAGGAACAGAAGCCGTTGTTGAACAGGCCTGGCTAATGTGTGATAGTAGTGCTTGAAACACTCAGGTAGCCCTAGTTACAGCATTACTACCATCCCACTGATGCCCTGGAAAAGTTTCAAACAGCTACCCTTTTCTTCTGGGCAGATGCAGTCCTGTGATCCAGGCATGCTGGCTAGTAGAGTCAGGTAAGGCTGGGTTCAGTCTCTATCATCTCCCCAGCAAGTGCCATTGAACTCAACTGAATGTGTTGGCCTTACCTGGAAATGAAGACTCTCCTTTCTGCTAACCTCAACGAAATTTATCAACATTATACTTCAGGCTTCAAATAGCAGATTAGCTGGCCACAATACGAATAACCGGGGAGTTGTTAAAAATACAGAATTCACTGAATTGAGGACACCATTACTTACATGCATTCTAGTTTATTCTGATGGACAACCACTTAGGGGAAAAGCCATTAAATTTATATAAATATATATTTATAAATATATTTATATATCTATTCATATATATTTATATATAAATATATATTCACATATATATTTTTATATAAATATATTGGGAAAGAGAGCAATTTTGACCCCCAATCAAGGAATATTTGCTTTTTCCTAGTAACAAGATGCACTTGAGAAATTAGAATGAGAAATAAGCAAGACCACTACAATTAAGCATATAGCAAAAGTCAACTGAGCTGCTTAGCAAACTGCCTGCATGGATGTTTTCTGTAAGAATTTAATAAAATATTTTCTATTCTAAACAAGAACATATGAAGAGGTACCTGTAAGGCCCACCATGGTCCTAAGGTTAGTTTCAAGCAAATCTATTCTCCAAGCAGGGAGAGAAGTGGTTGAAGCTGACAAAAATGCCCTAGTGGATTTACTCCAGCAAAGTGAGATAAAATGAAGCACCCTGTAGAAAAATCAAACAAGTAAGGGCACATTTGTGGAAATTCAATTTTTTTGGTGCTAAATTCAGCAAGTTACACTAACAATTTTAACAAAGTCTTTATGGCTAACACTGGGTGAAGCAGGATAAGAATATCATCTCATTTAATTCTGCATGTCTCAAAATTTACCGTGAGTTGAATGGTCATACATTCTGATTATTTATTATTTGACACTTATTAGGTGATGAATAACATTTGTGGGATTAGTCTCTATTTTTTATGATACAGTTCCATGGTCTCAGGGATTTCCCCTCTCCCCTCTCGAGTTTCCCTCCCCTCACTGATTTCCCCTGAATTCTTACAATAACATAGTCCTTCAAATGTAGTCACATTTCCATCATTCTGCTATGGAAGTGTATCTTGACATTGTAAATATAGGCGATGATAGAAAGTCCAGCATCCTGTTGTCAAAATCTATTTAACAATTTCATTGGGACTCCATCTTTTATTGGGGTTTGAGATGCACACTGCACTGTATCTTCACTTGTTGATATGATAGCAGTTCCTCTAGATGAATGTGTGCACATGAATGCTTGCCTATGTTGATCTTGAATTTTGCATGAAGGTTGCCTTATGTCATAAAGAACGTATATTTGTCCTTTTGGAATAGACTTATTTCACTGAGCATAATAGTCTCTCTGAAAAACGTAGGCATTGGTAAAGATTTCATAGAGGGCCAGGCGGCGTGGCCTAGCGGCTAAAGTCCTCGCCTTGAACGCACCGGGATCCCATATGGGCGCTGGTTCTAATCCCGGCAGCTCCACTTCCCATCCAGCTCCCTGCTTGTGGCCTGGGAAAGCAGTCGAGGATGGCCTAAGGCTTTGGGACCCTGCACCCGCGTGGGAGACCGGGAAGAGGTTCCTGGTTCCCGGCATCGGATCGGCGCGTACCGGCCCGTTGCAGCTCACTTGGGGAGTGAAACATCGGACGGAAGATCTTCCTCTCTGTCTCTCCTCCTCTCTGTATATCCGGCTTTCCGATAACAATAAAAATCTTAAAAAAAAAAAAAAAGGATTTCATAGAAAAGCCATTGGCAGTTCAAACCAAAATAAGCAAATGGGACTACATCAAGCTGAGAGGCTTCGTTACAGCAAAGGAGACAATCAACAAAGTGAAGAAGCAACCAACGGAATGGGAGAAAATCTGCACGCTATGCAACCAACAGGGGACTAACATCCAGTGTTTACAAGAGTTTCAGAAACAGAATGACAGCAAAGTAAACATACTATGAGGAAACGAACAGCTGTTTTTTAAAAGAACAAATTGAAATGGCTAATAGACATATAAAAAATGCTCAGGCTCTCTAGCTGTCAGGGAAATACAAATGAAAACCACATTGAGGTTCCACCGAACTCCACTAATATTGGCTGACATTCAGAACTCTACTAAGAACACCTGCTGGCATGGATGTGGGGAGCAAGGTGCCCTGCTTCACTGCTGGTGGGAGTGTAGGCTAGTACAACTACAATGGAAGTCAGTATGGACAGTGCTAATAGAACTGAAAATTGACCTGCCATATGACCCAGTATCCCACTTCTGGGAATATATCCAAAGGAAATAAAATCTGAGAAAGTGACCTTTACAACAGCACAATCTATAATAGCAAAAACATGGAAACAACCCAGATGCCCGTTGTCTGGGTTATCTACTGCATGGAATACTACTGAGCCATTAAAAAAATAATAAAATGCTGCCACTTTCAACAAAATAGAACTAATCTTTTAAGATGCTTTTTTTGGAAAAAAAAAAAAGAGTGGTCAATGGACAGATGCATGCACACACACACACACACACACACACACACACACACACACACATTCACCTGCTCTTCTAGCTACCTAATAACCCAGAACAGGCTGAAGCAGGAGCCAGGAACTCCACCTGCATCTCCCTTAAAGGTGGCAGGAACTCAAGTACTTGAGTTATCTTTTCCTGCATTCCCAGATGCATTAGCAAAAAGCTGTTCCGGAAGTGGGGGAGCAGGGACTTGAGCCAGCAGCCTGATGACACAGAATGTGTGTATCTGAAGCTGAAGCGTAATGTGCTGGGCCACAATGTCCTGCCTACATGAGTATTTTGTATAATTATTTTAAAAATGTTTCCCCATGTTGTAAATTGGTTGATGTCAAAGCCTAGCCACAGGCATTGTAAGCTCTATTTTGGACCAAGTTATTTTAGTTTAAATAAACATAAACTTGGCTAAATAAGAAACACAGGGTGGCTTGAGCAGGAAGCATGGCATGGTCTCAGGAGGTCTGGACACAGAAATTGGAACCTCCCCAGATATTCTGGTTTTCTTGTTTCTCTTTCCCTCCCTTCTTGCCTCATCCCAAGCCTGCTTGCCCTGCTCTGTGACATTTGTCTTTCAAGGGCTCCCATCAGTCTGTTCTCACTTCAGTCGAGTACAGAGTATCAAATAAATAGTCTCTGAACCCAAATTTAAAATTTTCCAGGGAGAGATCTGATGTACTTGTCTTGTGTAAGACTTCCATTCAAGTCATCCATAGCTGCAAATATGGGAAGCGGGGCACAGCATAGCCATGACCTCACCTGTTGGTTGGAAGTTGTTCTCCAAGGGAGGCATTGAGTTTGGATGATCCTTGAAAACTCAGCTTCTGCAGGCTCCTCTGGCTGCATCTCTTGGCTTTATACTTGCTGCTGCCCCATCCTGCCTTCAGGGAAACTCTGTGGCTTGCGCTCGTAGGAACTTGGTCATACAAAAGGGTTCTGTCGACTACATTTTACAAAATAGAACACAAGATTTAGAACCTGTGGCAGATTATTTAATGGAATTTGTTCTGAATACTTTAATACTGGTGAAGAGTAATAATTTTTGCATTCTCTGTTTGAGAGTTTTGTTGTTTAGATTTTTCTTAAAAGCAAGAATACACACTACTTCCACTATCACTTCATTTTCTATACCTCTTTTCCCCCTTAGGTAATAAAATACAGAATTTGAATGGAGACTTAGGGGAAATAACAACAGTTGTGGTTGGGGATTACACTCAACAGAAAACATTTTTATAGAATCGTGGAGTCAGGTGGGATCTTACAGATCATACAATTCAAGACCTTCACTTTACAAATGAGAAATATGACACTCCATGTGGACAGAATGTGCCCAAGGTCATAGAGATAGGTAGTGGGTCTGACCTAGAGGACACATATTTTTATGTGTCTTTTGATTACTTCTAAGTTATTTCTCTATAACCTAAGGGTTATCTTTGTAATAAAAGAGTTAACTCAGAGAATTTCATATCTTTTTTTTAAACTCATTTTAATTACAGGACTTGGAGATTGCCTTGCCTTAAGTTTCTCTAGAAACAATGCATGTTGACAGTAATTCTTCCAGCAAAGAGGCAGAGAGAGCCAGCATCTGGTTTTAAATATTGTTAGCACAATGGAATGAAGGCCCTGGTGAATTTACACAGGCCTTTACTGTTTACACAATCCAACGGGGCCTTTGGGAAGCATTTTTCCCCTCGTCTCTTTTGGTGCTTGATCAAGGGACAGATATTTGCTGAAGAAAGCATCCTGGTTTGGGACAATGGGTTTTCAATTTGCAAAGGACTCAAAGGCTTTTTGGCAACTGGAGTTCAGCTTTGGAGTGTGTGTGAAATTACCGGTAGTGTATTGTTGTCCACATTTTTGTCTGAATGTTATTTCTGAGTCCAACATCTTTTTCCTTTTTTGGTCTGCAAGTTTCGCTCTCTCCTTCAAGCTCTCATGAAGCATTTTGTTCCCAGATAATGTCAAGGAAAATGGCCAGAAAGCAAATATCACAAGTACAACAGCTTAGAGGTGGGAATTTTATTGCATTTTCCTTAACACAGCCCATATGAAAAAAATGACAGCACGATGCCTCGTATCTTCTTTGGCTCAGAATCCCTGTCTTCCTTGGAACAGAGCACTGCAAAGAAAAGGTCACTTCGGGTTACCACCAGAGGACTGTGTGACTCCCAGCCTACCTTCAGGTTTGCTCTCATGTACCCATGTTTGCTTCAGGCCCCTGACTCCTCTGACAGGTGCCAGCTGGTGTGTTGTCATGACAAGGGTACTATTTTTCCATTACTGGTGCTCCTGTGGCTGCCATTATGATTCAAGGAGCCATTTTAGCCACAGGTGAAAAGATGATGATCCTCTCAGGGCAATGGCTCTTCCGTCTTTACATTATCACTTGTTTTATTTCCCCATTCGTAAGAGACTTCTTTGCTCCATCCACTGAACAATGTGATGAAATCCACTTTTAGGAGGATATATGCTCTGGTTCACAGTTTCCCTCATATATTGTCTAATGACTTGGATCACTCAGTCCAAGATGATTATTTCCTAGAATTCTCAGATCTCTGGGTTAGGCTTACATCTTCCACTTCCCAGATCTGACAGTGAGTTAAGCATTATCAACCTTTCTTTGTTGACAAATCCTTAAACCCTACACTGATTATTTGTCCTTATGTGTAGAGGAGCCACATGGAAATAAGAATTTGTTAATTGTGATGTATAGGATTTTCTATGCAGGAATAGCAAATTAGATGCTGACCACACTATTCTAGATGTTTTGTTACCTTACTAGGTTTGAAAACCTCAGAGATAAATCTAGAATGTGCATTGTATTTTTTTTAAAAGTACCATTATTTACTCATTTGCCTTTTAAGTGGAATGTAAAGTAATTTTTATGTTGGGAGTGTTTACTTTGGGGAAATCTTGCCTCCAGTTTTGGCTCCTTTGCCCATATCTTCTTGTCCAATGTTTTGTTTCAATGATGCCAAACATTTGGTTGGTTAGCTGGGATTTTTAGTTTCGCATCCAGATGTTTGCAATCCTGTGGACATTGTCAAAGATTTGTTTATTATCATCCAGCATGTAATCATGCTGTGTCTGCAGAATCTTCACCCACCAGATGAAAACTGAAAAAGCTAGTCAGTCATCCAGATGTGTCCAAATGCCTGGGTGTTTGTCATTGCCAAAGAACATCTGGATGGCCATATTTTTTCCTTTAGTTTTTATTCATGTCTTTGGCATCAACACAGACTTGGGTTTAGTTGCTCTGGATACAGCACAATAAATAGTCCTAATGAGGATAGCCAGATATTTAGCAGAGATGCGTTCATAGGGTTCCTGTGGTTGAATTCCCCACTCACTGCTCTGCACAATCAGAACATCATCACCATCTGCAAAAGTCTCAGAGAAAGAACACAGGGACCCCTGTGAGTTGCATGCAGAGGTCTATCAGCTTTGGAGGAGATGGGACAGTGTATGCCACCAGCATTTCTGTAGGGAGAGCCTCCAAAACCAGGGAAGCAGAACTAGGAGGGAAGGAAAGTAATTTGGCAGCACTGGTAGTCCTGAACACAAAGCATGAAAGCAATCGCTCATCATAAATGCAAACAGATATCAAAATAAATCTCTGGCAAATTGTTTGCTCTCTTTGGACCATTGCAAAATGAGAGAGCTGGATTTGATGATCACTAAGGTCTCTTCCTGTCCTGGTGGTTTGTTATTCCATTAAACCTATGTGTCATTGCACAAAGGACACAGGAACACAAGGGAGGATAAAAGCCTGGTAGTTCAGGGCATAAATTCCTGGGCCAGAAAAGCCTACTTTACATTCCTGTGTATTTTTCATCATCTTCACCAAACCAGAACATCTCCCAGTTTCTTTGAATCTTGTTCTTGCCTGTAAGAGTTCACAGAGGTGGGCATTGTTGCTGTGCAACGGGCTAAACCATCGCTTGGGATATTCATATCTCATATTGGAATGCCTGAAATTGAGTCCTGCCTCTTTCTTCACTTCCAATTTAGAATCCTGCTAATAATGCTGATCTTGGAAAGCAGCGGGTGATGACTCAAGTTCTAAGGGATACCACCCAAGTAGGTGACCCAAATGGAATTCGTGGTTCCTGGCTTTAATTGGTCCAGTCTTCACTCATTTGGAAAGTGAATCGGTGGACGGGAAATTATTTTTTCTCTCCCTTGCCATCTCTCTCTTTTCCTCCCTACTTCTTTTCCTTGCTCTACTTTCAAATAAAAGAAGACATAAGACAAACAAGCAAATATTACAGAGCTATCATTTGGATCATGCTGTAAAGATTGAATGAGATAATGCATTTAGAGAACTTACACACTGCTTATTGTACCACAAAACAATAGAAAAATAAGCTCCATGCACAATCACAACTCATCTTGAATCTGAAATTCCTATGAGATGACTGGCTTGAGTTACAACTTTGGAAGCAGGTGAAAGAATTAAGAACAGAGGGCAGAAAATGAGGAGCAGAGATAGGAATAGAAGCTTGAGACACTCCAATATGAAAGGAAGGCAGGAAGTCTTAGCTAATGCAGCAGGAGGAAAACGAGCAGTCCATGGCATCCTGAAAACTCTAGGAGGGGAGGGCTTTCCAAGATGAAATCATATTCTGGGCCACATGCTGCTGATCCGTTGGTGATATGAGAGAGTAAGTGTAGTAGAGGTTGTGTTCATTTGGATACCTTGAGTATCTGGAACAAAGATTCTAGTGAGATTGATGTATTAAAGAGTTGTATGTGGGAAGCAAGGCACTGAAAGTTTAAGAAAGAGAAAGAGGGCCAATGTTTTCATGGTGATGGACATGCAAGCTGGACCACACAGGATGGAAAAGTAAATCAAAACAGAAGAGATAGACTTGACATGTGTTGACAACCAGCATAATAAGTCTCAGTGTACGGAGGTGATAGATGGTAAATAGACTATCAGCCAACCTTAACTAGCCTTCTAGTTTTCATGAGAGCAAACATGGAGTTGATGCGTGAGGCAGGTGCATCTCTATGTGAATTCCTTATTTTTGGAATAATTACCACGTGATGTTGTTTGTGTATGGTGGAATGGCATGGCAAAAGAGGCTGGACGAGATGATGTATAGTGGTTAGTCAAGAGAGAGAAAGACAAACTCCCCAATATTCTCTTTTCCCCAATCTTTGAATTTGTTTTTTCTTGCCTTGTTAAGTGAAATCTGCTTGCTCCTGAGAGTTCTTTCCTATAATGCACAAGGGGAGTTTCTTTCCTTTCCAACTCTACATCCCTGAATGGGAGCAGTAGGTTCTCCTGGCTACCCATTGCCACAATTCCTGTTTTTTTTTTGACCTTTGAAAATCTGTCCCCACGTTCTGAAAGACCATATTTAATCCCTCCATCACATCACTCTATCTGTTTTATTATTTCCTCCAACGAGAATTTTAGTTCTAGGTTTGATTTTTTTTCCCTTTACTATGTTGGAAAATTTCCATATCTTTTTGTCTTGCTTTGTTGCCTTTTTCCAATCCAGTTGCCTGATCATCTCAATCTATCAATTCTTGACAATTTTCTACACCTACTTCAAAGATGTAATTCCTTCTAGATCTCTATTAAGGATACTAGTCAATTTCTGGACATTTTGTTCTGTATTCGGTGCAAGGTTAATTTCAAAGACTGCCTTTATCTAGGATTTCTAGGTACTTATTACATGGAAGCACTTTTTTTAAAGTCCCATTTTTATTGCTTCTCTTTAACTGTATCTTTGTCCATCTTTGTATGTGGACAAGGTGTTGTGTTGATCCTTGTCTTTATTCTCTCCTGTGGTGGTTTAATCCTATTTTAAAATCCACTGCTGAAGGGTTCATTATTGAGTTCCTAATTAATTGCTAAAGTTGTCTAGAAATTACAACTGGTATACCTCTGCTCTCATGAGCCCATAATCATTTTTTTATTTTCTAGTATTCAACAGCAATGTGATTCTTTAAAAACTTGTGTTAACAATGTGCATAACTGAGTTTTTCTACCACCAAACTTCCTGCTACTGTGCAATCTGGGAGGCGGAGATGATGCCTCAAGTATTTCAGTCCTTGCTGCCCATGTGACAGATCCAGAATAAGTTCCAAGCTCCCGGCTTTGGTTTCCCCACCCCTGGCTATTTCAGGTATCTGGGTGACAAGGAGAGAATCGTTTATCTGTTGGTTCATTCTCCAAATGGTTGCAATTGTTTGGGTCAGCAGAAGTCAGGAGGCAGAAACTCCATCTGGGTCTTTCACATAGGTGACAAAGGGCCAGAGGACACTGGCCATATTCTCCCACTTCCTAGGCACATTAGTAGGAAGTTTGATTGGAACCAGAGTAGCAGAGACTTGAACTAGCACTCTGATAGGGAATGCTAGTGTCAATAAGCAACCTCTTAATTTGCTGTGCCACAGTATTGACTGCTCATGAATTTTTAAAGATCCTCATATGTGAATAAGGCATCTCCTAAGCTTTGGTTAGGTGACCTCTGATCCATGAAGAGAAATCAGATTGTCTGGTCAGGGTTTTCTTCACACAAATCTGTAGGAGCTCCTGTTTCAATTCCTTATCACTTCCAGCATTAGGTTAGTAGGGTTTTCAGAATGTTATACACCGTCATCATTGTGTGAACCTTTTCTGCTATGTTTGTAACAAGTGGGGAGGGACAAGGTGAAATTATTTGGGACTGGCACTGACCAGCTTGTAGATTTGAAGCAAGGCAGAAGCTCACTGCTTCTCAAGAGGAACGGGATGTGACGGTGGGTCAGTGTTGTAGCTGGAAGAATCTGGGTCTTGGGTTGTTTACACACTGCCAACTGCATAGACATTCATCTGTTAAAACAGGCTAATAATACTAACTTCAGGTTCATGAAACAGTGCGATAAATAGCAATAAAATCTGATAATGTATGAAATGCCTAACCCAGTGTACAGCTCATAGTAGGTACTCAGTAACAGCTTATTGTTGTGATTCATATGATATATGGTCAAAAACTTTATAGGAGACCATGTTAAAGTTTTAGCCAACAGAACTGTTTCCATCATACCACTACTAACTAACTTTATATTGTAGTTGATAAGTCATGTCTCCCATGCTTTTGCATTGACGGCTAAAAACCTCATGAAGCAGACAGCTGCCTGAAGTCATTTCGCAGATTGAGTCTTGGAGAAGTCAAGTAAAATCCTTGACACACCTGTATAACTTAGAGTTGGGTCATGAACACAAGTTTTTTTTTTTTTAATGTTAATACCATCTTGAGTCTTTGACAATCAGGGCAGGGCACCTGTCTACACAGCACTAATCCCACAAAAGACCTTTTACATCACTGCCTGCTAGAAAAGCAAGTAAACTTTTAAAATGTTCGTGTTGAGAATCCCAAATGAGACTCTCCATGCTATCTTTGGCCACACCCAGGTCAACAGTACATGTTGAAGCACAGTTTTGTAAGGTATTTTATCAGACATAGACAATTTTTCAGCGAACACATTTAAGATACAGGACCATTTATTCTATCATTAATGAAAACTGAGCAGCAAACTTACCCTGAGACAACATCGTCACTCAGATCATTTATGCCTTATTTTCAGAATAGAAGTAAATTCATAAGCAACTGAGTAAAAATGAACAACTGCTTTAATGAAAAATGTTTATGATTTGAGGAAGAGAACTAAAACTGGAAGCTCATGGAAATAGGGAAAGACTTCTAATTTTATCTGTTTTTTTTTTTAAAGAATATGACTCCAAATTCAGCTCTTTTTTTAAAAAAGATTTATTTATTTTTATTGGAAAGTCTTATATAGAGAGAGGAGGAGAGACAGAAAGGAAGATCTTTTGTCCAATGATTCACTCCCCCAAGTGACCGCGACGGCTGATGCTGAGCTGATCCGAAGCCAGGGGCCAGCAACTTCCTCCAGGTCTCTCACGCGGGTGCAGGGTTCCAAGACTTTGGCCATCCTCGACTGCTTTCTCAGGCCACAAGCAGGGAGCTTGATGGGAAGTAGAGCAGCTGGGATTAGAACCGGTGTCCATATGGGATCCCAGTGTGTTCCAGGCGAGGACGTTAGTCACTAGGCTACCGTGCCGGGCCCTGCAGCTTTAATTTTATGTGGAGTAAGAGTGAAGAAAAAATAGGTCAAAAGCAAATTCCCCCCACCTTGAATTGTTGGAATAGCACATAAGAATTGAGCATAGTCATCTGTCTTTGCAGATATTTGTGGGGAAAACAGTGTTCAGACAGTTTAGACTCCTGAGCTTGTGAAAACTGTGTTTTGTTGACATTTTCTTGCTCAGTTGTGTGGTAGAGAGAAGGCACTATAGGGTAGACTGTTTGTTCAAGGTGAATGTACACACATAACTTCACCAGAAAAACAGAACAAAACAAAAAAAACAAGAACTGGATCTTAAAGCTTACCAAGCCTTAACTGATCGACTTTCATTTGTTATAGAGATTTTCCCCCTACCCTGTTGAATGGGCGGTGTATGTGTGTGTGTGTATAATTGTAAAAAAAAAAAACTGAACAATCAGTTGATAAAGGCACAGATTTCAATGTTCTGAATTTAGTGCTATTGTTTTGTACATGTAACCTTAAGTAAATATCACATAATTTTGATTACTATAGAATCATGGTAAGTTTTAAAATGAAACAAAATATGAGTCCTTAATTTTTTTTCCAGGACCATTTTGGCAATTCATTATCCTTTGTAATTTCACATAGTTTTTATTTTTATTTTTTATTTTTTATTTTTTAATATATATTTTTTATTATATTATTTATGTATCTGAGGTGAAGGGGGATATTGAGGGAGAATCCCCACCCAGTCTCCCACCCGCCCAAGGTCCCAGATGTGGGGCATGCTGAGATACTTGCTCAAGTGGTCTTAATAGTCTTCCAGTTATGGATCGCTGCCAGTCACATCCCTCCCAGCTCGATTAGGTCATTGAAGAAGCCACTGATTGTCACAGTCCATCATGGAGTCTTCGTTTGCCCAGTATTTCGCTGCCCAACGTTTAGCTGAGGTGGTTGATTGACCTGTTCCGTCCTCCATCCTCTCTTAGCCAGGGCTCTGAGTCCAGCAGTTCGATTGGGGAGATCACCAAAGAGACTTAGAGGTATTCCCAGATCAGATTCCCGCATGTTCCAGCTAGTACTGGTTCCAGCACAGTCCATCGCCACAATCAGTTGGTGGTTGCAATCGCTGGGCTGGCTCCGTTCTCAGTCCCGACTTGCACTGGAACCAAGGGTGTTGCAGTCCAGCCTGGTTCTGTCCAGCATGCACTCGACTCTTTCATCAACCAGTGGGGTCTGCAGCCGAGTCGGGGCGACCCACAATAACCGCCACCAGGCCCGCCCCTCACCCTGGCCTGCCCGTATACATAGCAGACTAGTCCAGTCTGTCCCACTTCCCATATGGCTCCAGTACCTGTCAATAGGTATTGAAGCTTAGTTCCCTCCAACCAACTCAACTCTCCAGCCCTCACAGATATTGCTGAGTGCCTCTCCTTCAAGCCACCCCAGCCCCCCTCCTAGTTTTCATGCCCTCTCGCGGGAGTAGTGACCCAAGAGGGGGAACCCCACCACTTCCCTCTTGGTCTTTCTCAGCCCCGGTTTATGATCTCTTTGGGTGGTTCTGTGGTTTGACTTGACAGAATTAGCTCCCAGTGCCAGCTTCTGCCAGCTGTCTACGGTTAAGCCCAAACAACGTTCACCCACTCCAATTTATGCTAGAACCGGCAGGAATAGTCAGCCCAACCTGGCTTTTCCCTGTTCTAGTCCACATGCGGCGCTCAGGTGTTGCAGCCCTGCCCAGTCTGGTCTGTCCCCATCCCATCCCAGTCTATCCAGTGAGAGTAGCTGTCCAGCGAGGGGACCAGCCCCACCATCCCCCGCTGCTCTGTCCTCTCCCTTGCTGGTTCTCACGCGTGTTGGTTGGGTGCTGCCTTCTAATCCAGTACAGGTAATCTCACCCTGGAATTCCATATCATGCACTAGTTTTAGTCGTGACCAAACCTGGCCAGACCGACACTCTCCTCCAGTGCCCGGGTTTGCCAGTGGATGACATGAACTGATTCAGCCTGGTCCGCCCCTGACCGATGCCAAATGTATGCCAGTGGGAAACTTTCCATGGCCCATTCGGGGATGTTTCCTATCATACTTCTTGCGCTTATTTTGTGCATACCAGGGGGTCCATGAGCCAGCCCTTCTCAGTTCACCTTCTGTCCTAGCAGGAACAGTGGCTTTTCATGGCTGGCTTTCACCCCACTCTGGTTCCTGTTGTTGGATGACTCAACCCATCCATGGCTCGTCCATACCCATGTATAGCTCACACATGGCTCAGTAGGGGATTGAGACCTAGCCAAGTCAGTCCCACATCCACCCTGGTTCCCCAGGACACCAGATGGTGCTGGGGTCTGGCCCAGCCCGGTGCATCCAATCCCAGCCATACTGGTGTCATGGGAGACCACGGCTGTTTCCTAGCTAGAACGCAGCCCCCATTCCAGCACTCGTGTCCCTTGGTGGGAAATTCAACCCAGCTAGGGTGTCCCCCCCGCTGACCAACTTGGCCTGCTCCTAGCTGCAGATCACGCACCCGACAGTGGCTGTTCTGACTCAGCTTGTCTCAGGACCTCTCCTGTCTTGGCCTCTACCAGAGACACCGTGGCCCAGCATCCCCAATTAAAGTAGACCTGCAGGTGCAAGCGCAAAGAGTTACATGTCCCTATCACTGGCATTCACCAGGAATTCATGTTTCACATATACTAAAGTTGGCCTAATTCATGAGTGTCCCTGAGCAGCTATTACAAATAATAAAAGCCCCAGAGCTCGCCACTGGGTGGCCAGCAGGCAGAGCCTGGCACCAATTGGTGCACTGGCCGCCCGAAGCCATGGCGGCAGGACGGAGCTGGATTAGTCCAGCTCCCAAATTGCCCTCATGGTTTGCGAACTTGTGGGGGTCCGCTTACCGGAGAGATCATTGCTCCATGGGCGTGGAGAAGACTAAAGGCTCATCCACCGCCTTGCGGGGTAGTTTTGGCTCGAACCCTTAGCCGGATCCGCCTTAGCCGAGGTACCACCCTGCAGCTGCCACCCTGCGAAGTGGGTCATTCCGTCCCCAGCCCCAAGCATGGAATCCGCCCTAACTCGTCCTGCCTCCATGGCGGCAGGATGGAGCTGGATTAGTCCAGCTCCCAAATTGCCCTCATGGTTTGCCCACATAGTTTTTAAATTAAGCTGATTGTAGCTCTGCCTTCAGACCAGAGATGGTCTCCCCAAGAAACTGTTCAATTTATCTGGACAATAAGATGCTGGACTCTATGCTCAGTATATGTTTGCAACAAAAGAATCTCAACTTAATTTGAACTAAAATACTGCAACAAGGTGGAGGAATCCACGATGAGGGGAGGGCACGGGGAGGGGATGGGGGAATCCCAGAGCCTATGAAACTGTGTCACATAATGCAACGTAATAAAAAAAATTAAGCTGGTTGTATAACTGAGTTCTGCCCATTGACTTGTGTTTGAAAAGTCAAAGACTTTGGGTGATTTGGGAAACTGTTAAATTGGATTCTTCTTTCCTTGTAACTAATCTTTCTCCTGGGGAAACAGTGTCAGCCCCCATGGTAGGGAATTCTGCTAAACCATTTGGGGTTAGAGTAATGGGAGAATCATCTTCCATGTGAATGCTTTGAGTTCCAGGTCATTCCCTAATACTATGGCTGGTGCGATATTTGCATTATGTTCAGAGATTTTCCAAACTGAGCTTTCTTTTATGAGTTACAGTAAAGCACGTGTGTCATCTCTGATATGAAAATTAGATTATTGAGATTCTTGGAAGGCAAAGTCTAGTTTCATTCATTCCATGTAGGTGCAGAGTTTGTAGTTGAAAGAAACTCTGCAGCACTTCACTTGGTGAAGAAAGTAATAGTGGGCTTATATGTCCTTAGTTTTTTTTCTATTTCTGATTGCCGGATAATGGTAGCATAAATGATCATATTTCAACTTCTCTGCATTTAGTGAGCTTGAATTCATGCTGGCAAATTTGTAGAGAAGTAGAACTAGAATAATCTGCAAGGCACCTCATGTGCATTGACTAATATACACTTTGATGACACTGCTGGGGTTCATGAAGGTTAAGTGACTCCACCAAGATAGCAGGCAGATTAGGAAGACTGTGAAGTCAAACTTCTGTCTGTGATGTCCAAGGAAGCTGATTCTATGATCCCTGTGTCTACCTTGCCACTTTTAATAATTTCTTTAAAACACAAACAGGGCCCGGTGGCGTGGCCTAGAGGCTAAAGTCCTCGCCTTGAACGCACCGGGATCCCATATGGGCGCCGGTTCTAATCCCGGCAGCTCCACTTCCCATCCAGCTCCCTGCTTGTGGCCTGGGAAGGCAGTCGAGGACGGCCCAATGCATTGGGACCCTGCACCCGCGTGGGAGACCCGGAAGAGGTTCCTGGTTCCCGGCATCGGATCGGCTCAGCACCGGCCATTGCTGCTCACTTGGGGAGTGAATCATCGGACGGAAGATCTTCCTCTCTGTCTCTCCTCCTCTGTGTATATCTGGCTGTAATAAAAAAATGAATAAATCTTTAAAAAAAAAAACAGTTCCACTTCAGTTAGTTCTATTGTCCTGGCACAGAATTTCAGATGATGTTACACTGAAAAGGAGTTCAAATGAAATTTTAAAAGGACTCCAAGCCTTCCCACCCTCCACCTTGTAATAACTAATATTGGTATAATCTTTACCAAGGACTTCAGTGTTGCCACGGTAACCACATTCACAGTTTCTCAGGACCTTTGCAAAGTTTCCAAAACATCAGTATGTATACATATAAAGAAAGAAGAAAGATGTTTCCCTAAATTAAGAAATGACAAAAATCAACCATTGATTAACCTACTCTTTAAGTGTGTTCTCAAGCCTATTGTTTCATTTCTTTTTATTATGCCTGGTCAAAATGATGACCAGGTTACCATATCAGCATAGCCATGGGAGCATGCATTTGGAGTTATTTCTCCAATTATAGTAAACCAGTCAACAAAATTGATTAGAATCATTATTTTAGGTATCGGAGGAAAAAAACAGTAATAAAAATATATATATATATATATTAGAATATATAGACAATAGAAACTTACAAATATTATAATATAACCTATAAATATTATAAATAATAATAAATATGATAATATTATATAAGTGTTGTCAGTAAAATCCAATCCAAAAGCATGATAATGAAGTAGCTGATAAGGATATGATGATTGGGAATGTTCTCTTTGAGAGAAAGAAATTTACATGCAGAAAAAATATAATTAGCACTTGTTCCTAAATGGATCCACAATGAATTCTGCAAAAGGACATGTTTCTGCTTTCTCTAAGAATTGAGTCCTGATTGGCTTGAACATCTTCATTCAGCAGTAATTAATTTAGGGTTAGATCCTACTCCACTGCTGGTAGGGCTGCAGGCTGGTACAGCCTCTATGGAAATCAGTATGGAGAACATTCAAACAACTCAAAATCAATATACCGTATGATCCAGCAATAGCACTCCTAGGAATATATCCAGAACACTTGTTTTATGAGAAACCAACATGCACTCCTATGTTCATAGCAGCACAATCAGTAATTGCAAAAACATGGAAGCAACCAAAATGCCCATCAACAGAGGATTGGATAAGAAAGCTATGGTTCATCTACTCCATGGAATACTACTCAGCTATTAAAAAAAACAAAATGCAGTTCTTTGTGGCCAAATGGGCCAAACTGGAAACCATAATGCTAAGGGAAATGAGCCAATCCCAAAAGGTTAAATACCACATGTTTGCCTTAATTTAAGATGATATGATGTTATGTATAACATGTTACGTTATGTATGTTATATGTTGTGTATAAACCAAAACTGAAATGTCAATGAGGTAGTCACAGAAGGTGGCTAGGAACTCATTTACTTTTAACATATTGGTTACTCATTACTATGTCAATTAATTCCATAATGATGTAAATTTTTGCTGATGGTATGTTGGAGCTTTTAATTGATCGGGATGATATTCTGCTGGCTCTGTCTTCAGACCAGAGAGGGTATACCTAAGAAGCCGTTGAATTTGACTGGACAATAAGATGCTGCACTCTATGTTTGGTATATGCTTGCAATGGGGGAATCTCAACTGAACTTGAACTGTGGTTATGCAACAAGGTGGAGGAATCCACCATGGTGGGAGGGTTTGGGGAGGGGTGGGGAGAATCCAAGTACCTATGAAACTGTGTCACATAATACAAGGTAATTAATGAATTAAAAATAATAAATAAAAAAATTTAGGGTTAGATAGTCAGATGACTCAGCTCTGGCAGAATATGACTGTTTCTTCCTCTTGATGAAATCCTTCCTTTTCTTTTTACTCTTGGATGTCATTATATGAGGACATTGGGAGTTACAGCAGCTTTCTTGAATTCATAAGGTGAAGACGACAGATTAAAAAGATGGGAGAAATTGCTTTCAAAGACATTATCAAGCTATTGAGTCCATGTTGAAGTTGCTAACCTTTGGTGTTACTGAACAGTGAAATAGTAAATAATTACTTTCTGACCTATGCTTGTGAATATATAGTAAAAAGTTTAGACTTTGTTATCATTATTATGGGAAGAAATTAGAGGATTTTAGGTAGAGTAACGTATATCTTGATTTATGGTATAAATCATTTCCTTGGATTCATTTGGAGAATGGATCAGAGTTGAAGCAGGATAGCAAGAATCTCTTCAAGTGGCTCAAGGCTAAACAGGGTTGTAAAACGAAAGAAATTCTTAGATTTTAGGGATCTGGCACAATGGCTCAGTGACTAAATCCTCACCTTGCATGCACTGGGATCCCATATGGGTGCTCATATGTGTCCCTGATGCTCCACTTCCCATCCAACTCCCTGGATGAGACCTTAGAAAGCAGTAGAGGATGCTCCAAAGCCTTGGGACACCACACCTGTGTGCAAGATCAGGAAGAGCCTACTGGCAGAGGGAAATTAGAAGGAATGGCCATGAGCTGGGAAGTAAACCAGGTAAAGGTGATATTGCCAAAGCCTGGTCAAAAATATTTCAAAAATGTGAGATGGGTTACTAATTACAAGTGTAGGTAAGAGCCATGGTGGGAACCTTGGCCATCTGCTTTAGGTAGGGCCTCTGCCAGTGTTGAGTGTGGAGATCACCTGGGGCGATTTCTCAACTTACAGTCTTAGCTTAGCCTAGATACTTCATATTCTTTTACATTCCTAACAAGCTGCCTATTCACAAATCCATGAGATGGCGTCAGTGACCCCTAAGAGAGCATTGGATTTGTCACGTACTCCATACACCACCCTTGGGCTAGCTCCTGGAGTGACCCCAGTGTTGGAGAGACTGTGCCTATGACCTTGAAGCAGCAGTGATCTCTGTGTTTGTCACATCGCTGAAAGCATCACAGAGCCACTTGGCAGACCGCTAATGATGATATTCCTTCCCAGAGGCTCTCTGAGCATGTTTGTTTCTGTTACAGGATATTCTATGGGAAATGTTACATGTAAATATGATGCGTGTGTAAACAATGTATTGTTTAGTAGAAGACTAAAATGGATTTTTAAATAACATATTCTCATATCCCAATTACTAAGATGCTGGTTTCAAACTGCTTAAGTTCAAATTCCAGCTCTAAAATTTATTAGCTGTCTAACCTTGAGAAAATGACTTAATTCTTCCAAACATCAGTGGTCTCCTTAGAGGGGTGGTGACCAACAATTCTGTTGGACAGAGTAAGTAGGCTAACAAATAGAAATATTTAGTGTACTACAGAGCAGATAGCAAATGTTTAATAATTTTTACTTGTTTTACATAATATAATGCATAAAGCATGAAATACTCCAGGAACCGAACCTCTCATAACTATCAAATTTGATTGACTTTATAATGGTTTTGTGGAGTAACCAATTAACAGTAATAATTTTCAGCAAATTTTACTATGATATCTGAGAAAATGGTATTTCTAAATAGAAAAAAATAATTGACAATATTTTTTCTGTTATATTTTTAGGATTATTTTTCATGGGGCCCAGTGAGATAGCCTAGTGCCTTGCATCTACCAGGATCCTAAAGAGATGTTGGTTGGTTTATATCCTGGCTGCTTAACTTCTCATCCAGTTCCCTGCTTGCAGCCTGGAAAAGCAGTCAAGGACTGCATTCACATGAGAGACCCAGAGGAGGCACCTGGCTCCTGGCTTTGGATTCGCGCAGCTCCGGCCATTGAGGCAATCTGGGGAGTGAACCAACAGATGGAAGATCTTTCTTGCTGTATCTCCTTCTCTCCATATATTTGCCTTTCTAAAACTAAAGTAAATAAAACAAAATAAAATATCTTTAAAAATTTAATTTTTATGATACAGTTCCATAGACAGAGGGATTTCCCCCCTTCATTGCCCCATTCAACCACCCTAGCTATTCTCCCATGTGTTATTACAGTGCTTCAGTCCATCAGCAACAGTCACAAGTCAAGCATTCTATTACGTAGTGTATCATTGCACTGTAGGTATAGAAAATGTAGATAGTCTTAGTATCCTATGGTCAAGATATACTTAATAGTTTTATTGGGTGTGCTACTTTTATTCAGGAGTAGAGTTGCATTCTGCAACTTACCTTCTTCCCAAAATGCCTAGTCTCCATTACACAGTTAATATATGAGAATATATGTATAGATATTTTATCTATATAACTATCTATCTTATATCTCTTATGGAGGTTGCCTTATATCAGATAAAACATATGATGTTTACTCTTTTTGGGATTGGCTTACTTCACTAACGTAATGGTTTCTAGTTGGAGTCATTTGTTGCAAAAGGTAGAATTTCATTCTTTTTAATGGCAGAGTAATATTCCACAGTGTGGATTACCACAGTTTCTTTATTCATGCCTCTTTTGACATGCTTCTGAGTTGTTTCCAAGTCTTAGCTATTATGGATTGTGTTGCCATAAATACAGGATTGCAGGTCTCTTTCTCATATGCAGATTTTGCTTCCTTTGGATATATTCCCAGGAGTCGGATAGCTAAGTCACATGTTAGATTAATTTTCAGTTCTCTTAGCACTCTCCAAACTGACTTCCATAGTGAGTGCACAAGCCTGCATTCCCACCAACAGTGGAGTAGGTAAGCTTTTCCCTACATCCATGCCAGAAGTTGTCGTTAGGAGCTTTCTGAATGAAGACTAGTGTAACCTGAGTTAGGTGAGAGTTGTGTTTTCCTAATAGCTAGGAAACTTGAGCGTTTTTCATATACTAGTAGCCTTTTACAAATACAAGTCAACAGAATCCAACAATACATCAGACAAATCATTCGTCCAGACCAGGTGGAAGTCATCCAGAGATGGTTTAACATTTGCATAAATGTGATTCACCATATCAGCAAATTGAAGAATAAAAACCATATGACCATCTCAATAGATACAGAGAAGACATTTGATAACATCTAAAACCACTTCATGCTAAAATCACTAAACCAGATGGGCATAGAAAGAAATTTATACAACATAACCAAAGCAATATATGAAAGGCCCAATGGCAGCATCATTCTGAATGAGGAAATACTAGAAACTTCTCCACTAAGATATGGAACTATGTAAGGATGTCCTCTCTCACCACTGCTATTTAACATAGTATTGGAACCCTCACTAGAGCTATTAGGCAGGGAAAAGGAATTAAAGGAATTTAATTTGGAAAGGAGAAATTAAAATGATCTGTTTGCAGATGGCATGATTCTATACATAGGAGAATCAAAAGACTTAATCAAGAGACTATAGGAACTCATGAAAGTTTCTCAATGTAGCATGGCAGAAAATTAATGAGCATAAATCAATGGCACTGGTATACACAAATAACTTCATGGCTGAGAAAGACCTTGGAAGAACAATCCCACTCTAAATAGTGGAGAAGAACCTTAAATATCTTGGAATAAACCTAACCAAAGATGTGGAAGTCCTCTGTGATGAAAATTATAAATTACTAAAAATAAGAAATAGAAGAAGACATTAAAAGATGGAAAAATATACCGTGTTGCTGGATTGGTGGAATGAACATCATTAAAATGTCCATATTATCAAAAGCCATATACAGATTCAATACAATTCCAATCAAATTCCCAAAAACATTCTCATCGTCTGGAAAAGATGATACAACGTTTTCTTCTGGAAACACAGGAGAGTGTGCATAGCCAAAGTTATCCTGAAGAATAAACATCAAGCTGGAGGAATCACAATTCCAGACTTCAAGACATAATGCAGGGCAGCCATAATAAAAACAGTCTGATACTGGTGCAGAAATAGAAAAGATGATCAATGGTACAGAACAGAAACCCCAGAAGTGAGCCCACAGATGTGCAGTTCTCTTCAACAAGAGAACTGAAAACAAGTGAGGGAAAAAGCCTGGGCTCTTCAGCAAATGCTGTTGGGTCAGTTGGATAGCAGCCTGCTGAAGTAAGAAGCAAGACGCCAACCTGTCACTAATATATAAATAAGCCCTAAACAGATCAAGGAGCTAAATCTGCATCTAGAAACCATCAACAAGATACAGGCATTGGGAAAGACTTCTTAGAAAGGTCACCAAAATCTAGACAGAAAGGCACCCAACAGCATGTTTGTGGACTGGGTAGTGGAGTTGGTTAGGTTGAACTAGGCTTCAATGCTCATTGACATGAATGAGAACTGAATGGGATGTGAGACAGATTGGACTAGTCTGCTGTACATACTGGCAAGCATGGGAACCAGGGCAGGCCTGGTGAGGGGTTTTGTAGGTTGCTCCAACTAGGCTGCAGTTCCCAATGGTATATGTGAGGGCCGAGCGTTTGCTGAGCAGAATCAGACTGGACTACAACACCCATTGATTCCAGTCGAAGACAGGGCTGGAAACAGAACCAACTCAGCAATTGCAACCACCAGCTGATTGGGGCAACGGATTGTTCCAGGCCCTGTACTGTTAAGCACACACAGGAATCTGGTCTGGGATCACCTCAAAGTTTCTTGGGGATCTCCCCAATCGAACTGCCGGACTCAGAACCCCAACCATAAAGAGAAGTGCAGGTTCAGTGGTCTGCCACGGAGTGCAAGTGCCAGAGCCAAGCCTCTGTAGAGGTTCAGACGGAGCTGTGGAGAGCATAACCAGATGTACAAGGAGGATATGGCAGTCTATTGGAACCTACAGAGGATGCCTGGCACCACAACAGAGGACAGAATAAATCAATCAACTCCCTCAGCCTTATGTTGGCAGTGAAAATCTGGGCAAATGGAGACTAAGGTGGACTACGTTAATCAATGGATTCTGCAGCGATTTCATCGTGCTTGGAATGGCAAGATTTGCAGCAATTCATACCTGTTGAACCATCAAAACCACTTGAGCAAGACCCTCGGAGCATGCCCCACATCAGGGACCTGAGATGTGTGGGAGACGGGGTGAGGCTTCTCCCTTTATCTCCCCCTTTACCCCAGATACAGGAAAAAAACAATGTGGAAATAATAGTCTTACCCACTTTCCTGTAGCCCTTGAACCTTTGTGCCCTAATTAACTATGTAAAGATTGTCAAAAATAAAGAAAAAAAAAGAGTACCAGCAGTCAAATCCAAAATAAACATGGGACTGCATCGAACTAATAAGCTTCAATACAGCAAAGGTCAACAGAATGGAGAAGCAACCAACAGAAAGGGAGAAAATCTACACCACACAACTAATAGGGGACTAACATCCAGGGTTTACAAACAGCTTCAGAAACTCAGTGACAACAAAACAAACAACTCTGTGAAAAAAATGGCCAAAGGAAATGAGTAGGCAATTTTCAAAAGGAAAACATTCAAACAAATTATTTTATTTATTTGAAAAGCATTGTTGCAGAGAAGGGAGGATGAGAAAGAGAACTTCCGTCCTCCAACTCCCTCCCCAAATGGCTACAACTGTAGGGTCAGGGCCAAACCAGAGCCAGAAGCCAAGAATTTCATCCAGGTCTCCCACAAGAACATAGGGGACCAAGGATTTGGGCTGTCGTCTACTGCTTTCCCAGGTGCATTAGCAGAGTTAGACCAAAAACAGAGCATCTGGGACTCAAGCTGAAGGCCATACGAGATACGCATGTCACCCATCCTTTTTTCTCAACCCATTATGCTGGCTCTTTATTTATTTTTATTGCAAAGTCATATATGCATGTGTATATATATATATACAGAGAGAGAGAGAGAGAGAGAGAGAGAAAAGAGAGAGAGAAGAAGAAGAAGAAGGAGGAGGAGGAGAAATAGAGAAACAGAGGAGAAGATCTTCCATCCAGTGATTCACTCCCCAAGTGACTGCAACAGCCAGAGCTGCGCCAATCTGAAGCCAGGAGCCAGGAACTTCTTCCAGGTTTCCCACACGGGTACAGGGTCCCAAGGCTTTGGGCCATCCTCCACTGCTTTCCCAGGCCACAAGCAGGAAGCTGGATGGGAAGTAGGGCTGTTGGGATTAGAACTAGCGCCCATATGAGATCCTAGCACGTTCCAGGCGAGGACTTTAGCCGCTAGGCCACAGCACCAACCCCCCTACAGAATTTTTAAAAGGCTTTTATTTCTGTTTTATGGCACCTGGGCACAAGTTTCTGCCAGCCCCTTCTTTTCACTTCAGAATTATAGAATTTTTGATCTTTGAGATCCGTTTGTCTGCTGACAGTCATACACACCTGGAATTAAGACTTCTGTGTCTGAGTATCTCACACCAGGTCACATTGCTCAGCAATCAGAGAAAGGAACTGAATTTCAGTCTGGTTCTATGGATTTCTAAAGCAGTGTTCTGGGGTTATATTAGCGAAGAAATTAGCTAGGGGGGAGATGTTTTGGGTTGAATTAAACAAAAATCTCTTTGTGGCAGGGGCTTTGGATTTAAAGGGGCAGATTGGTTTCAACCCAGAAATACACAGAAGCCATGCAGGAAGAAATGCAATTTCCTGAGCTTTGATCTCCTTATCTAAGCCCACATTTTGTCCATCCTGGGAGGATTTGAACAGATGCTGAGCTGTCCATCCAAGTTCCATGTTTCCTTATTCCAGTTTACAAAACATTTCTCTCTTAAACAGCAGTAGTGGTGTGTACTCTTCGTTACCTAGCTTGGTTTTCTGACTCTCTTTCCAAGGCTCTGATCCCGTGGTGAGTTAGGTGGGGTGTCCAGTTTTCCACAAATCTTTTCAGACATCATAGGATTGAATCTGGGCACATGTGACTCACTTGAACCTGTAGATCAAGCTATCCAGGCATAAGTCAATCAAATACGTTCAGTCTAGAACTGCCATCTATAGGGTTTGCTTGAGTGGGAACCTTGATCAGCTTAGGCTGGGAACAAGTGACTTTGATATGAACTTTTTATGTCTCCAGCTTTGAAATGATAATACCATGTTTAGAGAATTTGTGGAGTTCCAAGGTAGAGAAGAAAAAGAATATGAATACCTACCGAGGCTTACTGTGCCCTATGGACTTTCATGTAAATGATAATTTTAGGTATTAAAAACAAACGCAGGACCCAACACAACTTGGATGCAGCAGAGCTGAAATAACAACTTACTAATTCTGGGCCTGGTACAGTAGCCTAGTGGCTAAAGTTCTTGCCTTGCACGCACTGGGATCCCATATAGGTGGTACTTCATGTCCTGGCAGCCCCACTTCCCATCCAGCTCCCCACTGGTGGCCTGGGAGAGCAGTAGAATACAGCCCAAGGCCTTAGGATCCTGTACCTACATGGGAGACCTGGAAGAGTCTTCTGGCTTCTGGCTTCGGATCAGGACAGTTCTAGTCACTACAGCCACTTAGAGAGTAAATCAGTGGAAGGAAGATCTTCCTCTCTGTCTCTCCTCCTCTCTGTATATCTGACTTTCCAATAAAAATAAAAAGTAAATCTTTAAAAAAATGCAAAGGCAAGGTAATGGTTTTCCTGACTTTGAAATGGAGCTGGATGGCAGGGCTCAGATGTTCCCACTGCTGGAAGAAAAGGTCAGGGAGCCTGCACACCTGGCATTATTTTGTGTCACATTGTCTTAATTAGGTGTCAGAGAAACAGAAAGGCAGCACTGAATAATGGGAGGAAAAAATAGGAATCTTATTAGCATATTATATAAGAACGAGTGACTTTGTTATTTTTTTTATTGCTCTTGAAAGTTTTATGTTATGGTTTATTTGAAAGTCAAATAGAGGAGGAGAGAGAGAGAGAGAGAGAGGCTTTCCACCACTGGCCTCAAGAGCCTAGGGCAGGCTAGTCTTAGATCTGCTTTCCTAGGTGCACTGGCAGGAAGTTGAGCTGGAAGTAGACCAGTTGTTCATTGAACCAACTCTTTTATGGGATGCCGGTATAACAGACAGCTGCTTAAATTATCACAACACAGCAATGGCCTTGACATTGTCACACTGTTGCACTGTGCCTCAGAATTCCCGGCTGTGCCTTGTTTAAGAACTTCCTCCCTCCCCAACCAGGTCACCCAATTCCTTGCTCTGGAAAGTGACCTTGTACTTTATGTAGGCAGAAGCATCAAATCACTTAACATTACATCATGATATTTAAAATGTGGGCATTAAGAATAGTACTTTGAGCCCAATTTTTGTTTCTATGTTCTGATAAGAAAAATACCAGGTAAATTCTAAAATCTCTAACTATATTTTCTTTTCTCAAAAGTAAGCAAAGGTGGACCCTTTCTATGCATATATTTGAAGGTTGTAATTACTCTGCTAAAAGTGCTGAGCAAATAGGTGTTTATGGTGGATAGATGAAATACAGCTTTGCTGACTGGTTGTCCCATGTCTTGGTCTCTTGTGCATACAAATGAGGTCATCTCGACTTTCATAACAGAAATTTCACTGGTGCTGGTTTGTGAAAGATTTTATGCTAAAGACAATCGTGCACACACAGAGCATTGACATACACGTCCGTACACACAGAGATAGATACATGTATACATACCCCAGGCACATGCACCTGTGTTTCTGGCAGACCTCTCTAAGGGATTTGGGAATAAACACACTCAGCTGCCATAAGGTGTCCTTGCAAACTGTTGCTTTCTCTGCTCCACCTGCTGTAGTGCTTCTCTCTATCTCGGCCAAAAGGTGCAGATGCTCTTCCATGCCCAACTAGTGCTGCTGTCATCACTAAGGTAGTTGTCTTCCAAGGCATCTCTCTCTCTTACCATTGGTTGCAGTGCTTTCTGTAAGCGACTACAAACCACTGCCAGGTACTGCTGTTTCTCATGTACCACCACCACGATGTCTCCTGTATTCAGTCAGAACCTGCTAACTGCCAGGAACTGCAACAAAGTTATTTTGTTTTAATTATTTATTTGACAAAGAAAAAAAGATAGTAGAGCCTAAGCTCCCATACTGGTTCACTTCTCAAACTCTTTCTTTCCTTAAGATTTTTAATTTTTATTGGAAAGACAGATTTACAGAGAGAAGGAAAGACAGAGAGAAAAAGTTTTCATCTGCTGATTCACTCCCCAAATGACAATGACGGCTGGAGCTGAGCCAATCCATAGCCAGGAACCAGGAGCTTTCTCCAGTTCTCCCACACAGGTTCAGGGACCCAAGGCTTTGGGCCACTCTCCATTGTGATCGTAGGGAGCTGCTGGATGGGAAGTGGAGCAGCTGGGACAGGAACTGGAGCCCATAGGGGATGCTGGAACTTACAGGGGGAAGATTATCCAGTTTAGCCATTGCACCGACCCAGTTTCTACATTCTTGCAATGGATGAGACTGGACCAAGGCTAAAACTGAGGCCTGGGAACACCATCCAGTTCTCCCATGTGGGTGACAGGAATCCAGCTGCCTCCCAGAGTTGCCATGACAGAAAGCTGAAGTCAGCAGTTTGATCTGGGATATGAATATCTTACCTGTTAGGCTAAAAGCCTGCTTTTACAACTGAGCATGTAAGGTAACATATCAGCAGTGTGGGTTTGTGTTTAACAGGAGACATCATCTCACTATTTTCTCTAAGTGCTAAAACAGTTTGCCTTATGCCCCAATGGGTACCCACCATTTTGTTATACATCTTTGCTATCTTTATTTATGCATGTATTTATTATGATACAGTTCCATACACTCAAGGAATTTTCTCTCCACCCCCCCCCCAAGGTTCTCTCCCACTGCTGATTTCCCCTATATTATTACAATAGTATAGTCCTTCAAAACACACCCACATCATTCTGGTTAAGAGTGTCCTGACATTGTAGGTATAAACAATGGTAGAAAGCCCAGCACCTTATTATCAAGATATATTTAACAGTTTCATTGGGGGTCCATCTTTTATCCACGAGTAGAGATGCATACTGCAATGTATCTTCACTTCTCACTATGATAGTTTTTGTCTTTTATTTATAAGATACTCTGCTAGCTCTGTCTTCAGACCAGAGAGGGTATATCTAAGAAGCCGTTGAACTTGACTGGACAATAAGATGCTGGACTCTATGTTTGGTATATGCTTGCAATGGGGGAATCTCAACTGAACTTGGGCTGTGGTTATGCAACAAGGTGGAGGAATCCACCATGGTGGGAGGGTTTGGGGAGGGGTGGGAGAACCCAAGTATCTATGTAACTGTGTCACATAATACAATGTAATTAATGAAGTTAAATAATAAATAATTAAAAAAAAGATATAAATCAAGCTTTATGAAGTTTTTGTCTTTTATTTATACTGCTCTGTCTGCCTGAGCCCTAGTTTGGATCTATGTGGCTGCACTAGGGTTGAATCAGGCTCACAGTGACCAATATTGCCTACTACCCCAATAACCTTTACTCTGACACTGGGTGTGGCAGAAACTGCTTGGTTTCCCAGGACTTATTATCTCTTTTTCCCTTTCATAATACCCTTCCTCCAGCCCCAGAATGTTATCTGGTACAGAGCCTACAGCTAGAGCCTGTGCTTCCTAAACACTCTTGTAATGAAATGTGACGATATGACCAAGTTCAGGTCAAAGGGTCTGGCAAGACTGAAATATAATTTTGTGATGCTGAGGGGGTCCCAGAAAGAAAAGACTCCTAAGAGAAGGGGTTTCATTGTTCTATGTTTTGCTCAATGTACAAAATACATTAAACAATAAGGACTTAAAGATATTTAGTAGCCTATGATAGACTATTATTGTGGCCTAAACTAATTAAAGAGCTGTGCAAGGAATCTACAGGTTGGTTTTATTGTTTGTTTGCTGTTTGTGTGGACTAGAATGCAAAGATGATAATTTCCTTTGATTGTGCACACATGGCTGATAGACTAGGGGATGGAATGACTACAGGGTTTGAGAGACCTGGAACCTTCCCAGGCTTTGTGCATCATGGCCACCTCACAATGTTAGACACTTCTTTGTCTGTACTCTTTCTCTCTAATTTATATGACAGTGTTTCCGTCTTTCTTTTCATTGTAGGGACAAACTTGTATAATATATGTATATACATATTATATATATAATATATACATATATACATGTATTATATAATATATATATTAGACATATATATGCCTGAATTTCTATTCCCTAAGGCTGAACTTTCTCCTAGGAGGTATCTTATAGTGAGTTATTTCTTTTCTTTTTTTTTTTTTAAATTTTATTTTAAATTCATTAATTACATTGTATTATGTGACACAGTTTCATAGGTACTGGGATTCTCCCCACCCCTCCCCAAACCCTCCCACCATGGTGGATTCCTCCACCTTGTTGCATAACCACAGTTCAAGTTCAGTTGAGATTCCCCCATTGCAAGCATATACCAAACATAGAGTCCAGCATCTTATTGTCTAGTCAAGTTCAACGGCTTCTTAGGTATCCCCTCTCTGGTCTGAAGACAGAGCCAGCAGAGTATCATCCTGATCAATTAAAAGCTCCAACATACCATCAGCAAAAATTTACATCATTATGGAATTAATTGACATAGTAATGAGTAACCAATATGGTAAAAGTAAATGCGATTTCTTATCCACCTTCTGTGACCACCTCATTGACATTTCAATTTTGGTTTATACACAACATATAACATTCATAACATAACTTGTTATACATAACATCATATCAAATTAAGGCAAACATGTGGTATTTAACCTTTTGGGATTGGCTCATTTCCCTTAGCATTATGGTTTCCAGTTTGGCCCATTTGGCCACAAAGAACAAAATCCAGCACAACTTCCTGCTAAAGACCCTAACCAAGGTAGGCATAGATGGAAAAATCCACAACATAATCAAAGCAATATATGCAAAACCCAATGCCAGCATCATACTGAATGGAGAAAAACTGGAACCCTTCCCACTGAGATCTGGAACAAGACAGGGATGTCCGCTTTCTCCGCTGCTATTCAACATAGTTCTAGAGGTACTCGCTGAGGCCATAAGACAAGAAAAAGAAATCAAAGGAATCCAAATGGGAAATGAAGAAGTCAAGCTTTCACTATATGCAGATGACATGATTCTTTATATGGAAGAGCCAAAAGGCTCAACACAGAGACTACTAGAACTTATACGAGAGTTTGGTAGAGTGGCAGGGTACAAAATTAATGAACAAAAATCAACAGCCATAGTGTATGCTAACAGCCCCAAGTTGGAAAAAGATCTAACCAGCAAGATACCATTCAAAGTAACAAAGGAAAGCATGAAGTATCTGGGAATTAACCTAACCAAAAATGTTGGAGACCTATTTGAGGAAAACTACAAACTACTTAAAAAAGAAATTGAACAAGATCTAGAAAGATGGAGTAACATCCCATGCTCCTGGATAGGTAAAATCAATATCATTAAAATGTCTATACTGCCAAAGGCAATATATACATTCAACGCAATCCCAATCAAATTGCCCAAAACATAGTGAGTTATTTCATTGACTCAGTTATACCCAGTCATGTCTCCTCTGCAGAGCAAACTTAAGTGAGAGTCCCTCCCCATGACTGAATGAAAGCTTTCTCAATTTCTGTCTTAGAATTTGTAATAAATTTACCACAATTGTTGTTTGCCAGGCTTAGGAGAGTTTCTCAGAAGATACACTGTGGTGCGATGGGTTAACCACAAGGTATGAGGCTGGCATCCTAGATTCGTGTGTGCTCTGCTTCAGACTCAGCTCCCCTCTGATGTACCTTGGCACATTGTGATTCACGCGTTTGGGTAGCTGCCATCCATGTGCTGGACCTGAATGGAATTACTGGCTTCTGGCTTCAGCCTGGATCACACCTGGCTATTGCAGCCATTCGGGGACACAAACTAACAAATACAAACTTCTCTTTCTCACACTCTTTCTCTCCCTCTCTCAAGCCACCTCCCCCCGCTTTTCTCTTTCTCTCACTTAATCCCTCCCTCTCTCTTACTTTGCCTTTCAATTACATAAAATAAATATTTAAAATTTTCCTATTATCCTTTTCAAATATATTTTTGCAAAGGTGGTGAAAGTTGCACCTTGAGAAATTACCTTATATACTCTGACTCCAAGCTTGAGGTAAAATCTCAAAAGAAAGCTTAGATTTTATTTAAATACAAAAAAAGAAACTTTATGCTAGAGATAACTATGCTTCTTTTAGGACAGGCTATCTTTGTGCCAGCATCCCTTGGAGGCATCTGATAGCATGTCATGTGCAGAAGAATCTCAAAGAATCAGTTCTCTGAACTATAGCCCCCCACCCCATTCTGGAAATGCTATATGTGACTGTAAGAAAGGGTACCCATTCCATTTTGATGTCCAGAAATATCTTTTATCCACCAATGTGAGGGAATATATTCATGTTAATAGGTCAGTTTCCCAGGTCACTTCTCAGGAAAGCTAAGCTTTTTCTTGTTTACGGAGAGCAACAAAACAAAACAACAAAATACCCACAACAAAATAAAATAGGAAACAACTATCATAGGAATGGAAATCTTAGTGATAAGGTGATTGTATTTTCCTTACTTACACAACATGTTCCTTGTCACAGAACGTTTTGAGATATGTACAATGATTGGCAGCAATTTAAGGCAGATGGAAGGCACACAGCAAGCGGGCAACTGACTTTCCCAAGTCCCAGAGAAGACTGTGTCATATTGAAGAAGTACCACATGCAATTTGATTTCAAATTTTGTACTCCTTCCAATACTCTGTGGAGCCTCTTTATGGGACCCAACTCACTTTCTCCTATATTCTTTATACTTTAAAGACTTTTTATTATAAAGGCAGATTTACAGAGAGAAGGAGAGACAGAGAGGAAGATCTTCTTTCTGCTGGTTTACTTCCAAATGGCAACATGACCATAGCTGAGCCAACCCAAACTCAGGAGCCAGGAGCTTCTCCTGGGTCTCCCAGATGGGTGCAGGATCCCAAGGCTTTGGGCCATCCTCAACTGCTTTTCAAGGCTTCAAGCAAGGAGCTGGATGGGAAGCGGAGCAGCTGAAACACAAACTGCCACCCTTATGGGATGCTGGCGCTTGCAGACAGAGGATAAGCCAATTGACCCATTGCTCTGGCCCTGTTTCCCCTTTAATCCTAAAAAGAATTTGAAATCAGGATCGTTGTTATAGAGCCTGAAAGAGAAATGCTTGCATATGATTTGTTTTTAAGGTGTGTTTTATAGCACAATGATGATTTGCTCTGTAAAACCCATATGGGGGGTTCATTCAAAGCAATACATGCCACAGATTCATACAAACAATGGATTTGGTTCACATTTTGTGACTTGCAGAGATATGAATATGTAGTTGGGTGACAAAAGCAAGATACGTAGTGAGTTCTGTAGCACAATAACACTATAGGAAGTAAACAAACATGCACAAAACAATGGCTTTCCATACTTACAGTGGAGGATATCTACATTTAGCATGGTAGGGTCGATGCCTGGGGAGGGGAGTAGAATGGGAAAGACCTTGTCAAGGATCTGCCATAAACTAGTGAATATTATTAATTCTTTCCTTGTACTTTGATTACTGAAGGAAAAATGCCTAACAACTGGATAGAAGCATTTGGAGATAATAGCTGGGACAGTGGAACTCACATGTCAGGAAGCCTTAGTTTCACAGCATTAAAAAAAAGACCACTGGGATGCTATGCATAATTTTTTAATATTAAAAAGAAGATCTTGTACTGCATAAACCCTAATCCCTTTTAAGGCTAAGCTTTTCTGTCCAATGATCTTCATTCATCTGTTCATCTAATATTTCTGAGTGCCTACCTGACAGTGCTTTTCAAAGCTGGAAAACAAAAAAAATAAACCTGAAACAGTGTATGATTGCCCACCACTATTGAGCTTATGTTCTAGTGTGGTGAGAGAGGGGGTGGGGAAGAGAGGGAGAGAGAGAGAGAAACAGAGAGAGAGAGGGAGAGAGAGAGGGGGAGAGAGAGAGAGAGAGAGAGACAGAGAGAGAGGGAGAAAGATTGAGAGATTGGAATATATTGACAGCAAAGAAGAGAAGAACAGAAAAATTTTTTGTAAATTAGAGTATATGGAAAAATGATAAATATCAAAGAGTGAAAATCCCATGCAGGGGAAGATATGAGGGAGCAGGAGAAAATCGCAAGTGATGATTTCAATTGCAGTGCTCAAGAGAGGCTTCATTGTCGAAGGTGAATTTTAGACCAACATTTGGAAATTGTGATCCTCAACTATTTAGATGAATAGAAAGAAGATTCTAGAAAGAGGAGCAAAAGCTAACAAGAGACATGGGAATTTGGGATTTTGTCTAAGTGAGATTGGAGCCATTAGAGGGTTTGGAGAATTAGTGTACTCATGTAGAATATTTACTTTAAAAGCATCACCTTTATTGTAGGGAAGGCAAAAGGGGAAGCTGGGAGACCTGTAGGAGACAACTGAAGAATCCAGGTGGCAGATATTGTAGACAGGAGTAGTCACAGTGAAGCTGAGAAGAGGCTGGATTCTGGATATGAGTTAGAAGTAAGGTCAACACGAGTTCCTAATGGAGTGAGAGAAGATCCCAGTGCTGTTTAGATGAACATCCATAACGGTGGACTTACCATAACCTGTAATGCGGAAGAAGACAGCAGGTTGGGACGGTGGGTCTCAATGGCTGGCTGAGAATGGGGTTGGAGTGACTCACAGGCAACAGATGTACACACTTGGAGTTCAAGAAAGAGGTGTAGTTTGAAGATGAAGCATTTCCAAGTGCTGCACTAAGAGCCCCAAGGTGCTTCATACTAAGGATTTGTTGTATTTCTTGCTGCTGAGGATTTTATATCTGGTATGTATCATCACTTCTGTAACTATGCCCCTGCTGGATTAATGGCACTTTGTCAAGTTTCCTGCGCATTTGAGCGCATACCTGTGTGTTTGGCCTAGACTGATGTACACTAGAGACCAATTCTTATTGCTCTTAACAGGTTGAATAAGTGTGGGCAGAACTGATTACGATATATAGCTACCATATCCTGGCATTCCAAGAGAAAAAAGTCATGATAGGTCGTTTACTCAGTTCCTTAGAGGTGCAGAAATGTAGTTTTATTTTGAACTCTGTTTACCTGTGCCTAGAAAGCAATCTTGGCTTACTTAAAGCAGATTCAGCCAGTTTGGGCTAGGTTACATCTCCTTTTCATAGTAATGTGTAAATGCTGGAGTACACATCCGAACAGGGTTGGTGACAGGTATTTAGTGAGAATTTTCAGCCACGCATGTGCAGAGATGTGCACTGCTGCGTCCACTTCCCGACTGCCATCACCCTTGCTTATGGGCTGCTACTAAGATCTCTGCAATATGCATGCTGTCCTCAGTCCACAAGATTTTCCATTGCAGGACCCCCTTGTCAGGCTCCTTTTTGTGAGCTGATTCTTTCCTCCTCCATCTTCATCTCCTCCCCCTCACCCTCCTCCATTCGTTTTCCTCCTCCTCCTCCTTCTCTGCTTCTTCTTCTCTCTCCCTCTCTCTTCCTTTCTCCCTCTCCAGATCTTCCATAACTACTGTTTTGTTTCTTTGAAACTTAAACCTGAATAGAAAAAAGCTTAGCAGCTCCCCTAACCACTCCAGGACCACAAGTAATATATAGTAGCCTGTAGTGGCCTGTCTCATGTCTTTTATTCCCTGACTGCGCTTTGTGGCTTGTTTGCTCAACAGCTATTGTTTGGCACCGTGAAAGTGTGAGAAATGTTTGTGGGTGATTCCTTCCTTCTCTCTCTTTCTACTATGTAGCAAATCCACAAGGTTCCTATTTCCCCCTGATCTTCAAACTCTGTGGGATGTTCTGTATGTCCTAACAATGCCCATGTGCAGGATGTAGTCAAAGGTAAATTGTCCAGAGGAAATCATCCTCGAAAAGTCAATGGAGACTAACTCTCTTGCTTCACTGCATGTGGTAAGAAATTGGCTAGACCAGAACTATTCTGAAGAATAAGAACCTAACGGAAGGGATCACAATCCCAGATTTTTGGACATATTATGGGATGGTAGCTATCAAAATAGCCTGGTATTGGTACAAAAACAGAAAGGTAGCTCAATGGAGTAGAACAGAAAATCCAGAAAGGACCCACTCATGCACAACTACTTAACCTTCGACAAGAAAACAGAAAACAATCCAGGAGAAAAGGAAGGTCTCTCCAATAGATGCTCATGGGACAACTGGCTAATAGCATGTAGAAATAAGAAGCAAGACCCACACCTTTCACCACACACAAAGATCAAATCTAAATGGATTAAAGATTGACACATACACCTGGAAACCATCAAACTTTTGGAAGTAAAAGTTGGACATACTCTGCAAGATGTAGGTGTAGGCACTGACTTCTTAGAAAAAAATCATCAAAAGCAAAGGAAGTCAAGACCAAAATAAACAAATGGAACTGCATCAAACTAAGACATTTCTGCACAGCAAAGGGAACAATACACAAAGTGAAAGGCAACCAGCAGAATGGGAAAAGATATTTGCACCCTACACAGTAGACAAAGGCTAATTTCCACAATATATGAAGAACTCCAGAACAACAATAACATCAAAACAAACAAACCAGTCAAGAAATGGGCATGGGAAATGGGCAAACACTTTACAAAGGAACAAATTCAAATGGCTAACAGACACATGAAAAAATGTTCAAGCTCTCTGGCAATAAGGGAAATTCAAATAAAAACAACATTGAGGTTCCTCTTAGCACCAGCAAGAATCGTCCACACACAGAAAACTACCAACAACACCTGTGGCAAGGATGCAGAGAAAAGGGAACCATACTCCACTGCTGGTGGGAATGCAGGCTAGTACAGCCACTATGGAAGTCAGTACGGAGAATAATTTAGGCAATTGAAAATCCACCTACCATATGATTCAGCAATACCACTCATAGGAATATATCCAAAAGACTTGTCACATGAGAAAGCAACATGAACCCCAATGTTCACTGCGGCACAATCAACAATCGCAAGTACATGAAAGCAACCTGAATTCCCATTAACACAGGACTAGATAAAAAAAATGTGTTGGAATACTACTCAGCTATTTAAAAAATGAAATACGTGCTCGCTTCGGCAGCACATATACTAAAATTGGAACGATACAGTGAAGATTAGCATGGCCCCTGCGCAAGGATGACAAGCAAATTCGTGAAGCGTTCCATATTTTTGTGGGGAGAATCCCAGCACCTATGAAACTGTGTCACATAATACAATGTAATTAATGAATAAATTTTTTAAAAATGTATAAAAAAAGTTAGTGCATTAAATGTTTTCCAAATATATTTACCTGACATTTTTATAGATATAAATCAACTATGTATTATTTCTTAAAAGGGTTTGTATGTTAAACACTATTTTTCTAAGATGCTATGCATATCAAACTTATGACAAGCCCCATTAAGAATCATTAACAAACATTATCAAAAAGGGCTATATAAGTATTTGCTCTTCATAGTAAATAGTTTGAGTTTCAGCTTACAAGTGTTGAAAATGCACAAGAATGACTTCATTTCACAAGTACTGTTATATTGTTTTCATTCAATATATAGGGCAATAATCTCCAAAAAAAAGAAATGAAATGAATTTTCTTTAAAAAAAAATGAAATACAATACTTTGTGGCCAAACTAGAGACCATTATGCTAACGGAACTGAGCCAATCTGAAAAGGTCAGATATCATATGTTTGTTCTAATATGAGATTGTATGATGTCAAATCTAGGGATATTACATGTGAATCTTATTCTATGTCACTTGATACTTACCTGTACCATGTGTAATAAGATCTTGTTTTTTTATCTTCCTTTTTTTAAGATTTATTTATTTTTATTGGAAAGGCAGATGTACAGAGAGGAGAGACAGATGGGAAGATCTTCCATCCGATGGTTCACTCCCTAAGCGGCCGCAGCGGCTGGAGCTGAGCCAATCCGAAGCCAGGAGCCTCTTCCGGGTCTCCCACGTGGGTGAAGATCTTGTGATGTAATTCATTAATCAACCTTCCATAAGAGGCTGATTGTTTATAATTACCTAAGATGGTCAATGTCCCTTTTATGACTGTTATTGATACTACCCATAAATAGCAAAGATCTAGTCCTCATTGTACCTTCATTAGGACCCTAGGATACAAGAATGAACTTACAGCAAAATTACCGATGGGATAACGGTCTCCTATATGGCTGGGAGACACTCCAGGGGCAGCATGATGGACTTGAGGAAATTCACAAAAGACACCCCTTGTGAGACTGGAGGGGAGAACTGATGGAGTGGTAGAGAACTTGAGGGAAAGGGAAGGGAGATCCCAATGCCAACTAAACTGTATCAAAAAAATAATTTTTTAAAAAATGAAGTCGGTACTGGGATCTCCCTTCCCTCTCCCTCAAGTATAGTCATTGTCATTGTGGTAAGAGATAGAAGAGTTTCAGAAACTACTAGTTACGACCTAGCACCTAAACTAGGATTAGAACGTCTGGCCCACAAAATATTATGGTGTGTTCCTGCCAAGATAATTGTATACGGGAACTGAAATCCAGTCACTTCATTCCAGTCCATACTAAGTTGACAATTAGTATGACCCACAAATAATGTGACAAATATCCAAATGGCTCTTGATGGAAAAAAGGTTCCTAAATTCCTTAACAATGTATAACAAGCAGTAAATGCAGAATTTATAACTTGACAAATAAACAGGCAAGCCTACTATTCTCTTTCATATTTCATAAATTAGAAACAGAGAGACTAAATTAACAGGAAGAAAACTCATACTACAGCCTTTTGACCTTTTTATACTACAGTCGTTTTGACATGGAATTTGGCTGTTCCCGAAGTGAGTGCTATAATTCAAGTCGAGCAGTAAGGCCCTAATTACCACTTCCTTCCCCACACATGCTCAGCATCACACATCTTCCCAACACATATTGTGCTTGAAACACATTACCTATCTTTTAGGAGGAAGAAACAAGCTTCTTTAAAATTTTTTTTCAAGATTTATTTATTTTTATTGCAAAGTTAGATATACAAAAAGGAGAAGAGACGGAGAGGAAGATCTTCCATCTGATGATCCACTTCCCAAGTGACTGCAACAATTGGAGCTGAGATGATCCAAAATCAGGAACTCAGCCTCGTTCGGTCTTCCATGCAGGTGCAGGTTCCCAAGGCTTTAGGCTATCCTTGACTGCTTTCCTAGGCCACAATCAGGGAGCTGGATGGAATGCAGGGCTGCTGGGATTAGAACCGATACCTACATAGGATCCCAGCATGGGCAAGGCGAGGACTTTAGCCACTAAGCTATCGCACCGGGCCCAAAAACAAGCTTCTTGAAAGAACTGTTCTGAGTTCCTGGTAAGCTGATAATGACCTCCAGGTAAGTATACTACTATTATGTGTATCTTGCTTCTTGACTTTAGAAGCTCAGATCTGGAGCAGAGTTTAGAAATGAACTTCAGCACAGACCTCCAGAAATTCTAAGAGTGAATGAAGCTGGGAAGACACTTGAAGGTGTCTTCAGGATCCCTCCGCTTTTTCTCCTTTGTGTTGTCCAGCCCCACCTTTCTACTTCTGCCAGGCAAGAGGCGCTACAGCAAAAATGACAGGAAAAACAAAAAATGAGCTCCTGGCTTTAAGCTCCCATAAGGCCAGAGTGTTGGCACAAATTATAGGCTTAGGGTAAAAGATGCATGTGGGTAGATTTCATGAATTTTTTCATCATCATAATCTCAAGTATGGGAAGCATTATGCAAAGTGGATGCTCGGGTGCATCTGTCAATACAGAAGACTGGGTGAGTTCTTTAATGCAACAGCTCACTCTCTGTGGAGCTCTCCGTCTATTGTTAAGCGCTGTGACCCCACTTGTGCTGTGATGATGCCCTTGCCTGGACAGAAGGAATAGTTCTTCAGCCTCTTCTCCTTGAACCACTGGGTTTCTCCTTCCTAAACTCATGCTGAAATAAGATACCATCCCAGCAGCACTGTCAGGTGTTAAAGAGAAGTTTCTAGGCTGGGCTTCTGCACCCACTGGTGCTTATGACAGGCCAGGCTAGGTTATTGCACCCGCTGGGTAACATGACAGCAAGACCTGGGGGTGGGCCAGGCTGGGCTACATTGCAGCATCCACTGGTAACAGCCAGAATGGGTGCAGGCCAGTCAGTCTAGGCCACAGTAACTGCTGGTGAGTGCCAGACCTAGGGGTCAGCCATATCAGTCTGGGCAACAGCACCAGATGGCACACATGAGATCCATTAATGGGATTGGGCCTGGTAGGGGAACTTGGGGAACTCTTTTCCTAGCAGCTCTTGCTGGTGAGCATAAGAGCCAAGGCTAGAGACAGGCCAGACCATGCTGGGATGCATACCCATTGGCATACATATGGGCCAGGTCTGGGGACAAAGTTGGATTGGGTTGGGCCAGTCCACAGCAGACACTGGACCAAATGAAAGCCAAGATTGGGTACAGGCCAGGTTCAGTTAGACTTCAACACTTTTTAGTTCACATGAGGGCTGTTGCTATGAATGGGCCAGGCTGGGCTGGGGTGCTGCACCTGCTGGTGAGAGCTGGACTTGGGCCAGGCTGGGCTGAGCCAGGTTGTAGCACCTCCTGCTGAATGTCTAGACTGGAGGTGTACCATCAGAATGTGCCACCTGCGGGCATACAAAAGACCAAGGACTATGGGCAGGCTTAGTAGCGGAACCTCTATAACTTTCCTGCTGGGCTGTTGCTACCACTTATGGCAGTTGCAACCAGGTTAGGTTAGGCTGGGCTAAGCTGACACAACCTCAGGACCATAGGAGAGTCACAATGAATGTGGGGTAGGCCACAGCAGCAGTTTGGCCATTACTAGGACTAGATGTGAGTCATATGAGACTTGACTGCAGTACCCCCTGTTATCTGGGACTGGAAGCATGTGTGGCAGGAGAACTGTGGGCACTCCCCTCCTATGCAGCACCTGTTTGCTGGTAAGCCTAAGAACTAGGGATGCTGGGTGTACCAGGCTAGAAAAAGCTTTAGCACCTATCAGCATATGTGAGGATCTGGTTGTGGGGCAGGCTGAACTAAGCAGTAGCATCCATGGGTGTGCACTAGAGCTGGGTGAAATGTGGTCTGGGCCAGGCTAGGCTGCAGCAGAGGCTGGCATGTGCAAAAGCTGAGGCTGGAGCGTGGTCCTGGTGAGGGTTGTAGAGGTTGCCCCAAAGGGCTGGAGTGTGGTCCTGGTGAGGGTTGTAGAGGTTGCCCCAAAGGGTTGTGGGGATCACCCCAACTAGGCCATGGCACCTGCTGATATGGATGAGGATCAAGTATGTGCAGGCTGGCTGGATTAGGGCACAACACCCGTCTGATACTGAGTGGGAACTGACCTGGCAGCTGTATCCATCAGTGTATGCTTTGGCTGGTGCCAGTGACAGATCAAACTTGATGCTACAGTGGCGGGTGCATATAACAGTCTGAGGTCACCTAGGCCAAGTTTCTTGCAGCAATCTACAACTAGATTGCTGAATTCAGATCCCAGCTACAGGGAAAAAAATCCTGATGTGTTGTCTGACCTTAGAATGCATGTATTATCAGGACTGGGCCTCCTTATTTGATAATATCTGTACAGTGGACAGCATGCCAAGATGGACATAAAGGATGTGACAGCCAACTCTTCTAGGCCAGCAGGGAACATGGAGTTCCTCATCAAAGCAGGGAAAGCAGAATAGGTTGGACAATTCTCGTGCTCAAGCTTTGCAGTATGTCCATGGGTCTGTGCATATACTAAGGTGGACTTTGCCAACCAGTAGACTTCGGAAATATTTTATCAACCCTGGGATAACGAAATCAATAACTTCTTAGAACTACCAAAATCACTCAAATAACACTGTTGGAACATTCTTCCCCACATCGGGCTTTCTAAGGTGTTATCAGTGACAGTCACTAACCCTAGGTGCTAATCTAGTTTTACAGGCTCCCCCTTCCTCCCCTAGGGACACAGGAGAAAAAAATTTAAACATTTGTTTCACCCACCTTCCTCCATACCTGTCCCTCCCACCCTAATCAGAGGCCCACATAGGCAGGGATCCGTCTCAATCATGTAAACAAAATTAAAAAGAAAATAAAAGACAAAAAAGAGCAGTTTCATATATATGGCAGAAATTGTGTGCATGATACGTTCTTGATGGGTGGGGCATTCGTGACCCTCCCATGTGGTGAATAAATCCTTTTAACTCAAAGATGCCTCAGGCAAAGAGACATGTCATTTTGGAACACGGTGATTCAGGAAACACTTGTGAAAGTGCTTGCAAGGAAGCGCACTTGAGTGACTTTATCTCAAAGAACTGCTGAGGATGAGCTGTTATCAAATTAAATGGCAGACCTCAGTGTATCCACTCTCCTAATAAACCACATTTATTGCTTTGCAAGAGTGACATTTTCCTTCACTGTGAAGCACTAATATCCAAAAGAAATAATTGTCCGTAACATTGTTAGTCACTGGCATGCAAAGTCATTAAGCTCAAATGATGTCTTTGATGATGACGATAATCATAAAAAGATGGACTAGACTTTGTGATGATGGAGGAGGCTGAGAGAAGAGGAAAGGAAAGGTATTTCCTGTGATCATTCTATTCAAGATCTATAGTTGAGTTCTGAATGAAAAGGCTACAACGTATGAAGACACGCCAAGCGTCCCTATTTTTCCCTGTTGAAATGGATTCCAGGAAATATTTCCCTCTTCCCTGGGGGAAGGAATAATACCCACCTTACATTTCCTGTGGGTAATGAAGATGGTGACAACAAATACAAAAGAAAAATCATAGACCATGTGCCACCCTATTATCCTGTCATCTCCCCAAGGAAGCACAGGGAAACAAGAAAATACCAATTCCTTAACATTTGTATAGCAGTTGAACTTTACTGTGCCTTTCCTCCTGAATAGATCCATTTACATCTCCCCAATGCTAGTGAGTTGAGAGTTATTATTCCCATTTTATATACAAGGAAACAAGCTTACAGAAGAGAGTGAAATCCAATATGATAAAAATCATGCTTACGGAATCCTAAATTGAAAAGACCATGCAGGTGGATCCCGCACTGTCAGATCAGAGAGCGAGAATGACATTCAAGAGAATGACACCCAAAACAGCTGTATATGATAAAGATCACTACCCGCCCAGAAGGAGATGTTGGGGAGATGCTGGGGAGACAATCTAGACCAGTGTCAGAGCTCAATTCGTGATTTCTAGGGGACGAAGAAGTAAGGAACCTGGTGAGTAGCGCAGAAAGAGAGGGCACAGCGTGATCAACTGATCAAGGATATGCTGAGAAGTTTGACATTGCTGTGTGGCTAGAGGACGATGAATGAACTAGCGGAAAGTTGGACAGGATTATCAGGTCATAATTTAAAGTACTTTGAGAGCGACTCGCAAGATGGCCGACATAGGAGGAAGACTGTGAGAGAGCTCACAGACAGAGAGGGCTAGAACGCGACAAAAGCGTAAGTGGAGCAGCATAGAACTACAGGGAGAAGAACGTGAAGTTCCCTGGACAGTGTGGAGCCAAAAAAATCCACACAACTCGGAAGAGCAACCAGGGAAAAACAAAGCAAAGGACAGGGAAGACGACTTTCCGCTCCTGACCTGCTGAGTCACCTCTTGAGTGCAGACGCTGAAAGCCGCCGAACCCACCCAAAGACCAACCTGAAGACGCTGTGGAGGTGATTGGGACCCGCTGGCATCTGCTCACCCTGGTCACCAGGACTCGCCAGGACCTGCCCCGCTGCGGACACCAGGACCCTGAATCACCGGGACCCGCCGGCATCTGCCCACCCTGGTCGCCAACCCCCGGGACCTGCACCAGCCGCAGCCTCCAGGCTCCATCGCGACCCGCGCGGAGACCAGCAATGGACGCAGCAGTCGGGAGACGCACTGGCGGCCAGGATTCCCACCAGAGGAAGAGGCAGACTGCAAGAACCTGAGGTTTGAGTGAGTTGGGTGGGGACAGTGGTGGGTTGGAGGCTTCGGGAGTTGGCCCCCCAGGGGCACGGACAGAGCCTGAACACAATTGGCCTCCCCGCCCCTACCCCCCCAGGCTCCAGCCTCTAGAGACACAGGGCGAGTGCCTTGAGACTGCCAAAACTGTGTCTGGGAGAAAGGCAAAAGGCACACTGGATACTCCCCTGTGCCTTTGCGGTGTGGCACTCAGCTGGGCGGTGCTATCCCACAGGAACCCAAGCACGCCTCTGGGCTGGGCAGTTCCCTGCTAGCGCAGGGGCGGTCGGTCCCCTGCAAGTGCTGGGGTGGGCGGACCTGCGCAGGAGGCGTTTCCAGAGAGCACCTGGAACACGCCCTATAGTCCCTTGCTCCGAGCCCTGTGATCCAGTAAACAGGGTGCGCGCACAGAGAGTGCCTTCACTCCCCCACGCCCTGTGGTAGCATACCTGTAGGGGACGAGCTGAGAGTGCGCTTTGAATCCTCTGGGCCCTGGAAGAGGCGCCCTGAGGTCCAGTGTTCTGGAGACGCACCAAAAGTGCCTTGAAAATTCCCACACCCTGCTACTCCACGCCTGCAGACTCCGATCTCTACAGGATAGTGCTTGGAGACCCCTCAGCACACTGGTGCCTAGGTCTCTCAAAAAAGAAACACTAACACAATGGGAAGAAATACCAGAAAAGGTAATGATCCAGATGAGAGTGCCAACACCCTACCAATAAAGGATCGAAAGCCAATGTCTATTTCGGAGATGCGAGATGAAGACATAGAAGATCTACCAGACAAGGAATTCAAAAAAATAATGTTAAAATATGTCAGAGACAATGAGAAGAATTGGGAGGACTTCAAGGAATTCAAGAACCACATAGCCTCAGAAATACAACAAATGAAAAGTAAAATCCTTGACTTAGAGCACAAAATTGAGAGCCTAACCAACAGAACAAATACAGCAGAAGAGAGGATCTCTGAAACGGAAGACACACAAAACGAACACACCCAGTTCATGAAACAGCTGGAGACAAGTCTGAACAAAGCCAATAAGACCATACAAGAAATGAAAGACAACCTCAGAAAATCAAATATTAGGATTATTGGCCTTCCTGAAGGAGCGGAAAAAGAATCAGGAATGCAAATAGTGCTCGACGAAATTATACAGGAAAACTTTCAAAACACTTGGAACATGAATCCAGCTCAAATCCAGGACGGTCAGAGGACTCCCAGCAGATATGACCCAAAGCGATCTTCACCCAGACATATGGTGCTCAAGTTCCACTCCAACGAAGACAAAGAAAGAATCCTGAGACAAGTACGAAGCAGAGAAAAGATCACATACCGGGGAAAACCAATCAGGATCACGGCTGACTTTTCTGAAGAGACCTTACAAGCAAGAAGAGAATGGACAAAGATCTTCCAAATCCTGAATCAGAACAACTGTCAACCAAGAATATTGTACCCAGCAAAGATCTCATTCGTATTTGAGAACGAAATCAAATACTTCCACAGCAAAGAGAAATTAGAAGAATATGCCAGCACAAAACCAGCTCTACAAAATCTCCTTAGAAATGCACTAATTCCAGAAAAAAAGGAGGTGAATCATAAGCAAAGATGGCAAACAGGAAGGTCTCCCCACTAAAGTCCACACAAGGAAGGGCAATAACACAGATATCAACACCCACAAAAACAAGTATGGCAGGGCAAAATCACAACCTCTCAATTTTAACTCTCAACACAAATGGCCTGAACTCACCAATCAAAAGGCATAGATTAACAGAATGGATTATCAAACAGCACCCAACTATCTGTTGCCTACAAGAGACACATCTAACCAGAAGAGATTCAAAGAAGCTGAAAGTGAAAGGTTGGAAACAGATATTTCATGCCAATGGACGAGAAAAAAAGGCTGGGGTAGCTGTCTTAATTTCAGATGATGTGGACTTCAATCTGACACACATCAAAAAGGACAGGGAAGGACATTATATATTGGTGAAGGGACTGATCCATCAGGAAGTAATTACCATTGTGAACATATATGCACCAAATTCAAACGCACCTAGCTACGTGAAGCAATTACTCACGGACTTAAGGGGAGACATAGATATGCACACAATAATAGTGGGTGATCTTAACACCCCACTAACAACTATAGACAGATCAACAAAACAAAAACTCAACAAAGAAACAACAGAACTCATACAAACAATAGAACAACTGGACTTGGTTGACATTTATAGAATTTTTTACCCTAAGGCCACAGATTATACATTTTTTTCAGCAGTACATGGCACCTTCTCCAGGATCGACCACATGATAGGACACAAAGCAAACCTAAATAACTTCAAAAAGATAGGAATAATACCATGTACCCTCTCAGACCACCACGGAATGAAGCTGGAAATCAGCAATTCAAAATGCCCCAGGAAATACAGAAACTCTTGGAGGCTGAACAATATGCTACTAAACGAACAATGGATCAGAGAAGAAATTAAAGATGAGATCAAAAAATTTATGGAAACCAATGAAAACTCTGACACAACATTCCAAAATTTGTGGGACACTGCCAAAGCAGTGCTACGGGGTAAACTCATCGCAATTGGAGCTCATGTCAAGGCCCAAGAGAGGCGCCAAATACAGGAACTAAACACACACCTCCAGGAACTGGAAAAACAACAGCAGAAGAGCCCCACACACAATAGGAAACAAGAAATCATCAAAACAAGGGAGGAAATCAACCAGATAGAAATAAAAAAAAAACCATACACAAAATCAATGAATCAAAAAGCTGGTTTTTTGAGAAGATAAACAAGATAGACACTCCACTGGCCCGACTGACAAAGAAAAAACAAGAGAAGGCAAGAATTAACAGCATCAAAGATGAAAAAGGCAACATAACAACAGACACCGCATCCATTAAGGCCATAATCAGAAATTACTACAAAGCACTGTACTCCAACAAATCAGAAGATCACCAAGAAATGGAAAAGTTCTTAGACTTCTACCACTTGCCAAAACTTAGCCCAGAGGCAACAAACGACCTGAACAAACCCATAACTGAAGTAGAGATTGAATCAGTGATTAAAGACCTCCCAACAAGGAAAAGCCCAGGCCCAGACGGCTTCACTCCAGAATTCTACAAAACATTCCGAACAGAGCTGACCCCAATCCTCTACAAACTCTTCAAAACAATAGAAAAAGAGGCAACCCTTCCAAACTCATTCTATGAAGCCAACATTACCTTAATCCCAAAACCAGACAGAGAACTAACAGAGAAGGAAAACTACAGACCTATCTCTTTGATGAACATTGATGCTAAGATTCTCAACAAAATCCTAGCCAACAGAATTCAAAAACACATCAGACAGATCATTCATCCAGATCAAGTAGGATTCATCCCTGGAATGCAGGGATGGTTCAACATTCGAAAATCTATAAATGTGATACACCACATCCAAAAACTGAAAAACAAGAATCACATGATAGTATCAATAGATGCGGAAAAAGCTTTCGACAAAATCCAACATCACTTCCTACTAAAAACCTTAACCAAGGTAGGCATAGATGGAAAAATCCACAACATAATTAAAGCAATATACGAAAAACCCAACGCCAGCATCATACTGAATGGAGAAAAGCTGGAACCCTTCCCACTGAGATCTGGAACAAGACAGGGATGTCCACTTTCTCCACTACTATTCAACATAGTCCTAGAGGTACTCGCTGAGGCCATAAGACAAGAAAAAAAAATCAGAGGAATCCAAATGGGAAACGAAGAAGTCAAGCTCTCACTATACGCAGATGATATGATTCTTTATGTAGAAGAGCCAAGAGACTCAATACAGAGACTGCTAGAACTTGTACGAGAGTTTGGTAGAGTGGCAGGGTACAAAATTAATGAACAAAAATCAACAGCCATAGTGTATGCGAACAGCCCCAAGATGGAAAAAGACTTAACCAGCAAGATACCATTCAAAATAACAGAGAAAAGTATGAAATATCTGGGAATAAATCTAACCAAAAATGTAGAAGACTTATTTGAAGAAAACTACAATCTGCTTAAAAAAGAAATTGAACAAGACCTCAAAAGATGGAGTAATATCCCATGCTCCTGGATAGGTAAAATCAATATCATTAAAATGTCTATACTGCCAAAAGCAATATATACATTCAACGCAATCCCAATCAAATTGCCCAAAACATTCTTCATGGAACTGGAAACAATGATCCAAAGGTTCATCTGGAAGCACAAAAAACCACGGATAGCTAGAACTATCCTGAAGAACAGGAAGTTAGCAGGGGGAATCACAGTTCCGGACCTCTGGACATACTATAGGGCAGTGGTTATCAAAACAGCGTGGTATTGGCACAAAGATAGAGAGGAAGATCAATGGAGCAGAATAGAAACGCCAGAAGGAAACCCACACAGATACAGCCAAATAATCTTTGACAAAAAGACAAACGACAACCCAGGCAAATGGGAAGGTCTGTTCAATAAATGCTGCTGGGACAACTGGTTGATAGCCTGCAGAAACAAAAAAATAGATCCACATCTCTCACCATACACTAAGATCAGATCTAAATGGATAAAAGATCTAAACCTACATCCAGAAACCTTCAAACTTTTGGAAGAAAAAGTTGGAAACACACTGGAACACTTAGGGGTAGGCCCTCACTTCCTAAAAAAGACTCCAGATGCAGTAGAAATCAAGACCAAAATAAACAATTGGGACCTCATCAAACTAAGAAGCTTCTGTACAGCTAGAGAAACAATCAACAAAGTAAAAAGGCAACCCACAGAATGGGAGAAGATCTTCGCACACGACATAGGTGATAGAGGGCTAATATCCAGAATATACAAAGAGCTACAAAACAACCAAAATGTCAAAACAAACAAGCCACTCAAGAAATGGGCACGGGAAATGGGCAGACACTTCACAAAGGAACAAACCCAAATGGCAAATAAACATATGAAAAAATGCTCAAGTTCCCTGGCAATAAGGGAAATCCAAATTAAAACATCAATGAGGTACCACCTAACGCCAGTAAGACTGGCCCACATGAATAAAAGCACCAACGACACTTGTTGGCGAGGTTGCGGGGAAAAGGGAACCCTACTCCACTGCTGGTGGGGCTGCAGGCTGGTACAGCCTCTATGGAAATCAGTATGGAGAATATTCAAACAACTCAAATTCAACATACCGTATGATCCAGCAATAGCACTCCTAGGAATATATCCAGAACACTTGTTCTATGAGAAACCAACATGTACTCCTATGTTCATAGCAGCACAATCAGTAATTGCAAAAACATGGAAACAACCAAAATGCCCATCAACAGAGGATTGGATAAGAAAGCTATGGTTCATCTACTCCATGGAATACTACTCAGCTATTAAAAAAAACAAAATGCAGTTCTTTGTGGCCAAATGGGCCAAACTGGAAACCATAATGCTAAGGGAAATGAGCCAATCCCAAAAGGTTAAATACCACATGTTTGCCTTAATTTAAGATGATATGATGTTATGTATAACATGTTATGTTTTGAATGTTATATGTTGTGTATAAACTAAAATTGAAGTATAGGTGAGGTGGTCACAGAAGGTGGCTGGGAACCCGCATTTACTTTTAACATATTGGTTACTCATTACTATGTCAATTAATTCCATAATGATGTAAATTTTTGCTGATGGTATGTTGGAGCTTTCAATTGACTGGGATGATACTCTGCTGGCTCTGTCATCAGACCAGAGAGGGTATACCTAAGAAACCGTTGAACTTGACGGGACAATAAGATGCTGGACTCTATGTTTGGTATACGCTTGCAATGGGGAAATCTCAACTGAACTTGAGCTGTGGTTATGCAATAAGGTGGAGGAATCCACCATGGTGGGAGGGTTTGGGGAGGGGTGGGGAGAACCCAAGTATCTATGTAACTGTGTCACATAATACAATGTAATTACTGAAGTTAAATAATAAACAATTAAAAAAAAAAAAAATAAAGTACTTTGAGAATCATGTGAAGTTACTCAGATTTTCTCCTATAGGAAATAGAGACACATATGGTCTTTTAAGCACAGAATGAAGTAACAATGATCGTAACAGGTCACATTTATTGAGTACTGACCACTACCAGGCACTTTGCTAGACACTTTTTTTTTAATTATTTATTATTTAACTTCAGTAATTACATTGTATTATGTGACACAGTTACATAGATACTTGGGTTCTCCCCACCCCTCCCCAAACCCTCCCACCATGGTGGATTCCTCCACCTTGCTGCATAACCACAGCTCAAGTTCAGTTGAGATTTCCCCATTGCAAGCGTATACCAAACTTAGAGTCCAGCATCTTATTGTCCCGTCAAGTTCAACGGCTTCTTAGGTATACCCTCTCTGGTCTGATGACAGAGCCAGCAGAGTATCATCCCAGTCAATTGAAAGCTCCAACATACCATCAGCAAAAATTTACATCATTATGGAATTAATTGACATAGTAATGAGTAACCAATATGTGCAATACTTCAGTTAATCTTCTCAAAAACACTAAGGAAAGAACTGTCATAATCCCCGGGTTACAAATATGGAAGCTAGAAGTTAAGGAAGCTAATGTTACCTTTTGTGGCAAAACCAGGAACTCTAGCTGTGACAGATGCAGATGGCTTTATGTGTTAGAAGCAGCCAGAGATCCCTCAATGGAGAAGAATATTAGTCATTTTCCATACGAATGCCTTGGCATACGATCTGGGTAGGGAAATGCCCTGTCCTTCAATGCTGGCTTTCTTCTCCAGGAAGCCCAGGGCATTTGGGTACTGACTCCTGCTGTATCCGCTCTGCTCCTCACCCCTTCCCATTCACACCATCACAAGTGACAAGTTCGAAACCCATCCTAGTCAGTTCAATATTCTTTAGTCAAATGAAGGCTGCTTGTCCTATGGTGTGTACAAGCAAGATGGGAGGCTACCTGTGGTTAAAGACAGGTTGGTAAAGGCAAGAGAAGCAGCAAACAGCACCCTTTTAGCACCTTGGAGAATAGTCCGCAGAAATGCTCAGATTCCATGCCAATTAAATGTGGGTAATGCGGTTGTGAGTGTACTGGTTAAAGAGATGAAAATGGCTGAACTGTGAATCAGTTTATTTAAATGCATTTTTGATAGCAGAATATAGGCATATCATTAGCTTGTAAATGTGTCTAATAAGCCTGTCTTCACTAATATGCCAAAAAAAGAGTCTAATTAACTTTTTTCCTCCAGTTAGACAGTCATGTGAGAATCCCTGATCACATTTTCACACTATCTTTTTAGCATCAGCAAAGCGGCACTAAAACAGCCCCTGTGACATCTATAAAAACGCTAGTTTATAATTAGGATGATCTTGGCTTGAACAATAATGTTGCAATTTGTAGTGATGGCTTCTGTTTCTCTTTAATTTTAATGTATTAGCCTACAATGCTCCTGGGATTTCTAGGCAGACTAGCCTGTTTCCATTTCCAAAGTTGCTGGCATTGTACACTTTAGGTTAAGGATAGAGAAGCAGCTGTGCTTTGGTGAGTTTTTTTTTTTTTCATGGAAAGAATGCCAAAGTAGAAGGAATACTTATGGGAAAAGGTGAGTTCAGTATCACCTGTTTAATTCTAAGCCTGTCATCTGGATATGGGGACTACTGTTTAGATGATGCAATGACAGCTGATCACGGGAGCGTCAGGATGCAGGCGTCTTCCCGCGTTTTCCAGAGCAGGACTGTCAGTCTCTCTCCATTGGACTCTCAGTCTGCCATTGGATTCCACAGAGAAGTTTGGAAGGTTGACCATTCTCTTCTTTCAGTCCTGCACTTCTTTGTTGCCCACATTTGTACTGGAAAAAAATTGCCAACATTGTCAACCTACATTAGAAAGCCTGTTACATCTCTTTTTTCATGCTATGATGTAATTGGCACAGTTGGCTGAAGTTAGAGCTCTTCATATTGGGAGAGAGGGGCCCATTGGAAGTTTTCATGAAACCTATGAATACCTTAAAACAGAATAAAATTATGAATGGTGATCACAATGATTTGTGACTAAATTATCTGGACTAAAATTTAAAGCATCTGACCCCAGGGACCTTGGGTGGGATTTGGGGATCCATATGTTTGAAAAAAAAAAAACTGTGTCATTTTGACGGTCTGCCTTTAGCTAGGGAGAATGTTCATGACCTTTATCAGAACCTAAGATAAATTTGTAACTCCTAGCAGTTGAAGAAACATTGATATAAAGTCTGGCATTCCAATGGCTCATTTCTCAGGTCTCATCTTTCCTTTTCAACCTTATTCTCCTATTTGGAAATCAAGGGAGCCAATATACAGCACCATTTGTTCCTGGCTGGATTCTAAGCAAACTGAAAGGTGAGAAAAAGAAGTAAGAAACAAAGGACACTCATGTGTATTTTCTCTTACTGGTTAATTTCAGTAGATTGAATATTTGTGTTTCCTCAAAGTTTGAATGTTAAAACCTGTTACCTTTGGAAGGTTATCAGATCAAGAGGATGGAATCCTCATCTATGGGAATAATGCTACTGTGAAAAATAGACCTCAGAGGCTCTCTCAGCCTCTGTCACAAGTAGACATAAGCTGATTCGAGCATTCTGCAACCTGTGAAGAGGTCCTCATCCGGGACGTCTGATCTACGATTTCTCGCCTCCAGAGCTGAAAGAAAGTAATATCTGTTGTTCATGAATACTGAGTCTATGGTCCTTTGCTACAGAAGCCCGAATGAAGAAAGTAATCTAGAAGAATGTGGCATGTGGCCCATAGCTTTATGCTATAAAATTCCGAGTTCAAACTTATCCACCTACCCACCCAGTGCTGGACAGTGTTGGACTGAGCCAGACAACCATATCGTATAGCAGCAGAACCTTCCCATGAAAACTCAAGACTTGGAGAAACAGAGTAGTGCCTGTACTTTCCCCTGAGTAACTGGCTCCTAAGGTGAGCAGAGACAGGCACTGGAAGCACACAAACTCAGTTTCTCTCTGAAGCAATTTTGGGACAAAATGAGATTGAGAGTGAAAAGAGGGCAGCGCTGTCACTCCAACAGAGCCCTGTCTCTATGGCGGGAAGCAACAGGAGCTGTTACCTCTTCTTGCATAACATTTCTATTATTTCCCAGTATGTCATATGTTTTCCTTTCTCTGTGTCCTTCCATATCATCTATCCTACCTGAAATGACCTTTCAATCATCTCATCACTTAACTGATCTCCACTTGTCCTGTTCCTAAAAACCAGATAGAGGCTGACTTCCTTAGTTGAAACTCCTCTGATTGCATATCTGTACCAAGTTTCCTGTATCAAAAAGCGCACTTTCTCTGAGATACACAGCAATCCATTAAACCTGATCAAACAAGGATTACCAGCGGGAAGGTTTATGCAGTCCCAGAGTCTGATTCAGGCGAATTTGTTCCAAAAATCAACCTGGTCTAGAAGTCACTGCCCAGCCCTGGTTTGTTTGACCCTTTTGCTCACATAGCAAATAAAGTAGCTCATGTTAATGGTTGGATTCAAGTTGTGAATTTGATATGAGGAGGTGGGCCCAGTGGGAATTCTGAGTCACTGGGAACATGCCCTCAGAAAACAGTTCTCATAAGACGATTGTTTAAACAAACTGATACGGGCCATATGGTCCTTCCTCTGTACAAACTGCATCATTGGTGTCTTTCATAAGAAACCACACCAATGGAGACCACAAATAGTGAACTGTCAAAACACGAGGGACATAAACTTCTTTTCTTCATATGTGACTTCTCTATGGTCTTTGTTACAGTAATGAGATGCTGACTTATAAGAGGAAGTGGATGTGGCTAGGCAGGTCTTCAAAGAAAGACTTGGAGAATGTGCTAAGAACAATCGAACAAAAACATGAGAGGCTTAGTATTGGGATGGAGACACTGGCCAGAGCAGTTGTAGAAGTCGGTCAAATTAAGGAGAGCTGCAGGCAGTGCGCAAAGAACACAGTCAGGATGAATACAAAAGTGCTAAACTGCAATATTAATCAAATAACTGCACATTAAAGAAAGATACTGCCTGTTACTTATCAAAACAGCAGTGAGCTTCAAAAGCTGAAAAACAATCACTGTCGATAAGAAAGCAAGAAATCAGCATGCGTTTTGATGGGCATAATCTCTCCTGATTTAAAAAAAATGCCAAGGACTTGAAAGATATGCACATAATTTTGGCTTAATGTTTTCATGTTGGGATATTTATGCTAATAAATGTTTAATAATGGGGCCACAGACATAGCAACACAAATGCTAAATGAAGAGAAATCAGATGTCCAATAAATGCAGCTAGGTATTAAATTATATAATACCATATGTCAGCATATAATAAAACAAGTATGACTGATGGTAGATGAGTATTTTTGGTGTGGAAAAATAGTCGTGGTATATTCCCAAATAAAAGGAAAACATAAAATAAGAACTCTTGCTTACATTTAAAACAACACTGTGTCAAAATGTTCACAGAAATGTATAATATTTTTAAGCTCAGTTTTCCATTAATTTTTTAAGCCCTCTTGGTTGTTCCTGATAGTAAGCATCCTCTTAATTAAAATTGATTTATTGATATGGCACCTTCTTAATAAGAAGAACACAGGCCAACATGTCAATAATTATTACTCCCAGCTTAGTGTAAAATAGGAGTAATTTCTTTTTCTTGCCTTTTATCTCTAATAAATAAGCAATATTCATATAATACGGAGAAGAGAACATTAAAGTGTAGGAAAAGTTAAAGTGCAGATAATTAACTGGATGCCCCTTTAGTCTAGGGAATATTCATTAATATGCCCTGCTCTGTAAGTCAGAGTTGGTAATCTTCCCCAGGAGGGCCTGCCAGGCCACCAGGCTAAGTGGCGGGATGGCAGGTCTGGGACCCATGCTGCTTCCCTATCCACAGTCCAACACAGTTACAAGTGAAGTCACCATCAAGACAGTGGCCAGATCCCAATGTTTCCTGAGTGCTGACATAATTTCAACGAGTCCTTCTCAAACCCCTAATATATGCTAATTATATACATATCAAATACTGAAAGGTCAGTCAAGAATTGGTCTGTTTAGCCTGCTGAGGGAATTGTCTACAGTAAAATGCTGACCATGAAATAGAAACTTTACAAATAGTGAAGCAATGGATATAGCATATAGGATATAGCTTTTGAAATAATGCTGAGAGGAAAAGAAATACAATTAGATTCTATGAGTACCTTCTTTATTTATGTCAAATAGAGAATGAGAGAGAGAGAGAGAAAGAATATTAATCTCTTATCCACTGTTTTACTCCCTACATATCTGCAACAGTCAGGCGTAGGCTAAGCTAAAGCCAGGAGGCAGGAACTCAATCCAACTTTCATAGATTATATTGGTGACATGGAGCCAAGTGCTTGAGCCAATACCTGTTGTCTCCCAGCATATGCATTAGCATGAAACTGAAAGGGAGATTCTTAACCAAGATTCAAGTCCAAGCACTCCAAAATGACTATGGGCATCTCACACTATGCCTTAATTCTTACGTCAAAAACCGCCTTCGTGAATACCTCCTTTATATCTAATATGATTGTAGGCATTTTCTGTGACTGAACAGGCAGTGCAGACTGGTGCTCAAAACCCCAGTCTGAAAGTCAAAATGTCTTGGTTTGACGCTCCATTCTACTTATTAAAACACTATGGTTTTTGACAGCTGTTTAACTCTCCCTATCTCAGTTTTGTCGTACATAAGACCATTCCTCCTAGTACAAGAGTAGTGCAAAAAAGGATGGAGGCATTTGTTGTGATGCAGCAGGTTGGGCTGTGGTCTATGATGTCATTTGAGCACTAGCTCACATCCCAGCTGATCTGCTTTGTATCCAGGTCCATACTAGTGCACCTGAGCAAGCAGCAGATAGAGCCTAAGTTCTTGGAGCCCTGTGGCCCACCTGGAAAAGCCAGGTGGAGTTCCTGGCTTCTGCCTCCAACCTGGCCATTTAGGGAGTGAACCAGTAAATGGAAAATCTTTTTTTTTTGTCTCTCTCTCTCTCTTTCTGGGTTTAATTCTTTCAAAACTAAGTGTTTGAGCAAAAACAGAATTAAAAGATAATTATTTTGTGTAAATTTTGAAATCTAAGCATTTTCTTTCATTTTCCATGAACTTTCCACGAAGACCCCAAGTGTGACCTGACAATAAATAGAAAAGAAAAGTACCAGTGATGCTCTGGGAATTTGAAATCATGCATCAGAAAGCTTGGAATATTTTACTTTTGTGCTTCTGGGAGTTCTGAACTCCCTTCTGAGAAGTCCACCATCCTTCTGAAAGAAGGGGACTTGAGACCACAGGGTAGGAGGACTCAATCCTACACTAACCCAAATGAGCCCAGATAACTCCAGTGTTACCTGTATGTGTCTGAACACACAACTGACTCCCCAGCAAGACCAGTAGACCCTCAGCTCATAGATATGAGATACGATAAAATGGCCATGATTTTAAGCTATCAGTTTTGGAGTGGGTTATCAAAACCTAAAGAAATAGCTATCTTTCTAGCCTAAAAAATAAGCATGCAATGAAACACCTGGCATGGAATAATTACTCAGCAAGCGTCCATAAATGATGTATTCTCTGCAGCCAGTTCTGTGCTTAGTGATGTCCCTGATTCCATGATGGGGAATCTGTGGCAGAAAGCAGAAGAGAGGAGGAGTGATCATACTCTAAGAGTTGCGTCCATCTCAGTTTCACAATAGGTCTTTATTTCACAGCCTTCTCTGAGCAGAGAAAGAGAAGTAGCAACTTGCCTCCTAAAGTCTTGGGAAATCAACAGTCTGTGTGTCCATATCAAATCCTGCCAGCAATGAATAATGAGGGGAACTGAAGGTTCCTGGCACTAAAGTGTGTGCCCAGGGGTGGAACTCACTGCTGTGGAGATGGGATGTGGTGTCTCAAGCTGCTGCCTGTTTCAGCTGGGGGAAATGCGCCACAGGAATGCTTGCACCAGGAAGCAGCAATGCTCTGTCTCCTGATGCAGTGTAATGAAGGAAATTAAACCACAAATGAATGAAAAGAGGAACAAAGATTTTTCCAAAGACAATGCTGCAAAGCATCTTCATGGCTTTCGACTAGTACCATCAGCTGTCAGAATGGGAGCTGCAACAAGTGCCACCCCATGTTAATTACATTTAAATGTAAATCTAAAGACATCCAGTGCAGACAAGTCATTTTTAATAACACCTCATCCAGGGTGATTAAATTTTTTATTTGTCATCATTTAATTGATTTGTGTCCGTTTCAATTATTTGTTTGTTTTACACCAGACACTTTCCTGGACCTATAGGAACAGACAGGCTACAACCCTCATTTACTCTGTCCATTGAACTTCTCTCCCATCCACACCCACTATCCTGAGAGCAGGTAGCAGGCCTTTCACTTCCTGCTCTCTTTGGCCACAGAAATGAGCCTGTGATGATGCGAAGCTATTCCTCAATGCTTCACAATCGAGCTCAACACTTATTCCAGGCAGGTTTCCAGAGGAAACCCACCTAACCTTATTACTTCCCGTTGTAGTATAGGGAGAACTTTTTACTTTTCTGTGTATTCCACCCCAATTGGGTGCATGTATGCTTTGAATGATCAGGTATCTACAAGCTCTCTGGGGGCAAATCTCTGTGCTCAGTACCTTCCATCTAGGTTGTTTTATCATAATGTGTACTATGCACACACACAATGGTCACCACCAAGTTCTAGTTCCCATCCTCGGAATTCACACAGCCTATCTCCAATTTTCTGGAATCTCCCCAAAGGGGTCAAGGAGCCTAATGGATTAGTTACTTAATGAAACCAAGTGCTGCTGATGTGTTTGGTTTTCACACGTGTGTGACCTTGGTCAGATAGCAATATACTCTAAATTAAATAAAAATTCATGGATCTCTTTCAAATGAAAACTGAATCAATGCCGGAGTAAGAAACAATGTATAGATTCAGTAGGATAAATAATTTGAAATAAGGAGAGCTTTCTGGGCCTTCAAATCATAACAGGAAGCCAGTTACCTATGGTGCTGGGGCCTTTGAATGCCAGGTTTGGGAAAACATTGTTTTGCAGATTTGATGGTGGGTAAATGCTGTATTGGATCCTCTGGGGACCCTCAACCACTCACCATTTAATAAAAAGCAGATGAGAGATGTTGCTCATGGACCCGGGGCTTTGTGACAAATGAAGGATAGGGGAAATGGGAGAAGTTTAGGTGCGATTCTCCTCTTTCCTATATCTGTATGTCTTTTTCCTCCTACTACTCTTACATATGGTTTCCTTCATTGTCAGAGAGTGTGTCCATGTTGTCATTGCCTCCATCTCGAGGCATAACACTTTTTCCACAGCGGCACGAACCAGAGTAGACATGGCTTCCAAAGAGCCAAAGGGAATGGCACTCACGCATCACTGCAGCCACAGGCACCAGAGGCTCCAGCAGTTGACAATATGTTGGAACAGATCACTGGGCAATTTTCCAATCTGATACTTCCGCTCTGCCTGTGTCCTCCAAAGCACAAGGTATCATGAAAGTTGGCAGTCTAGTGTGGTGAAGGCTTTGAAACAGCCCCCATCACATACCACACACTGGAAGGCATCCAAGCCATAGTACCCTATCGGATTCATTTGCAAGTCTCTGAGTCCCAGGTTAATTGCACAAAACAATGGCCCTGACCCATCAGCACAAAAAGACAACTGGCAAGCTCATCAGTGTCTGTTCATTTAACTTCGCCTGTAAATGTCAAGGTATTTACATGGGCATGTGCACAGAGAGTGAGCACAGGAATTCATACAACTGATACTTATTAATACAAACATACTCCAGCACAGACTCTTAAGTGCACACATGTATAAATATTTTTCTTACATGTACACATGTGTGCACACACATATTACATGTGATACGAAACAATGAATCATCTTCAGGCTGGCCCTTAAGTCAAGCCAATTGAACTTGGCTTTCCTGGTTTATCTCAGAGCTACAGAGTGTTGCTCTGCAGTACTTGGTGTAAGCAGCATATTCTGGCTATTTAAACCTGAGCATAAATTCCACTTTCCTATGTAGCCTGGTTGTTTAGAAAGTTAACAAGATCACCAGGGGGGAAGGGCGGGGGAGGGGTGGGGGGGATTCCCAGAGCCTATAAAACTGTCACATAATGCAAAATAATTAATAATAAATAAATAAATAAATAAAAACAAGGGAGAAAAATGAAAAAAAAAAAAGGAAGTTAACAAGTTCATGTCCCTGCCATGAAACAAAGGGTTTTCTCTTTTTGTTTAAAGATTTGTTTTTGTTTTTGTTTTTTATTGTAAAGTCAGATATACAGAGAGGAGGAGAGACAGAAAGGAAGATCTTCTGTCCAATGATTCACTCCCCAAGCGGCCACAACAGCTGGAACTGAGCCAATCCAAAGCCAGGAGCCAGGAACTTCTGCTGGGTCTCCCTTGCGGGTGCAGGGTCCCAAGGCTTTGGGCCGTCCTCGACTGCTTTCCCAGGCCACAAGCAGGGAGCTGGATGGGAAGCAGAGCTGCCAGGATTAGAACCGGTGCCCATATGGGATCCCAGGCGTGCAAGGCGAGGACTATCTACGCTATCACACAGGGCCCGAAAAAGAGGGTTTTCACAGCCGCCTGACCTGTGTCCAAGATGATGTGGCGATTCCTTTCTCCTTTGCAGGAAAAGACCAGAGGCTGTGCCATAACTTCCTCGCAGCTTGCTGTGCCTCGCAGCTGTTTCCTGCCCTGTACCTTTCCCAGTCCAGGGCTCCCATAAGCCGTTTGGTTGATGAACACCTGTCCACTCTTGCATCCCCTTCTGTGACTCAAGGTATGAGATCCAGCTGGCAGAGTTACTACACATGGACTTTGTGAGGATGCCAAATGCCTACTTAACACACACCTGAATGCTTCTGGCTGTACCATAACAAAGTGTAACAAAACAGCAAGGGGTTTAGAGCAAGCATGGTAGAGAGAAATTGATCTGAGTTTGAATTGCTTCTATTTAGCCATGAATCCTTGGACATGAGCTTTTGGATTCTCAGTTTCTACAGCTATAAAGTGTGGATGAATAATATCTACTTCATGGGGTTATGGTGAGAATTAAATACATCATAGGCTTAGCCCCATTCCATGCAGGTGCCAAAAGTTCAATGTGTTGAGAAATCACCAGCAGTACTATTGCTATTATCAACATAATTTTATGTTGCTTATTTTTAAAAAAATGTATTGGAAAGGCAAATCAGATTTGTGGAGAGAAGCACAGAGAGAGAAAAAGATCCCCCATCTGCTGGTTCATGCTCAAAGTGACTGCAACAGCCAGAATTAAGCTGATCTGAAGCCAGGAGCCAAGAGCTTCCTCCAAATCACCCATGCAGGTGTGGGGTCCCAAGGATTTGGGTCATCCTCTGTTACTTACTCAGGCCATAAGCAGGAGCTGAATGGGAAGTGGAGCAGCTGGGACATGAACTGGCACCCATACTGGATCCTAGTGCTTAAAAGGTGATTTAGCCTCTGAGCTAAATGGAAAGCTTTGTGTCCTCATATTGACCCTCGACATGTATCACTTTTTTTATTTCCCTCAAAGCCACAGATCTTCAAAATTGAAATCCAAAAATTTGAAAAATATTTTTTTGCTAAAATTGTTTATTTTTGATTTGTTAATTCAAAGGAGGGGGAATGAGAACTTACCATAAAAGCGTCAAAATCCAGACACTTTGTATTGGCAAAATATTGAAACTTATGTTCACAAATTTTGGATTGCACCTGCAAGTGAACTTTCAGAAAAAGGGTGTTTAGTGATGGGCTGGAACTTCCACTTATGAGAAGAGAAGGAGCCGTATTCATAGGTGTGTTGGAGATGAGAGGAAGCAGTAGAGCATCCTGGGAAAGAAGAAGAGGGCAATCCCAGGCCTGGCCAGTACAAGGGACGGTTGAGCTATATACATTCCATGGATCCCGTTAGTAGGCTAGTTCTGGGGCAGTTTGAAGTCTGTCTAGGGGCCTATGAATACATGGTAACCCCTGTAGAAATTTATGATTCAAGTTGAGAATTATGAGAATAAGAAAATGTTTGCCTTCCTTGTTGGTTGAATTTCGTAAGAACTAAAGATTCCTATGACATCTGACTCAGTGTTTGACTTTGAGAATGCTGCCAAGTAGAACAGTTATATGGACTTGCTATGCACTATAAATTGTTCTGAATACTCTTTGTGTAGTAACTCATTTATTCTTCTCAACAATGCTGCAAGGAAGAGACTCCCCCCGCCCCTACAAATTGAGGAAACCAAACACAGAGCTTAATTCTTGCAAATAAATTTTGAGCCACGATCTTAATCTAAAAGCTTTCCCTACTATCACTCAAGCTAGATGCTGCAGGAATGTGTTGGGAACATTCAACAGTAGGCCTGAGCTGCTTCACTTAGTTCTGAACCACGCAGCTGAGGTATAGGACTCCTTTAGGTGAATACAATGACACCTTCTCAGCCTTTGTGACTACATGAAGCACAGATATCTGAAAGAGAGAATGTTTTCCCCCACCTTCAGATATAAGGGCATATCTGAATGGAAGCCTGACTTTAGCAATTGGCTGAAGAACAGGGGAAGGGGGGAAACCTTAAGTAGGAAGTGACCAGGTTACTGTCCTATTGCATCTTGGAAATGCCTGCAGCCGGCTTTAGCACAGGGTTCCAAACTCTCTAACTAAATCTGGCTTGATATCTGCTTTTGAAATGAAAATTAGACACTCATGCCCATTTATTTACGTATTCATCGTGGCTGCTTGTGCATGACAACACTGGAGTTGAGTGGTTTATAACCAGATGACGTAGTCTGTAGAGCCTCAAATATCTGCAATCTGGCCATTTCCAGAAAAAACAAACAAAAATACTTGTTCTTTGATATTTAAGGTTCCAGTCCTCCCATGCTAGGGTATTATGTTTAACTTTTTCTTGTTTTGCAGATGAAAAAAATCTGGAGCTTAGGAAAGTTAGCCAATTTATTCAAGAGTTCATGACTCCAAAGTTCTGTCAGTCAGAATTAATGCTTAAATCTCTTGACTTCAAAGATCACTTTTTTTCATTTCACCATTCAAAAAAGTGCTTTTTCCCCCATGTGCTAAACAGCATGAGAATTTCTACTTCTTGTCTAAATCTTTAAAACAAAATCCCAAGAAATATAAAAGGAGGCAAGTCATCCGTGCATTTATCCATACAGATGGTACTTTGTTTCAATTTCTGTTTCAGAAACTCAAAGGACACTGGATGCCAATTGCACTAAATCACCTGTACTTTAAATAATACAAATTGTATACTTTAGGCTGTTCGATAACTTCAAATTCATGACATTTTTTTTTCAATTCACAGGAGAATTAGATCATAGAGAAATCATCTGGCTCCAAACCTCAGGAGACAGTGTCTGTAGAAGGAATGTCTGTCTGTAGCAGGTCTGTTTCAGGCAGACACATCTGTAAACTGATAAGAATTCTGCTGCCAGAATTGGCAATTGGGGGAAGGCTGGTTGCTGGACCATTGCTTCAAGGTTGTGCCCTGGAGGATGCAGAAATTGCTGTGGTCTGTGCTCTGTTGCAGCCTTGTTCTCTGAGAACCCCATTAGGCATTCATGTAAAACACCAGCAGAGCCTTTGGAGGTCTCTGCTGTGATACAGACTTGGGTAAGAAGAAAAGTAGCCAGTAAGGGACTGGGCCCGGTGGCCTAGTGAATAAGTCCTCGCCTAGAATGCTCCTGGGATCCCACATGGGTGCCAGTTCTAATCCCAGCAGCCCCTCTTCCCATCCAGCTCTCTGCTTGTGGCCTGGGAAAGCAGTCGAGGATGGCTCAAAGCTTTGGGACCTTGCACCCACATGGGAAACCTGTAGGAAATTCCTAGCTCCTGACTTCGGATCGGCACAGCACTGGCCGTTGTCACTTGGGGAGTGAATCATCGGATGGAAGATCTTCCTCTCTGTCTCTCCTCTCTGTATATCTGACTTTGCAATAAAAATAAATAAATCTTTTTTTTAAAAAAGTAGCCAGTACAAGGAATGTTAGATCCTTCTAGGTCTTTTTCCTTCTTCTCCTGTATTGAATAAAAGTCTTCATCAGCGGAGGAAGAGGATGAAGTACTTCTGGCCCCAGGATGTTAGTGAATACTGTATTCATATTGAATATCCAGACACTATCTTAACTGTATTCAGATTGAATATCCTGACACTCTCTTAGGAAAATGATCATGGCTAATGTCACCAGTACACACATTTCCACCAAGGACCCCTTGATAGAGTGCACTGTGAAGGATACGCCAGATCTGTGCCATTCTATTCAAACGTACAGCCTCAATCTAATCATTAGAAACACTGAACAAACTCAACCGAGGGGCTTTCTGTGAAATTATTGCCCAGAGATCTCCCAGAGTGTCAAAGTCATGAAGGAAAAGACAAGACTGAGCACTCATCACGAACTGGAGGCGACCTGAGGCATGGCGATTAAATACAGAGTATGATCTGGATGGGATCCAGAGAAGACACAAGAATATCCAGGGAAAAAACTGCTGAAATGGAAACACAGTTTGTACTTTGGTTCAATAAGATTATGGTGTACTTTATGAATAGTATGATGCTGAGATGAGTTTTGTAGATTTTATAACTGTTGTTTCCTAGATGTTAATGTTAGGGAAAGCTAGGCCAAGGGCATGTGAGATATCTTATACAATATTTTGTAATTATACTACAAATCTCAAAAACTATAATTAAAATAAATATCAAAAATAGTTGGGTTGGATTTTGCTTTACAACTGATTACCATCAAAATTATAAAAACTTATTATTTAATTCTGCTTCTTACTCTATTGTCTGTAAATAAATTCCATTTTACTGTAGTTCATTTTGTAAAGAATCTCGTGCTTGTATTTCTCAGTTGTGTGACTACTCTGCCAATTTAAATGTCTTCTCCCACATATGCTTTATAAGTTTATTTTTGCAAATCAGCTTGCATGAGTTTATGAATGAATAACTACCAAAATAAGCATATATTATGTACTTGTACAACTTGGTACTTTTACTTTTGCTCTTATTTTGTTTTAGCCAAAGTGATTTTATTTCTGTTCACTATTAGTTTTTCTCACCGTTAGAGATGTAGTTCAAACACTCTTTTATCATTTTGTACTTCTAGCGTGTGATGAAAATCAAAACGACAATAGCATATTGAGAAGCCAGTATTTCATAGAGATTTATCTGCTTCTGGTCATCAGCCATATCTGTCTGGTTTGACTCTATAGTGCCCACTTGTTAGATACCAGCTTCATTCCCAGTATCACCTTCCTTTCACCTTGGACACGCAGTGCTTTAAAACGCAGGTGTGACTTTATTGGAGTGCGAGATCCCTAGGAGTAGTTTCCTCATCTTTGTGTTTCTCCCAATGAGATTAGCATCATACGTTTCACCTAACACAGAGACTGAATTACAGAGTTGGGATCTGAATCCCTATTGTTAATTCCTTATGATCCAAATTCCATACGGTTTGCACTGTGCCAATTTTGGTGATTTTTACTCCAAGGTAAATTATGGCTTTGACAATAGGTAAATGTAATTATTGTGTGAGCAAAAATTCTGGTTATGTAGAATGCCACTACACAGCTGAGGATCAACACAGTACTAACAACTTTGTAGGCTGTCTTGCTCCTCACTGCCATATTATGTGTGTTGTCTTGCTGTCCGTAGGCTTATTGCCTAATTGCTGCATAATCGCTCCAAGTCCCACGGTTACACAGAACAGCTTCTCACACAGAAAGAAAGGTGTATAGGTGAAAATCTCTGCATCTTACGAGACTTTCCTTTATGTCTCACTGTCCAGAAGGAGTGGATGTGTCTACCTTGGACCAATGACTGCAAGTCAAAAATGGAATGTCTGTAGTAACTCAGTCCTTTTACAGTGCTTCCCCTGGAGCTGGGATAGAGCACTCCATGTTGCAATCTGTTTCATGGCAGGAAAAACCTAGAGTACTACTAGAAAGAAAAAGGGAGCTAATGACTGATGGGAATGCAATTAACAACTACGACATATGTTATCCTGAATCATTCTTTGTTTTTAAATATATTTATGTTGTCAACTTAATTATATTAATTAACACCTTAATAAAAGCAATGAAGTATTAGATTCATTTTCCATTCTCCAGAAGTGAATGCAATAGATGTCAATAAGGCAGAGGAAAAATCCATTACAAACTGATGTCAAAGAGTTGAGGACCCTGTCACTCACACTGCTTCCATATTTCCATGCCAGCCTTAGATGGGTCCCTCTGGTACACTTGCAGAGGGCTCCAAGTTGGAAGTAGGGCATGAGGAACTCTGTGTGGTGATGTTCAGCTCATTGACTGGGCATGCACACATGCCAAATTATACACCAGGCAGGCATTGGGACACCTGCTTTGACAAAACATGTCCATTATGGGATTTGTGTTGCTCCTGATGCCAGCAGCAGTATTCCTCACATCTATCATGCTGATTTTCATTGCCATAGTCTTGTTCATGATGGCTGCTTTTCCTGGAGTACCTTCCCCTTTCCCACCACTCCTCACATGGCTGAATTCTGTTTATCATTCAAAACCATTCCAAGTGTATTCTTCCTAACAAACTGGGCATGAAGGTTCCTACTGTGTGGTTTTGGTGGATATAAAAATAAACATGATTAAGGATATTGTATATTATGTGTACATGAAGGTATTTTTCAAGGGCTTGCTATCTTTTAGGCTGTTTCATTGGTTTCAAATATATTTATCTCCATTAAAAATTTTATCATACATTGCTGGGCTCACTTTCCAGTGGAAGAGAAAATCAAATAGTCACAGAATTAAAGATGTAGGTACAAATGCTGAACAGTGCTGTTAAAGAACATGTACAGGGCCATGAAAACATCTAAGGGGGAAACTTGACCTAGTGCATCATGAGGAAACAGCATTCAGTTGAAGACTGGTAGGCTGAGTGCGCATCAGTGGGTCAATGGAAGAAGGAATGAGGGCTCCCAGCAGAGGGCAGAGCACCTGTGATTTCCTGTGGTGGGAAGGAGTATGCTACCAGGCAATGGGGAAACAAAGGTGGGTGGGACAAGAGCTGAGACCGTGAGGGGAAGGCAATTAAAATGAAGCTGGAGTGGCAATTAAAATGAAGCCTGTTTTGCCATGGACAACTGCAGCCAACTGGGAAGTGAATCATTAGGTGAAAGACTTCTCTCTTTCTTTTTTCTCACTCAATAACTTCATTTTTCAAATAAATAAATACATATCAAAAAATAAATGAAAATTTATTTGGGCTGCAAAGACTTCACAGGAGCTAAACCAATAAGGGGTGACCTGTTTCGTGGTGCAGCAGAGAGATGGTGGCAGCTCAGGCTAGCATGATGATCATACAAATGAAGCAGTGTAGATATATTCAAGTTGCATTAGTTGTTTCTTGTCATCATAACAAAACAATACACACATGCGGCAGCTTAAGTCATCACTTACTGTTTTCTCACTGTGGGTCAGAATCCTCGGCTCAGAGTTACTCAGCTGAGTCCTCTGCTCAGGTCATGACAAAGCCAAAGGCATGGTGTTTCCAACCTGAGATCTCCTTTAGAGATTCAAAGGAGGTCTCTGTCCAAATTCATTTTTTTTAAGGTTTATTTATTTTTTCTTTTTTTATTACAAACTCAGATATACAGAGAGGAGGAGAGACAGAAAGGAAGATCTTCCGTCCAATGATTCACTCCCCAAGTGAGCGCAACGGGCCGGTGCTGTGCCAATCCTAAGCCAGGAACCAGGTCCCCCACACAGGTGCAGAGTCCCAAGGCTTTGGGCCGTCCTCGACTGCTTTCCCAGGCCACAAGCAGGGAGCTGGATGGGAAGTGGAACTGCCGGGATTAGAACTGGCGCCCACATGGGTTCCCGGAGCATTCAAGGCGAGGACTTTAGCCGCTAGGCCACACCGCCGGGCCCGTCTTTCCAAATTCTTTCAGATTGTTGGTAAAATTCAGTTCCTTGGAGTGTTGGACTTTGGGTTTCTGTTTCCTGAAATCATAACCTCTTTCATCTTCAAGCCAATGATAGTAATCGATTTCTTCTCTTGTTTGTAATTTCTAACTCTTCCTTTCTCCTGTAACTTTTTTTTCTTGTGTCTTCTCTTGCTTTAAGGATTTATGTAATTACATTTGTCCCAACCAGGTAATACACAATAATCTCTCTACTTTTAGGTCAGGTACCTTTTAATTGTACATACAATGTCCCTTTTGGATGCAATGCAGTATAACCATGGGATACCATCAAAGAACAAAGGCCATGTGACCCAAAATTCTGCTTATCACACATGCTTAACTAGGGAGTTAATTAACTTAACCAGTTTTGGGAAATGGATTGAAAGGACTACTGTTCTTTCTTGAAGATAGATAAAAGTGGAGAAATTCCAGCCCAGCATCACTTAACAGGCTATTGTTTTTATCTGATGATTTTCAGACCTGCTTTAATCTGAGTGCAACCATAGAATCAAAAAGATTTGTGTAGACTCTAGTCCAACCTTGGTTGGCCCTTGGGCGCTATAATCAGTCTATCTCCTAAGGACTTCTGTATCGGATCCTAAAAAGGAAGGAATTGAACCACAGTTTCTTCCACCTACAAATTCCTAACACTAAGTTAATCATATTCATTTGTCTTTTGTTTCTGCTACTTAATCAGGAATAGGCCAGGTGTGAGGAGGAGGGGTTATAGAACTGTCAGCAAATGCTGAATTCATCACGTCTTTTCATAGAGTTTAATGCCAACAGATGTTTCTGAGTCATAATAAAAGGTTAAATATTTTAATAAAAAAGACACATGTTGAAGGTGATTTGGGTTTCTGTTAAACTCCCCCACACTCACAATTTTTCCTCACATGCAAATGAACTGGAAGCTTATTAATGAGATGAGAGACTAGAGCCTAATTAGCAACAGGACCGGGGAAGCTTACATTAGCTGATTCAGCAAACTAACTGGATAATTACTGTAGCTGGACTTTGGCAGCTTCCAGAAAACCTTATTAATGGAACACTCAGAAATTGCCTTGATTATGGTCCCTCAACCTCAGGGCTTAATCCAGACCGTCAATGTTTTATGGTTCTTCTGTGCAGGGAATCACTCTCCTCCATCATCGTTAGTGGGCAAGCAGAATACAAACCCTCTCCTGCCAGGTCAAAGCTTTATCAACCTGGGGACCTGAGGGAGCTTCCAGGTCCATTGCTGACCCCATCTTTTCTTGAGTCTAGTCTTTATTTGCTGCTAAGCCTGGAAAGTTACACCTCAGGGTGATTTCACATTCATTGCCTGCTTAATACCAGGGTGTCTAGTATTTTAGGTATCAATTTTTAATAAATATTTTTATGACATTGAACGTGCCAGACATGGTTCTATGTAATTAATACTTACAAAATGTCAGTTTCTACTTCTAATAATGCTATGAGGTAGATGCTACAAGTATCATCAACTTATACATAAGGAAATTAAGACAAAATAGTTTGCTTGAAGTCCTGGATCAGGGAAAAAAAACAGAATCAATATTTAAATTTAGGAAGTTTTACTTCTGAATCCATAATCTTTACCATGTCATTATGACACCTGTGTTTCTTGACATAAGAATAAAGAGGAAAAGCTGAATGAAGCAAAGCACTAGAGTCTTGGACTAAGGCTGACTCTGTGAAACGGGGTTGAGAAACATTAACAATTTTGTTAGAAATATTTGATTTTTCCCCAGATCTTCTTTGTTATTGGGCCATCATTTCTTTTCTGTTTACTACTTCAAACCCGTGTAGCCAAATTGCTTTGAAATTGTAATTATTTTGCCTGGCTTTGAGAATTCTTCATTAACTGGCTCTGGATTATTGATTCTGTCTTTTGCATTACTTGAACTGTTCTTATAAGCTACTGCACTGGGAAACAAAAGTTCAAGGGTGCATCCTATCCAAGATCTTATTATTGGACTTCTTACTTCACTCTTACTTATTTCTCTGTTTATTTCATTCTGAAATCTCTATCCTGGTCTTTCATCTTTCTGCTGAGCTTAAATTATTAATATTCTACTCTACTCACCAGTGGGCTAAATACCGGTAGGATAGAGAAAAAGAAAAATGGGACAGGGTTCTTGGTATTAAGGAGCTTATAGTTTACAGGAACAAGACCATTGCCGCAAGAGAAGTTAATATAATATGCTGTGTGAAAATGGGGGTACACCTATAATAACCTGAAAATTAGAAGAGAAAATAACTTGGGCTAAAATGATGCCTCAGATACACCTTAGAGGAGAAGAATAGTCAGGTAATGAGAAGTGAATAAGTGAGTGTGGCAGGCACCATCAGAGGAAAAGACAGCCTGTAGAACAGGGTAGAGGTATCAGCAGGGAACACATGAGCACTGAATCTGGAGAGATGGCTGGCCTGAAACATGGAAGATCTGGAATGTCCTAAAGGGGTGCTTGAGCTCATTCTGCAGGCAACTCAGGCCTTCTTGAAAGGCAGTGAACACAATTGTAAGTTGTCCAACCTTGGACATTGGAGATAGTAATTTGACTGCTGTAAGGAGAATGGCTTTGGTGGATCCGGACTAAAAACAGTAAAGATCAATTGAGATGTTTTTGCAAAGATATTTCCTAACAATGGCATCTGGGTTTGCGACTCCCATGTTTTGGATTACAGTATTCCACTAAGATAGCTATGAACTCATTAAAGCAATGTTGGATGGACCACGAAATGACAGCTATCTTTCCTGACTAAAAACAACTACACACATTTCATTTGATGTAAAAGAGACCCCCTAAGAGCAAGCAGGAGCATATTTCATCTTTCTGATCTGGGGGCCTCACCTCGCTCTGATCGGATGTCTTAGTTTTGTTTGTTTTTCTCCTTCATGGAGCCAACTTTCTTGGAAGACTTGTATCAATTTGCTGCTTCCTTTCCCAACACCTCAGTATTACAGCCAGCATAATACAGCTTCTGCCTCAGTATTACTGTGAAGATCGCAAGTGACATCCCTGCTACCAAATTCAATGAGGCCTTCTCCATCTTCATCTTACCTAAACCATATGGCCAGTCAACAACACCCTACTTCTGTCAATACAAGTTCCCTGACAATTGTTTTCTCTCTTGAGTTTTCCTCTCTCCCACTGTTTACTACTTCTCAATCGCCTTTCTTTCAAAACATGAAACTGAATAGGTCAGATACTACGGTTATTTGTGTATGTCTGTTACAGCTCAGAGTTATTTAAAATCCAATTGATCAGATCGGGGAAGTCTTATGGATCAAACTTAAAGCTGGTAATTTGAGTGTAGGTGTTTGGATTCAAGGTTAAAACACACCTATCCCATCCTAGGGAAGTTGAATTCAACTCCCAATTCTGATTCCCAATTCCAGCTTCCTCCTAATGCAGATCCTGAATAAAGCAGTTGAGCTCCTCCTGCTTATGTAGGAGATTCGGATTGAGTTTCCAATTTCTGGATTCAGCCACACCTTAGTCCTGGCTGGTGCAGGCTTTGGGGAAGTGAACAAGAAAAGATGAGAGTATTCTCTTTTTCTATCTTTCTATCTCTTAAATAGCAATAAAAGTTATTTATAAAACAACTATTAAGCACAATGAAGGAAATAAGGTAAAATTAAATCATCGCCTTTCCTAAATAAGCTGTATCATTCATTGGTTGTACAAATTGAAGATGAGAAAAATGTCTTTCATAGATGTCTCAATTTCTAAGAATGAACAGATGAATGATAGAATCTGAGTGTATCACTTGCTAATTTTTGGTGATTAATGAATATAGACATGATCAATGACTCCTAAGATTTCAGAAATAGGGGAACTAACCATGATATGCTGCCTAGTGTCAGAAGACATTATCACTCTGAAGTATTCATCCCCAAAACAAATCTCCCAAACTTGTATATCCAACAGTGATATAATAAGATATACAAAGAATAGGGGAACAGGTCAAGGGTGTAATGAAGGTGCAAAAGGCAGTCTCTGGGAAGCTTTGTGGGACAAATCACCCAAATTCTTCCATTACAAAATCACAAGGAAGAGAAACAGATTGAGGGAATTTGCAAATTATGAGAAAATTGAGAAGGCATTCCAACTAATTACAAAATACATGGGTTGTTTGTATTTTCATATGCCAAATGTAGAAAGTTTGTGGAATTGATAAAATCGGTAGTCTTGGTTATTCCATAGTATTGAATATTAAGATTACAACTGAAAATACATGCTAATTTTAATGGTTCAATTTTCTTATTTGAAAAATGACATGCTCAATACTTGTGGATGAAATAAATGATATCTGGAATTTGCTTTGAAAGATTATGGGGTATGGTAGTGAGCAAACATTTGGGTGAAATAAGATTTGTTCTAACTATTAAAGCTGAATTATGCATAGAACTGTTTATCATACTAGTCTATAGATACTTACATTTTACATTACGTATTTTTAATTTTCTCCTGCTTAAACCTTGAATTATTTTCTCTTTCATAAAGCTAATGAGAACTACTTTAAATACTATTGAATGATGTAATATAAAAAAAACTAAAAGTTAAACTAGATTTTGTTATTAGATGCACTAGTTTCAAGGACTGACACAGCATCTGGTTACAAGAGTGAAACCTGCTTGCTTATACCCCAGGATAGAAATTATGGTATTTGTTTAAACCCAAAATGAACAAATCTGACACTGCGAGAAACCACAGACTTCCTTCCTGGCGTCATTGGCAGCAACCCATGCCTCAGCGGGGAGCGCACATCCAGATTCTTGGATGTTCATCAGGACCAGATTGAGTCTTTAGGGCTTCACCCATCACCAAGCAGAAGGATGTTTCCTCACTTCCCCCATCACATATGTCACTGAAGATTAGGATTTCCTGGTTAAATCTCACCCTCAGGTAGTTGTTGAGCACACACCTCATTTGCTGAAGGCTGAGAAGTGGATCAGCCTTTAACTGTGGTAAGGCCCTTTTTCCAACAAAGGGAACGCCAATCTTCTGTGTTGTGTTGGTTCTCTGTGAAATCACTCTAGAAGCCTATCCTCTACAAAACATTTCTGCAGAGTCACTCATCTTGCGACTTGCTTTGAGTCCAGAATCTGCTGAGATTTCAGTGGCCTGCAGCCCAATAGAGCCTGCACCCACGAGAGGGTGATGGGGCAAATGGGTGAGTGATGGGGGCAAGTAGGACCACATTCTTTTCCTCTCTCAATGTGATTCTACCTCAGTAAAATAAAAACAGTGGCACTGAACCCTGAGGAATCACTTGAGGAACTAATAAATACACTCTCATTGTTAGTGTTAAACAACTTCAAGCATCCATATTTTTCAAAACCAATTTTCCAGATGATTCAAACTGTATGCATCTCACAAGTCCACTCAAGAAGACTCATGTTGCGCACAGGAAGAAGGATAAAGGGCTGCATGTTTTGTCTGAACTGAACTTGATCACTGAGCTCTTGTCTCCTCTGATACTTCAGCAGGCTGCGGGTTTGCGGTTCTTCTGCTCACTTTAGCCTGCTGCCATCCAACTCTGAGATTAACAATTGATGACGACAAATATGGATAGAGTACAAAAATAGGAATCCAGGAGGTGGGTTTTAGTGTCAGCTTGGATACTAACTTGTGAGCCTGTCTTTCTCACAGTCAAACCTTAGCCAGCTGTCCCCATGCCTGTGTACATGGCCATACTTGGCCTGGGGCCAATGGTGGTGATCTATCTCAAGGAATGTTGGCTTGTGCTGGGGATTTCTTGTTTGTTCTGGAGTGTTCCTTCCCCAACTTCATCCTCTTACCTTGAACCTGCTCTCGGCCCCTTTGCTTAGCCCTGTGCTTGAATCCCAGTCTCAGTCCTGCTGCAAACTCTGCCCTTCAGATTTCCCATGGTCTGTGAGTCAGAATAATGCAGCCCATTCCATCCACAGCACAACCCGGTTAAACTCTCAAGCTGTGTCCATGTTCTGCACCTGATCATTATCCCTATTCCCTGAGTTTTGTTCCCTAAGCCAGTATTCTCTTAAGAAGTCTAGGCCTCATGGGAGAAATCTAGTATAGAAAGACAGTGGTCTTTGCTGTTGACCAAAATTGACATCCCCACCCTATTATGTAATGGCTCTGAACTCTTTCTCAAATTCATTGGTTTTCTGCAACATGATAATTGACCCTTTAGAAACATTGTAATAATTCAAATGTCTGTCACAATGGCACTGTACCAATGTTTGTATATTGCTCTTTAGTTACAAATCCAAACTTCATTGCCTGCTCTGGGAAAATAGAGATGGGCCTGTAATTATTCTCTTTTTGCTGGTGGGCACAATCTTAAGCTTACTGTCGTACCCCGTCAACTGATTTTTGCAATGTAGATCACTGGCAAGCATCAGAAAATCTCTGGTTAATCATTTGTGTGATTTTAAAAAGATGTTTATTTTTATTTGAAAAGTAGATTTACAAAGAGAAGAAAAGAGCATAGCTTAAATAATCTTTCATGCTTCTTTTTGCGTTCTAATGCTTAAAAAAATTTCTTCCAGGGCCAGCACAGTGGCTAATTTTCTACCTATGACACTAGTACCCCATATGAGCACCGTTTAGTGTCCTGGCTGTTCCAATTCTGGTCCAGCTCCCTGATTATGGTCTTGGAAACTGAAGTCCTTGGGTCCCTATGCCCAATGGAAGAAGTCCCTGGCCCCAGATTTGAACCAGCCTACCTTTGACCTCAATGGCCATTGGGGAGTGATACAGCAGATGGAAGATTTCTCTCTGAGCCTTTCCCTACATCTCTGTAACTCCTTTAAATAAAATAAATAAATCTTTTTTAAAAATCTGCTCAATTATTTTGTTACTTCTTATGATAGCAAAATTATAATGTAGAAATTGCAAATTAACACCTGAAGACAAAGCAACAAAGACAGCCCTGATATATGAAATGTAGTCATACGAACACATGGCCATACACAGTCCTAGCTAGACTTCTTCAGTAAAGCTCATCTTCTGTCCAAGGACATTAAATGCTCAATAAACAACACATTTTTCTATCTGACCTTCTGGAATGTTCTTTCAGATTCCACCAAGAAGGAGTTTGTTCTTTTCTGGTACGTTCTCAGTATGTTCTCATGTGAAGGGATGGATTCCTTCACTGAAAAAAACATAATGTTCCTAACGCCTCAGAAAAATTCAATAGCAAGTTGTCCGCAATAGTGGTTGCTAAAGAAACAGAACAACAAGAACAAGGAAAGTTTGGACAACAAAGGTTGAAGTGTTAATTGTACTTCTAAGCTGGTAGTCGTTTCAATTTCCTGCCAATGGGATGCTGTTGAGAACTTTGTCCTAAATTTAAAGGCAGTCCCTTTCCCAATGAGTCATTGGTAATTGGTGCCTTTGAAAAGAGTGAACAGGACTTACGACTTGACGTTTCTCTCTTAATTTGCATTTTTAATTAGATGGGATCTCAGAGGGTTTCCAAGCCTTTTTTCTTTTTTGCCTTTTACATTGCCTTTTTTGGGTTGTTGCTCTGCAATTAGAATTTGTAACAAACGAGTTCCTGGCATATAAATGTCAGCTCTGAGGTAAATTATTATTGTTGCTGAAGAACTGAGCAGGTTCTGACCATTACTTTTGAGCTAAAAGCACTGTTGAGCACATTCCTCAGATGAGAAAGAAAATTTGGTTGGGCTGCAAGAAGAGCTATTCAGATTTAATTCTGGCCTAAGTTCTTTCTGTAAACTGCTCTCTCTTCATGTATTCGAGTCATTTTTGAAGCAGAGAATGTCACCCTGACTTCGGAGAACATCAAGTTCTTACACAAGAGCCTGTGTGGAATCATGAAGAGGACCAGGTTAGCAACCCAGAAAAAGAAGTTGGACTCAGTGGACTCTTAGAAAAATTAAAAAAAAAATCTTCCAGCCAAATTGTGCATCTGATCAATTCTTATCTTTTATTCAACAGTTGTAAGAAAATAAGCAATGGAGGATTTAACTGGGTACAAACTAATGGGTTGTAATTGACCAACGCTGAGTTGTTTTCTCTGACCTCTCAACTTCACTCATTCTTTCACATCCATCCCCACGTTGTCATCCTGCACCAGGAGGACAAGAGGCCTGGTCTTTAGCTTCTGCTTTTAGTCTAGTTCGATGTGGCTACTATACCTTAAAGAATATCTTAAGTGTGCAGTGGACACAGGCAAAGCAGGACACACATCTGCCATTCTAGGTATAGATCATCTAAGCTATTTTGAAAGGAGAAGATTCTGTAAACTCCCATGACAACCTATCCTGAACACTGCTGGGAACCACTGGCTCCGATCTAGCGTAAGGCCCTCGTTCTCAGGTGAAGCCATTATGCTCTTGTTCTGTGCTCAGCTGAGAGAGACAGCAGCTGCTCCTTATCCTGCATAGGTGAGCCTTTACATAGACTTCAAGGCAGTGTCTGCCTTCTGTCTACTTATGACAGGAAACAAACCGGGACTGCCAACGAAGATAACAATAATAATTTTCACTTGGAGATGGAATTATTATTGCTATGGTTACTAGTAGGAATCTCTTTTTTCCAAAGGGAAAAAGACAGTTATTCAGCACTCTGCTTCTCAGAAGAACAAAGTGCTAACAAACCCTCCCTGGTTTGTCTGCTTTGTTGATTACTCTAAAACGTCAAATGGGAACTAGTCAAAATATGTTCTGCTGCCATTTGGCCTATGTTGGAGAACTTGATGAAAACCAGCACGCTCGATTTCTGAGCTATGAGCATTCAACGCTTAAAGCAAATAGTATCTCAGTTTATTAAATCAGCGGAATTTCACAAAGGGGCTTGGAAGGAAGAAACAGCAGTGGGATTTGGAAATCCAGTTGTCATTATGAGAGAAGAGAGTGACTAACTTTTTGTAACTGTGGAGAAAACCCTGAAGATGTCTCCAAATGGTGATGACAGGCAGACGTCGGGTGAGTTACCTGGGTCTTGTGACCTGAAAAATGCCAGCCACGGCTGCCTTTCCAAAAGCACATCCTTGGGGGCTGGCCAAAGGCAGGCCATTCTCTCATTTCTCATTTCTACTGTTTAAGACAGAAAAGTGCAAAATTAAAACAGAATTGTCTTCTGGGATAAATAAAACACTCAGTTACCAGTTCTTAGCTCTTGGACTCAAATTAGTTTGTTAGATTAGTTGCAGCCAAGCGCTGGGCTTTGAAAAAAATAGATATAGATCAACTGCATGCTGTCGGCCTGAGCAGAAAAAGCACCGTGCCACTGGGACACTGGCTTTGGGATGGAAAGTTTATGTTGGATTGCATGGGTAGGGACAGTCTCAGAAAACACACTTCCTTGTCTCCCAATTTTGCTGTATCCTAGCACTTTATAGAGTTAGATCACACATTACACAATACTTGTTTTTGTGTGTGTGTACTTTTTTTAAACTGAATCAAGCGAATTCAATAAAGGAATCTTTGGTTGCACCTTTTTACAGTTTATAAAATATTTATTTATTTGTCCTTGAAAAGCAGATTTTTGATGGCTGAAAAATTAAAACATAATATATAGTACACTTGTAAAACTTAAAAACAACCCCAATGAAGAGTAGTAAGATGGCATGATTTTATATATATGTATGTATATATATGTCATATATATACATACATATATACATATATATACACACATATACATACATATACACACACATGTATACATACATATATACACACACATATATATGCACACAGATCTAATATATATATACATATATATACACACATAGACAAATTCAAAGATTCTGCACCACCAAATAATGTACAAAAGGAATAAGTATTAGTTTACTGCAGTTATGGATGCAATAAGGTTTTGGAATACAAAACTAATGTACGATATCAATTATGTTTCTACACCATAATAACTAATTATCTTCAAGTAGAATTTAAAAAAACAGTACGTTTACAATAGCACTGAAGAGAACAACACTAACCAAGGACATAAAAGCCTTGCCTGTCGAAAACTAGAAAACTGCTGAAAGAAATGAAAGCAAATACAAATAGAGCACTCAGAAATTAACCTATATTTATATGACAACAGATCTTTGACAAGAGTGCCAACAGTACACCATGAGAGAAGATGGTCCTTCAATATACAGTGTTAGGGAAAAATGAATATTCACATGCAAATTAATAAAATTGGACCTAACACCATGCTCGAAAAGAAACTCAAAATAGATTAAAGATTTAAATTCAAGAGCTTAACCTCTAAAATTCCTAAAAGAAATTACAGAGCTAAACCTTCCTGAATGCTCACCTCGGCAAGGATTTCTTGGCTATCACACCCAAAGCACAGGTGACACAACACAAATTGACAAGTGGGACTGCAGAAAAACAGTTTCTGCGCGGCAAAGAAGATATTCAGCAAAAGTGAAACCAAACTACAGAATAAAAGAAAACGTTTGCAAAGCATCTGTCCGACGAGAGGTCCATAACCAAAATTTTTACAGAGCTCCAACTACTCAGTAGTGAAAACCAAAATAAAAACCAGATGACATGAATTAAAAATTGATGAAGGAACCAAAATTACATTTCTCCAAACAATATAGGCAAATGGCCAAGGTATGTACAAAAAGACACTCAGCATCGCTTGTGGCAGGGAAGAAACCCAAAAACACAAGTAGATACTACATCACACCTCATGGTGTAGCTATTTTAAAAACAAACAAACAAAAGGTAAATGCAGGCAAGGTGTGGGAAAGAGGGAAGCTTTCCTTGTTGGTGCGTAGAAGTGTAAACTAGTGTAGCAATTGTGCAAAACAATATGGTTCCTCAAAAAGTAGCAAAGTACTGAAGTTATATGATCTGGCAATCTTGTGTGTGTGTGTGTGTGTGTATATATATATATATTTTTTTTTCAAAGGAATTGAAATTAGAATATTGAAGAACCATCTGCACAGCCACACTCCACGCAGTATTATTCACAGTAACCAACACTTAGGAGCAACCTGAATACCTACTGATGGAATGAGTGGACAAAGAAATCATAGTAGGCAAATATTATTCAGCTTTTAAAAGGAAGGGAATCCTGCTGTTTCCAACAACATAGATGCTGCTACCTAGAAAAAACCAGAGAGAGAAGACCAAGTGCTCACAACATCATTAGATACATTAGATATGAGTTCTCATCACAGAAATAATGTATCAGTTAGGATTAGTATTGATACAGAGAACAGTAAAATGTAGCCTTATTAAAATAAGACACAATTTTAGTTCACTCTTGGGTAAAATGAGGTGAGAGGTAGACAGTTAAGAAATGATGATGATTCTCCCATTATCAGGAAACTAGGATTTTTTCTATTTTGTCCCTTTACCATGTTTAGTGAAAAATTCCTTTTCTCAAGATTACTCCGTGGTTCAACTTGGTAGCTGAACTTTCAGGCTTTGTGTACAAATTCCATGTCTATAAAAGGTGGAAACTGAGAATGGCCCAGATGTCTTCCCAGGTCATCACTTTCATGATACTTCTACAGAAATTACTTTAGATGGCTGTCACTTATATGTGATTGGCCAGATTTTAGTCAACAGGCCAATCTTTTTTTTTATCATTTCTAAGCCATCTTCTTTAAAGATCCATGGAAGCTTATTTTTTAATTATTTTTTAAATTATTTATTTTATGCCACAGTTAAATAGGCATTGGGGTTGCCCTCCCTGCCCCATTGTTCTCTCCAGTCGTTCAGCAGGTGTCTTCTTTTTTTTTTCCTACATTTTTTTTATTATTTACATTGCATTATGTGACACAGTCCCATATGCACTGGGATCCCCCCCACCCCTCCCAAACCCTCCCCCCACCCCTCCCCAAACCCTCCCCCCACCCATGGTGGATTCCTCCACCTTGCTGCATTACCACAGTTCAAAATCAGTTTAGATTCTTTCATTGCAAGCATATACCAAGCATAGAGTCCAGCATCTCATTGCTGAGACAAATTCAACGGCTTGTTGGGGAGACCATCTCTGATCTGAAGGTAGAGCCGGCAGAGCACCATCCCTATCAATTAAAAGCCCCGACATAACATCAGCAACAATTTACAACGTCATGGAATTAATTGACATAGTATTGAGCAACCAACATGTTAAAAAAAATGCAAGTTCTTTACCACATACTATGACTCCTTCGTGTCTTCTTAATTGCTAGACGTTATGGTGAAATATTTTTTCCCCAGGGCACATTGCTAATCTCAACAATCTTAGGATCTCCTTAGGAAGGAAAAATGAGAAAGACACACTGCATTTGGCGATATCTATAAGAAGCCATGCTCTGGCTTTTTATTTAGAATGTACAAAACTGCACAAAGGAATTGAACTGATAGTTTACCAAAATTCCCCGCTTCCCAGAAACTGCCATTAGGGAGAGACAGACTGACCCCTAAATCCATGACCACTGTCCTTCAGATTCAGATAGGGAAGGCACAGGTGTGAAGGGATAGACATTTGTTTCTAAGGTTTGCAAATCAGCAACTCTTTTAATGGCTCAAGTTTCCCATCAGCATTACAGATTTCCTGTGGGAGATTTGCCTAAAACCAATCTCTCCTCCTTCATCCTGCAGAGATGAGTATTGTTTCTTCGTGGGAAAAATACAAAATGGGTTAGTTGGCAAACAGCTGAAGTATGTTCTTTGGGGGATTTTTAAGTCGTAGACAACGCTGTGTCTCTATGATGTAAGCTGTAGAGAAAAATGAATTCTTTTCCATTTGAGCGAAAGTCAAAGGATTGGGAGGGCCTCCAAAGCCCCCAAATACACCAGCCAGTAGCACAACAGTGAAAAAAGCACAGGGAATTGGAACAAGATTAGGAAGAATTTGGGAAAGAGGGTCATACTCTCAAAAGCGAGTGCTGTATTTTTTAGTGTCAGACCCATAGCTCGCAAACTGCTGGCAATAAAAAGAAGATATCAGCTCACCTTGGGACGTGCAGATACTTCTGAATTTATGAGAAAGGACATCTGTGGAGCATGAAAAAAATACATTAAAAACAGGCAGCAGAATTTGCTTTAGGAAGCTCTCTGTGTTGAAAATTGAGACTTTTTCTTTCTGGCTCACAGTGGGGCTGCATTTGCTTGGCCCCTTGGTAACACCCATCCCATTGTTACCAACTCCACCACTGCTATTTGTTCACCAAGCGACAGTATCCAGGTCTAGGCAAATAGTGTTGGCTGATGCTTGCCTTGTCCTAACCCACCTGAGATGTCCTCTAGTCACCAAGAGATTTTCTGGGGGTTGGCATGTCATGTGTTCCATTACTGTTACCCTTATGAGATTCGTTAAGCTATAGTTTCTCTTTTATGATTCATCTGCTAGTTGCATTGTGTTGTTAAGAATTCATAGATAAAGCTTCATGTTTCCCATCCATATGCACACCACTGGCTACTTCATTCTCTTACTTACAAAGAGATGAGATTAAAGCAATATTTAAAAAATTATAATCATGAAATGTATGTGAAAGGCTTGAAGTTTGGATTGCCTGGCAGACTTTGTCACAGCCAAAGCTTTCACATCATAGCTCCTTTTGTAGAGGTTCTTTGCAGACTCAGTGTCTATGCTGCTCTCATTCAGCTGCTACCCAGGGACTTCCCTGTCGCGAAAACACCAGACACAACAGAAAACAAGATAAGCCTGTGCTGAACGTGAGACGCAGACCAGAAAATGACTTCTCCTGTCTTTCCAGAGAAGGACCTGTTCCTACAGTGCCTCAGAGATGATCTCGTGAGATCCAGCAGTGATTTGCACAGGACACCAAGAGCTGGACAACCTGGAAACATATTCTCAAATTGCTGCTCCTTCCTTCTCCACCTGTGGTCCTTCCTCTCCTTTCTGCCCCCTTGGAATGGCAGTCCTTAATAAATTAGACACAGTTAGGCTCAGACCTCAGGCTCTGTTTTCTGGGAAATCCCAACTACAACAAAACCTATACAAAATTTCTTACAGTGGTTCAAAGTCATGAATATCAACAGGTTGAGTTCATGGAAATTTGACTTAACTACTCAGAAATTTCCTCAACAGTAAATTTTCCAGCAAGATTCCCAAGAAATCTTAGGTGTGGAGCAACCATGTTGAGATATATGCTTGGAGGACCTGAGAATGGTCATGTGTAGTCTTGGCCAAGATCTGTCAACCACTTAATGCCACCTAGGAAGCCTACTGCACCTTCAAGGTGACTTGTCATTGAGGCCTCACCACTCTAATCTAATGACTGCAACAGTTTCAGATATAGTCTCGAATATGACGTGAGAGTTTCCCTCTTCCTTTGCTCTCCGTATCTTAGTAAGTGACCGATCTTGTTTTGATCTCCTTATAGTGATATTCTTTAGTCCTCCACTCCTACTCCTTGCAACTAATTTCAGAATCCCCTCCATCTTTTGCCATATAACACTTTTATTATTCACACACTGTTATTTATACATCCTGAATGTGACATGTAACAAGATATACTATGAATTTGACTCAGGTGTATTGCGGCTCCCCAAACAAGTCTTAGTTCCATATTGTTCACCAGGAAGCTCTTTATTATTGAGCTATGTTTATGATTATACAGTTACATAGCAAAATAATACCTGTTAAAATACCCAGCATGCTTATAATAGCTCTTTACTTTCTCTTCATTTCCCCCTGCTGGCTTCAGAAGCCCTTCCCCAATTTTCCTCTTACTGAGTGGTTAATTCTTGAGAAAGAAAACCTGCCCTTATTTTTCTCAGTCTGAGTTTATTCATGACTGGTGGGAACTAAGTTGTGATGTCAGGGAATAGTTTGAAGTATTAAGGTAAGTCAACTTCCTTGGTAAATCCTCCTATTAACCATAACTCCCCACTATCACCCCAGACTACGGTGACACTTTCATCATGCAAGATGTAGAAATCTCAGAAGAACTTTCTTTTTGATACTGTATTCTTAAACACATCTTTTCTTAAACACATCTTTCAGCATCAGCATTTAGACAGGCATACAGAACTAGACTGTCTTGAATTCCCTAAACCTGTTTTCTTAATAAGAAATCTAATCTAGGGATACATGGAATAATATTTGTCCTGCATATTGATTTGGAAGGTGTGCTGAGCCCATTTGCTCCCATAAGAAAAAATCTAAGGTCCAGTGCCATAACCTGGTAGCTAAATCCTCACCTTATATGTGCCCGGATGGATATGGGAACCAGTTTGTGTCCTGGCTGCTCCACTTCCCATCCAGCTCCCTGCTTGTGCCCTGGGAAAGCAGCAGAGGATGGTCCAAAGCCTTGGGGCCCTGCACTCACATGAGAGACCTGAAAGAAGCTCCAAGGTCCAGCTTTCAATCAGCTCAGCTCCAACTGTTGTGGCCACTTTGGGGAGTGAACCAGCAGATGGAAGACCTTTTCCTTTGTCTCTCCTTCTGTCTGTAAATCCACCTTTCCAAAAAGAATAATAAATCTTTTTTTTTTTAATCTAAAAATCTTTGAATTACAGAGAGGAGCAAATGGAGAAGAGTAGAATTAGACATTGGGGTCTTTTAGAAATGTCTTTGCACTCCAATCTGGTCACTCCCATTCAGCAAAAATTAATGTTATCCACTGTGAGTAGTTTCCACGAAGCATCATAGTAGAATATTGTCAAGAAAGTGGAAAGGGTAGCGGAAAGGACCTGCAGTAGCCACCCCTACTTTCTCCTGATCCCACAGTAGTGCTGGAAAATAGCTGATACTGTGCCCTGTTCCTGGAGCTTCAAAGTAGTGGCAGGAGGCTTAGCTGACCTAAAGAGACCTTGTCGTAGGACTGTGTGGGCACTCGAAGTGACTTCTGTGAAGTAATGGCCAAGATCAAACATCATGGATCCAAGAGAGACATGAGTGTGGTAATCTAGGTGTGCAGCCTGAGAAATCATAACCAGCGTTTCTATGCACTGTTCAGGTCTATTAAACAGGACCATCTTTCAAAGAATCATGATGGAATGCAGATCTACCATGTGCCGACGCTTCTTTCAGGTCTAGGTAGTTGCTGCTGCTGAATCTTGAGACTTGAGGAAGAAATCTGCCCTTGAAACCAGGGGTCAAGTCCTCTTTTCTTCCTGGGAATCTCTTCAATAATCTGATCCATCACCTGGCATCCACTGTCTCTGGTTAACACTATTACAGAACTAGTTGGAAAAGTCACTGACTTCTAAGAACTTCATTTCCCCAGTAAGAAGCTCAACTTTCCCTTACTTGAAGATTTTATGCTGTCTTTTTGTGATGCCTCCTTTTCGATTTAGTCTTCAGGAAAAGGAGTCTGTGGGCTTAAAATACTGCTTGCAGAAAGGTTGAAGTACATTAGGTTAGCACATGGACCCTAATGGACTGCAAGTCCTTGGAAATTTGCTGACCAAGTACAACACACTTGCACTGATTATTCTGCAAAATCCATATACTTGAACACAACCTCACCCCATCTTTTTTATTTCTACAACACGTTGTGTGGTGTCTTTGCAAGGTTTCCCAGGAACAGGAGGACTCATCAATTTCAACCTAAAGCTATTAAAATGTTACTCTGTTAGCAATAATTAAGGTGTGCAGCCAGGCCTCCCTATAGATCACACTTGGAGTCAGGGTAGTATATTTCTCCTATAGCACCACTGGTGTCTTAAATTATCAATGAGACATGGGAAGAAGGCCAGTTGAATCTGAGCAGGAAAGCAGAAAGGAAAGGGACTGTTCACTTAATTTATAGAAGTCAAAATAATGAATAAATCTTTTTTCTATAAGCCAATCCCTGCATAAGAACTTTTACAAATATTTTATTTTGTATTTAATCCATTAAAATCCTTAGAACAAGTATTAGTATGTTAAACATTTTAAATTGATTTTTAAGTCATTAGAGATTCTAAAATTTCCATTATACTTTAGCTAATAAAATATCTGAAAGGCTAGGGATTCTATACCACAGTACCAGAAAGGATTTTTTTCCTCTGTCCTTTTTTCTTCTTGGCCTCATTTTCCTCCTAAATCCTACTCCTACTTCCCTCCCCATATGTTCCTTCAGTGGCAGAGGCAAATGACACTCTCTCTGTTTTCTGTGTACTCCTGTCGACTCTATTCAATTTCCCACAGTTCACAAAACCACAGTCACAGGGAATTTACTCAAAGGGAGTTGCCCATAGAAAAACTTCCCTCGTATGAAATTTTCCAAGATATGGAATATTGAAAGAAAGGTTCGTGAAACTTTGGAATGGAAGAAACATTAGAAGTAAGAGGTTGGTTATTAGAGTTGGCTGTCTAAGAGAAAGCAGATTAAAAGATTGGATTAAAGGTAGATTGGATTAAAGCAGATTAAAGGTAGGATTGGATTTAAGTTCACATTCAAACTTGCTTCTGAAGAGGATTTAAGGAGTTTCTAGAACTATCAAGAGTCAGAGTAGAAAAAGGAATCAGAATGGCCAAGCTAAGTCCCACCTGTATCAGCCAACTGCTAGATAGCCTGAGGATGAGTGAGCACAGAAAGTGCTTCTTCTTGCACACTGCTGACCAACTAAGTGATAGATTAAGCAAGTTATAAATTAGAGAATATATTATTTTTTTTTCGCTTCTCAAAGTGAGCCAAAAGGCAGTCCTCAGATTATGGAAAGACTGTTGGAGAGTTCTGAGTCTTTAGAATTCTGAGTAGCCATCCCCTGGCCTCATCTAATTTTTCCCAGGAAGCCATGCTCTGACCCCATGTTTGTGTTTTTTCTCTAAATGTTCTAAGTGAGGCTGACACAGTGACTCAACAGACTAATCCTCTGCCTTGCAGTGCCTGTGTGGGTGCTGGTTCTAGTCCTGGCTGCCCCACTTCTGTTGAGCTCCCTGTTTATGTCCTGGGAAAGCAGTGGAGAGTGGCTAAAGTCCTTGGGCCTTGATATGCATGTGGAAGATTGGGAAGAAGCTCTTGGTCCCTGGCTTCAAATGAACTTAGCTCTGGTCACTGTGGCCATTTGAAGAGTGAAGCAAAGGACTCCGTGTCTCTCCTTCTTTCTATGAATCTGCCTTTCAAATAAAAAAAAATAAAATAAAATAGATATTCCAAATAAGTTGGTAAATATTCTTAAGAGGAAGGCCTGAAGGTGAATTCTAAACTCAGTGACACAAGATGATAGATGGAAAGAACTTGCTTCTATTTCTGTGCGGGTAGAATGCAACATGGCCTAGAAGACAGAGGTGATGGATCTCATGGATGGAGAGGAGGAAGAACAAAAGGTAAGGGAGGCAGGCAGGGAAGAAGGGCGGACACCAGGGCATTGTGGAGTCTGAACTCTCTCTGTTACATGACCCACAGTTTCACTGTATAGAGACCTTCTGAGTGTTCACTCGAAGGACAGAAGAACCAATGGGACTTTGGTACATCTGCTACTTTAGCACCACATGCCAGGGAACTGATAAGTTCCCCTCCAGACTGGAAGATCCTCAGGGGACATATCTTATTGGCTGGCAAGTCTGCAACAGTGCCTGGGAAGGACCAGGCCTTCAATAAATATTTGTTGAATTCAAAATAAACCAAGTTATCTTGAAACCAGGACAGAGGAGGTTTTTTTGTGGGAGGTGGTGGTGCCACAGAGAACTAGGCAGATGAACCAACCCCATAACTTCACCCAGCTGGCCCCCATGAGTGTGGTCATACATCAGTCCCCAGCTCCCAGCTCTACACACCTCCATCATAGATAACAAGTGGTAGAACTGAGACTTGAACTTACTGAAGGGACAGTTCCTGCACTGCTACACAGTGCCTGTAAAGTGGTTCTTTTCTAGGCTAATGTTAAGCTTGAGACTCTAATAGAGACTATTTAGTGGTCTGGGACTCTAAGGGGAATGTTCACTGTTATGCTGTCTATCCAGATGATGCCAATCTCATGCTTCTAGAATATTTTACTGCTGGAGAAACTCATTGAAATACACAGTTCTGTTTAACGAAGAAGGTTCAAGGGATGGTGAACTTGGTAGATGCTTCCACTTTCCTAAGGTTAAAGGAATCTGAAATGTCACTGGGAGCAGTTGAAGACCACAGTTCTGTTGCTTTCCGAGTTCAGTGAGTCCACAGATACAGCCCAGCAGCAGCCTTAAAAAAAAAAAAAAAAAGGAAGGATGGGTCTGCAGGCACCTGCCTGGAGTCTGAAAGCGAGACGACGGAAAATGGAGCAAGACAAGGCAGCAAGAATGAGAAGTCTCCACACCACCGAGGCAAGTGCTGACAGCAGTGTGCACAGTAAAATATTTTACTACGAAGCAGAATTACTCCAAAGACTGATGGACTCGCTCGCGAGACCCACTCACATTTATGAAGGTCATAAGTTACAAATGCCCGGCTCACTCACAGGAGCGCAGCCATCACCTTTTATGGGCGAAACTTCCTGCAATATATTAAACTCTCCAGAAAACAGACAAGGGGTTTATGGCAAACGATAACTTTAATGCCTAGAAACCATTCGGTGATTTTGGGAGGATTATTAGTAACAAGGGCAAGACGCTGAGTTGTTCCCAGGCAGCAGTCCCTCTTCTGCCTGAGTATGCTCATCTTTCCTGCCCCTTACATCCTATCCAGAAACAAGGGCCCTGAGCCCCAGCAAGCTAAGAGTGTGTAAGGGAAAGACAAGTGCTGAAGAGAGCAGATCTTTACTGCATGAAATGTAGTCCTAGCCCCAGGGAAACGACAGGCCTGATGAGAATCTGGAATGCAGCCAAAGCTGTTGCCGGATATTCCTGAAGGACAGGTGCTCACGGAGACTTCTTGGAGACTGGCAAAATGTAAGAAGGAGCTGTCCTTGTGGGTATCTGCTCCCCCTACCCTTTGGGGAGAAAGTTACAAAAAGGGCACAATGAGTGTCACCTGAAAAATTGCCTTGCATGAGTTAGAGGAATCCCATCAAAATCTGACCATTCCTAAGTCAGTTTACAGCAAGCTGTGCTAGAAAATTTCCCCGAAGACTGAGCTCTCAGAGCTGCATGTAGATGGGCACTGTTGGTTGGCAGCAGGGTTGTCAGAAGCTGGCCTCAAAGATCTAGCAAGGAGGAATCTGCAAACATCTGACCTAGCTTATCTGCCTGGACGGCTCCACCCTGCTCACACAGGCATCACGTTTTGTAGTTGGAAAGTGGCCATAGCACAGGGCTGCTAGTCAGGGTTTTTATATTTAGAGTCACAACCTGAGAGTTCTTCCCTAAGAAAGGTGGACAAGAGGGCTAAGTTTTCAGCATGGCAGTTCAGACATTACTTAGGAAGTCTGCATCCCATATTGGAGTGCCTGGTTCAAATCCCTGCTCTTCCACTTCCAATTCCAGCTTCCTGTGAAGTACTTGGGTCCTTGTCACCCATATGGATGACCCAGTAAGTCACTGGTCTGACTCTGTTGTAAATTTTGGGGGTGAATTCATGTATGAACAATTTCTCACTCGCCCTCTCCATTTCAAATGAAATGAAAAAGAAGCAAGGAATTTTTTTAAAAAGAGAGATGGCAAGATTCTCCCATGGGATTCTCCTTCTCGGTATCCCTTTAACATTTCTTCTTGCCTGGGTTCTGATCCTACATATGCTGGCAGCTTTTAGAACAAATTCTCCAGACTGTGTTTAGGTTTTGTTTTGTTCCCTGTGGCCTTGCTTTGAATATCTCATGAGCGTTGACTGGAATTCTGACTGCCCCACTTCTGATCTGGTTCCCTGTTAACGAACCTGGGCAATCAAAATACTGCCACCTACAGGGGAGATGCGAATTGAGCTCCTGGCTCCTGACCTTGCTATCTCAAATACTAATGTTGCAGCCATTTAGGGAATGAACTAGTGAATGGAAGATCTGTGTGTGTGTGTCTTTGTGTGTGTCTTTGTGTGTGTCTTTGTTTCTCTACCCATTCTTGTCACCTTGTCAGTTCACCTTTGATATAAATAAATTCTTGAAAATGACTGAGCATAAAACATTTTGAATGTTTTTTAAATTGGTGTCTTCTCTCTCATGTATTTTCTTTTTTAAAAATATTTAAGTTTTGTATTTGAAAGACAGAGTTATGGAGAGAGCAGAGTAGAGAGAAAAAGATCTACCTGCTGGTTCACTTTCCAAATGACCACGATGGCCAAGTCTGAGCCAGACCAAAGTTAGGAGACAGGAGCTTCATCTTGGTCTCTCAGTTGTGTACAGCAGTCCAGGACTTGAGACATTTTCTGCTGCTTTTACTGGTCATTAGCAGGGAGGGAGCTGGATAGGAAGTGGAGCAGCCAGGACACAAATTGGTGTCTATGTGGAATGTTAATACCAAAGGTTGAGGATTAGCCTGCCATTCCTAAAACTGTGCTTTTAAAATCCTATGCTAGGTTGGTAAAAACTGTTGTATTTCTAGGCATCAACCATGAAGCTTAACATTAACCATGAAGTTTAAGATGGGGGAATAATGCCCTCTAAAAAAAAATACTGTACTAGGACATCTATTTTCTCAGCCTGTGAAGGGGGAGTTAAGAAGAGACTGAGAGGATGAATAGCAGCCTCCTTGTTTTTGGAAAACACGTGTACCAGGAGATAGAATAACAAAATAATCAAGATGAAAGGAGGCCATGACAGTGAGGCTTTGCTCAGATAATATGAGCATATATATGAGAGACAACGGAGTTCTCTCCCCTTCCTCATTAGTTCTGATGACTATTGGCAATATCTCCCAAATCAACTGCTGGGGACAGTGCCTTTCTCTGAGTGGCTTCCGTTCTCAACACCAACTTGCTTTCTGAGAGATCCCTTGGACACTTTCTTAAATTGGATTTTAGCTATGGATTTAGACTTTTGAAAATCCATAGACGATGGATGCTGGCATCCCACTCAAGTTTGAGATCCAAGATAGCTCTTGTGATCCTCAGGATAGCTGAGGAAGAATTTATACATGGAGGAATCACTTGAGAAATTTTCAGAATGCACAGGATTCTCGCGTTCCCATGCTCTTTTGCATTGTTTCTATGCATTGAAGGAAGGGTGCTAAATGTGTTTATTTTGGAAAACATCTTCACTTCATTGACCTCTGCAAGGTTGACTTCGCCACTACCATGTCCTTGATAATGACTGTCACAGTGGCCAAATGCACCTGGATTTATAAGCAGTTCTTTCTATTTTCTACTTGGTCATAAGGATTATCTGTACAACTTTTACAAAGTGCAGATCCCCAGAGTTGCCTCAAGCTTCCCAAAGTGGAATCTCTTTAAATCAGAACTGTATAGGAAAAAAAGCTCTCAGATGATCGTGGAACCAGCCAGGCTGATGACCACTGACATGGTGATTGGTAAGACTCAAAATTGCGAAAAGTACCTGTGTGTCACAAGACCTAGCCTAGCTCCTCAGATCTCAAGGGGACCCATAAAGATAATTAAAAGTGTTGTTACTGAGTACTTACTGTATGTGCATAATATATCGGATGTTTATACATATGACTCCACTCAATTCTCACAATAGTCAGCCTCATACATGAAGTTCAGAAACGATGAGGTGATATGTGGAAGAATACAGGCTGAGACCCAGGTCTGCTTCCAAAGCTTGTATTGATGTCAGCTCAAGTTTTCTCTATCCCATTAGTGTTGAATTATGAGTCAGCAGTTTTGGAACCTTTCATTAAAAAAAAAAAAAAAAAAAAAAAAACCAACCTAGAACCTCTGTTCCCCTAGTCTCAAACGGACACTCAGTAGCTGACTTGCTTAGATACCTGAACTTAATACCCACTTATCGTGTGAAGGCAGATTGAAACAATACCTAATCTTGGTGTCTAGGAACTTTTAGGTTGCCAAACATAGGTAACCTCTGAGTGTTAAATTTTAAGTATGCATTGTTTTATGTACGTGAGCAGGAGATAAGACCAAGGTTTGAATTATTAGAAGTACATAGCTGATAAAAGAAAGGAGAAAGATTCAAATTGTGATGGAAAAGGCAGTTGAAAAATTCTATTATAAATTACTTCTCCCATCACCACTACAGTGTTTCATAAAATGTGTACTCTTTCTAGAAAGAAGAGCATTAGAGAGAGAGAGAGAGAGAGAGAGAGAGAGAGAGAGAGAGAGAGAGAGATTCTTCCATCTGCCAGTTTACTTCCCAAATGGCCACAACAACCAGAACTGAGTCAATTTGAAGCTTCCTCTGGGTCTCCCACATGAGTTCATGGCCCAAGTACTTGGGCCATCATTTGCTGCTTTCCAAGACCATTAACGTGGAGATGTGTAAAAGTGAAGCATCTGACTGTTGGGACAACTGGCTAATAGCATGTAGAAATAAGAAGCAAACCCACATCTTTCACCATACACAAAGATCAAATCTAAATGGATTAGAGATCTAAACCTACACCCAGAGACCATCAAACTTTTGGAAGAAAAAGTTGGACATACTCTGCAAGATACAGGCATGGACAAAATCTTCCTTGAAAAAATACCGAAAGCAAAAGAAGTCAAGACCAAAATAAACAAATGGGACTACATCAAGCTAAGAAGTTTCTGCACAGCAAAGGAGACCATCAACAAAATAAATAAGAAACCAACAGAATGGGAGAGGATCTTTGCACACTACGCAGAAGACAAAGGGTTAATTTCCAAAATATACGAAGAGCTCCAGAACAACAATAACACCAAAACAAACAAACCAGTCAAGAAATGGGCATGGGAAATGGGCAGATACTTTACAAAGGAACAAATTCAAATTGCTAACAAACACATGAAAAAAAAATGCTCAAGCTCTCTGGCAACAAGGGAAATTTAAATAAAAACAACACTGAGGTTCCCCCTAACACCAGAAAGAATCACCCGTATACAGAAAGCAACCAACAACACCTACTGGCAAGGGTGTGGAGAAAAGGGAACTCTACTCCACTGATGGTGGGAATGCAGGCTAGTGCAGCCACCATGGAAATCAGTATGGAAGACACGTAGGCAATTGAAAATTCACCTACCATATGACCCAGCAATACGACTTCTAGGAATATATCCAAAAGACTTGTCACATGACAAAGCACCATGCACCCCAATGTTTATTGCAGTATAATCAACAATCACAAGAACATGGAAGCAACCTAAATGCCCATCAACAGAGGACTGGATAAAGAAACTGTGGTTCATCTACAATATGGAATACTACTCAGCAATTAAAAAAATGAAACGCATTACTTCGTGACCAAATGTGCCAAACTAGACACCTTTATGCTAAGGGAAATGAGCCAGTGCCAAAAGCTCAGATAGTATATGTTTGCTCCAAAATAATATAATATGATGTCAAATCTAGATATATCATATGTGAATATTACTTTATGTTAACCAATGTTACTTCATAGTTACCTGTGCCTAATGTAACAAGAGCTTGTGATGTAATTCATCAATCAACGATCCACAAGAGGTTGTTTACACCACCTGAGAAAGTCAGTGTCCCCTCTATTACTGTTATTGGTACTGTCCATAAACAATGAAGATCTAATCTTCACTCTACCTACATTAGGGCCTCAGGATACAAGAATTAACCTACAATGCAAAGTTATTCTCCTACAAGACTGGGAGACACTCCAGAGGAAGCATGATGGACTTGGGAAAATTCACGATGGACACACATTATGAACCTAGAGGGAAGAAAAGAGTGGAGGGGAGGGAATTTGTGGGGAGGGGAGGGAAGAGCCCACCACCAACTACATTGTATCAAAAACAATGAAAAAATAAAGAAAAGATTAGAACACACATAAAAGTGGAGCATCTGGGACTCAAACCATATTAGTATAGTATGTGGGTATAGCAGGTGGATGCCTAACTTGCTGTGTCACAGTACCAGCTCCAATGTACCCTTAGTGCGTATTATAGACAACCACATGTTGTATATTTTTGTTTATCCTTTTGCATACATAACTGACATTGGGGTCTCTAGGGCAAACATATGCTATTAGGAAGACAGCTGCTGAGTGTAGAGAAGTCAGTACAGGAGAAAGGGAAAAAGAAAAAAGGCTCACAGTCCCTTAAGTTCATGAAGCTCTACTATGGACACAACAACACTGGGATTGGAAGAGTGCAATGAACTCCGGGCTCACAGGGTATAGTTGAGGACAGAAGGCTGCAAAAGCCACTGAAAGCCTACAGGCAGATTGTGAGATCTTCAGTCTGTAATCAGAAGTAGGCTCTGAAAGTTAGAGAATCTCCTGGCTTTCAGGTGTGATCACCTGATGAAACTGTGGCTTATTTCATTTCTGCCATACGCATGCACACAGAGGCGTGTACACACACTTATACACCTGTGTGCACACACTGCCCTCCTCACCCAACACTTCTTTCAGGGCATGTCCTTTTCTCCTCGCTGTGCAGTGCTCAAGGACCCCATTATGAGGAGGGATTCAAGATGCCTTCTCTTAGTTTGAGGCTGGAGTCAGAGGATGTTTTCCACATTCAGCGCTTCCTTCAGCCACCATGGAGGAGATGACAGGAGTCCAAAGGCAAATGACATGCCTTAAGGGAAGCAGCTGTTTATTCAAAGACACAGGGAGGACAGGGAGGTGGCCAGTTCTTCCAACAAAGGACATTCCTCATTTTTTACTTCAGTCCTGGTGCTGTCATTGATCCGGAAGTTGAGTCTTAATGCCTCATTTATGCAGAAGCACATCTGGGTAAGTGGCGCCCAGTGATACTGTGAGACCTTCACAGGGAAGGTTTTGTCTCATATTGCTGTGCTGTTAAAAGGCTCTTGATTTGTTTGGGTTGAAAAGCAGTGAGGACCCTGTTGGCGAGCTGAGAACGTAACATAGAGCTTTCTCATGTTTAGGAGAGAGATTGCAGGTTTGACAGCAAGCGGGACGAGTGACTGAAAGAGGCCAAAAATGAAAAACAGGTTAAACATGGTGTCCAGACTTGGGAATTAGCAATATCAATTAAGGTGTGTGGTTTTCAAGCTAACATTAACCTAAATGAAAACTGGTTTTCTAAGTGGACACTTGCTCACTCACCGATCTTTTCCCTCTCCACCCCACTCTTGCATTCCACTGCACTCTGCAAATCTCCTTTCTTCTCTCTTAGCAATGGACTCTTTCTCCCCATCCTATCCCACAGTCTTGCTCTGTCTCTGACAGTCTGTCCCACCACTAACCTACACTTAATTTCCCTACACTTACATGTCTGGCATGCTCGAGTTCCTCAAAGCCCTGTTACATCCATCATCTCATTTCTAAAAATATGTACTTCATGTGAAAGGCAGAGTCATTGACTGAGAGAAATTGTGCATGTGCTGGTTCACTCCCTAAAGGACTGCAAGGGCAGAGCTATACCAGGCCATAACACAGAAGCAATAAGCTGCTTTGGGGACTTCCACACAAGAGCAATGGCCCAAGCATTGGATGCATCGTTATTTGCTTTCCCTGACACATTAGCAGGAAGCTAGATCATAGGCAAAGCAACTGACAATCAAATCAGTGCACATATATGATGCTGGCTCTACAGGCAGCACCTTCACATACTATGCTACAACATTGGCCCCTACTAAACTAACTTTTCTTTTACCAAAAAGACAGCTTTATTGATGTGATTTTCCTCAAATAGAAAAAATAAGAAGGGTGTTTTTCTGGTGGCTTTATTTGTGTGTTGCTTTCTTGGCATTTCTGCAGACACTCAGTTTGTCTGTCCTAACATGGCTTTTTTGAGATTCTGCCTTATTCACTGTCAGAGCCTAGCTCATGACATGCTCAAGGCAGTAAGCACTTACTGAGAATACAGATGCCACATAACCAGGATACTAACCAAGCACTGACATGTACTATGCCAGTGCTGTACACTGAATGTTGTCTGGCAATAGACCAAGCACTTTAGGGGGCAGTGAGACTCCCATCACTGCAAAATTCCTAACAGTAGCAGGGAACAGAGGAAAGTGATGGACAAATGAGTGGTTGAAATCTCTTATGCTTCCTGTTAATCTCGCTGATGAGTTAACCAAAAAGTCTCACAAAGCCTGGCTTGTTTACAGAAAATTTTACAAAATGATTTTGTTTCTAAGAAGCTGTTATGTACTTAAATTCAGTTAACTGCCTCTCTCATTCCCTAAAAACAGATATGGGTAAATTTTTATGGTTTTCATTAAGTGCTTCTGAACACTACATGGTACCAACCAGGTCTTAGAGCAAATGCCCAGTTTTCAATTTCTGAAGACCTGGTTCTTCTGACAACAGAATTCACTCAGCTTTGCGGGTGCATCAGCAAAGACCAAGCAGGAGAACAACCGCCGTCCCCATCCATGCGCTCATATTGATACATTCTCCCTCCATGATACTCTGAAAAGACAGTCCTCGTCATCTTCCTGGGCTCTTTCCCCAAGCATCATTTGGTCTCAGAGCATGCCAACTGTCTTAATGTTAGTCCATGGAAGCACTTACCTAAACAGATGCTTCTGGTAAAAAAAAAAAGTCTTTGTGCTTAAAAAACTTGCTGCATGTGTGCCTCCCCTTCTGAAACATTCCAGTCCATATTAGCAAACTCAGAGTTTTAAGAACTTATGTGCAAAACAGGTTCCCATGTATGTGATCATAGAAATATTTTTTCTAGAATGTGAATTTTCTAAGGGAAAATTTATCTGAGACATCTGCTGAGAGGGATCTTAGTAGGACACAGGGATCCCATCATTTACAATTGGGGGAGTAAATGATTTCTGTTTCTTGCTTTTGTGGTTTTTGGATTGACTGCACTATGTTTCGCATCTCCACCTCAAGGAAATCTTAACATAAGCGTGGAGAACCAGAAATATCATCAAGCAAGAGCAAGTTGTTCCAGGCACATCCCTCTGAAATCTGTCTTCGACCAGGGATACTAACTTAGCTCCAAGTCACTAGCTCTCCAGGGTAGGATAACCTTCACCTTCAAGGCTGTGCCCAGGTGGTACCTGCAGCCTCCTCTAGGAGCAAGTGTATTTCATCTTGCAGCTCCGGGCCAATTTTCTAGCAGCACCTGGAGTGGAATGATAACTCCTGCTGTGGGAGGCTCAGGGCAATTCACTTGGCAGAAGTAAGGGGCTCACAGACTTTCTTCACCAATCTCTAAATCAACTGGCCATGCAGATGCAGGAGCAGTGGCAGCTGTTTCAGAGGAGAAGCCTATTCATCTTCTACCTTTTATTCTCTTGTTTGTAGGAACCTGCAGGAGCAAAGTTCCCTGCCACCAAGCATCGCTGTGTGGGTGCTCAGTAAGATCCATGAGGTACTCTGAAGCATGTTTGGTGCTTTCAGACAGCTTCCATGTAGAGGCCCAAGTCTTTTATGAGGTCCTAGAATCATGCCGTTTTTCTTTTACAAGAATTCATGAAAATCCAAAGTTCCTGCTCTGCAGTTTTTATTGTCGTGACTCAACACAAATCAGGTGTTTATGGTACCCAGTTCTATTCTAAGAACTAAGTTACAGGAAAATGGTATAAGACGTTGAATCTGACCGGTGTGTTGAGTAATGATGGGGCTACTTAGGCAAGCTTGAGAGGGGGCCTTTAACCTCTGATAACCTGAAAATAACTGAGAGTTAAATAAAAGCAAAAGAAGGTTAACACATGGATGTTAACAGAAATCACACACTTACCACTTCCATAACGAACCTCCAGATTGCCATTCTTGCTGAATTTCCCAGTCTTCCTCATTTTAGCTGACAGCAGTTTTTTTTTCTTGGAGTTTTTCCTGAGTGGAGTCACTGTCTATTGACAAGTCTTGTTGGATCTTTCTCCAAAAAATAGCATATACATATATATGTACACATATGCACATCTACATTCATACACTCATAATTTTCACTTCTTGTCACCTTGTCTAACTCACTTTTCTCTCTCACCAGGTTTTCCAACAACAATCTCTGACAGGTGTTTTTGTTTCTAGCATTGTCCTCCTGCATATCTTCAACACAATGGCAAGAATGAGTGTTAAAATGACAGCTCAAAAAAGTCACTCCTCTGTCCAGAACACTTTAAAATTATCTTTTCAAAATTTTTATTTATTTACTTGAAGGGTAGAGAGAAAGAAAAAAGAGAACTCACCCATCTGCAGTTTCATTCTCTGAATGGCTACAACAGCCAGGACTGGGCCAGACCAAAGACAGGAGCCAGCAGCATTATCCTAGGCTCCCACAGAGGTATCAAGGGCAGAGGCACTTGGTTCATTTTATACTGCCTTCCCAGATATATCAGGGCTAGCTCAATCAGAAATGGAGTAGCCAGGATTTGAACCTGCTACCCTGATGCAGAACACTTACATTGCAAGCTGTGGCTGAACCCAGTGCTCTATAGCACCAATCTCTGTAACATCTTCTTATGCCACATGTAAGCCAGATGCCTACAAGTTTCTCTGTGTCCTGCTTTCCCTCACTATCTGATGGCACTTCCTATTGTCTACTTTCCCACTTCAGCTGTGGTTTTCCCAAAACAACAGGCATGATACTTTTCAACACATTGGACTTGCTGATGCTTCTATCTGGAAATCTCTTTTTGAGCTATTTTCGAGGCTTAGTCCCTCACTTTACTTAGACCTGTAGTTAAGTTTCTCTCTTCCTGCCCTACAACAAAATATTCACTATCTCCTTTGATTGCCTTCTTTTTTATAGCATTATCACTGATGGCCACAGTTCATTGTTTACATTTATGTCTCCCTATCTCTCATTAGTATTGAACTCCTTAAGAGAAAGGCTATTTTGTCTGTTTGATTCCAGGTTGGCAAAAGAGAGTCAGACATAAACACTCAACAGTTACTCACTGAGTGAGCAAACCAAAGAATAGTAACATTCATTAACTATGTACCAGTATAGTACCTAAGAGGCATGTTCTTTGTATGTTATTTCATTTAATTCTCACATTGTTAGAAAACTGAGGCATATAAGTGGTTTCCACAACCCGCGTTTGATTAGTAATTGCCACAATGAGATTCCAAACCAACAACTCTAGTGCACTTCTCCCTCTGCATTGTCTATACAACCAGAATTTTTGCAATTCAAAGAAAAAGTAATGGATTATCATCTGGGGGAATCTGTGAAAAATTCACCAAGGTGCTAGAACATGATATGCACTGTGGTAAATGAATAAAGAAAAAAAGAGAATGATATTGTTATGGGGTGCAGCCAGTGATAGAAAGTACCCATTGACAGTGGGCAAATGGAATTTGGCTGTGTCCCCTATCCTCTGTCCTGAAGGTAGGTCCTAACAACAATGGAATGATAATTCCATCCTCAACCACTTCCCCCACGTCCTAATTTAGCCAGGATATTGGATGCAGACAAGTCCAATTAGTCTAGGTGTTTTTAGCTACAAGCCCAGTTCCTGTTCCTGCCCATCCCAACAGCACTAATCAACTCCTTAACCCACAACACTTAGGTATTCGCTCCTGCCCACCTGTGACTCACCTATCAACTGAGAGGGGACGGTATTGCATTGTCGTGTAACCACTCCCCTCACAAGTCCCTTTAAAAGGCTCATGAAGCAGGGGCTCTCAATCTGTTTTTGGTCAGGTGTTTCCATTACTCTGGCACCTGAGCATGGTCCCTGTGTACTGCTTAGATGAGGCAATGGTTATAATAATGTTGTTTCTGCTTTGTGTACTACCTGGTGTTCCAGGAGGGGTGAGGCCTAGCAGTAGCAGAATGTGGGCAGAAAAGCCAGGGAAAGGTGAATGTCTGCAGCTTTGTAAGTATGTCCAGGTTCTTTCTAAGTGTGTCCCGGTTATTTGTTGCACGTCTCTTAGGATAACTTATATTGTTGGGGAAGCTGGGACATAGGTTTTCAGCTTAATGGATAGACTTAAAGATAATGACCATTTTTTCCTTTGAGAATTATGATTCATTGGATTATGATTGGTTGGATTGCCGTATGGACTTGTGATTTGCTATTGTGCTCTATTACCTTCAAGCTTAGTCAATAAAGACTCCTTAATAAACCTTAGACATGTCTAATGTGATCTTGCTCGCACCCTGGAACAATATATGTAAAGTATTGTGAGAAGCGTGAGAGCAAGGGAAGCAGAAAAACTCTAACTTTGTTCCTCCAGGTGATTTATTCTGCTGCTACCACTGAAATTCCTTTGTTCTGGAAGCTGTTCAGCCCGGGGAGAACTAGGTCGTTGGGTCACCCTGAGTGACAAACTGATCAGTTCTAATAGATTGGAGTGTTTGTGCACACTGTAGAGAAAAATAATGGAAGTAGAATTAAAAAGCAATTTTGAGTCTGTGGGCACCAGTTGGAGCTCATCTTGCAGGTAAGTGGAAACTTTTGAAGGTTTTTAAGATGAGGATGATGTGTAGAAATGCAAGCTCACAAGAAACAGAAAAACCAGCCCAATAGTGACTGTGGCAAAATTCTGCCTTGTGCGGTAGGTATGGATGCCAGAGTAACCAAGGGTAGAAAGAGGCAAAATCTGCATCATTCCAGTTTAATAGCTGCTGCCTCTCGAAACTGGAATTTCCTTTTGTGTATTTTTCCTTCCTGTATATCTGTTGCTGATATCAGCTCCGGGGATCAGCTCCTTGCTTTTATACTCAAAAGTGCCCAAGAATTCTGTCTCAACTTCATTTCATATTTTCTCATGACTTCAAACTTCTAGATCATCAGGAATAGACCTAGAAGCCACTTCTCTCTAGAATGGCGAGATTAGTAGTCAAGATCCCCTCAGAGTTACATAGTTGGGTGGTCTCCAAGTTATTCCTTTTCATAATCTCTTTTGGGAATGCTGGACTTTCTAAATCAGTGGGAAATATTTATCAAAGCAAAATATGAGCCATGTCCAGGCATGTTTAAATACACAAGAAACAAGTTTTGGATGACTTATGAATACTCAACTCCTCGATCACTTGCTAAAATGGCACAAAAGGCAGTGGTGTTGAATGAACAGAACCACACCAAATGTGTATAAGACAGTTTCTTCACTGTGGTTCCTTAATGTCAAGTACAACAGTCTTGCCATCAGAGGTCCTCAGCACTTCATGAACTACAGAGCAAGCGAAGGAAGGCCTTAAGCAAACTATTGCTGAATTATGATATGAAATCTAGAGTTCCCCTAGAGCTAAAATTATCCTGCTTTCATAGATTTAGTGCAAACACGGTCACAAACACACAAGCAAACAAGCATGCACACACACATTTTATTCAATCTCTAATCTCCAAAATAAACAAAATTTTTGCCACAAAAGTGGGAGAGTACTCCAAAAAGTTCTGGAAAAGGGAATTTTAAATGAAGGGTATTTTGTGCCTACATGCAAAAACTTACTCATGTGAGAGTATGGATGGGAGAATCAAGATGGCGGAAAAGGGTAAGGACATGTTTAAACGGACGGAGAAACATTTAATCAGGATGAAGCAGAGAGGACATATTCAGAAAATAGGAGAGGATAGAACAACAGCAGAGGGGTACCTGGAGACTGACAGACACAGGAAAGCAGTGGAGACAATAGTGTGGTGTTGCAGTGACTTATACTCCAGCGATCTGAATTCCACCAGCAGCTGGAACTCCACTAGCAACCAGGTGGGAAGGGACTTTCACTGGGAGCTTGGGAGGCAAACCCAGACAAAGAACTGTCCATCCTGCTGGTCTGTTTGATTTGGCCAAGAGCAGAGACAGAGCAGCAGATCCCAGATAGACAGTGCGAGAACAGGGTAGTTTCCACAGCCCAGTCAGCCTCCTAGAGCTGAATTGAGTGCCATTTTGCGTAAGGAGGCAAAGGCAAGGGAAAGGACTGAGCATACACTGAGCTGGGAGTGAACTCATTTCTGACTCAGTGAACTGCAGCAACAATGTGGCATTCTACAGGTTCCACCCAAGACAGGTCTGACTGCCAGAAGATCAAGACCTCTAGTAGTGGTACATCAGGCGCCATTTTCTACGCTGTGGCAATAGCTTTAGGACTGCAGAGGACAGCAGTAAACTGCGTATGTGCTGCACTCGCGAGAACTCACTGAGCTCAGTGGATTGCACTGGTTCCACAGGAAAATAATACTGGCTTTGGCATCGTACGGGTCAAAATAGGTCCATGTGGCACCCAGACCTAATGTCCATCAGGTTCCGACAAGATCAGTGCCACCAACAACCTAGCTATATAGGACACCTGGTGTCTCTCTAATCCTGGGACCTGCTCCAACCGGAAGTGGGAGAAAGGTTGCAGAGACAATGGTGCAGCCTCACCACGGTATCACAGGAGCTGGAGAGTGGTGAACCAGGAGCTGGGGCTGTGGAGACCACAGTGGAAATCTTATATAAGAACCCAGACCTGGAACTCGCTGGAGGTAGTGGCACAAGTGGCTGCAAGCAAAGAGTTGTGTACCAACTGCATTAAGTAAAATCGCATTGTAGACCTATGGGTGACACAGCTTAGAAACCTGCCCCAAGGAGAAGACTCTGCTAACCAGAAGTACAGTGACCAAGAGAAAAAGAAGAGACAAAAGCACAATGAATATTACTGAAAACTCCCCTGCAAAGGAACAAAATCGCTATGCCAACCTCAGAGTTCACTGAGGAAGACATCGAGAAAATGGGGCACACAGAATTCAGAAAACTCATTTTAAAGCTTCTGATCAACAATGAGAAGCACATTCAAGAGTTCAAAGAATTTAAAGAAGCAATAAAGCAAATCAAGGCTGATATATCAGAAATTAAGAACACAGTAGAGCAAATTAAAAGTACAGTGGAGAGTCTCGAAAATAGAATCAAGAAAGCAGAAGAAAGAATTTCAGAACTGGAAGATGTTTCCTGTCACTAGGAGAGAGCAAACAAAAAGCTGGAAGCGGAGCTGGATCAAGCCAAAAAAAGTACTCAAAAATTGAAAGACATTATGAAGAGGCCAAATGTAAGAGTTATGGGAGTCCCAGAAGGTGCAGAAAGAGAAGCTGGTTTTACAAATGTATTTAATGAAATCATAAAGGAAAATTTCCCTAATCTAGAGAAAGAATTGGGAAACAAGATCCAGAAGGGGCACAGAACTCCCAACAGGCTTGATCAAAAGCAATCTTCACCAACACACATGATCATCAAGCTCTCTTCAATTGAACATAAGGTAAAGATCCTTAAATGTGCACGTGAAAAAAATCAATTGACATATAAAGGAATGCCAATTAAACTCACAAGAGATCTCTCACAGGAAACTCTACAGGCAAGAAGAGAATGGAGTGACATATTCCAGATTCTAAAAGAAAAAAATTGTCGGCCTAGGACAACATATCCAGCAAAGCTTTCTTTTGTCTTTGAAAATGAAATAAAATTCTTCCACAGTCAAGAGAAGTTAAGAGAATTTGCCTCTTCCAAACCTGCCCTACAAATGATACTTTAAGATGTTCTCTTGACAGAGAAGAGGAATAGCACCTACCAAAACCAAAGGCAAATGGGAAGAACATCCCAGTAAAATGACAACAGAAGACTAAACCGATGAACAACCCATTCCTAAAATGACAGAACGAAAATACCATCCATGCATATTAACTCTGAATGTAAATGGCTTAAGCTCAATCAAACATCATAGATTAGTAGACTGGATTAAAAAACAAAACAACATCTATTTATTGTCTAGAAGAGACACACTTCACCAACAAAAATCAGCAGAAACTATGTCACTTGGGTTTTGTTGTTTTCTGTTAGCTTCATCTCTTCAAGAAACTTTCTTCTGATTAAATCATTCAATGACTTGTAGATCATCCAGCAGCATCATTTTCTTCAAGAAGGTTCTCGATTTTCATTTCTTCAGCTACATGTTAGTCATTTAGTAGCATGTTATTTAGCTTCATGGTGTTATTAATTTCTTTTTTCTCCCTGATGTTGATTTTATTTTGTGGCTTATCCTTTAAGGGGATGTATAGTAGCTGTGTAATGGAGACTGTCATGTCTAGTAACATGTCATTTAACTTCATGGCATTGTAAATTTCTATTTTTCTTTCTATTGTTGATTTTGTATTATGACTTTTCATTTAAGGGGATGTATAGTAGCTGTGAAATGGAGACTAACATATCCAGATGTGAGGATACAATGTAGTATGCATTTCTACTTCCAGACAAAGATGGACTTCAAATGAAGCTGTTTACTATATCTTGACAATAGGATGCTGGACTCTCTGCCATTGTCCATGCCCACAATGATGGACATAAGACTGTGTATGAAGAACTATATTTTAGTAATGATATAGAGGAACTAGGTGGGGGGGAATTGTGGAGGTGATAAGGGAAATGCCAGGAGCCTATGGAACTGTATCATAAAATGATAATAATTATAATAAAATGTTAAAAAAAAAAGAGAGTATGGATGAAATGTTGCTATTTGAGAACTCCCTCATGAGTACTTTTTGTTGGATGGAATGGGCTAGGAGAAGCCGTCACGCACATTATCCTCATCTTAAGAATGAGTGGCCTAGGTGCCTAGGAAATTATTTGCTTCCTGCTTTCTACAGGAGTAAATTATGCTTCATCTAAAGGTCAGGAAGCCAGCAGGCAACCTTTCCTACTTTTATCACAAGCGTCCTTTGCTGGCTGAGTGGAAGATGATGCTTAACAACAGAAAGGAGGTTTTCCAAATGGATCAGCCACACTCTGCACAGCGAGATGCCCATGCTCAGCCAGCCTCGTTTCCGTTCCCCAGCTTTCTGAGTTTGGGAGGATGGAAGCAGACACAAGGCATTCCTGGCATAGCATCCTTCTGCCCTGGAAGGGACCATGGCTAAGCCCAGAGGGGTTTCCTTCTGTACCTCTTCTTTCCATCCTCCCTACTCTTCCAGTTTGATTGTAGTATTGTTGGTTTGCATTCAAATGGGGTTGATTTATTTCTCGATGTGTTGGTCACTATCTGTGTGAGCTGGATAACCTTCAATTTTATTGTATTTAAGTTTATTAGCCTAGGAAAACAGCAAAACTTCTTCTTCCTGGTAACCTCAAGATGTTACAGGGTTGTAAGAACTCAGCACAGTACCCAGTGTAGACTAGGGATCCGACATTATAGCTGGAATTGCTGTTTTCCATTTTTCTCTCTCCATTTTTTTTTAATTTAAAAAAATTATCTGAAGGAATAAGAGTGAGTTCCCATCTTCTGACTCACTTTCCAAATACCCATCATGGCAGAGGTTTTGCCAGATTTAGCCAGGGTCCATGAATCAATTCAGGTCTCCCACATTGGTGATATTAACTCAGCTATTTGAGCCAGCACTACTGCCTCCGAGGATCTGCACTGGAAGAAACCAGAACCAAGAATTGAACCTAGTTACTCCAATGTAGGTGACTTAACCAGGTTCTTAACCATCAGGTGAAATGCCTATCCATCTCTTCACCTGCTTTCTTCTTCCTCCCTCTCCTGTTCAGCTACTTCACACCAGCTTCAACTCATGTCCTGAGAAGGTAAACTGACACCTGCTTTCTTCTGTCACTGCCTGACTCGTGAGATGGGCTTCCGCCCAGCACTGCTCTTACGAACTTAACTAGATTGGAAATTTAAAACCACCTCTTATACATGTGCGGCTTAAACATTGCTTTGAATCCGATAGTTTAAAAATGAAAAGGAAAAAAGATGGATACACATTTAAAAGGTTCACAAGTCCTCTTAGCCACTAAATGGCTCCTTGGAAAGAATCCTGCAACAAGTTAAGTGTAAATGAACCAGAAACATAGAGCTTCAATTCTCCGGGAAATACTCCTGGGTTGGGAAATTAAAGAAAAAGCAATTGCAAGATGTCTCCTGTTTTGCAGAGCTGCATGCAGCTGGCTTCCCTGAAGGATGCCTGCTGAGCTGTGGGAAAAGTAGGGCTGGCTCAACCTGGCCTCCAGGGTACCCTGCAGCCACAAGGTTACTTATTTCTGGGGTCGGGCAGCAGAGGCAATTTGATGGAGGGAACTTTCATTCCAACCACTCTTCCGGCAAGGCTCCTCTCTGGGGACCTCCGACTGGCACCTTTCACCATTGTTAAATTCACTTAAGATAAAAGCGACACCAGGCAAATGACAAGGGAAGAGCCATTAAGGGATGAGCGTAAGCAATGACTGACAGGCAGCTCTGCTAAATGCTCGGCTGCCAGCCCCAGCCTCGGCAGGAATCACTAACCCCAATGTCTTCCCTTTCCATGGCTTGCTTGACAAACAGGCAAGTTTCAATGCAAGCTTGGGAGTCCGGGTTTTTGTTTCCCAGAACGTGAGCTGTCATGCTCATCTACTCATGGCTTGCGAACCCCTCCACAGCATGAGCATCAGCAGACCCAACTCAGTGGTGACCATTATTTCCCAAGGGACAGAGACTGTCCACTACCGACTTTCTGGTGGTCATGAGCCACAGAGCATGGACTGTGAATTCACTCTCTGGCTAGTTAGGTGAGACAGTATGAAGATTGAACTCAGATAACAGTAATGCAGACATATCATGTAAAGTCTCTCTTTTCTCCTGCTGTTTTTCAATCTGAGCATAAACTCATGCTGGCAATTTGGGTCTTTTCCAGAGATTGTGAAAAAAAAAAACAACAACCACAGCATCTTTTTGGGAATTAGCTCACCACAAAACTCAGCTCATATTGCAACTCTGAGTCTTAGTGGGCTACCTTTTATTATTTGGAATATTATTAAAGTGAGTACTACTACTGGGAAATGTTTGAAAAATACCTCAAAATAATCCACAAATAGTGTTACTCAGTAACAGGTGAAAAATGCTACTAAGCATATACAATGCACTGGACAAGCATGTTATTTAACTCCATGGTGTTGTAAAGTTTTTAAACTTTATTCCCATTATTGATTTTGTTTTATGACTTTTCATTTAAGGGAATGTATAGTAACTGTGTAATAGAGACTATCTTATCCAGATGTGAAGATACGATGCAGTATGAATCTCTATTGCAAAACAAAGATGGACTTCCAATGAAATTGTTGAATATATCTTGACAATAGAATGCTTTGCTGGACTGTCTGCCACTGTCTGTACCCACAAAATCAGGATACACTTAAACAGCAGAATGATGGACTTAGGACTGCTTATGAAGGACTATACTACTGTAATAATATGGGGGAAATCAGTGGTGGGGGGAATTTGGGGAGGAGATAAGGGAAATCCCAGAGCCCGTGGAATTGTATCATAAAATTAAAAATAAAACTGAAAGTAAAAATGAGAAAGAAATGCACTGGACAGCTCTCAATGAAAAGACCTAGTCACTAAAGAAGTTCAATTGCACCAAGGGTGAGGAACGCTGCGTTACACAAATGCACCAATTGTAACAGCTCTCAGCTCCTGCTTGCTCATTGTGGACCTAGCCTCAGCCTTCAGGGCATACTCTGAAGACATTCTGGAGTGATGGTGTGCCTCATTCTTTCTTGGGAACATAGCTCGCTCTGGCTCCAGCCTCTTTACCAACTATGCTGCCACTGTTTTCCATGGGACAGTTCTTTTGGTTTCATAGCGTCTTGCACCGGAACCACTCTGAGCACAACTAGAGAGAGAGGAGGAGCTGGACCAGTGACCTCCCAAATACATCATGTACTTGTTTATGTATAGTTGGTGCTTTTGCCATTATCATTCCTCACTGTTTCTTCTTAACTGTCCCCCTCACTTAAGACTCAAAACCGTGCTCTCTGGCTATGTCCTAAAAAAGAATCCATGTCTTATGTTCAGTCCAAGAACCTTTAGCTCCTGAGAACTAGGAAATGTAAGGGTCTCATGCTACATATTTATCTTATTGCTTTTATTTATTATTGTCTAATTGATTAATCTTATTTACTTGTATTCATACCAGAGATAGTCATATGTCATCAACATAATTTCTAGTGCACACAAACTTATAGCTACATACTTTTTAAGACAAAGTTGTAATTTTACCATATTTCCTGGAACCTTACTTTTACTAACTTTTACTAACATTAACATATTTAACTGATATTAGATTTTCTTCTACATCCCAATTTGACTGCATAGAATTCACTTTCATTACTAGATAATATTCTTGTATATATTGTTTTTAATTAGACATTGAGGCAGTTTTTAATCATTGAAAATTATACATAATAGTGCACTGGATATCATTATAACTAAGTTTTGCGTATTTGCTAATTATTTTATAAATACATTTTGAGAACACAAGATAAGGGTTTTTTTTTGATACATACAGATACTCTTTGATGTATGATGGGATTAACTCACATGACCACACCAAGGGTCAAACATATCACAATGAAAACGTACTTAATTTACCCAACTAGGCAACTGTCAGAGCTTAGCAACACCAGCGAAGTATAGAATATTTTTCCTCGATTTTCATGCTCATCCATGTCTCACTGTTGCTGTCTAGCATCATGAGAAATTATCAAACTGCAAATCACCAGCTCAAGAAAAGTCACCATTCAAATGCTAAATGGCATTTATACAGTTTATTTATTTATTTATTTATTTATTTTTTTTTTTAATTTTAAATTCATTAATTACATTGTATTATGTGACACAGTTTCATAGGTACTGGGATTCTCCCCACCCCTCCCCAAACCCTCCCACCATGGTGGATTCCTCCACCTTGTTGCATAACCACAGTTCAAGTTCAGTTGAGATTCCCCCATTGCAAGCATATACCAAACATAGAGTCCAGCATCTTATTGTCCAGATAAGTTCAACGGCTTCTTAGGTATACACTCTCTGGTCTGAAGACAGAGCCAGCAGACTATCATCCCGATCAATTAAAAGCTCCAACATACCATCAGCAAAAATTTACATCACCATGGAATTAATTGACATAGTAACGAGTAACCAATATGGTAAAAGTAAATGCGATTTCTTATCCACCTTCTGTGACCACCTCATTGACATTTCAATTTAGGTTTATACACAACATATAACATTCATAACATAACTTGTTATACATAACATCGTGTCATCTTAAATTAAGGCAAACATGTGGTATTTAACCTTTTGGGATTGGCTCATTTCCCTTAGCATTATGGTTTCCAGTTTGGCCCATTTGGCCACAAAGAACTGCATTTTGTTTTGTTTAATAGCTGAGTAGTATTCCATGGAGTAGATGAACCATAGCTTTCTTATCCAATCCTCTGTTGATGGGCATTTTGGTTGCTTCCATGTCTTTGCAATTACTGATTGTGCTGCTATGAGCATAGGAGTGCATGTTGGTTTCTCATAAAACAAGTGTTCTGGATATATTCCTAGGAGTGCTATTGCCGGGTCATACGGTATGTTGTATTTGAGTTGTTTGAATGTTCTCCATACTGATTTCCATAGAGGCTGTACCAGCCTGCAGCCCCACCAGCAGTGGAGTAGGGTTCCCTTTTCCCCGCAACCTCGCCAACAAGTGTTGTTGGTGCTTTTATTCATGTGGGCCAGTCTTACTGGCGTTAGGTGGTACCTCATTGATGTTTTAATTTGGATTTCCCTTATTGCCAGGGAACTTGAGCATTTTTTCATATGTTTATTTGCCATTTGGGTTTGTTCCTTTGTGAAGTGTTTGCCCATTTCCCGTGCCCATTTCTTGAGTGGCTTGTTTGTTTTGACATTTTGGTTGTTTTGTAGCTCTTTGTATATTCTGGAGATCAGCCCTCTATCACCTAAGTCGTGTGCGAAGATCTTCTCCCATTCTGTGGGTTGCCTTTTTACTTTGTTGATTGTTTCTCTAGCTGTACAGAAGCTTCTTAGTTTGATGAGGTCCCAATTGTTTATTTTGGTCTTGATTTCTACTGCATCTGGAGTCTTTTTTAGGAAGTGAGGGCCTACCCCTAAGTGTTCCAGTGTGTTTCCAACATTTTCTTCCAAAAGTTTGAAGGTTTCTGGATGTAGGTTTAAATCTTTTATCCATTTGGATTTGATCTTAGTATATGGTGAGAGATGTGGGTCTATCTTTTTGTTTCTGCAGGCTATCAACCAGTTGTCCCAACAGCATTTATTGAACAGACCTTCCCATTTGCCTGGGTTGTCGTTTGTCTTTTTGTCAAAGATTATTTGGCTGTATTTCTGTGGGTTCCCATCTGGTGTTTCTATTCTGCTCCATTGATCTTCTTCTCTATTTTTGTGCCAGTACCAGGCTGTTTTGATAACCACTGCCCTATAGTATGTCCAGAGGTCCGGAACTGTGATTCCCCCTGCTAACTTCCTGTTCTTGAGAATGGTTCTAGCTATTCGTGGTTTTTTGTGTTTCCAGATGAACCTTTGAATCATTGTTTCCAGGTCTGTGAAGAATGTTTTGGGCAATTTGATTGGGATTGCGTTGAATGTATATATTGCTTTTGGCAGTATAGACATTTTAATGATATTGATTTTACCTATCCAGGAGCATGGGATGTTACTCCATCTTTCTAGATCTTGTTCAATTTCTTTTTTAAGTAGTTTGTAGTTTTCCTCGAATAGGTCTCCTACATTTTTGGTTAGGTTAATTCCCAGATACTTCATGCTTTCCTTTGTTACTTTGAATGGTATCTTGCTGGTTAGATCTTTTTCCAACTTGGGGCTGTTAGCATACACTATGGCTGTTGATTTTTGTTCATTAATTTTGTACCCTGCCACTCTACCGAACTCTCGTATAAGTTCTAGTAGTCTCTGTGTTGAGCCTTTTGGCTCTTCCATATAAAGAATCATGTCATCTGCATATAGTGAAAGCTTGACTTCTTCATTTCCCATTTGGATTCCTTTGATTTCTTTTTCTTGTCTTATGGCCTCAGCGAGTACCTCTAGAACTATGTTGAATAGCAGCGGAGAAAGCGGACATCCCTGTCTTGTTCCAGATCTCAGTGGGAAGGGTTCCAGTTTTTCTCCATTCAGTATGATGCTGGCATTGGGTTTTGCATATATTGCTTTGATTATGTTGTGGATTTTTCCATCTATGCCTACCTTGGTTAGGGTCTTTAGCAGGAAGTTGTGCTGAATTTTGTCGAAAGCTTTTTCTGCATCTATTGATACTATCATGTGATTCTTGTTTTTCAGTTTTTGGATGTGGTGTATCACATTTATGGATTTGCGAATGTTGAACCATCCCTGCATTCCAGGGATGAATCCTACTTGATCTGGATGAATGATCTGTCTGATGTGTTTTTGAATTCTGTTGGCTAGGATTTTGTTGAGAATCTTAGCATCAATGTTCATCAAAGAGATAGGTCTGTAGTTTTCTTTCTCTGTAGGATCTCTGCCCGGTTTTGGGATTAAGGTAATGTTGGCTTCATAGAATGAGTTTGGAAGGGTTGCTTCCTTTTCTATTGTTTTGAAGAGTTTGTAGAGGATTGGAGTTAGTTCTGTTCGGAATGTTTTGTAGAATTCTGTAGTGAAGCCGTCTGGGCCTGGGCTTTTCTTTGTTGGGAGGTCTTTAATCACTGATTCAATCTCTGCTTCAGTTATGGGTTTGTTCAGGTTGATTGTTGCCTCTGGGCTAAGTTTTGGCAGGTTGTGTGAGTCTAAGAACTTTTCCATTTCTTGGTGGTCTTCTGATTTGTTGGAGTACAGTGCTTTGTAGTAATTTCTGATTATGTTCTTAATGGTTGTAATGTCTGTTGTTATGTTGCCTTTTTCATCTTTGATGCTGTTAATTCTTGCTTTCTCTTGTTTTTTCTTTGTCAGACGGGCCAGCGGGGTGTCTATTTTGTTTATCTTTTCAAAAAACCAGCTTTTTGATTCGTTGATTTTGTGTATGGTTTTTTTTATTTCTATCTGGTTGATTTCCTCCCTTGTTTTGATGATTTCTTGTTTCCTGTTGTGTGTGGGGCTCATCTGCTGCTGCTTTTCCAATTCCTGGAGGTGTGTGGTTAGTTCCTGTATTTGGCGACTCTCTTGGGCCTTGACATGAGCTCCAATTGCGATGAGTTTACCCCGTAGCACTGCTTTGGCAGTGTCCCACAAGTTTTGGAATGTTGTGTCTGAGTTTTCATTGGTTTCCATAAATTTTTTGATCTCATCTTTAATTTCTTCCCTGACCCATTGTTCGTTTAATAGCATATTGTTCAGCCTCCAAGAGTTTCTATATTTCCTGGGACATTTTGAATTGCTGATTTCCAGTTTCATTCCGTGGTGGTCTGAGAGGGTACATGGTATGATTCCTATCTTTTTGAAGTTATTTAGATTTGCTTTGTGTCCTATCATGTGGTCGATCCTGGAGAAGGTGCCATGTACTGCTGAAAAAAATGTATAATCTGTGGTCTTAGGATAAAAAATTCTATAAATGTCTACCAAGTCTAGTTGTTCTAATGTTTGTACGAGCTCTGTTGTTTCTTTGTTGAGTTTTTGTTTTGTTGATCTGTCTATAGTTGTTAGTGGGGTGTTAAGATCACCCACTATTATTGTGTGTGTATCTATGTCTCCCCTTAAGTCTGTAAGTAGTTGCTTCACGAAGCTAGGCGCATTGGAATTAGGTGCATATATGTTCACGATTGTAATTACTTCTTGATGGATCAGTCCCTTCACCAATATATAATGTCCTTCTCTGTCCTTTTTGATGTCTGTCAGCTTGAAGTCTAGGTCATCTGAGATTAGAACAGCTACGCCAGCCTTTTTTTCTCGTCCATTGGCATGAAATGTCTTTTTCCATCCTTTCACTTTAAATTTCTTACAGGATTTTCTGGTTAGATGTGTCTCTTGTAGACAACATATAGTTGGGTGCTGTTTGATGATCCATTCTGTTAATCTATGCCTTTTGATTGGTGAGTTTAAGCCATTTGTGTTTAGAGATAATATTGAAAGGAATTGGTTTTGGGCTGCCATGAGTGTAAGTATGCAAGTGTGTATTTGCGACTATTAGAGTTCTTGATTGGTTGACTTTTCTTGTATGGATTTTAGTGGGGAGGTCTTCCCATTTGCCATCTTTGATTTTGGTTTGTATTTTTTCTTTCTGGGTTTAGCACCTTCCTGAGGAGATTTTCCAGAGCTGGTTTCGTGTTGATGTATTCTTCGAGTTTCTCTTTACTGTTGAAGTATTTGATTTCATTCTCGAATATAAATGAGAGCTTTGCTGGGTACATTATTCTTGGTTGGCAGTTGTTTTGTTTCAGGATTTGATAGGTTTTACCCCATTCTCTCCTTGCTTGGAGCGTTTCTTCTGATAGGTCGGCTGTGATCCTGATTTCCCTTCCCCTGAAAGTAATCTTATCCTTTTTTCTTACTTGTCTTAGAATGGTTTCCTTGTATTCACTTGAAGGTAGCTTGAGGACCACATGTCTGGGAGACGATTTGTTTGGGTCGTATCTCCTGGGGGTTCTTTGCCCTTCCTGGATTTGTGCTGGATTTATATTTCCAATATTCTGGAAGTTCTCCTGTATTATCTCATTGAGCACCCGTTGCAAGCCTGTCTCCTTTTCCACTCCTTCGGGAAGGCCTATTATTCTAATATTTGATTTTTTGAGGTTGTCTTTCATTTCCTGTATGGACCTATTGGCTTTCTCTAGATTTGTCTCCAACTGTTTGATGAGCTGCTGCCTTTCATTCTGATTGTCTTCCAATTCTGATATTCTGTCCTCTGCTGTGTTCATTCTGTTGGTTAGGCTTTCAATTTTGTGCTCTATATCGAGGATTCCCTTTTTGATTTGATTTATTTCTGCAGTGATATGGTTTTCGAATGCCTTAGACTCTTCCCAGCGCTTTTCACTCTCTCTGACGAATTTCATCATTAGCTTCTTAAAGTCCTTATCTGATAGTTCCTCTATGTCTTCATCTTGCATCTCAGATATTGAGATTAGTTTTTGGTTGTATTGGGAGGGAGTGCTTGATCTTTCCTCTGGGTCATTGCTTTTTCTGATACTTCTCCTCATTGTGTTTTTGCTTCTTGTTGTTTTGAGATTTTAGCGGTGATTCAGCTGAGCCAGCTCTGGTTTGGGGTCTCCGGCTGAGCCCAGCAGGGCTTACTGCCTGAGTCACCAGCTGCTTTCAGGGTCTGTAGATCACAGCCCTGAGCTGGGTCAGGAGGCTTTGTGGGCCAGCCCTAGTGCCAGGCCCCTTCCCCTGTGGCTCCCTCTCAAAGGCAGTGCCCTACAGATTCACTCTGCTGAGCCGCGCCTGGGCTTTGGGTCACAAGGCTAATACAGCGGGGGTCTCCGCCTCAGTGCTGAGCCGAGACTCTCCTTCAGGGCTTGAGGTTAGCACAGCAGGGGCTCCTGCTGCTCGGAGTCTAAAATCCCCAACCCCGGCCTGTGCTGGGCTGGAAATCTCCGCGGCCCCAGTGCCAAACTCGGAAGCGCTGCTCCGCTGAGGGCTGCAACACCGCAGGCAGGTCTTTCCGAGTGGGCTCCTGCTGGGAAAACCTGTCCGGCCAGTTCAGCTGAGCCCGCTCAGGTCTGGCCTCTCTAGCTGAGCCCAGCTGGGGACTCTGCCCTGAAGAAGCCACTTCCTCAGCTGCACTCTCTCAAGGGTAGAAGCTGATCTCTGAGAGGCACAGAGCCCTTGAGGTGAGATATGCCCCCACTAGTCTGCTCCTCTGCCCAGGACGTGAGGCCCTGTCGAGCGTTGCCCAGCCTCTGGGGCTCAGGGCGAGTCCAGCAACAGGATCCACTGACTCTCCCACAGCCAGTCCACAGCTCAGAGCCGATACGGGGATCTCTGAGCCCCAGTCCCACAGCGCCGCTCCTGTTCCCTCTGCACTCTCCCTCAGCCGCTGAGCAGCGGGTAGGCAAGCCTCTGGGAAATCTCCCCTGCTTTTCCTCCACTTCTGCAGGGATGATGCACCCAATGATCAGTCCAGTAGCCTCCTCTGGGGGCTCCTGCCTTCCAGGGGACTGGTGCCCCTGTCGGTGTGGGCGCCTATCCTTCCAGCCGCCTCTGTTTTCCCTGGGGCGGTTGAGCCTCCGCCGCCTTCCCCCTGCCTGGGATCGTGACTCACCAGGTTTCTCGCGGCGTGCTGTATTTTCTTTCCTACTTTTTGCGGCTGTTCCTTCACGCTGTGTAGATCTTCTTGCTTTAGTGGACTCCAGTGACCTTCTCGTTCTTCTCCCTACAGTTTCGCACCTCCTGGCCTGTTTCTCTGCTGGATCGGCTCCCCTCCTTCCCTACTCCACCCTACACCAGCTCTCTGCAGTCGGCCATCTTTTTTCCCATTTATACAGTTTAAATATCACTTTTGTACTGTCCTAAAGTCAGAACACTGTAAGTTGAACTGTTGGAAATTGGGAACCACCTATATTGTCAAGGAAAGTGTGATGGTTAATTTTCTCTACTCCCTTAACTGGATCATGAGGTGCCCAAATGACTATATAAGCATCTTTTCTGTTTGTACAACTGACAGTGTTTCCAAAAGACTCGTGTTTGAATTGGTGAGCATCACCTGGTCTGCAGAGGGCCTGAACAGAGCAGGAAGGTGGAACAAGGTTGTGCTTCCTCTTTGTGTGACTGCCGAAACTGGGAACTTAGTCTTCTCCTGCCACTGGCACTCATGACTCTCATCCTCCCGGACAGTAATGAGAACCTCTGAGCTCTCTGGCTGTCAGGTCTTCAAGCTGCACCTTCAGCTTGCCTACTATGGAGCTTCTCAGTTTTCATAGTTCTGTGACCAAACACCCTTAAAAAAATCTGTTTATATTGTTGTCTCTTATTTGCTCTCTTTCTCTGTGGGAACCTGACTGACACTGAAGAACTTTCTCTTAAACAACTTCCCCTTACACTGGAATAGCAAGTCAATATCCAAAATGGCTCAGACAAAGAAGAACTTCAGTTACAGGAACATTCTAGTTAGCTGAGAACTTCTTGCTCCCAGTAACACATGTGGAAGGACTGTTTTCTAAATACTTAACACTAAATGACACAGGACAAAACTCCTCCTTTCATTGTAATTTGCAAGGCACTCACACTGCTTCAGATAGCTGTTGTAAGCTCTCTTTGCAATGTAGCATCAGATAATGGAGCAGCATTATGAGAATACAAAGGTTTGTTATATCGGTTTTTAAATGGCAGAGAATCTGTATTGACCAGATTCATCGATAAATGAAATATCTTCTTTTTTCAGTTAAGTTTTTGATATTAACTTGTGTAGACATCATTTACCTCATTATGAAAGCAAAATAAAGGACTTGTAAAAAGGAAAAAAAAAAGAATCCCTGTTTCAGCTTTTGATGGTATTCTTGACAAATGTGCTTTACTGTGATTGGGATAGCTCAAAACAATGTTCAGTTGTAAATTCTTCCTGGAATGCTCCAGTAGTAAAAATAAGAATAGTGGCAATAAGAGAGCATCACGATGAAAGAGAAAATATTCTTTTCTGTGCTGTGGATTCAGACAGTGCGGAATCTTGAGGTAGGCCCATCAGTGTCCATAACTGGCTCATAGGGCTTTGGGTAAGTCAGTTATCCTTTCTGTAAACTGTTTGCTTCATATATAATGAAAATCAGTAGTTTGAGAATTCCTTTTACTTCAAAACTGCTACCATCTCATGAATTGGTTCACTTATTTTGCAAGATTGGAATTTTTTTTCCCTTTTCTTGAAGAGATCATGAGCTAAATAATTTTTTGTAAGGTATCAAGGTACTAAATGGGACTTTATGCCAATGTCTTGGAATGTTGGCAAAAGCACCAAAGTTGAGAACAACAAGTATTTCTTCTGTTTTAAGAGAGGAACCAAAACATCCTGCTGAAGATTTTGGTAACCAGCTACTCCCATGAATGCCTAGCAGTAAGCATGAAACAAGGTTAATGATTCAAATAGGTGACTTGAGTTACACTGAAACGCTTTCAGATCAGTAAGGAGGACCATGGTATCCCTTCTCTGTTCTCCCTTCCAGCACTGCCTTCCCCAATCAAACAATGGACACTCAAAAGAAATACTTGTAGAAGTTGAAGATAGCTACGAGAAGTGGAGCAGGGCCTGTTATTTCCCCACTAGGATTTAGACAATGTGGGATTCAGGGTTGAAAGGGGGAATGGAATAAAACAGTCTTTAATTCAGAGAAAGGCTCCTCAGAAATTGTACATGAAATTTGTACCTTATATTTGTTCCCTCTTAGAATTAGGACTGAAACAAGTTATGGCCATGCGCCGTGGCAGAGTGAAGATAGCGAGTAACAGCCACACCTACTACAACACTTTGGTCTGGTAAGCATGAACAAGTTTGCTACATCTAACTGGGTACCATGAGAAGTTCTTGGGTTTACATAACCACACAAGAAAAGAGCACATCAGGATAAGACAACTTCTGGAATCAAGTGCCCTGTGGTAAACAATGAGACAGCCAAAGGGAGGGTTACAATGGCAGTAAGGATGTTATCAGTCTTTCCTGCTTTCACCATTTCCCTCACCACCTCCCTGTTTTATCCCAGCATATTGAAGGATGAAATAGAAAGTCGCAGAAGAACTAAAGGCTGCATCAGAATCTCTCTCTCATTGTAGGAGGTTGAGCTATAAATAAAATAACGATGGAGGTAAAAGAGATTATAGATTGTATTTGAGATTGAAATTTTAATGTTACACTAGTTTTGACTTTGCAATAGCAGAAAAGAAGTAACAATTAGCTACATGATACTAGTGGAAGCTAAAAGCAAACAAGTCTTTTGGGTTCTCAGTGGTATTCCACAAAAATGTGAGGCACTGAGCAATTTTCACAAATAATGGACCTCATCTGAGTGGAGTGTAACTTCTACATTTCCATAACTAATTATGTGTTCAAAACCATGATTTGTTGCCTGTGTGATTTTATATCTGAGAAAACTGAGGCATGGACCATGATCCTTAAAGTAAATATCTACTTCGTTTATCATACATCCTAATAAAGTGCTTGTGGTTCAAACACAGTTTTTCTGTGATTTTATTGCCTTCTTCACTCTTACAACCATGTTACTGTTAAATCACTAACTCCATAATAACAACAGAAATATCTGAATGTCATTCTGTCATTAGGCAGACAGGGAGCCTTCTTCACCCATAGACTTTTCATGAACAGACTTAACCCACTAAAGTTCAAAGATATATGGAGAAGTGGGCATTGTGGCACTCACTGCCACTTTGGACACCTTATCCCCTATCTAAGCAGCTGTGGACGATCCTGACTTCATGTCCAATCCATCATCTTGATGACAAGTGTGGGAGGCAGTGAATGGTGGAGTAAATACTTGGTTTTCTACTACCCATATGGAAGATGCAGATGGAGTTCTTGGTTTCTGGCTTTCCCCTGAATTAGCTGCTATAAGCATTTGAGGTGTGAGTCTTTGGAAGTTTTTTCACTGTCTCTGCCTCTTCTTCTGTCTCTCTGATCTGTAGAAATGATGGTATAGAAGAAGATTTATGGCAAAGTAAAGAGAAAATCCGATCCAATAAAATAATGTTGTATTTCAACCTTAAAATTGCTGCTTTCAGTGAATTCTTCTTTCAGATATATGAGATAGTTAACAAGTAGAAATGGATATTGTTGATTGAGTTATACTTACATAAGCTATGTAGCAAGAAATCTAGTTTTTCAAAGAAGTGATTTTATCAGATTGTGTTTGTGGGATAGTGTGGATTTTGAAGACAAACTTGGTTGAATTTCTGAATCTACTTCTTATTTTCTGTGTGACCTAAGGCAAACATGTAGTATCTGTGCATTTCAGTCTCCTCATCAGTAAAATAGGACTTCTATTCTCTGGATGGTAAATATGTGAAGATTAAATTAAATCACATACGTCACAGTCAAAGAATGCCTCCCTTTGCTTGTTGGCCCTAAACACGTCAGCCTGTTTTTATTCATTACAGTATAAACACACACCACACACATAGATACAACCACAAGTCTGTGGACAAACACTATTTTACTCAACTGGGTGTTTAATCATTACAAACATAATTTACTAGAAGTTTTTTTTAATGTAAAAAATGCTTTATTACCCACCTCTTCCAACCCTCACCTCCTAAAATGCCCCACACTGACAGGTCGGCAGCAAACACTCATATTGTTCATTTGCTCATATAAGCATCTTTAACACAATGCTCTGAGATGGCTTTTGCTTTGGTTGAAGCAACTTCCCAGCTACAGTGGGTGTGGTGGATGGCTCAGGGAAGGGGCATTCAGAATGTTTTGTGAATTTATCTTCCAAAGCAGAGGTCTGGTCCTTTGAGTAATTTTCTTCCCTCTGGGCATTTGCTTTTGAGTGGGAAGTGAGCTAGCTACTTGCTGAATTGGAAACTGCCCATGATGTCACCTTGCAAGTTCTTCCTGTTTAGAACAAATCTAGTCGCTGGGTCACTAGAAAGTCACATGTCATAGACTGTCAGCCTCCGACTCCCATCACTCCTTATTACTTAAAGGTTGGCTGAAAGCCCAGCATCTTTATCTCTTAAGAGGTTGGAAGCCTGGGCAGCTTCTTTCCCTTTCTATCTCTTTCTCCCCCACATGCTTCTACCTCTGTCCTTGTCTTTCAGGAAGTTGTTGTTCAGAGAGTCTCCAAGTGCCGGTCTTGGCAAACCCTTTAGAAACCTGTATTCCAGCAGTAGTAACACGAACATATCCAGAGCCAGTGGGCAGAGACCCATTCATGTCTGTGCCTGATTCTGGGAATGCTACCATGTGAGCTTAGCCCTGGAGGTTGGAGTGTTAATGTTCAAAGGATCATAAAAAAACATCGTCTTCTCTGATTTTTGATGAACATGACTACCTAACACCTATGAAGGGTTTTTTTTCAGTATTCTTTTGAAATAACAAAATACTAAATGCAAAAATGCTATGAATACTTCCTGTGCATCAAGGCCTATGTAAAGCACTTCTTTTACATACATTATCTTGTTTTGTAATTGCAGTGCCCGTTTTTTAAAAGATGTGGTTGTTTATCTGAAATCTAGAGTGACTGAGAGAGATCTTCCATCTTTGGGTAGATCACCTAACCAGCTCTAACAGCCAGGTCTATATCAAGCCAAAGCAGGAGCTAGGAGGTCCTGATCTCCCACCAGGGGGTGGCAGCATCAAGTTGTTGGGCCATCTTCAAAGGTGCTTTAGAAGAAAGCTCTATCCAAAGTAGAGAAGTCAGGATTTTAACTGGCCTCCAATCTGGGATGTCATTGTTGTAAACTGTGACTTAATCTGATGTTTGTTGTAAACTGTGACTTAATCTGATGTTTCTCAACACTAACACACAATTAATTTTTTTTGGATGACATAAATCATAGTCAAGAATGTTAGATAACTTTTGCATTGTACCACAATTGTAAATGCGGAACTGAATTTTAATTTAGAATCATCTCATCTGAAGTTCTTGTTTTATTCTAACAATCATTTAACAGTGTCAGGAAAAAGTCGCAGGTAGAGCTACCAGAGGCATAATAAAATAGAAATGGCTACTCCAATTACCTAAAAACAAGTGTGTAGTGAGAAGACTTCTCAATACACATAGTTGAACAAAATCATTGCATTGTAAGCACAGTAACATGATAGTACTCATCACAGATTCTGTTTCTAGATAATTGTTTTCAGAGGTAATAAAAATCCTTCATATATTATAACTGTGACAATAATATTCATATGACTATTTTCATAGAACTTAAGCACCTTTGGGGTCTTGGAGTTAGAAAAATTCAGTTCAAGGTGAAAGAGATTCAAGAGGTGTTTCTACTCTTTAATCTTATTCCTTCTAGTTTTTCTTCCCAAAGTTCTCATATATAATCTGTTTGGAACCCGCTAGCAACAGTGATTTCAACGCAACATAATGGGTAGGAGGAGCCGAAGACATAAGTGGATAATTAGAATATTATGGGAGTTATCAAAAACCTGTAAACTATTATTATGGGAATGTGGAAGAGGAACCTGGCTTGGAGGCATATGGTATCAAAAACATTTTCCTAGGGAAAAGACAATGTGTTGGTTGTGAAGCAAAGAAGAAATTCCAACAGTAAGAATATTTCAGAGTACACAGAGATCATTCAGAAGTTAGCAGAAGTACCAAATTTAGCAAGAATGTGAATCATGTGGCAGGTGTCTTAGTGTGGCTGAATCAGATTATATAAACAAAGAAGTGTTGACAGAGTGTCCATCTCCCAGCTGAAAAGTTTGAAAGTCATCCTGAAGATTACAGGAAGTCATTGGGGAGTTTCAAGGGACAGTATTAAATCTGCAGCTTGAATAAATCGAGAAGAGAATCTGGGCAACCATGAAGCTAGACCAGAGCCTGACCAAAAGGGGGCAGTGGAGAGGGCAGAGAGGAATAAAGTTCCATTGCTATGTAGCAACTGAACAGGTTTCACTGATAATGCGGGGATGACGAAGACAGAGAGTGGGGGAAGTAAACATTGATGCCCTGGCATCTAGTTTGGATGCTTTTATGGTTTAGGAATAGTTTGCATGTTGAATATATTCATTCAACACCTGTTTGCTAAAGGTTTGGTGCCCAAAGTCTTTTGTTAACGCGATTAAGAAGACAGAAACCTACTCCAATTCTGGTGCTTACAAGTAGGCCTCTGGAAAGTCAATAAATTGAATTATGTTGTTAGGGCAGAGCACTTATGGCAGAAAGAGACACAGCCTCCCTCTTGCCGGGTGACACCCCATATTGCCTTATAACTGTTCCAGCAAGAACAGCATCATTGGAAGCTGAACCAACGGGGTCTACCCTGTCAACATCCAAAATGGCAGCTGAAGTACACCTTCTCTTCAGCCCAAGTAGCTTGTTCAGATACTTTATTGTGGTGGTAAAAGCTGACTAACACAGGGTACCATGGTGTGTGAAACAGGAGAATATGCAAAGAAGAATGAATTTTATGTCACCACTGGCAAACATTTCTTACAAAGTGATTCTTCTTATTCTGACTTGAAAACCCATACTGGTGTTTTAAATCTCCAAGTTGATCCTAGTGAGTCTCCCATCATAGACAAGGTGATCAACAGTATTTTGCAGATGCACAAAGATACAAATAAACAGAGACACTGATAGACCACTTGGTAAACCAGATTTTTACTTTATTTCATTCTCTCACTGTATATACATTTTAAAATTTTTTTAAGATTTATTTTTATTGGAAAGTCAGATATACAGGGAGGAGGAGAGACAGAGAGGAAGATCTTCCATTCATTGATTCACTCCCCTAGTGGCCACAACAGCTGGAGCTGCACTAATCTGAAGCCAGGAGCTCGGAATTCTCTTGTTCCGGGTCTCCCACATGGGTGCAGGGTTCCAAGGCTTTGAGCTGTCCTCAACTGCTTTCTCAGGCCACAAGTAGGGAGCTGGATGAGAAGCAGGACCACTGGAATTAGAACTGGTGGCCATATGGGATCCTGGTGCATGTAAAGCAAAGACTTCAGCCACTAGGCTACCACACCGTGCCCCTTTATACATGTTTTTTAATGGCTGGATGACACTTTGGGTATCTGCCAAAGACTCATGTCTTATAGATTCATTCCCTAAAATTTCGTGTTAAAAGCTAATGGGTGGATTTATTCCCTAAACTTTTGTGTTAAAAGTTAGTGGGTTAAGAATAAATATTCTTGAATAATAAAAAAAACTACTGGGCTCATGTTTATAGGCAATGGATTAAGTGTAGAGACTTGGAACAATGAGATGGGAAAAGTGGGAGATATTTAAATCATCAGAGTTGTGCCCTTAGAAGGTAGTTCTTTGAGTGCTAGTTATTCAAGCCAAAGCCAACATGGACTGTCTGCTGCCTTGTCACCATCTCCCTACACTCACTCCAAAGTTCACTGCCCTCATCAGACTTCAAACTACTGAGATCACTCAGTCTTGGACCGTGAATCTCCAAAACTGTAAGCCAAATTATGTCTTCCTCCTTTTTAGAAGCTCCTCCAGCACTTACTGTCTAAATAAAAGCCGATTCTCATGCACACTCCTTTGAGCCCCTAGAAAGTCAACCAAGGGTTGATTCCAATGACTGTGTTTAATGTCAGAAAACAGGGTTAATTTCTTGGATCTTAAAAGAAACGTGTAAAAAAAAAGTTCATCAAATGCATGTACTGAGAGGAAACAGGTAAAATGTGAAAAAAGTGATGGACCCTCATCCTACCCCTACCTCCACCGGCCTTTTCATTGCTGTATGTTATATGCATTACCATTTTTTTCCACCATAATGATGAAGAGACTGATTGCAGCCCTGTTCCTGATATAATGCTCCCTGTTCCCCAAAAGCCCTTGGGATGAGAAAATCAAATATAGAATTTGCTGAAGGGCACAAATATCAGCAGTATTCAGCTACCCAAATCCCACCTAATGACATCCAGTTAAACCTGAGATGTCAAAGATGTCATTTGCTATCAGTGACAACTTGTTATTGCCTTTTCCTCTTTCCCATTTGGACTTTTGAAAAAGTGGGTGGGGGAGATTTTTTTTTGGGGGGGTGGTGCTTGGTCAATTACTAAACTTCACTGAAGATACGTGAAGAGTGATGCGATTTTGCATGGAGACAGTTTGTGCTGGTAAAACTAATTTCTGCTCGTGTTAGGATTCCTCTTGCTTAGGAAATCAGTACAAAGTCAGCCTTGTCGCCTTTCCTGCAAGTTCTCCACTCTTATAGAAAAGTTGCCACTGTGTCTTTTTTAAATAGGGTTTTAGTAGGCTTCAACTAGGCCTTGGACATCCCAGGTTCCCATGTTGAAGCCAGTTCCTGTCCCAGCTGCTCCACTTGCCTTCCAGCTCCCTGCTTATGGCCTGGGAAAGCAGAGGATGGCCTACAGCCGTGGGACCCTGCACCCATATGGGAGACATGGAGGAAGCTCCTAATTTTAGATAAACTTAGCTCAGTTCCGGCCGTTGCGGCCACTTGGGTTGTGAATCAGAGAACTGAAGATCTTTTCTATGTCTCTATGTAAATATGCCTTTCCAATAAAAAAAAAATCTTTTTAAAAAGGTTTCCACTGAGTCATTATCACTTTTTAAATATATGAAAAACCATCGCTTAAACATAGTTCTGTTTAGTTTAAAGATGCTGCAAGACCTTGCCAAGTATATTTAAAGATAGTGAAAAGATTGGTGTCATTGACACAGTGGATTAAGTTACAGCTTACAGCATTGGTATCCCATAGTAAAACACCAGCTCCTCCTTTTTCTAACCTCTCCGCTTCCCATTCTGCTCCCTACTAGTGCACCTGGGAGAGAAGCTACTGATGGCTCAAATACTTGTGTCCCTGCCTCCCATGTGGGAGACCTCAGAATTCCTGGCTCTTAGCTTCGGCATGGCCCAGAACTGGCTTGTTGGGGTCTGTGTCTCTATCTACTAAGTAGATGAATCAGAAATAAATAGTATAAAATAAATTAAGAGTGGATCAATGGTATTTTCATTTCACTCCCTCCTTTAAAATTCATGAAGCCATTGAAATTAATTTTTAAAGGAAAAGAAGGAGATAAAAAGGAGCTAATGCTTCCATTGACATGAAACAAGGGAACTCCAGAAACCAAAATCATCACCTGCAAACACATCCAAATGTTAATGTTAAATCTGGCCTATAAGAATGTCACAGAAATGCCACATGTTTGACTTCTTAGCAAGTAACTTACAGGTGTCCAAGACTCCTTGCTTATAAAGCTTCCCTATGGAGAAAGAGAGAGAGAGAGAGAGAGAGAGAGAGAGAGAGAATAGGAAACAGATTGCAATACAGCATACCCATGGATTAAAGCAGAAAATTCTCTCTTTTCTTTGAGGCAGTCAAACTTTTTGTGGTTTTATTAGCACATCAAGGCGAAAGATCTTAACCTTTCGTCATAGAAGTTCGTTGTTCCTGAAATTTTTATTTAATTTTTAAAGATCATTTTTTTAAATTGCCTTGGTATTTATTTTTTTTTTTGGGTGAGGGAAACATCTTAAAGTCGTTAACTGCAATTATCCCACTCTTTGATACAATGTTCAGAAAACCTCATCTGGCTGATATTTTTATAAAATGTCAGTTCATTTGAAATTCATCTAGAAATTCACCTTTGTAACAAATTAGCCAACTAACCCAGCAGTGGGTTATCTCCATATTACCTTGTGTGATATACATGTATATCTATTCATTTTTATTTTTTCTGTCTTTTTAATGTAATGTTGCAGGACTAGATTTTAATCATGAATAATTATTGAATTTGACAGATGTTGAAAACGGCACTGTGATTTCGTGAAGAAAGTAATTTAAGGTGCATATTGAATTATTTTGGAATATGTGCAATGTACTTCAAGTTGAAAGAAGCTAAGAAAAAAGCAAGTGAGGAGAAAGATTGACAGCTGTTGAAGCCATGTGACGGGTAGTGTTGTACCTGCAGTTGCAAGTATGTTTGAAAATATTCACAATGAAAACATTAAAATGTGGTTAAGTTGACAACATGTCACAACCATCTTGGTTTCTTTGCTCTCCAACAACCACTGGAAGTCTTTAATTTGACTTCAATTTGTATTACAATTGTGCACTTTAGCATGCCTCTTTTTCAGTCTTGATACACAGGGATGCTTCAGATACATCTTTATTGTGTCATCTGTTTTAAACGGTGGGGCTGCCTACCACCCCTGGGCCTAGAGTCCTTGACTTGAGGCTGGCTGATGTCCCACAGATGAAATTTCTTAACCCCTGGTGACCCTTTCCTCTGCTCTACAGTCAGAAAAAAAAGCACAAAACCATGGTTTCTATAAAACATAGTCATTTTTCTAAACTTTGGAGAAAATAAGTAATTAATTTTTCATTATTCCTACTGATTAATTTATGTACTTGTCCACTTGCCCTTTCAAGTTCCCCCAAAAAGTGAAATTACACTCTTAAGTCCCTTGTAGAGTTTATTAAGGAGGTCCTCAGTGAACCATTCCTCAAGGGAATACATTACATTGCTGAAGTGCTGCTTCTAGCCCCCAGTTACTCAGTCTCATTCATTCACTTTCTTCCTTTGGGCACCGTTTTGTAATTACAGGTGGCAAAGCACTCATGAAAAAACAATCATACAGCAATAGAACTCATAACTGGCAGGAGATGGGAGACCTCCTATAATAGTACTGACACTGGGGCCAGAAATCACCTCCTAAGACGCTGGCATTCCATAGGGGCACCACGAGTTTGAGTCTTAGCTGCTCCACATCTGATCCAGCTCCCTGCTAATGCAGAAGAAGTGGAAAATGGTCCAAGGCCCTAGGCCCTGCACCCATGTGGGAAACCTGGAAGAATCTCCAGGCTCCCAGCTTTGGACCATTCCAGCACTGCAGCTCTGACCTTTGTGGCTACTTGAGAAATGAACCATTGGATGGAAGATCTCTCTCTCTCTCTCACCAACTCTGACTTTAAAATAAATAAAATGTTTTTAAAAATAATAGCACCCACATCACATTTTTTTAGAATTTTTGCATAATCCCATTTTGCCTAAATTACTATATCTCTATTTTACAGATGTAAAAACTGAAGACCAGTGAATAAAGGGCTAGTTAAACAAGGGAATAGTTTAAAGGAGAATTAAATAAGTTGCTTAGGTCCGTAAACCTAGTAAGTGTCGGTGCAAGTATTTAACTCAAGCCTGTCTAAATTCAAATCCACGCTGTTGAATGCCATCTAATTCTGCCTTGCAAATCCTCATTTATTCAGGACTCACATCAATATTAAACAGTCTTCATCCCCAGCCATGCCTTTCCCTTGTTGCTGGGTAAGTGACCGTGCTGTTAGTCGCATCTGTGGAAAGAAACCTTGTGACAGTTAGTGGTCTACATGCATGTAGGAAACTCAAAATAAAGCAAAAATAGCCTATTTGCATAAAGAGAATCTGATCAGATGTCAGCCAGCACAAGCCAGCAACAAATGCAAAAACAAGATGAAGGAAGATCAAGCATGACTACCTACCTCCCTTCGCTTGTTCCTGCAGCCTCCATCCTGGTCCTGGAACCTGCCACATCACATGTTCTGTCAGGGAAGCCCCAGCTACACAGTTGTCATTAGGCTTCGCTCTGCTCCCTATCTGTTCCAGGTCTGAGCTCGACATTCAATCCTGACTGGAATTTGGTTTGACATGTACCTGGCAGTGAAAGTTAAATGCTTGCCCCCATCCCTGTCCCACTAGACCCCACAGCCTCAAGTGTCAGAAGTGACATTCCAGGTGTCAGTTGCAACTCCAAGCACACAGAGCAGAAGAAAGACAGGCAGTGACAGTACAGGTCTGGAGCCTAGCCCATGCCTGGTCTCCTGCCTGGGAGAAGAGAGCTGCATGCTAGACAGGCTGGCACTGTGAAGTCACATCAAGGGTCCATGTTGTGTTGACATTTTCGCGCACTAGACATTATCTTTCCCTCGTGAAGACTAAGTCATTCAGCATGAATTTGGATGTCAAAAGGTATTTTCACTTGCTGGAGGAACCTAAGAGTGTAACAGAGTAGTCAGTCACCAGAGATAAGACAATTCATGGTTTTACCCAGGACTGTTCCTAAAACAAAGTGGGAAGAAAGGGTGTGCAAAAAGAAGTCAGAAACTGAGGACTTATGAAGCCTTATTAGGCATCAGCTCTGTGTTAGGTGCTTTATGGAAGCTGCAGCGTTTCCCCCTTACTCAAGGGGTACTCATTTCAAGATCACCCTAGTTGATATATGAAAGCCCAGTAATTGAGCCCTTTACATTCTACCTTTTCCTCTATGTATACAGATCTATGAATAGGTTTAATTTATAGATGAAGTACAAGAGATTAACGACAATAACAGCATAAATCTTGCAAAATCAAAAAGATCTTTCTTGCTTATTGTTTAGAACTGAATAACTTTCATCTTTTCACTTAAGAAAACCAATTTACAACTTCTCTTCAGTATATCTGAATTTCCCCCTTCACTGATGTTACAACCGAGGCTAGTTTTTAAGTGAAATCAACTAACTTAAACACAGACACTGCAGTACCACAACAATTGATCTGATAACACAGATGGCTACTCATGTATGCAGTGGTACACACTGGACAAAACGGCGATTCATTTCTGTTAGATGGCAAAACTGATGATGCAAGATGATACCACAGTATTTAAATGGTAAACAATTTAAAGCATGGATTTATTTCTCTAATTTTCTACTTCATATTTTGAAACTGTTGATGACCCTGTACAACTGAAAGTATTGAAAACAAAACCATATGAAGTGGCAGGGTGCAAACTAAATGAACAGAAATCAATGGCACTAGTGTATACAAACAGCACCAAGGCTGAAAAAGTAGCAGAGAAGACACTGAAGTACCTAGGAATAAATCTAACTAGAAATGTGGAAGATCTCTATGAGGAAAATTACTAAACATTTAAAAAAAGAAATAGAAAAAAGACCTCAAAAAGTGGTGAAACATACCATATTGTTGGATGGGTAGAGTCAATATCACCAAAATGGTCATATTACTGAAAGCAATATACAAATTCAATGTGATTCCAATCAAAATATTTACATCATTTTTCACAGAGCTGGAAAAATGATACAAAATTTCATCTGGAAACACAAAAGACTATGAATAGCCAGAACTATTCTGAAGAATAAAAACTTAGCAGGAGGGATCACAATCCCAGACCTTAGGACATATTATAGGGCAGGAGTAATCAAGATTAGATAGCTGTGCGTGTGTGGGGTCCCTTCAGATGTTTCTATTCACCTACCATACGACCCAACAATTACACTCCTGGGAATACATTCAAAGGACCTGATGCATGAGAGAGCAACATGTACCCCTGTATCCACAATCAACAATTGCAAAAACTTGGAAATGACCTACATGTCCATCGATAGAGGACTGGATAAAGAAACTGGTTCATCTATTCTATGGAGTACCACTCAGCTATTAATAAGAATGAAATACAATCATTTGCAGCTAAATGGGCCAAATTGGAGACCACTATGCTAAGAGAAATGAACCAATCCCAAAAGGTCAGATTCCACGTTTGCTCTAATATAAGATAACTTCCATCAAAAATCTCAATGCTGGCATGGCTAGGAGTTGTTTTGCTCAACCTCTTATAGAATGGCTCTTCCTTGTTTCAATTTGCGGTTTTGCAGAATCAAATCTGTTTTTGTGGTGAATCTTTTCGCACTTCCTAGTTATCTGTATCTCTCCCATTAAGTCCTTGTGATTCATTAATTGATCATCCACAAGAGATGGATTGCTTATAAACACTTGAGGTTGTAAATGCCCATTTCAACACTGTTTTGTTACTTATGAATAATGAAGTTCTTGTTATTAACTGTAATTCCTTCAGTGCCACAAGAGCCACACACTGACATCTATTCCTACAATAATGTATGTGATTCCAGTTTTCACCACTGTTGTAACGCATTTTTAGTTTTGTAGCATGTTTGTTAACTTCACATTGATGAAAACTTACTATTTTCTTCCCAGTATGGACTGTGTCCACTGGCTCAATAATTTAGAGGATATATAATATAAGTATAGTGGAGACTGATATCTTCAGATACGGAGACAAGGTACTGTATGTGTCTATGCATACAGACCAGAGATGGACTCCCAGTGAAAGAATTGAACACATCCTTACAGTAAGATGATGGACTCCCTGGCAATATCCATGCCTATATTGTCAAGAAACAATTCAATAACAGCATGATGGACTTGTGACTGTTCATGAAGGACATCCCTTGTAAAACTAGAGGGGGAATCGATGGGGAGAAGGACCTTGGGGAAGAGCACGGGCAACCTCAGAACCTATGCAACTAAACTATAAAACAAAATAAAATATGTTAAATAAATAAATAAAAAGAAAAGAAAACCATAGATAAAGGAGACCAAAATATCTGTTTTTATTGTCACAATAGTGCCAAACCCCAAAAGAAGCTTGCTCAAGCTCACGAACCTATTACATTGGAGTTGTGGAATGTGATCTGGTGCTGTGCAAAGCCCCTTTTCTTTCTGTGACCCTTCTCCACCTAGGCAAGGAGAGTAGCTTGGTGCACACCAGCTAAGTTTTGTGTTTTCCTGTCAAGGATGGGAAGGATAGCACAAACAAGCACAAAACAACATCAAATCAGCCTATCTGCTACCTAACCCCAGGCTCCAATGGCACCATTGGGACTGTTCAAGGTTCTGACAGACTGAGGCAGGTGTGCACTCTAAGCTCCCAGAGGGCCTGGTCTTACCCTCATGGTACCAATGGATGATGACTGCTTCACAAGATGTTAGGTGCAATGTTTTCTGGAATCTCCTTCTCATCTTTGTGAACACTGTTGGCAGCAACTCAGGAGGTATCATAGAGTACTGTGTTCCTAGATTTTGACATTTTAATTTTTAGTAACATTTAGGCTGTCATGTAGTTTCCAATGTGTTTTTTTTTGACCTAGTATATAAATTTCTGTTACTTACTATGGCTATAAGTTAATAAGGAAGACAACTTCAAATATCAAAATTGTGGAAAGGGTACCATCTCATAAGGAAGAAAAACTTTCTCAGAAAAGAAAGTTGGCTAGGTTGGCATGTGCACTGTTGCACATTAGTTTAATCCTCTACCTTCAGCAGTAGTATCTCATATGGACACTGGTTCAAGTTACAACTGCTTCACTTTCAATACAGCTAATATGCCTGGGAAAGAAGTACAAGATGGCCCAAGTGCTGGGGTTCCTGCACTCACCTAGGGAACACATCCTAGCTCCCGGCTTCAGATCTGCTCAGTTTCAACTCTTGGCAGACATCTCTATGTCTCTGCTTCATTCTCTATAACTCTGCCTTTTAAATAAAAATAGATAAATCTTTTAAAAATGAAAATGGGACAGATTACATTGACATATGTATGTATTTCATATTTTGTTACAGATACAAGAAAATCCTTGCACCTGAGCAATACGGAAAGACTGCAGGCGGACAATCAGAGGTCAGTTCCTGACCTATTGCTCACATCTTTGTGGCCTTAGCAAGTCACCTCATCTCCATGATCTTTATCTTTTTCTCCCATGTGATAACACTGGCCAGTTTACAGGTGTATTATGAAGACTGAGGGGAATGATGAGTGGCAATCACAGATGAGGAAACACATTGATTTCCTCATTTTAAGAGAGTAGGATGAAATAAGTTTGGGGATTTCTTTTAACCGTTTAACATTTCAGAAAAGTAACCAGGTCTCTAGATGGAGCCCAACATATAAGCCTGAAAAAGAAAATACTGTTTTTGAGAGATAATAGCTGTTAAAGAGAAATCATCCTATAAGGCCAGAGGAGGATCCTATTTTTTAAAAAAAATTCTCAGCCACTCTTTTGCCTATGTTCTTTTGTGGGTGTGATTTATGCACAAATAAAAGAAGTAAACTCTTGTGTTCTGTGCTTTGATGGAAGTTTGTTCCTGGAAGTGTCCATGACAGGTGACTCACCTGAGAAAGCAGGTCAGGACTGAGAGGCAAAAGGCAAGGATGTGAAAGTTAAATGCTTCAATGCACACCATGTAACCAGTTTCAAGACCAGTGTATACTACCAGGATCTCTGATTCCATTCTACATTGCTTCGTACTCTTCTAGACAGTGACATTCTCTGGAGAGTCAACTTTCAAGAGGATAATCGGGAGAATAAGATGGACCATGGGCATGTGGAGTGTGCAAGGCTCATGCATGAGTGTGTGCAAGATGAGGCGGCAGCATGTCTCTGTCTCAGTCTCCACTGTACATCCATGTAACATGTGTATGCATGTGTGTATGTTCGTATTGCCCACCTGGGAAGACAACCCCAATGCAATTATCTAACGGATCCCAATTAAAAGCATGTGACATTGTGGAGAGGGTCATGTTTCCAAAGTCAAGGCACAGCTAAAGGTGATCTGTCCAAGAAAAGTGACCTTGGCAATTCTCACTGGAAAGAAAGATATCGAAGCTAGCACATCTTACGGTTTTGCCAACAAAACGTATCGCAAACCCAGAGTAGCCTTGGAAAATTACATCCAACTCAACAGATGTCAGTACTTAGACATGTGTGTTAAACAGCTCTGCAATATGTGAGTTAGTGGGAGAAGGTGTAAGTGGGCAGCAGTGAAAATTTCAGATAACAGACCCCGATAATAGTTTTAGCTGTCAATGTCATGTTCCTCATTTGTTCTTTTAAGCCTTTGTTGGAGGGGAGCATTTTTTTTCCCTGCCAAGGGCCATTTAGACTTTTACAGCATGATTCATGGGTCATGCAAATTATCAATATAAAAATTAGCCTTTATAGATTTTTGGAATTATGATTCCTGCCTTTGGTTGTCTTGGCATGGCCAGACCAAATGACTTTGTGGTCTGTGTGTCAGACGTTCCCCATTTCTATTTTAAGGTAAAGCTGAGGCACACCCCGGGAGGCCAGAAGGTGGCTTTCTGAGTACTTGCCTTGTGTAGGGTCTCTCTCGCGCTTTTGTCTTTTTTATTACTTGCATATGTTGGCCGGAAGTTTTCAAATAAAATGCTGCAAGTTTTACTGCCTTCATCTGAAGAGTAGAGATAGTTTCTGTAACGGCCATCACGATTATAAGGCACCCAAAGAGGCATATCTACAGCAATGCAAGAAAGTAGTGAAAAGGGAGGAAATCATTCATGAGATATCCATTTCCCTCCTTCACTGAATGCTGTCTCACCTTTGTTCTCCAGCAAGAACTGCCTGACAAAATCCTGCAGATGTCAACAGGAAATCTGCTGAGGAGGCAACAGTGAACTTTAATGGACTCTGCTCAGTGCTGCATCACCTTGCCACGCAGAAACACCTGCTGTTGCAAAGAATGAACGGTCATGTTAAAAGAAAATGGGGGCCTGGCACCGTGGCCTAGCGGCTAAAGTCCTCGCCTGGAACGCGCCGGGATCCCATATGGGCGCCGGTTCTAATCCCGGCGGCTCCACTTCCCATCCAGCTCCCTGTTTGTGGCCTGGGAAAGCAGCCGAGGACGGCCCAATGCATTGGGACCCTGCATCCATGTGGGAGACCCGGAAGAGGTTCCTGGTTCCCGGCTTCATATTGGCACAGCACCGGTCATTGCAGCTCACTTGGGGAGTGAATCATTGGACGGAAGACCTTCCTCTCTGTCTCTCCTCCTCTCTGTATATCTGACTTTGCAATTAAAATAAATAAATCTTTAAAAAAAAAGAGAGAATGGAACGTGTTCATGAAGCACTACTCATTGTAATTCTAGAGGGGAAATCGGTGTGGGGCAGAGGGGACTTGGGGAAGGGAACAGGAAATTCCAGAACCTATGGATGTGTATCATAAAATAATAACAACAACAATAATAATAAATAGGATGTGGGTGCCCAATGACTGAACTGGTTAATCCTCCACCTTCAAGTGCTGAAATCCCATATGGGCACTGGTTCATGTCCCGGCTGCTCCACCTTCCATCTAGCTCCTGCTTGTAGCCTGGGATAGCAGCAGAGGAGGGCCAAAGTCCTTGGGACCCTTCACTCTCATGGGAGACCTGGAAGAAGCTCCTGACTCCTGGCCTCAGATCAGTTCAATTCCAGCTATCACAGCTAGTTAGAGAGAGATCCTGCAGATGGAAGATCTTTCTGTCTCTCCTTCTCTCTGTGAATCTGCCTTTCAAATAAAAATAAACTAATTTAAAAACTTTTTAAAAGAAAAGTGGGACTAACATCAGGGTGAGCATCTGGGAAGCTGTCGGAACTGGGTTAAAAATCTGCCAGCGTAAGAAGGGATGTGATAGGACCTTTGGGGTGTACTGCATCAGACATGTTCCTCTCCCCTGGGATGCATGGAGGAGCCAGGCCTGGAAGTGGCTTTATGTAGGCTTCTTATTTGGTTGTTGAGTGCCTCTTCTATGATGGATGCTGTTTGGAGAGCACTAATTTCGTGATGAAGAGATTATTCTTCAGACTCAAGCCCAAATCTCTTTGTCTCTCATCTGCAGATCTCTTTTCCCAGGCTGCTAACCAAGCCGCTGCTGTTGAGTTTGCATATGTGCTTTTCACCATGGTCTGATTTCCTTATCCAAGCAATGTGTATGATCAGTGGATCACCCAAAACTCTGCCTGTTGAAAGCATTTGTCTCAACACTGTATTTCAGAGCCCCAACAGAGAGCAGGTGTAGTCCAGCTGTCATTTCTTTAGAGCTGGCACTCAGCTCGGCCATTTCCTCTTAGCTATCTCATTGTGTGAGCTGATGGAGAGACATCAGTGCAATCACGAGGGTGACACAGGAGTCTGGGCCATTTGCTCATGCAAATTGATGTGCCTGCTGGAATCACTTGTGTCAAATTCTGTCTAAAATGTCCATGTTATAGATAACGGATAGATACCTGCTGTATTAAAAGTTGGTGATTCTAAGTAAATCAAAGTCGTGGTAAAATGCCTAGTACATTTGCTCATTTGCTCTTCCATGATCAGACACCCCATCTTTCCTGTGTCTTGGTGGTACACCTGAGCTTTTCTGCAAATGGTGTATAATTTTTTAATGCAGAAGATGTGATCTTGTTCCAAACTTGCAGGGATTTGTGTTGTGATATGTTCATTGGGGCTTGTTGTAGACACATAGAACACCATTTCCCTGTAATAGCTGCAATATCTATAGTAACTTGTAAATATCTGAAATAGCACAGGGACTGCTGTGTCACAGGAATCATCTTACAGGCTTGCTTGCATTGTCATCTGAAACTTCTTAAAGATTTATTAATTTATTTGAAAATAAGAGTTCCAGTGATAGTGGGAGAGACAGAGGGAGAGAGAGAGAGAAATGGGGGCTTCCATCTGCTGATTCATTCCCTAGATGATTACAGTGATTGGAACTGGGCCAGGCCTAAGTCAGGTCTCTCAATGGGTAGCAGAGGCCTAACTTCTTATGTCATCCCCCATTGCTTTCCCAGGCAATTAGCAAGGAGCTTGATCATAGGTGGAGTAGCTGGGACTCCAATCAGCTTCCATATGAGAAGCTGGTGTTGCAGGCGATGGTTTTACTATTTATACGCAATGTTTGCCCCACACCTGAAACGTTTAAAGATTTATTTATTTTTATTGGAAAGTCAGATATACAGAGAGGAGGAGAGACAGAGAGGAAGAGCTTTTATCCACTGATTCACTCCCCAAATGGCCACAATGGCTAGTGCTGAGCCAATCTGAATCCAGGAACCAGGAACTCTTTCAGGTCTCCCACACAGGTGCAGGGTCCCAAAGCTTTGGGCCATCCTCAACTGCTTCCCCATGCCACAAGCTTGGAGCTGGATGGGAAGTGGGACAGCTGGGACATAAACTGGTGCCCATATGGGATCCTCACACATGCAAGGCAAGGACTTTAGCCACTAGGCTACCACACCAGGCCCCACACCTGAAACTTTTAATTGTTTACTTTTTTATTTTTGTTTTTAAAATAAAAAAAATTAATAATAAAAAAATTATCATACAATTCTGTATAGTCTGGGATTCCCCACCACCATTTTCCGCCACTGCCCCAATTGATTTTTCGCATTATGTCACACTCTTTTTTTTTATTAATTATTTTGTGTTATGTGACAGTTTCATAGGCTCTGGGAATCCCCCCACCCTTCTCCCTCCCCTCCCCTCTGGTGGATTCCTCCACCTTGATGCAGTATTACAGTTCAAATTCAATCAAGATTCTTTCCTTGCAAACATATACCAAGCATAAAGTCCAGCTACTTATTGTCCAGATGGGTTGAACAGTTTCTTGGGGAGACCATTTCTGGTCCGAAGTTAGAGCTGGTAGAATATCATCCCAGTCAATTAAGAGTCCCAATATAACATCAACAGCAATTTGCAATATCATGGAATTGACATGGTTTTGAGTAACCAGTATGTTAAAAAAAAAAAAAAGCAAGTCCTAGCCACAACCTATGATTAGCTCATTGACATTTCAATTTTAGTTTATTTACAGGACCGGCTGCTATATACCTTAAAATGGCTATAAGGTACCATTCAGTTGTCTCCTGTCTATTTCATTTTAGTATTTAGCCATTTGTTGTGTTAAAGTATAATTTTGCTGATCTTGGCAGATTTTAGGATAATCTAGACTGGCTTGTAACTCTAACAAGATATTTGCCGACATTTAAGGTGCAGAACACGTTTTTGTTTTTTTTGGGGGGGGGGATGTCACACTCTTTATAAGGAGTTACAATTCCATAAGTCTGCCATTTAACTGTGCCGTGACAATACTGGTACAAACAATGTCAGACAGTGCATCATCCCATTGTCTAGACATATCCAACACTTTCGTTAGGAGTCCATCTTTTGTTTGGAAGCCAAGATGCATTCTAGATATGGTAGTCTTCATTACTCCACCACTATACATTCCAATTTGCATGATGGATTCCTTATATTAGAGAAAACATGGCATTTTTCTTTTGTGATTGACTTATTTCACTGAGCATAATGGTCTCCAGTTGTGACCATCCTGTTGCAAATTGTATAATTTCATTCTTTTTAATGGCTGAATAACATTCCATGGAGTAGATGTACCACAGTTTCTTTAGCCACTCCTCTTTGGATGGGTATCTGGGTTGTTTCCATATCTTTGCTATTGTAGATTGTGTTGCTGTAAATATAGGATTACAGATTCTCCTTCTCACATGTAGTTTTAATTTCTTTTTAAACAGCACTTTCCTCCCCTAGGCTCCACTCAGAACCAGAGATTTTCCATGTTACTTGATAAATGCTTAAGGCAGTATTCCCAAGTGTGGACACTGATGCTGCTTAAACTTGGAGAGAACTACCAAGCATTGTGACTCCTTCTCATTTGTAGAAACTATGAAATGAGAAAAGTTGAAGTAACCTTTGGGAGGACAGTCCTAATATGTCTCACAACACTGAACTTATAAAAAGGTCACCAATAGGCAATGCTTGGGATATCCATATATTTTATCTCTTATTGTATAAAACACATAGACCCTATTCATGGTGAATGGCATACTTGCTACTTCTTGTCATCAATATAGTGCATGAATGTGACATTTGGAATGACCACACATTCTAGGTCTCTTGGAATTCTAACATGGTGAAGGATAGGAAAGTTAACATAACCCTGGGATAAAGTCGCAAATACACTTTGCTGTCAGCCCGATGTGAGTGTAGAAACTTCTTGTCCTCTCTCCTGATAGGTATGGAAAAGCACGTATCTGCTCTTTCTTACGCTGTATAACACACCCTCAACTGGGTTCATCTTCTCTAGCAATGATATCACAACTGGCACAGCAGATGCAATGAGGGTTAATATCTGAATGAATATTATTCAAATATTTTTTGCCTTTGCAGTTAAAAACTATCATTCTCAAGTAGTCTTCCAGTTTCTGTGGGGACCAGACTGCTGGGTTTTATTTCTTTAGGGCTTTGGACCTTATATTATTCTCTTTCATTTACTCTAAGATGCAATATTGTTTTTAATTCACTATTTTAATTGGGCAAATGGGGATTGAAAGTGAAGGAGAAGCTCCAGAAACTTGCCTTTAGCCATAGCTTTTACTCTACAGCCTAAGAAAAACTGTGAGGATCCCAAGATTTACTGAGTATGTACATTTCAATGAATATTCAAGCACTGAGGAAATTAGCAAGCATGGGTCTGTGGACTCAGTGAATGCACTGTGAACAATTATATTTAATGGATACGCTAGGACTTCCACCCTAAGAACAAAACCATGATGGCGTCTGGGTCCCAAGCATCAATGGCAACTTTGACCTGTGTCTAACAGTCCTCAAAATGTTTTGAATAATCCTCTTCCCTAAATATTCATTTTCCTGAGTAAATAGTCAAGGACTTTGGTGGGGAAATCATGGTAGAATCATTGCCATATATCTGCTCTGTAACATTTGCAGAATTCTTCCACCAAGGACCAAACTTCCCCTCTCTCAGCAGGCTTTGGATCTGAAACTGACTGGTTTCTAGGAGCTTGGTGTTGCACCTTGGTTTTTATTTTGGCTGGTGGGCCTAGTCTTCTTGATTTCTTTGACTGAATACCTTCCTCAATACTATTATCCATTCATCTTCTTGCAAGGGATGCCGTGTTTTAGTAACTCTTTCTGGAACTCTCTAGCACTGAAACCCAGCACTATCATTCATTATGGGACAGAGAGCGTTTGTTGCCCAGCTTCTGGGAGACCTTCATGAATGAACACCTCGCCATCTTCCAAGGTAATTCATCCCACCATTGGGCAACCAGTTTTGTGGAAATGCTTTCTTTTATTTTTTTTTTCAGGGGGATAGGGAAGTGGGTAATGCTATTATGTCAATATTGTTTCCATCATGTATCTGAGGTAAAGGGGGATATTGAGGGAGAAGCCCCACCTGGTTTCCCGCCCACCCCAAGTCCCGGATGTGGGGCATGCTCTGAGATATGTGCTCAAGTGGTGTTAATAGTTCTTCAGTTATGAATCGCTGCCAGTTTCGCTCGATGAGGTCGTCCACTGATGGATATGGTCCATCATAAAGTCTCCGTTTGCTCCATATTTCGCTGCCAACATATAGCTGAGATGAATGATTGTCCTGTTCTGTCTTCTGTCTTTTCTTGGTTAGAGTTCTGAGTCCAGCAGTTCAATTGGGGAAATCTTTATTTTTTTTTAAAGATTTATTTTATTTTTATTACAAAGTCAGATATACTGTGAGGAGGAGAGATAGAGAGGAAGTGGAGCTGCCGGGATTAGAACCAGCGGCCATATGGGATCAAGGAGAGGACCTTAGCCACTAGGCCATGCCGCCGAGCCTGGAAATGCTTTCTTACATGGTGAAGACATTCCTGTCACTCCCAGCCTAATCTCAGCAGCTCCAGACCCTCACATTCACTAAGGGTATCTGAAGAAAGTGAATACACACGTCTCATTGCAGAGGACAAGATGATGTTTATACAATGATAATAGATGGCATGTTTTTACCATGTAGTGTTAACTACATCCCATTCCCTATGCAAAGATGACATTATACTCATATCAGCCATTCATTTATGCAAGAAATATTTATTAAGCACCTAAATCATTCTAGAAACTTGTGATACAGCAGTAAAGAATACAAAAAAGATCCCTGCTCTTACAGAGCTTACATTCTATAAGGTGGGAAACAGGCAATAAATAATAAAATTGAGTGCTATACATGGTATGTTATATGCTGAGTGTTAAGGAATATAATAAAATGAGGAAAGAAGAAGCCCAATGATTCACAAGTTTAGATATCATGTTCTAGGAAGATCTCACTAAAAGGGAAGTTGAGGGAAGACCTGATGGAGGTATGTGACTCAGTATGGATCACTGAGGACAACTGTTCCATGGAGAATGGAATATAAGGGCAGAAGACCCTGAGGTAGGTATTATTATCTCCACTTTATAGATGGTTAAATTACTTGCCAACCGCTAGAGGATGAAGCAAGACTTCAAGCTCAGGTATGCTTGACATTAGAACTACTCTCCCATATACCTGTGCAGTGATAAAGTGTAATGCTGGACGCTCCAGGAATACTCTTGTTTTATAGATGATGACCCAAAAGACTAGAAGTGGGAAGCATCTTGCTGACATGGATGCTTGTGGATAATATCTGAGCTGAAGCGAGAGTGCTGTCATTTCCACTCCACCATCCCTGCTTCCAGAATATAGATATTTCTGGGTAGAAATAATGGAGAAACCAAGGAAGGGGCTGGGTAAAACTTCATCACTATGTTTTTGCTGAGAGGCATTTTAAAGAGCCTTGTGTTGACCCTAAATGCTTCTTAACTCTGATTTTTCTCATTGGCGGGTATGAGTTAGCTAGTGATGAAACACAGACTATGTATGGAGTTAGACACAGCCAAAGTTGAAAGCTGTCTCCACAGTGTTTTGGCTATGTGATCTTGGGCAAGTTATAAAACCTCTCTGATTCTCAGTAATATCACCTGTGAAATGAGGTTGGAAACGTGTCTTAGAGATGTGGTGGGGATTAGACACAACAATCCCCGAGCAGTTACTGGGGCATGGAGGATGCTCTGTCGTCACCGTCTTCTCCCCTGTGTTGCCTTTTCACATGCACAACTCTTGCTTTCTTATACTTTTCTAGAAAGTTGAGAGGTTATCTTACTTATCTAGCTATTCACCACATTTTATATTACATAGTGGTGCACAGTAAATATATAAGAGTGATTATTTGATTGCCGGATTAGTGGGGAAGAGCAAGAAGAGTGGTTATTGCTTTGGGACTCGGTTAGTGCTGCCCTACTTGAACTGCCTCAGTTGCAGCTCTGTCTGCCAGTTGTCCTTGCTGCTTCTGACTGGTCAGCGAGTTTCCTCTTTCTTCTTCAAAATTCAGGCTGTGTCACTCCGAAAGAGAGGCCACTTGTCAGGTAGAGGAAGACATGTCTTCAGTCGAGAGAAGAGGAGTAGCTATCACCAGCAGGACACCCCAAAATCAGTAGGTTCTTGAAATTTCCTGGTAAGAAGGCAGAAATTCCAGTTAAACTCACATTTCTGTCCACAAATCTTTCATCAGGATTGCTATTAGAGAGTCAAATTGACCAATCTCAGTTTTTATTTCTTTTGTCCACCCTCTGGCAAGATCTCAATGAGCAGCTAACCAGCTGAAAACAGGGAGAAAGAGAAAAGGCCTGGACCTAGATGGTTTAGGAAATGGCTCATCGGCCACCAAGAATTGAAGTTACTTTTTCATTCACATAATGTGAAAAAAAATCCCCACTGATAAATATTACAAATAGTTCAATGAAATAACCTATTTATAATTTCTTAAAAACAATTCACTTCTGTATAATTTCCTCCATTAACTTGTTAACTCCTCACAACAACCATATGGAATGTTGTTTTGCTCATGTTTTACAGATGAAACAAATAACAGTAATAACATTAAGCAACTGGTAGAGCATTACACAGTGGGTACATTTTGAACTCAGAAGTGAATCCACAAGCTCTCGTTTGAGTCCAACAATCCCCTCCAGGTCTGCTGCCCAAACTTCTCTCTCCCACCATGTAGAAAACACCAATGAACAACAAACCCTCCTGGCCATATGATGAGTCAATGATTGTTGCAAGACAGCATTTCCAACGGCTTCCTTTTTTAGGTGAACTGTGTATAAAACAGATCTAACACAGAAACATTTTCAAGGAAAACAGATTGGCAGGTTCATAATGCATCTAATATTATGTTGTACTTCTCTCTCAACAGCTGAGTACACAAACATGAAGTTTTGATTCCATTCACAGTGAACTCAAAGAAAGGGTATCAATGTTCCCATTTGTGGCCAGGGATCCAGAGGAGAGAAACAGGGACCAGTAAGCCTAATGTCTGAACTCGATTATTGGAGAAGATCAGCTTCTCTTTCTCTCTCTCTCACACACACACATGCACACACACACACACACACACTGCATCAATGAATAGCTATTAATGACCTGTAGGGGAAACGTCAAAAGGAGATTCTACACAAGACCATATTGTGTTACGGAGATAGGATTGTAAAGACATTTTTTCCTTATCGTGCAAGGATTTTGTATTATTCCGTATAAAGAGGCTATCAGGCAATAATTACCTTCACTTTATTGGGTGCTCAGAAAGTACCCATTTGCCCAGGGCTAAGCTACCTCTTTCCATCAAATTCTCAGTATGACAATTGATTAAACTGACACTCTTGGAAGACAGATTTCTTCTGGGTCACAGACACCAATTATAGCTTCTCAGTGACGTATTGGGGTGTGGAATCAGATCATGTGGAATTAGCATCCTGTACCTGAACACTGACGCCTTCAACTCTCTGGCCTTCTTCATAAGGAACACTGAAGTGGAGCTTATTTTTGTTTTCAGTTGAGGTCTCCTGGTACAGCTTCTCTAGCTGAGTTGTTACTATTATTTTTATTTTAAAGTCTTGAAAGACTTTTTGAAAATCAGAATTTCTGTAAAATACTTAATTCACTGAACTTTGTAGTCCCATCAGCTTTCATAATGCCCCACTTGGCTAGAGTTTGAAGAGAAGACACTCAACCTGCCCATATGCAGAGGAAGAAACAGTCTCGGGGAATGTACTAGGGCACTTCAAAGAAGTTCCTGGAAAAATGTGAATAAAAAATATTAATTCACTTTTGTGTAATTTTTAAATTAATGCATGGGATTTTCATACTTTCACTTCCTAGGAAAAATATTGGACCATAACATTTATTAAACAAAACAAACATATTGTAATGTCATATTCCAGGAACTTTTAGAAGAACTACCATATCCTAAATTTCAAGTACATATCATAGCAGACATCATGTTTTTCTAGTTATAATTACAGGCTGCCTCACAAAATAAAATCACCTGCTACTTTTCTCCTGTCCTTAATTATAACAAAATTTTAGAAGAAAATCCTCTAGCTTTTGATAGTAAGGGCTTAAGAATAAACTCGATGGGCTAAGGCATCGTGTTAGGATGCTGCCTGGTAAGCCCACATCTCTATTAGAGTGCTGGTCCTAACTCTGACTACTTATCCTCCTGTTCCTCCCAAGTACATCAGGCACTAAGCTGGATCAGAAGTGGGGAGCATCCATGGAACTGCTGGATAAAGTGGATCAAGTTCCGAGATTCTGGCTTTGGTCTGACCTAGCCCTAGCTGTCAGAGACACTGGAGGAATAAACCAGCAGGTCAAAGAGTTCTCTCTCTCTCTCTCCTTACTCTTCCCTTCAAATAAATAAGCTAATTATTTTTTTAAAGAATAAACTTGAGGTACACAAGCTTACATGTGGACAATTTCAATAAATTCCATATTTCACTTGTTTATCCACAAAAGAATATCACCCCTGAGATTTTAACTACGTATGAAGTTATGAGAAGATGAAACAAAATGAATAACAACAATAAGAATTTCTCAATCTCCCCTTACCCGCCCCCCTCCACCAGTGGACTCTGAGGTCCCTTTCCTTGAGTGCCTTCACTTTCTCAGAAGGGGCACAAGGAGCACCATACTCAGGTGTAATGTCCAATAGAGTGAAAGGCCTGGACACTAGTCCTGAATTCACTCAATACCATCTGTGTGGTTTTAAGAAAGTCGCTTAACATCTCTGAGGTCCTCAACATATCTGGCACATAAGGGTCCGACTCAAGAATCTGTAAATAATTGAAATTGCATGAAAGCAAACAGGGTTAGCTTAGAAAGAAAATGAGTAAATCAGAAAGACATCAGACATTTCTCAGAATTCTAGGAAGCCTTGATAATCAGACAGAAGCAGGGCAGTTTGGCCTGGTGAGGGCAGAACTGATGTTAGAGGAGTTATTATGTAAGTGGCAGGTGTCTTTGTGTGATGTGCTGCTAAAGTTAAGTCCTAACTTTCTTTGTCCTTGCATGTCTCTGCTCAAGCCTCATATGCCTACCTTCCTGGTTGACTGACCTAGGGTAAGTCCCTGTGTCCAAATCTCAGCTGGAATACAGAAGCCAAGTTACATTACAGGCTGTCTAAGAATGCATGCAATAATGGTGGCATCCCATAACGGTGGGAGTTGTTACCAAGTAGGAAACAGATGACGGGCAGCCAAAGGTATATAGTGCTTTAGGATTCTTCCAGCTTTTCCTTCTTTCGTCTTTCTTTCCTTCCTCCCTCCCCTCCTCTCGTCCTATCTTCCTTTCCACCCCACTTCATTCTTCTTCAGGGTTCTTCCAAATATTAACTGCTTTTCATACTGTAGGGAGCCTACATTTAGCACATAAAAGAAAGTTGTTCTCTTTCAGAAAAACCCCTTATTTTTCTCCAAACTCCCAGGTGGGAAGAGGAAAGAGGAGGATGAGAGGGTTTCACTAAGCTGCAGTGAGTCCTCCCCAAAGCCAGAGAGCAGCAATGCTCCTAAGGCCCAGATCCAGAGAGTACTGGGAGCATTGAGCATGGAGCAGAAGGCCAGAAGAGTCTACCAAAGACCCCTAGGTGCTGTCACTAGTCAGAGAGGTTCCTTTCAGAGTGTTCCCATTAACACATTTTCTTGGCTTTCACCTTATGGCTGCTGGGATGAGTGGCTTTTTTCCTTTTCCAAACTGTCCTTATCAGTTATGCAACAATAGCTAATTTAATTAGTCTCCCTGAATGGCAGCCAGTTTCAGCTAATTTCATTTTGCCAGTGCTCCCTGGTACATACAGAACTGATAAGTATACTTCCCTCCAGACACACAGTGGGGTCTGGTAGGCAAAGAGAGAGTGACAGTGGCTCCTCCAACGTCCTTCTTACACCTGTGGGATTTAGCACTTGACCAAAGGCAAATTATTCTTGAATCAGTATTCCCTAAGGGTCTGTCAGATTTGTCAGCTGAAAGAGATAAAAGAGACAAGCAGGAAATTGCAAGGGCAAGGTGCCCAGGCTGAGAGTGCTGGGAAGAGACATTCCCTTTCGCAGAAAGAACACTTGGCCAAAAGATCTGGATGTCAGCCATTGACTGACCGTCCGAAGTTACTCCCCTAGCATAGCTCAGCTATACGGCACATCATAATAATCATCGCTCTGCTTCCTTCACAGATGGGTCACAGCTCAAAGAAGCAACAGAGGTAAGAGTGCTTTCACACATAAAACTCAATGCTGGTAAAGAATGTTCTGCTAATGGGCATTTTACCACCAGTGCATTCTCTACATCTCAAGGATTCTCCTTTGTCTCTCCAGCACCCGACATGGAGTCTAAATATCAAAGGTGCTTGATTTCGGTTTGTTGATTAACCTTAGAAATGGAGACATTTGAGAAGAATTGTAGGGAAGGAATAATTTAATGTACTGGGGATTTCCACACACAACAGGTTAAACATTATAAAACGCTAAGATCAGTATCTTAACCTACTTCATCCTAACGAAAGAAAAAAGTTTCAGAAAGTCAAACCGCTGATGCCAGCATTTTTTTTCTGTACACCAAAACAGTTCTTCCACAACCACAGGGACCTCTGCCCCCTGTTAACCACTCCAAGATTTTCTGGTGTCACCCTCTCAATTGGATAATGGGTCATACAATATGGTAGTTTTCTGTGTTCGGGGACTCTTTTCCCTTTTAAGCACTGCACTTCAATGGAACCCAGTCATATACACTTGAAACGAGTGGATGGGTAGAAGTTTGGAGCTGGAGAAATCTGCATGATAATACGATTCCTTCTATTCATTTTAACATGCCTTCTAAGACTGCTTTTAGATGAAACACGTTTTCAACAGTATGCCTTCTGAAAAGACCCTCTGTTCTCATACCACAAATTTTCCTCAGATGACCTCATCTGGCCCATGGTTAGTAACTTACAAGTTGTAATCTTCAGCCCTGATCTCACATTGTGATCAGTTACCTAGGAACTTGACTGCTTGTAAAGTTTCCACCTAGATGTTCCAACCACCTCCCACCTAAGCAGCCAAAAGTTGCTCTGATCACCTAATTTAAGCCAATCCTTTTTTCTTAATTCTTTCTTCCTATGGGTAGCCCACAGTTTTCAAAACTAGAACCTCCATCTTCCCTTCATGCTATTCCTGGTGATCATCAAATCCATTGATTTTACCTCCTATGTATCTTTTGAATCCAGGCTTTTCCAACCATTGAAATTATTTTATTTGTGCCTTTTGTCCCCAATCCCTCAATTCCCAAAAGAAGCTTATCAAAGGTGAGATCCTTATTTCTTACATGTAGATTGGGCAAATAAGAAAAGACAGTTTGCTTACCTGAATTAAAATTTTCATCTTTCTATTCTGGTATATTCTAAGTCTTCAACAAATTAGTGTGTTTAAAACAATTGAAGATGTGGCTGAATGTTTGCATTCCAATTAACAGCTACTTCAATGGTCTCCAAATTGACAGACAATCCTCAAAATTGGAATGGATTTCTTGTGTAACTGGAACTCTTGGGCTTGCCTTTTGGGCCTGCCCCCAAAGTGGAGGCATACCTGTAGATCAGCCAGAAAAGTTTCCAGCTCCTGAAGTAAAGCCAGCCCCCGCCACCATTTGTTCTGTATAGATTTCTCGACATCAATGCTCTCACAGTCTGTCCTAAGCTCAGAAATGGCCTATTCTTCATCATTTCAAATTATAGGTCTATGTTACTATGGTTTGAACAATATTTGAACCCCCAAACTCATGTAGATGGTTAGACCCTTAAGTTTTTATATTGAGAGTTAGTGGATTAATGTTAATGATTGGGAGACTATGGGTAGAGACAGCTAATTTTGGCATCTTAGAGGTTGACACAGAGGAAGTCCTGAGGTGCCTAGAGGCTTGCTTTGGAAGGTAGTTCATGAGATAGAGTTGGTTGCATAAGCCAAGTGTGCATCTGTCTTTATCTGCTTCTTAGCTTCACTTATGATCCTTCCTTCATTCTCCGAAGATGGTTAAAGCTATCCTTTCAGATATTTTAGTTAAAATGATAAAAAAAAAAAAGGGTTGGGCCTGGCACAATGGCTCAGTAGCTGAATCTTCACCTTGCAGGCGTAGGGATCCCATATGGGTACCAGTTCATGTCCTGGTTGCTCCACTTCCCATCCAGCTCCCTGACTACGGCCTGGGAAAGCAGTAGAGGATGGCACAAAGCCTTGGGACCCTGCACCTGTGTGGGAGACCCAGAAGAAGCTCCTGGCTTCGGATCAGTTCTGATCCAGCCATTGCAGCCATTTGGAGAATGAACGAAAATGAACAAGTGGACTGAAGATCTTTCTCTTTGTATTTCCTTCTTTTTGTAAATCTGCTTTTCCACTAAAAATAAATAAATCTTTGAAAAGTAAATAAAATGATGAGAAGTTTACTGATAGAGATGTCTGTATAAATATAAATGTTTAGAATTTTTAAAATAATAGTTGAGATTTCAGTAATAGTGTTGTTATGCTTTAGTCATTTTTCTAACTTTTACTTAATTACTCACATAGTCTTCGTATCTAACATTGTTCCCGGGAGTCAGTGGTCCTATTCAGATCATAATGGAAACTAGCACCTCGCCTTGAACAAGACAGCCTCAATTTCACCTACCAGTAGGTGTGTGGGCTGTATAGTAAGGTTGGTTGGGTTGAGCTGGGCTTCAATGCCCATCGACACATGCGAGAGCTAAACAGGATGTGGGACAGACTTGACAAGCCTGCAGAGCGTACTGGCAAGCATGGGAACGAGGGTAGGGGGCAGAACTGGTGGGGGTTATGGGGAGTCGCCCCAACCAGGCTGCAGCTCCAACAGGTTTGCGTGAGGACCGAGTATGAAGTGGGCAGGATCGAACTGGACTACAACACCCGTTGGTTCACGAGGAAGACAGGGCTGGAAACAGAATGGACCCAGCAATCCCAACGACCAGCATGAGCATAAGCTGATTGGTGTGACGGATGGTGTCGGACTCACACAAGAATCAGGCCTGGGATCATCTCAGATGAAGTTTCTTTGGAGATCCCTCCAACTGAACTGCTGATCTTAGAACCCCAACCATGAAGAGACTGTCAGCCAGTGGACTCTAAATAGGATTCATTGCGATTGGAACTGAGAGATTGGCAGCAATCCAGAACTGATGAACTATCAAAACTGTATGAGCAGGACCCTCAGAGCGTGCCTCCCGTTGGGGATCTGGGATGGGTGAGAGGCTGGGTGGGGCTTTTCCCTTTGTTTTTTTCCCTGACCCCAGATACAGGGTAAAATGATATTGATGTGGAAACAATGGTATTACCCACTTTCACCCTGTAGCCCTTGACACTTTGTTCCCTAATCAACTAAGTAAGATTATTAAAAAATAATGAAAAAAAAAGAAATTAAAAAGGTAGAAATTAAAAATATTACTTAAGTAACATTGAGGTCCTACATACAGGTTCACTTATGAAATGTTTGTGACAAGTAGGGCTAGCTTCGTCTGAAGATAAGGAGCCAAAGAATCGATTCACATCTTCTGGGTGAATGGCAGCCATCTAACTACCTGATCCTTGCAGTGCTGTGTTCCTGCACATCAGCAGGAAGTTAGAACTGAATGGAACTGGAACTCAAAGTGTCCATAAAGACACAGATGTTTTGGCCAGCCAGTTAACATCTAGAACAATCCTCCTCCGTGAGAACGTTCATCTCAAATACGTAAGTGAATAAATAATCTTCTCTAAGTCATGAATGATTTTAAGAAAATCTATATAACTTACAATAAAAAGATGCATAAAGAACTTTAAATAAGTGTATAAAAGCACTGAAAGTCAATGATTTTGATTGTATTTATGCTGCGGAACTAAATTTTCATAATGTATTTAATATGAACTGTAAAATCTGAAATGCTGAATAATGGCCGAACTAATTCATTAATTACGTAACATTTAAATGTAAGAAAACCAAAGCCTTTAACTGCATAAAAATTCAAGCATGTAGAATCTTTGTCATGTGATTCCAAAGAATTACCTCTAGCTCCATTCTCCTCATGGAGCTATTTCACAGATAAACACGAATCAGGTGCTCTTTTAAAATCTCTCTGCTTCACACTTGGCTCACGAAAATAAAGGCAATTATTTTTATTTTCTCACAAAAAAAAAAAAAGACAGCCTCAGTTTAAAGTCTAACTCTACCATCTCCCTGCCTTAGACAGCTCTTCATCAATGCAGGGGCAAATAAGGTATTCGGAAGATTAAAAGAGGTAATTTGGATATCACAGTTAGTAGTTTACTTATCACCACATAAGCAAACTTGATTTTGAAGACCTAGGAACTATCAAAGGGATTGTGATGATGAATTTATTTTACTATTAAGCATTTTAATTGCAAAATCAGGTGCTTACCATGTATAGATTCTGTGCTCTGTTGCGGCTTCTAGTACCTCATCCTAATCCTCTTATGAATGCTATAATAAAGTTTTAATTAAACCATTTCACAAATAAAAAAAACTATGGCTCAGGTTACAAAGCTTGGCAGTTGATACACAGATAATAAATCGGAGAACTGGAATTTGAACTCTGGACTGAGTCCAGAGCTAAAATTAAATAAAATAAATACTAATTGACCATAGTTCTTATGTCTCTGTAAATTAAACAAAGAAAAAGAAAATACTTGGGTGAATCTCAAAATGATTATGCTGATTGAAAGAAGCCAGACCCAAATGAGTCTGTACTGTTTGATTCCATTTATATAAAACACTAGAAAAAGGAAGCTAAAAATAGGGACAGAAGACATCAGTGAACGCCTAGTGAGGGGACTAGGTGAGGAGGACTGGGAAGGACGACTTAACAGGGACACTGATGGATGTGGTCACTCTCCTGGTTAGGTGATGATGTCACTCGTGTATGTGTCAAAACTCACCAAAGGGCGTGCTTCAGATGTGTAATTTACTGTTTGTCAGCTATGCTCAATAATGCTGCTAAGGAATAAGCCAACACTTGAACTCCTTTTATATCTTTAGAGTCTGACAGGTGGGACAAAGAGTAATCAGTCACTCTTCAAAGCATGGTTCTGTGATGGGCAAAGAAAAACCTAATCTCTGGATACTGGCTCCACTGAGTTCGTAGAGGGTTAACCACACAACTAACACCCGTCAACTACCCTGGTTATCATCTCCTCCCGTTGCAACAGTTACATGACTATCGAAAAGTTGCATTGCAGTTTTTTACTGTGCTTATCTAGGGTGAGCAACTTAGAATCACACGGTAAATTTCTCCATGGATATTTACTAAGTGATGTTCAGGTGCATGAAAAGGACTGAAAGAGGTTGCACCAGCCCTCGATGTTCAGGCTGGGCAAACTGAGCAGCATTTGGTGTGCCCTGGAAAGAAGATGCTACTGTTTCATCACACATGTGTGTGTCCTGTTGGGGGCTGTGATAAATCACTGGGTAAGACTTCCTCTGACTCCCTCGGGGCTCGCCCCTCTCCCAGATGCCCCGGAAGAATGCATAAAGAAAACAGCAGCCACAACACTGGGGTCAGTCTTTCTGCCTTTCTACAGAAACTAATAATGCATTCTGCTTTATTCCACTCCTGTATTACCTTAATGTGCTGGCCTGGAGGATAAATGAGATAATAAACACAGAGCACCAAGCGAGCACAGTGTCTGGGTCACAGGAGGCACTCAATAAATGTTAATTCCCTGCCCCCATCTCCTTATAGATTAGCCCTGACTTCTGAGAAATGCAAATTGTCAGGCACTCACCTAGGACTACTTTCAGTATGCCTGCAGAGCAACCTTCTCGCTACCCCTTAAAGCTTGCCAGAATTCCTCTTTTCTGCTAATTGTCCCACCGAGACCAGGGGAAGAGAAGCCCAGGCTCAGAGCCCAAGACACTGTTCTGAGCTTGGTAAGCATGGCCCTCATTCATCTGCGCCGATACTGCTGTGCCATCCATTTTAAATGACACACCAGCCGACCTGTATATCAAGATCAGCATACTACTGTATTATTATGATTATTTAGCATTTACATAACACTCTATTTGCAAAGTGCTTAATAAGAATTTATTTATTACTTCATCTAACTACCCACTAATGGAAAGTTCCAGGGGTTGTCCTGAGTTCATTGACCTCCACTCTGGAATACCTTAAGGCCTTCTCCCATAGCTGCCCAAATGCCTGCTGCAGACGAGTTTTAATAAAAAAAAAAACCACTCAGGATGTGTGTATGTGTGTATTCAGATACTGTATGTACAAGAATATATTTCCTTTCTTTGCATTCGTAATGTATCTACAGGTCCAATAGTGTTAATTTAAGGGCAAACATAAGCACTGTTGTTATTAACTCACTGAAGTAAGATCTCTCTAGGACTTACATAGAACCAATACAGGATTTTGGTTGTGTGGCAGCCATGAATATCAAGCAATGTGCCGTTTGTATCTGCTTTTTAGAACGGAACAGCTGCCCAGGTATAAGGTGTATAGAGAGCTGACAGCCTCTGCATGCCGGCTCCATCCACACCAGGCAGGGAGTAACTGTGGCGGGGGTAGATGACCCAGCAGTGCAGTCATCCAATGAGTGGTTTTTTTTTTTTTTTTTGTTCTGGAGCTCCATTTTTGATTCACTGGGAGTTCTTCAGGTCTTCCCCACTCTGATGTCTTTCTTCCATGCCCAGACATGTTTTCTTTATGTTTCTCCTTCACAGGTGTACCACTCCAATATCTTTTGTCAGTTTTGGCCCAGTCAGCTTCCCAGGGAATGCAGCCACCAGCCATGTTAGTCCAGGGTCTTTGTCCTGTAGGTTGGTATTTAATGTATAGCGGAGAGGTTTGGTTTCCTTTGCCGGTTCCTGTACTTTTATTTTGTGACACCTGCAACTCTTCCTGACATTGGATCCAGTACAAATTTTGTCTTTAGCCTCCATGCCAGAGGTTTTGTGCTACTGAAAGCTTTGAGAGAAAGGCTCATTTTTTCCAAGGTCTTCACCTCCCTTCCTACAATGACCTACAATGATTTCACCTGTGCTGTAACATACACTAGGATGAATGATGTGCGTGAAATTTTAGGGGAAAACTTTAACTGTCTATGTAAAGTATTTACTTTTAATGTTATATAACATAATGCATATACTTAAATATGTAGCATCGTAACAGAAGTGATCTGATGTACATGCACACCTAAAAGGCCGAACAAGACAGAGGATCTCACAGTAGAGAGAAGGGAACTCTGCAAGCATCTAGTCCCATAAGTGTCTCATGGTTCCCAAAGTGCATAAGTCAAACTGCATTTGGCAAGGGAAAGGAAAAACTCAAGCAAATCACTCCAAAAGGGCCTCTATGTGCCTCAGAATTCTGAGCTACAGTCCCCATATGAACTGCCAGAGCGTTTTCTGTGGGGGGCCTCCTCCCCAACAAAAAATGAGAACCACAAGAATGTCCCTCTCCTTTCATGTCTCTGTTTGCTGTTTCCCTTTTTCCTGTTGGTCTCTAAATTGTCTTGGAAATAAGTCTGCTCTCTGTCTTTTTTCAAAGTTTCTTAGTGGTCTCTGGTCTAATGCTTCTGCCACAAACAAAACAAAACAAAACCAAAACTAACATAAGATCTAGTTAGAGTTTTGAAATTAAAAGCAATATAAAAATTTATTGATTCTTGGAATGACCTCTACAGATAGAAGTTTAGAGTTGGAGGTTATGCAGACTGAAATCTTTTTAATGATTGGTTGATTTTGTACAATACAAGAAAGAGGGAGAGAGAGAAAGAAAAAAGCCTTCTATCTGCTTGTTCATCCTCCAGGTGGCCACAATTGCCAAGTCTGGGACAAGCCACCATGAGGAGCAAGGACCCCTTCCCCATCTCCCACATGGTGTCGGTTGCCTCAGGTACACAGGCCATCATTTACTGCCTTTCCAGGTGCACTACCATTGTGCCAGGTGAGAAGCAGACAATCTGGGTCTTTAACTGCTGCTCAGATGTGGAATACCAGCAACACAAGGAGCAGTGTAACCAGCCGTGTCACAGTGTTGGGCTCCTGGCAAAAATGTTAAAGCATGTTACATAATTCTTTGTGGAAGTTCATAGAAAATGATCTATAATTGATTAAGAAGGGCAGGTGGGGAGCTGGAGGGAGCATTAGGAGGGCTATCCCTGGCTCCCCTCCATTGCTGCTTCTAGAGACCCCACAACTAACAGGGCAGAGTAACATCTTGGGGCAGAGCCAAGATTCAGTTCTTCCAACAATGTTCTCATTGCAGGTAGTGAAAGAATGTGGGACTTAGACAAGCCAGCACAAACTGACCAAACTGTCACACTCACATAATTTACTATTTGGTAAATAGAAGTAAACATAACAGCCCAGATTGACTACAACTGTGTTTCATCAAAACAGTAGACAAAAATCTCTCTTGCTGTGCTTGTGCTGGAAGCTACAAGCCACCCCAAGGGAAAGAATAGTTTTGAAATCAGTCAGCCCTAAACCCTGAAGTGATCTCTAACATTTGACATCACGATTCTGGCTGTCTTGTGTCCTGCTCAACACATGCATGACTCAGATGAAGGCAGCACAGTGGTGCGGCAATGCATGTGGCAGTGGGTGTCAGAGCTGGCTTCAAATCCTAACTCTATTACATTACTGGTTGTATGTCCTTACGTATGTTCCCTCACTTGTTTGAGCTCTGGATTTTTCTCTATAGATACAATGAGGGTCACAGTACACACCTCCCAGAGTTGGAGTGAGAGGAATGAAGCAGCATGCTGGGCAGAGCAGAGAACCTGTCAGAGAAATGCTCCAAAAAGAAAAAAAAAAAAAGGTAGCTCTTTGTTGCGCATTAAACACATTGTCTGAGAGTAATGAGCTAATATGTTGGATGACAAAATCAGGATCCAAAAAGGTCTCACCAGGCTGGACTCAAGGACCAAATCTAATAGGATGGCATTTAACAAGAATAAATGTAGAAGTATTGCAATTAGGTCTGAACAGCGCGCTGCACAAATGCCCGGTGGGGAGATAGGGCTTATCAACAGTACACCTGAAAAAAGCCTTGGAGCATTACGTGACTCTATGCTCATTAATGGGTCAATGGTGTAAGGCAGCTGCCAAAAAGCAAATGCAGTCTTCAGCAGCATTAAAGGCAAGCACATTGTCTGGAACAAAGGCAGAGATAATGCCAGACTCCTCTGCTTCTCTCTGGGCACCACACATTAATAGGGCTGGCTCTAAACTATTTTTTTCTCTGAAGATACAGTCTTACCATAGTGAGGATACAAGCTATACCTGAGCAGAAACTAACAGAGGTAAGACAAAAACCCAAGCAGGCTCAGGGTATGTGTCCACAAATATTTATGTGCAGGCTGGATTGCAAATTTTGAGCTGTATCTCTGATTTAAGTTGATGAGTGGGAATTACAGAAAGGAAGCTTGCTACACAGCGTGCAAAAAGAATACTTTTTAGCAAGCGAATATTGTTCTTACATGGAAAGGGAACAAACTGTCCGTCACTTAGAGGGACCAGGCTGAGACTGCAGGACTGCTTAGGAAGGGCTTCTTAAAATGATTCATGATGTACCTGTAGTCATCTTTCACAAAATCTTTTGAGCATGAGGCTGTTTCAAACAGTTCATGGAAGAAGAGGAATTAAAAGATAAAGGAATTTTGGTGCACAAAGATTCTGAAATCCATGTTTTTTTTTTTTTTTTCACAGAAGGTTTAGTTATTTAAAAAGCAGAGCAAGGGCCCGGCAGTGTGGCCTAGTGGCTAAAGTCCTCGCCTTGAAAGCCCCGGGATCCCATATGGGCGCCGGTTCTAATCCCGGCAGCTCCACTTCCCATCCAGCTCCCTGCTTGTGGCCTGGGAAAGCAGTCGAGGACGGCCCAAAGCTTTGGGACCCTGCACCCGCGTGGGAGACCCGGAAGAGGTTCCTGGTTCCTGGCATCGGATCGGCGCGCACTGGCCCGTTGCGGCTCACTTGGGGAGTGAAAACATCGGACAGAAGATCTTCCTCTCTGTCTCTCCTCCTCTCTGTATATTCGGCTTTCCAATAATAATAATAAAAATCTTTAAAAAAAAATAAAAAGCAGAGCAAGAGAGAAAGACAAAGAGAGGGGGGGAAATAGAGTGAACCACAGTCTGGTTCATTTCCCAGAGGGTGACAGCAGCCAAGTGTGATCCAGGCTGCAGCTAGGAGCCAGGAGCAGCATTCTGGTCTCCCACGTGGGCTCCTGTATCCTTGGGCTCCTATCACCTACTGCCTTCCCAGGTGCATTAACAGGAAACTGGATGAAAAGCAGAATATCCAGTGCTCAGACCAGCCCTCTGATATGGCACACTGGTGATGCAAGCAGTGACGTAATGTTTTGTACCACGATGAAGGTCTCCATGCACATTTTTCATCATACACATTTCTGCATGAATTTTTGAAGATTCCTCATAGATGCATAGGACATTTTCCTCTGGCAGGATTTGTAACCTGCTACAGATTCTTTGTGGAAGCTGAAACTCATCCCAAATTATTCAAATGAGCAAAGATGGAATCTTTCTTATAAAATGTATTGAGCGTATCCATTACTAGGCTGAGTGTTGAGGAAAGAGAGCTAAGGAAGATATATTTTCTATCGTTGTAAGGGGATCCTTTGAGCTTGGTGTATTTTTTCAAATATAAATATATTTTAAATCTGCTCCAACAGAGAGTGGGGCGCAGATGAACATGGGGTGTGGTCTTCCTGCTGAGACTTGGGGATTTTAGGAACACAGTAGCGAGAAGTAGGTCGGCTACCCTCACCACTCTGTGCAGGTAAACCATACTCCTAGGCTCACCAAGGACTCTGAGGGGCGGCAGAGTTGACAAAACACATCATAACAGTTCACTGCAAGCTCCTTGGAACTGCTAACCTCTAGACTCAACCATTCCTGCAAGACCCTGTCTCACCTGTCCATGAAGGGACAAGGTCAGTAGGATGTCCTAAAATGAGATGCCATAAAATACACAGGAAAACACTTTTGAGCAGCTCATGAAAACCTGAATCACCAGCTGCTTGTGTTTGTGTGCACACGCACATTAAACTGCCAACCTGCTTTACATTTATTTACCTGCCATGTAATGGCTGCTTTATTGGGACAATAAATTGGAGGCAGTAATATCCACCCATCAAAATAGTACCTGCTTTTCAAGGCCTGCCTCTTAGCCTACTTCCTTCACAGATCTCCTCAGACCCTCTGCCCACTGAAAGCATTCTCTTCTCTGAAACCTACAGGGCCTACTGTGGGTGCTGGATTTGATGAGCCACTTTATGAATACGCTTATTGAGACTAGACAAGATCCTGCCTGCCAAAATCATCAGCTCTGCAAGGTGGACATCTATCTGATTCTTTTGTCTTCCCTTGAGCTTTCTACAGGGCAGGGCATGACATAAGGACTCCATTTCATAGCATGGAATAATACATATACAACCTTGAGTGTTTACAGAATTAATTTGATCTGGCAGTCTCCCAAGTACTTGAACTATCACCATCATCTATTAATTCCTAGGGGACATGTTCATCAAGAAGCTGATATCAAGAGAAAAACCAGGACTCAAATCCAGGCATTCCAATATGGGTTTGAATATCCCGAGGGGCATCTCAATCATTGTGCCAAATGCCTGCTCCAAACCATGGATTTTCAACTATGGAGTTAGAATTGTTGCCTTTAGATTTTTCAGTAGTGTAACGCTGTCACTTGTCATACAGATTTCTAGATAAATCTTGGCCTCACTGTGGCATAGTCTTGCTAAGGTGGTGTTTGGATTTTGTTGTTGGAAAAGCTCCTCACTAGTCTATGCTAGAGACACAAAAGCCAGCATTCAAACTGTCTGAGGCTCATCTGCCAATGGCTGGGAGGACTAGAGCACTCCAACCTCACAGAACTGCTCATCTGGAGAAGAAAATGAAGTGAAGGTTTGGGAAATCCATCAGCAGATGTTGTGTGGTGAAATGCTTCAACAATCCCAGAACCATTTGACCCACAACCATTATAATGATTCCTAGAGGGACTCGGTGTTTGAGTGAGAGCCCACACCTGGCTTCTTGCACCAAGCACCTTAAATGCCTGCTGTGCTTCCCCTAGGAGGGTAGAAGCCAGGCCCCCAGCCTCTTGGGTCATTGTAAAAATGAGTCCAAATTTGCCCTAAAAAGACTCTCCTTGATGTGCTGTCTCAACTAAGCTTAAACTTGCATCTCATATGGGTGCCAGTTTGAGTCGTAGCTGCCCCAATTCTGATTCAATTCCCGGCTGTTGTGCCTGGGAAACAGCAGAGACTGGTCTGAGTGCTTGGGTGCTTGCACTCATGTGGAAGACCTGGAAGAAGCTTCATACTCCTGGCTTTTCACCAGCCCACCTCTGGCCATTGTAGCCATTTGGGGAGTGGGATCCAGTAGATTGAAGAACTAAACGTACCTTTCCTTCACTAATTCTGCCTTTCAAATAAAAAATAAATAAATCATTTTAATAAGCCATTGACACTGAGCCCCTGTGTGTGTTACAAGAAAGCTGGCATTCTTTAACACTCAAGAAGACTCAAGACAGAATCTCTTCATATTCTTCGACCCAAATGCAGGTGCCAAAACCGTTCTTCCTTTGCACCATCTTTCTCTTGTTCTGTGCCATTTGGAAATAACCAGGTTTCAGAGGCTGAGGGAGGCCTTTCTCTATTCACTTCTATTCTATTCCACATGGGGTTTTCTGGGCGGGGGACCACATAAGATTTTAAGTACAACAACCCTCCCCAAAAGTCTAATTGTCAAGCTTACATTGTTCCTCCTAAACACAGCTACCTGGATGCAGAGACATCAGCTTGGTCAGAAGCTCTCCAAACCCTTCCTGCCTCATGGAGTTGCTCTGAGATCTCCTGGCTGCATGGAGGAAAGAAAGGACAATTGGGGCCGATACTGGCTATAAAAAGGGCCCTCCACAGTTGCCTCTGGCTCTGGCTCAACTGGAAACTCTAAGCTGTTTTCTTTGGGCTGGCATTGTACACGCATGAAAACCTAAAGCTGGCTGCGAGCCACTGTCTTCTTTCTCTTTTACCACATTCTCTTCCTACTGCATGAAATGCTCGGGGCCCACTTGAGACCTAACATTTGTCTGTTTTGAGAATAGATGAGTATTTATTAGAATTAAACAGCTGGGAGCTCTGTGATATTTAGACGGGTATTAGGAGGAGTGCATGAGAGGAAGATAATGCTGGGTCTTTTTTTCTGTAAACCAGGCTGGGCTTAGTTACTGAGGGGATTTCTTGGGTCTCCTGTGAGAACCAGATACAGTTAATTTCCTGCAAAAGCTGCGGGCTGGGCTCCACTGATATTGCAGTGTTATTTAGAATAGAAAGGTCAGGCCTGAGATTGAATAATCATTGACAAGAAATCCATGGGGGATACGAAGCAGTTGGTGAGCAGCGACTGAAACCTCTTCTGACTCCTCCCTCCCATCTCTTCCTTCCTGGCTATCTGGCTGGCGCTGGGGTGTGCTTATTATTCTTTCTGCAAATGTTGCTGGACCCTCTGAGCTCATGGGGCAGGTGCATTGTGACAGAGAGGGACAGTTCTGGGCTATCACTCCAGACGGGATGCTCAGCTTTACTGACCAGCTATACCTGTTTGGGGAGAGGATTGTCTTGGGCAGTTGTGCATATATCTCCACATCACAAATGGCAGCTTTCACCCCAGCACCCTGAAGCTGTGCTTTGTTCTCAGTAGGGCAATGTGTTTTCCTGTCTCATCTCTGAGCATGTCCTGAGTGTAAATCCAAGCAAAGGCTGCTGGGAAAGCACAAAGGCAATCAGACGGGAGCAACATTTGCCATGTGTCGGCTATGCGCTGTGCTGTTTGCATACAGGACCCATGAATCCTGGCAACCCTGGGGTCTCTACTTTGCAGATGGAGAAAAGCCTCAGAAGGCTCAGACTGCTCAGGAATTTCTAGCTCCTCAGCCAGAGAACAAAGATTTAAAATCTATAACTCTCTGGGCACCACACTCATGCCCTTTCTGCATGTCACACTTTCTCATCAATTTCCTATTCTCAAGTGTGGACTCCTTTCTTTTAATCCAGTCACTCTAGAGGTTGTTTTTTTCCCCCCAGAAATCTATATTTTCAATAAAAAGTTTCTCTTTTGCAGAAAAACCATCAGGAGTTGCTGCATTAGGAATAAGATCTCACAAATTAGGAGGCACAGGGTTGGGTTCAGCTTTTAAGAAGAAGGATGGGCTAGAGAGCTCTTGACATCTCTTGAATCTCAGATGCCCTACAATTTGTTTTTTTTTTTTTTTTTCTAAAATCAAGTTTGTCCTTGAGGTGGTCTTCAGATTTAGAAAACATATTGCTTAATTTGGGCATGTTAAGGGAGAAGTGATAAAATACGCAAGTCATCATCAGCCACCAGTTGTAAACAAGCGTCTAGGTCGTGGTTCAAGCTATACCAAGGATTAATGCTGGAGGTAAGGATTGGTGTCCATAGAATAAGGGAAGGTCTATGGTTACACAGTGAGGAACAGCGTGGAGTCTCTGGATGGCTCCTCCTCTAGGTAAGACCCTGGGTGGGGAAGTCCATTTGATGACGAGCTCTTGGCACAACCGTTTTGATCCACAGCTTATCTAGCTGCTGCTGCCCAGCATTGTGAGTGTATTATAGCATCTGGGATGTTGCCATGGCTTTCAGTGGCTCTGTGGCTGGGGAAAATGGAAAAATCGTGGCTAATAGGATATGTAAGAGGAAGGAGCTGGGACAAGAGCCTTTTATCGCAGCTTGCTAACCAGCAGACATGAGCTCCAAGGGTGATTCGATTATTGAGTCATCTGCTCTACTCCAGTCCACGCAGCTCCAGCTCTCTCTGTGGGGGGCAGCTGGAACACTTCTGGCAAACCAGCCTCAGCACAACGAAGAGAAACGCTGATGTGGCTTCTGTGGGTTCCAAAGCTGGCTTTCTAAAAGTATTTATGAGTTTTAGAGGGCCATGATCCTGCTTCTGCTATGTTAACTCGAAGTTTGAAGTCCTGAATTTTACATTCAGACTGGAATCCACTTTCTTCCAGAAAATTGAAGTTGTTTTGTGCCTTGAGTCCATTTCCTAAAGCTTTAAAAAAAGCAGAAACCTTATATGGCCTTGGTAATTAGCCAGAACACCTGGAGTTCTTTGGTGGAGCTAAGATGTCTGCCGTCTTCTCCTCTCTCCATCCTTTCCTGAGTTCTTGGTCCCATCATCAGTCAGGAACTGCTTCCTTCATTGCACCTGATGTGGACCCTGGAGATGGCTACAACAAAGGAAATGCAGAGATCTGGGAGAGTATTTGGCACAGTGGTTGTCAGTGTGATGCCTGTATTTTATATCATAGTGCATGGCTTGAGTTGTGGCTCCAATCTCCAGGTGGCAGCAGGTCGCGGCTCACATAGTTGAATCCTTGCCTCTCCTTGGGGAGACCCAGACTGACTTGTATCCAGGATTCATCCTGGCTCAGCACAGGCTGTCTGCTGCATTTGCAAAGGTGATGAGTGTGTGTGTGTGTGTGTGCGTGTGTGTGTGTGTGTGTGTGTGTACCTCTGTCTTTCAAATAAAAAAAATAAGCACATTTTAAAAAGGATACATAGACTTCTCATAGATGTGTGGTAAGAGGTGGTATGCTAGGGGACCAATAGCTCAAACTCTAAACTGAGATCTCCAGCTACCCTGCCTTGTTTGTCTTTACACTTTCTGAAAAACTGTTCAACCTCTCAATGCTTCCACTTCTTTATTTATAACGAATATAGTGATAAAGCAAAAGAAAAATGATGAGTCGGGGCCTGGCGCAATGGCCAAGTGGCTAAATCTTTGCTTTGCATCTGCCTGGACCCCATATGGGCCCCTATTCATGCCCAACTGCTCCACTTCCCATCCAGCACTCTGCTCGTGATCTGGGAAGGCAGTAAAGGATGGCCCAAAGCCTTGGAAATCTGCACATACGTGGGAGACCTGGAAGAAGCTCCCAGCCTGATTGGTTCAGTTCTGGGACCACTTAGGGGCGTGAACCAACAGATGGAAGATCTTTGTTTCTGTCTCTCATTCTCTCTATAAATCTGTCTTTCCAGTAAAAAAGAAAAGATGAATCTTAACAAAAAAAGAAGAAAAAGAAAAAGAATGACTAGCCTATTGTAAGCATGATCATGCTAAGACTCTTCTCCTGTTTCCTACCTACTCATGCCTTTAGAACATCTTTTGTTGTATCATCCACTGCGGCTGGTACAAGAACCTGTTAAGAGGAAAACGGCTGTGATTCCTTACCTAGCTGATGCTGGTGGGTGTGGCAAGCTCCCAGGATCTCAATTATGGACATTTCTCTGTATAAAATTCCAGAAGTGCATCTCAGGAAGTGCCTTTCAGGTGACTTTAAGGACAGCATGCAGTGATTCAGCAGTTCAGCCCATGCTGATTGACAGCCCTCTCTGAGCAACAGACTCCACAGTCCCCGTGACTCAGTTTCATCTCCGGAGGAATAGGAATCAGGGCACCTGCTACGTCACAGCCTCAGAATGATGGTGAGGCTTTACAGCCATGTGCCAGCATTGCCTATACTATGCTGGGCCAATCGGTGGTAACAGTATTATAGCCATGATGACTGTCACCCTCTGCAGGGTGGTGGCCCCACGGTCAAACGCCAGTTTCCTCAGTGCAGAGCATCTCTAAATCAGATGGATGACCTCAAGATCACAAGCTCCATGGCACCATCTGGCATCCTCTTTGCCTTTGATTTATCAGTGCAGCTCTCTCCCCATGCGGCACCATAAAGGCAGGCTGTGTGACACCTTTACTGCCTGGCTCAGCGAGAAGCAGGAGTGACTACATGCATGCGGGGACAAGGTACACAGGCTCACCTCTGCTTGCTCATCACAGGCCACAGATGCTACATGGGTGCGCCTGGCTAGGCTAACCGCTCTGGACGAGGTGATGCTAAACCCAGGGCACTCACAGCTGGAATGTGTTTCTGCTCCCTCCTCATTTACTCTAGTGACCACCACCTCTAAAGTTTATAGGTATCATTACCTTTAAAAAATCTGTTCCATTCAAAGACAGTTGTGGTTGGGGATAGGTGGCAGATTGTAATTTAATGATCAGATTAAAATATGCTAAAGCAAACAGAATAAAGAAATAAAAAGCCCAGAAAGCCCGGTAGCACTGCAATTCATTCCATGGGCAGCAGGGGCTGGGACCTCCAGGGATCAGCCCGTAATTCAGCCCACAGGCAGGTTTAGTAGCCTGTTACTGTATGACCACAAGGAGAAACAACTTCCAAGAAAGATTTATGCTGAATAGCACTGGAGGCTGAAGGGCCAGGGCTACAAGAGGAGACAGATATGGAAAACAAATGGGTTCAGGGCTAATCATGGGAAACGGGTGGGTCCCAAACTCACTCCCACCCACAATAGTGACCTGCACTCTTCTGCTCTTGCAAGCCTTCCCTGGATCCCCATTATTCACACTCCCGAATCATTCTAACCCATGGCCATTAAAACTTGATAATGTCACTTCATGGTTCAGGCTTGTTTTTCTATTCCTGCATCTTACCAGGCTGTGATCTTGTGAAAAAAGAGAGTGTAAATTGTCCTTCTTACCATCTTTGCTTTAAGGCACAGCATCACTACTCACTAAATGATTGCTGGGAAGGTGAATGAACTATGATTTTATCAGAATTTACACTCCCTCATTGAGAGCTATTGCCTCATCTGCAGATGTTGAAGTCCCTTCTGTAAAATAGGGTAGTACTTACATATTACTTATTCAATCATCCTGTATACTCATCACATTCAATACAATGCAAACACCTCGTAATTCATTGTTCTACTGCATTGTTTAAGGAATAATGACAAGAAGGAAATATCTATACAGATTCAGTACAGATATATTTTTTTTCCAAATACTGTGTCCATGGGTGGTTGTAGAATTCATCCACATGGAAAGTTGACTACAATTTGACTGGGAACCAGGGATAGTGAAGAGACAGATGGAGACATGGCGTGGAAGCCCCTTGCAGTCTCCTTCCTCTGCCTCTCTATACACCCCATCTTCCTCAGGATCCTTCCCTTGCTCTCTCTCGACAGGCTGCCTTCTGCAATACAACCTTTGCACTTACTGGTCCTTCTACCAGAACTCTCTTTTTGTCCATCACCTCAAAATATTTAACTAATTTATTTGCAGCATGAAATACAATTCCTGCTGAATCTGTTGACTCATTCAGTTCCCTTTTCAATATTCTTGTAGGGTCACACGTGTTTGATTCAGAATGCATATCAAAAGTGCAGACTCACACCTTCTGTAGAACCCATGAATCAGCATTAAACCCTGCTGGCTTATCAGCAGGGACTAGATGTTTTCACTTTTTTCCATCAGCCCCAGCGCCCAAAACAACACCCAGCTTGTGTTAGGCTCTCAGAACCACTGATTCATTGGGCATTCCATGTTTGCCCAGGGATTTCCTCCTTACCTATGAACTGGGCATTATGGAATCCCATATAGCAACACATCCTATTGCCTCACGACCCATTCTCCTGCGCCCTCCACTGAAACATCCTCAGTTATTACAGCCACAGATCTCCACAAAGCCAAAAAAGGAAACTGATTGGGGTAACTCCCTGCCTGGGCCAGGCCTGGTTATGGATGGTACTGATGGTCCAAAGGAACACGACAAGGGTGGGAGGATCTGAGATAATCATTCACTGCTTCCCTCTGGGGCAAGTTTTTTATTCACATTCAGCAAATGATGCTCTTGTACCAATAACAAATGTCAAATGCTCTTCCTGGGACTTGGGGGAGACAGAACATTAGCAAAGGAGGTACAATTTAGTGAAAAGGACAGGATTTCTGCTCAAGGACTGCAAAGTCAAGTAACAAATGTCACAGAGGAACTCTGGGGAGACAGCTCTGCAACAACAGCCACCACTACAGTAAAAAATAACTGCGTGCACGATTACCTTACATTGAATTTTCCACAGCATCTTGCTCTCTCAACACTAGCCTCTTTGGGCAACTGTCCTCATGGCACAGAATGCTGAGGAAATGGCCAGAGGAGTGGTGGAAAGAGCCAAAAAAGTCCTACTCCATGACACATTAAACAACATTGCCAATAAGGTCACCACAGCACCAGACCTTGGCGATTTGGCTTCTGGTAAATTTCTCTGTGTGCCTACTCATTTAGCAACCGGGAACCAAACTCCATGGTAAGCATTGGAATAGCTGCTTGGTCTTCTCCCACACTGGACTGCAATTAGGATAATGTCTTGTTCACCTTTGATTTCCCATAGTGTGTGAATGTGCTCAGCTGGAGAATAACGTAGAAGCTTCAGTGAGCAATGGCATGACAACAGAATGAGGGTCTATGAGGGGCATGAACAGAGTATCACGGGATTGACAATCCTCTGTGGGCAGTTGGGGAGTGGCTGATTCTGGCACTGAGACTTGAAATCTCAATAGGGCTCTGGCCTAAAATATTAGTCTAGACAAAGGAAAGTATTTGTGCAAAGTCAGGTGCTAGTCAAAGAAAATGGGCTTGGCTTACACTGGATTTTACTTAAGGTTTATGCCATCATCATCTCTTGCTCCAAATCTTGCCATCCTGTCCTAACTGGTCTCTCTACTTGCCAACCGGTCTTGCTATGGCTTAGGCACAACACTAGCACCTGAGTTACACTGTGAAAGCTTAAGACCACGGTGCTATTCCTTGACCCTTAATAGTCCAAGGCTTCCAGGCCCACTAAAAGGAACAGCTAACCCTCTTCTGAGGCCCTGCAAGAGGCCTCATATGCTCTCCCTCTCTTCCACTATTAACTATATGACCAAATCTCCTAACAGCCTTCCTCTGAATCCCTCTGATTTGCTCCTTACAATTCTTCAAATCTAAGAAATGTGTTCCTGTCTCAGGGCTTAGGCACAAGACTGGGACCACACACTGGTGAACTGGGATAAGGTACAGGAAAAAAGAAGGCTTCACAGAGATGAATATCCACTTGAGGGACGAAGGTTTGGGTGGCTCTATAAACATGTTTGAAGTCCTCATTCTAGGTAGTTGATATCATGACATCACAATCGAAGGAGAAAAAACAACAATAGTTTGGGATTTCTGGGAGTGCTGGGATCAGTCTGACTGGAGCTGACCATTTTTATTTGAGCTTGTAGGGAAAAAGAGAAAAAATTAATGATGGCTCCTTTGCATTTAAAATCATTCCACTCTGTTTCCTATCATTCTAACATTGTTTCTTTCTTCAGGGTAATGTAAATCTGCATGCATTTTTAAAAGGCAAATTTATTTACTTATTTGAAAGAGTGACAGAGAGAGAGAGACAGATCTTCCATCTTTTGGTTCACTCTCCAGGAGCTTGGAAAAGCCACAATCCAGGAGCTGGAAATTCTATCTGGATCTTCCAGTGGGTGCCTGGGACCCAAAGACTTGGGAGTCATCTACTGCCTTCCCAGATGTGTGAGCAGAAAGCTGAATTGGAAGCAGAGAAAGTGGGATCAAATCAGCCTTGCTATGCGATGCAGGTGTTCCCAGAGCTGGCTTAACCCACTGCACCATAACAATGGCCTTGGCAAGTATGTTTTTAAGAAGCAATATGTACTGGCATATTCCAAGAACACAGCTGCCAATAAGTATTGGCTGAATTCGGTGGCACTGAATCCATGTATGTTTGGGGAAAGATAGAGTAACTATATCCTATGCCTCATAACATTTTAAATCAACATCCTCATTACTTCTGGGTGTTAGTGATTTCTGCCTAGCATCCCCCACCCCCAACTCTCTTTGAATCATATGATTGAAAACAATCAGGTTCTAACATTTTCTCAGCAGCGTTCTTGGTCTTTCCATTGTTCTATTCTTAATGAGATTAGTTGCTTCATGTCATCCAAACAAGAAGCTTTTCATTTTAATCCACATGTGTTCGCGTAAGCCCAGCCTAATTCTATTTCCTTCTGGCTTTACTAATGTACTTCAAAATTTAAAATTCTTGCCCAAGCTTGTAAAATGATGAACATGGTCATAGTCATTGCCATAGTCCCAGGGAGTTCAGTTGTTTTTGTTGGGTCTTTCATCTTGTTGAGCTGGTTTTCCCAGTGGCAGTTCCAGCAGAATGAAGACCCCCCTGGAGACCAGAGCAGGACCTGACAGGGAGGTCATACACACTGGTTCATTGCAAGAATGGCCTACAGATGGCTATCTGTCTAACTCTTGCAAGCAACAGACCCTAGAGAGAGCACCCCCAGAACTCACAGAATCCCTCAGAACAGGTCTTTTTTGGCACAGAAGGAACATGTATAATGCAAGAAACAATCCAGGGGTGGAGTATGGGCCATCTAAATAATGTGGGGAGAAGCAAGAACTGCAGGCTTAGAGATAAAAGAGCTGGTTGATGTCATTAAAGATTAAGCTGTAGTGACTTGACTGGGATAAACCTGGGTACAGAAGATAAATGGTTAACATGATTGGTAAAATCAAGTTTCTCATTCTCTGGAACCAGATAGAGTTCAACTCTATTTGAACTTTCAGGCTACATTGACCTGCAGAAATCAGGGCTCTGTAGGGATCTCTGCTCACTGCTCTATCCTCTTAGATGTGCCTGGAGGTCAAGTCACATGGAGCCTTTTGTTTTCAATTTGAATTAACAGATGTGGAGCTTGATGTGTTCTCTAGAAAAGCTAACTGGAGCCCTGTATTTGGAGAGCAATTGAGTAACTCTTCAGCCATGAGTAAAAATGACTCTTTGTCATTCAGTGATTTGCCCTTCATCTGATGGGAAAGAAGTTGGACACCCCTAAACTTCAATTTAGGTTAGATTGAACTGAAATATTTACAAATAAATCTAGAGGACAGCATTTGGGGAGCACAGTATCACTTGAGATCATTTGAGGGTGAGGGGAGATTTTACATACTGAGAAATTCTGTGTATTCCTTCTTTCTATAGTGAAATCACTAGAACTTTGGTGTTAAGAAGCTCAGACAAGGAGCAATAGTGAAAACAAAGCAAGAATGCAAAGAAAATACACAGAATACATTTAGATACACTTCAATGACCTCAGTTTTTCTCAAGATGAACATCTGCCTATCTCACCTCAAAAACATCAAGTGTGTTATTCATTGGACAAATCCAAAATTTTCTTAACATGGAGTCTGGGATGTTGAACAGGCCTGAATATGCTGATCAGCATTTAGTTAGAATATGCAATTGGTTGCGACTCTTTATTTATTGAGGAGGATCTTTAGATTGTTGGCTTTACATATAGATGGGGCATAAGAGCACCGTAAGAGTTGTTCATTACATTAATTAAAGCTTGCATTCAGATATGTATATTTTTTTGTCTGTGTGCATGCATATGAATTGGCTATGGCGATGGTTAAAGAACAGTTAGTCCAGGAGCTGACACAAAGGAGGCAAGGACCCTGTCTCATTCTGTGTTTGTCTATTCTGGAGTAGACGTAAGGAAATACTCAATGGCAGTTTTTAAACCCCAAGGTCACAAAAATTGAGAAGACATACACCTAGACTGCTTTGTCCCTGGGAATTAGATTCACTAAGACCATTTGAGAGAGAGATGATTTCTGGGTTTTTGGTTTTTGTTTTCCAAGTTGTAGTTTTGTGATCAAGGTAGGAGCAGGGGGAAGGTAAATGAGAAATAGTGGAAGACACATTGATTCTGCCAGGGAGGTGCCAGGAATTTCCTCAGGAAGGGCAAGATTGCAGCCAGGCTAGATTGAGACAAGGAAAAATGAAAATACAACATCAGCTAACAGTTCCTTACAAAGAAACTGGGGAAAGTGAGAATATTACATTGAAGGGGATATACCCAGAGTGGTATTTGATAAGCATTTTATAGCATTCACCACGGCAGGCATTATTCTGTTTTACATTAGTTAATTTTTTCAATATCCCTAGAAAGTATATACTAATATTATCTTCATTTTATCGGAAAAGAAACTGAGGCACAGAGAAATTTAAGCAACTAAGCCAAGGTCACATAGCTAGTGACTACTTGTGCTCAAATGGGAAGTGTGCATTTGGTCCTTGTCCTAAATCCTTGACTCAGAGCAAATGAAATCCTTTTTATTTCCAAAGTAACATGGGTGATAAGAATGTCTTTTATTCTAATGAAATGACTCTTTGCAGGTCCATGGACAGTTTTAGAATGGGGATTTGTTGCCAGGAAAAACAGCCCTTGATTAGAAGTTTGGTACTTTTAACCCCACCCTAAACTCTGGGGAAGGAAGAGAGGATGCAGACTGAACTAGTCACGCGTGGTCAATGATTTAATCACTCTTGCCTATGTACTGAAACCTTCATAAAATCCCTAATAATGAGCTTAGCAGAGCTTAAGGTTTGAACACATGCCCCTATAGGGAAGCACCACTGGAACAGGATCTGTTCTCAGGACCCTCCATGGAACTGTCCCTTTGGAAGTTCATTTCTATCCTTTATAATGAATTGATAAGTATCAGTAAAGTGGTCCACAGGACCACTTACAGGTCCAGTGAGCCATTCTGAAAACAATACGGAATCTAAGCTAGGCAACCTTCAGCTTGCAGCAGATTATTAACTTCAAATGTGACCCAATACTGTGACTAATATCTGAAAATGAGAAAGTCTTAGGAGATTACACCCTTAACACTGCTCCAAGCAATTTAGTATCAGAATCAGATTGAGTTGTTTGATACCTAACTGGTATCATAATAGGGAATGGGTGGGTGTGGAGAGAGATCTCTCATCTGGTGTTAGAAGAAATTGACATTAGAGGAGCTTGGGCTCAAGTCTGTACAGGTTTGCTCCTAGGATCTCAGTCAACAGAAACTACATACATTTCTCAGACCAGTTAACATAAAAAGCAACAGATACAAAACCGGCAATGAGAGCACTTGGAGATGTCCTTGAAAAGTTTACTAGAGAAACAAAACAAAGAAAAAAACAAGCAAGCAAACTAATGTGAACACATTTGAGAGGAGAAAATCAGGAAGGCTGAGAAAAAAACATACATTTTTATGAGTGTATTTTAACACAGCAATGAGATATGCTATGTTTTCTGAAGGTGTAGCCCAAGAGATAGGCCCCTCAGAGGAGCATCTTGGGACTGTGAGCATTCCCTACACAGCCAGTTAGGATAGCAGTGGCTGAACTTGGTTGTGGCTGTGATGCAAAGATACTCCCTGGATGATATTACTCCATGTAAGAAATTAAAGCTGACAAAGACTGACCTAAACTATGAAAGCTTTTAATAGATCCACAGTTTTTTGTAAAAGAAAAAAGAAGTAGAATTTAGAAAAGCATGTTAGGGTGAGAAATATCTGGACCTAACTGCAAAGAGAACAAGCCCTGCACAACACAAATAAGGCAACTAGGAAAAGATGAAAATTTCACACTTTGTCACACTTCTCAAGCAATAGGAGAGAAATTTGGGGGCAAATCCTAAGGAGGTAACGCAAAGAGATGTTTCCAACTATAGCAGGATCAGTTATTCAAGGTCAAGGGAAGGTGAAGCTTTTTGGGGAGAAGCAAACAGGGGAAGAAGCCCAGTGTTCTGCAGAATCAACAACAGCTTTCATTCAGGAATTGGAAGTAGATTGTAGGAGAACCAAACAGAAAGCTCAGAGGGGGTCATGTGCTGGAGGAATTGCAGAGAAGAACGTGGCAGAAATGACAGTGGTATAGGAATAAACCCATCTAGGCTTAGGAGTGCAGAGTTTACAGAAAACTCAAAATCAAGACACATTTTAAGTGTGTGTGTGAATACCAAGGGGGATGAGGGAGCCCCAAGTAAGCCTGTGGACAGCAGGGAACCCATTTTACATGTTTCAAATTTTTCAGAAAGACATGAATGTTTCAAAGGTTATTCTGAGAGAGTGGAGGCAGAAGCATAGATTGGATTGTTCCCCCCAGGATATAGGAAGCAGAGTGCAAAATTAACCTCTTATGGTGACTTTTTTTCTCAATGTGACAGTTGATACTAATCAGTCTGCATTGTGAAGCCTGAAATAAAAAGCTTATTTTTGCTTTGGCATGTGCTTGCTGTTTTCCTGCTTGCTTACTAAATTATTAAGTCTCTGCTGCGGCCTTTCATTCCAGGGAGTGGGGTGGTACTACGCTCCAACTTCTCAGAACTTCGTTTTGCTGTGACAGCCTAGAGACTGCTTGTGTTTTTAGAATTTGGTGCATAAAGGCTAATACCACATTGTTGCTCATTTTCTAAGTGACTTTCCAGGGAAAAAGCATAACACCTGCCCCAAGTACAGCAGAAGAGGGCTCTGCTGCTGCTCTAGAAGGCAGGTTCTAGATGCTACTTCCTCTGCAATGGAGTCACTGTCTTGTGAGGAATGGGCTGTGTAAGAAAATGAAGCAGGGAAAGTTGTCAAGGGATGTTGCTCTGGATTGTTGAAAGTATAAGAGAGAGGAGGATTTTTATTGTGAACTTTAATTTCCCTTTGGTTATCTATTAATGGAAAATTCACGTAATAACCCCACAAGATACCTGGGATCTTACATGCTATTAAGAAGGGCATGAAGCATGTTGTGACCTGGTGAGCTACATGGAAGAGAGCGTGGTGGGCATCAGGGAAGTGAGTGAATTTTGGCTCAACGTACAGCACAATTTGGGCACTGATGAACGGGACCATCTATGAGCAAAAGCCAAACTAGTTTTTGCAGGATAAACAAGAATCTTGACTCTCCAAAGCATTTGAAACTGGGGAGTGCCACTGCCACACCCAATATCATCACTACTTCTTTACCACTGCCCTGCTCAGGTGGCCTCTGAAACCTGCTGCAGTCTACAGGCAAGGATTCCGCTTTGTAGGCCTGGGCAATCAGTCCCCCACAGTTTCTTGATGGAAGCACTCCCCTAGCCTTCATGCAAAGCATGAAAAGCTTTCCAAGCAGAGCCTCATACTTTGTTCTAGCCCCCGGCTTGGACAGCCAGGTGAAAGCAGGTCCCATGATTTAGCACTGAATGTTTTCATAAAAACAGTCTTTGTGCCACCCTCCATTTGGGCATTTCCAGAAGGGAAGCTGTATTCTGGGTGATAGATGCTCTCTAAGTTGGAATTTTGCTGTTTTTTTTTTTTTAAGTGTGGAATGTAAGGCCATTTCTGATGTTAAATAGAATAGATGGATTGGGGAAGGTGGGAGCACTGCTGAGGGTGCCAGATTTTGTGATTTTACAGTTTTAGATCTCCTAAGGTCCAAATGTTGGTGTATCCTTTAGTTCCTTGTTGGAGCCTCCCATACCTCATGGGACGGACTTTAAGAGGGGGAGTCTGGGAATTGAGTAATTCCTGAGGGCAGAAATTTCATGAATGAGCCAATGCCCTTACAAAGGAAACTTCCCTTGCCCCTTGTGCCATGCCAAGACAAAGAGCTACCACTGATTAATAAACCCTCGCTAGACACTGAATCTGTTAGCCCCTTGTCATGAATGTTTGTCGTAGTGGCCAACAAAATCCCTGTTGTTTATAAACTCCCTGATCTCTGGCAACCAGAATAGCTAACTCAAGACCCATACCTGTACTGACCACCAAAAAACATCTCCTTTTGTCCAGCAATAAACACAGGTTCATTGTACCCTCCACTGGCTGGAACAGGGCGTTTTACCCACCCCTCTTCTCCCCTCCTAATGCACAGACTTGGTGCTGAGGTCTGAGTTTAGAAGAAATCTGGAGACTGTTGGGGAAGAGATGTTTCTCCCCAACTTCCTCATACATGTGGAGAAGGTTCTTCATTTCTTCACTGAGGGCAGTTTCCTGGCCCCTGTTACACCCTTTCTCCATCTGGCACTGAAGAGTAATTAAGGTAAATCTGGAATGCTGACTGGCAATATTCATACAGGGAGTGTATTCAGCGAACAACTACACGGGCTTGTCTTCTGCTCTCATTTATCTGTCACTCTTACCTAGCTGAAAACTGCTTGCCCAGTATCCATTTAGGAATGTTTAGTGGTGGGAAGGTCTTGGCTAAGGATTTGGAGAAGTGGGTGAACCTGCCTGAGCCACCTGGAAGATGATTCACCAGCCACATGGAAGAGCTTAGGCCCCTGATTATCAAGAAAAGTGGTACCCTGACCAGCAATATTTACTGTAGGTTATTACTGCCTAGGACAGAAACAGACCTGGATTACAATTGAGGCATTATACACTTGCGGTCTATCTGTGATGACAGTGTAGTACTACTCTAAGTAATATACTGTGAGGGTGAGATAGGTTCCTACTTCTCCTAGCACCTGGCAAAGGAAGCAGTCTGTGCCCATCCTCCTCCCAGAGGTGTTTTAATGTTTCCACTGGAAGAAGGAGCACAAGGCCTCCTTTTGGGCCAGCTTTAGGAGCTAGTGTTATCGTTCGGAAGGCATTGGGTACTTAGCTTGTCTGTTATCACTAGAAGCCACTATTTTTACTCCCATCAGTTTCTCCATTCCCTTGATCTAATTTGATTGTTCAGAATTGTGACTGGATTGGGGGCAATATCTGGAACCTCGACTTTATATAAACACATGTCTCACGGCGGGGGTTGGGGTGGACAAAGCCTCTCTCCTCCAAATGCCAGACAGGAAGCCTCATCCTGTGCCATGGGTAAGAAGACAGGTTTAATCTGGAGTAGACTTGGGCATGCATTATGGCCGTGAGACTTGAGATTCCAACCTGTACAATAGAGCATAACCTCAGTGGGGGTGCTGACACACTATCAGGAACGATGCTTTTATGGATTGGCAGGCATAACAGATGGCAGGTGTGCTAATCTGTCAGAGTGACATCGAGCACACTTCTGAGACTATACAACTGGGTATTATTTGAAATCTAGATTTTTTTACCCCCTGGAACATCTCTTGGGAACTGCAGCTTTCATTATGAGCAGATTATATAAAGAAACAGAAACAAACAGCCATGACTTCAGCATTTAGCAGTCACTATGGAAAGTATCTCTGTTTTACCTGGAGTTCAGTGAATGGCTGCAATCCTAGACAAGCAAACAAGATGAGATGCTCTGCTAGATTGTAATACAATTAACATGTGCCCACAAAGGGATTTTCCTTTTCTCTCTCTCTCCTACCCCTTTTCCTTTCTCATGGTTAAGGGAGGTGGCCCACATGGTCAATGCTGACACCATAGTAGGTCGATCCTAAAACTGTTCCATTAGTGCCACTATTCATACCACAATCCACACTAACCCAGGCCTATTTCAGGGGAAGAGAAATTGCCAGCATTGGCGAGACGAAATGTGTACAAAATACAAGTAGGTTTTTTGTTTTTTTTTGCAACAAAAGAAACTATTTATTTGGAATATGCATTACCAGTACAAATTAGGAGACTGTAAAACCTACACCATGTTAGTATCATTAGAGAACACAAAAGTTCAGTTGGAATCAACAGGGACAGAAGTCTGTGCCCTCACAGAAGCAGAAAGGATTAAACTTTCAAAACCAAAACAGAGCAGAGCTTTGCAGGTTTATATTCTGAATAATAAGAAGGCAAAGGGAGGGGCAGACTAGAATCCACAACCAAACGGAAGCACTTCCAAATGAAAACACCAAAGGAAAGAAGCAAAGTAATTAAAATAGAAAAAAGAAGGAAACCATTGAATGTTTTATTTATTTTAGCAAAAGAAAAAAGTTTACAAAAAATAAACGATTGCAGGCAGCTTTGAGCAAGGGATTGAAACCATAAAGGTGATGTGAAAAGCTTGTCATTATCTTGCCTGGACTTCAAAACAAGAGCCCAAGTGTTTGGGTAGAAGCACTTTCCAAAGAATTGCTCCCCAATGCTTTCTTCACTTGCGTTTCTTTATGTTCTGGGCGATTTCTAAACACTTTCTCCAATGAGGCAGGTTTGAAACTAAACTTTTTTTCCGGGTGGTACAGCTTTCTTGTTTCCTATAACTAATAAGAACATTCCGAATCAGGCTGGCTTTACCATTTGTGTTAAGAAGCCACCTAAATGAGAGACAGCGAAGAGGTGTTTGGCAGTCAATCAAACACAACTTCTCGGCATCAAAACGCGGCCGTGGTTGGTCTAGGACGGCACCAATTCTCCATCTAAGATGACTCAATGGCTCACCAGGCAGCTTGGTTCTGCGTCTGTGTCTTGCACCTGTTCTACTTAGTCAATGGTGCCCATCGTAACAGTCTCACTTGCGGGATTCGTCTGGGAGAAGAATCCTGTCTCCTTGGAAAAGGCTGTGTGGAATGTTGTTATTAATCAGGGAGAAAGAAAAGAAAGCACTTAACTGTGGTGTCTAGAATCAAATACAGGCTAATAGCTTCTCTTACAGGAATCGTCTGGACTGATTCTTTGAATTTTTTAAGAGCCACAGGAAAAGCAAACCCTGATTCTATTTTTCTCAGGGAGTGCAAGAGAACCACGTGCTCTGGCAATGCAGGTTGGCATTGAGACATCAACATGGGCCTTCTCTGTTTCTCATGGCAACTGAATTCTGAAGCAAAGTAAGGAACAAGGAAATGGCCTATTCTACCAGCGTCATCTTTTCACATCACCTCATATACATATTTAAGGAATAAAAACAGCAAGATCATAATCCTGACAATTCAAAAATTCCCCCCCCAGAAGCAAACCAAAAATAACACAAAACAAAAACACATATATATATTTTTTTGTATTTTTAAGAACAGGAATAAAGAAAAGAAAAGAATTTATTTCTGGGTCTCAAAGTTAATAAACATAATAACGTGTTAGGTTGTACCTATTAAGCTCACTATTCCAACCTTTTTTTTTTTTTAGTTTACAAAATGAATTACCGTCACTTTTAAACATTGTGAAACAAGAAATGGATGTGCACAACTCGACACTTTTCTAGCATTCTTGAACTAATTCACAAATGCAAGAAAATAAAAGAAAAATGTTGAAATGATGAATGTAGGTAGTCTGGTGTTTAAAACTAATGCAGGAATGATGCGCATTGTCACAGAAAGTAGGGGCAAACTCCCCATCCTGTTTTGCGTGCTATGAGGGTCATTTTTAAAATTTTTATTATAAACACTATTAAATTCAGACCGCTTTTTTGGTTTTTTCTTCATCTGAATATACAAGAACATTCATTATCAAATGTTCATCATCAATACTACAAAGAACGAGACACGAGTCGCAAGAAACAATGGAAAATGTTAATAAAGCTGAAAGAATCGTTGAGTATTTTTTTGTTTTTTTAAGTTTTTTTTTTTAAATTTGAGTTTCTGTAGTTTTATCTTTTTTGGTATCGAAGTCAGGTTTTTCTGGGCAGAAAAAACAAAAGCAGAAGGAAGGAGGGAAAAAAGATATCCATGAGAGAAGGCTACCAGCAAATAAAGACCAACCACCACAGCTAAATAAAACAAAAATAATAAATTGAAAGAAGGTGTCACTTGGCAAAAGAACCGTAAGGGGATCAGTTCCCACAATGGAGGGGGAGTTAAGGGTGGAAAGCGGGAAATAATGAAGAATTACAAGGTGGGCAAACCCAGGGTCTAGCATTGCTTCCCAGGGGACATTTGCTGTCAGGGAAAATGGAACACTCCCACTTTATTAGAAAATGGAGGAATCCCAGGGGCACATGCAGTTATCCATAGGAGTGGCCTCGTGGGACTTCCTAGAGGCAACCTCTTTCCATCCCCACTCTCCGGCTGTTTGGCTTAGCACTGAGGACTGCTGGGGCTGCCATGTTGGAAGTGACAGCATGGAAGGAAGGCTTTGGGAAGGAACAGGCTCTCAAGAAGAAGGAGTGAAGTGCTGAGTGGGGGTAGAGGAATGAGGGGTGATCATTAGTGAAAACTACTGCTGGGAGAAAAGCTGCCTGTGCAAATGCAGCACTGCCTTTCCATGAACTCAACATGCAACCATTGAATTCAAATCTGGAGTCATCCTACTTGTTTCCTGTACCATCTACTCCCAGTCCCCTGCTCCTCTTCTCTGCTTTGCTCTCATTTCCTTTCCTACTAAACCGAAGCTCAATTGAATGGGCTCCAGTCCTGTTCCTATGTGAGTCACTCCAGTGTATTTCTGCTCCTTCTAGGCACTCAAGTTCTCCACTGAAGCTTCTTCTAAGCACCCGGTGCATCTAGTCCCATTCTGATTACGACACAGGTGAGCAGACACAGTGCTCTACGGCTCTGAGTCATGAAAGCATAACTTCCTTTTGCTAAGTATTTATTTTGGCATTTTTTTCTAAAACACATGTGTTTGAGAGTCTCAGGTATCTCTAACCAAAGACCAGATATGCACAGAAGAGTGTTCTCTATTCATTACTCTAGTGTCCTGAAGAATTTCCAGAACTTTCTAAAATGGTCATCCTCACCCCTCAGGGTCTTGTGACTTTCCCTGGGAGCCACTCAAACAGGGTGATTGTGACAGGGGACAGAGTACTTAAAGGGCCACACATAATTAAATTCTAGTAAAAATGAAGATAACCATGTCTTATCTTTTTATTTTGATGCTTTCCTCCGTCCTAAAAGACCAAACAGACCAAAACAATCAAAGAAAAGTCAACCACACTACTCTTTCTCATCTTGGTGATGAGATCAGGGCATTCATGGTAACCAGAGGTTCTAATAGAAAATAATTATTGTCTCTCTCTGGCATGAAGTAGTTTACCTTAGCAAAAATTTTTGCCCTTGACTTCCCATTTGCAGGTTGGATATGACTGAAATCAAGTTCTTTAATCTCTCACAAACCTCTTGGTTAGCCAGACATAGCAATCTCTACAGATGAGTGGGGGGGGGGGGACACACCAAGAGATGTGAGAACCAACCACTTAATCACATGATAAAGTTGCCACCTTTATTACTGGTGGAGCTGGCTGTGAAGAATTTAAGTTTGGAAGACAGTCACCAATGGCTTTCTAGTACCTGTTGTCCTCACCTAAGATGCTCCCAGTGAGGAAACTCCACTACGTTGGTTTCAATAAAAACACTGTCTCCTCCTATCCCATGAGTCTCGGGTCCTCAGACAAAGCAGCAAAAAGTTTATTTGAACCATGTTCTTTTACTACTACTTCAGGAACACCATGCCCTGAAGCTTTCTGATAAGTAACACCATTTTTCCAATACAAAAACTAAAATTAAAAAAAAAGTCAAATCCATTGTGGACATATAAGTACTACGAGTGGCACCCTGAAGGCTCCAGAGTTGCAGGAAGGGAGAAATTTTAGCAGTGGAAACCTGAGCTTCTTGGCCATCAAGTCCCATATCTGCCACCCTGGCAAATGCTGCTGGGCCTGAGAAACCTCCGATGCACACTGCTTCCCTGTGTCAGCGACCATCGCTCAAGAGCTGCTAATACCCTCTCTGGGTCTTACAAGGTGTAGTGCAGTGATTACTCAGATAGGCGTTTGCATATGCAATCTTGGGAAAGTGAGAGTGCAGAAAAGTGTGTGTATCTCCATGCATGTGGAGGGACAGGAGAAGTGTCTCAGAGAAGAAGCCTCCTTAGCGAGGCAATCATCACAGTGCCCAAGTCAGACCTGGCTTAGCAATGGGTTCCAAACCTTGCTTTCCTAAGGGTTGAAAGGGCTGTGAAGATGAAGCCTTTCCAAGGGCTACCGTGGGGAGGATGAGGAGGCCTGTAAGAATCCTGCCATCCTTGGCCCTTGGGCCTGACTCCCTGGAATCAGTCTAGGAGGGATGACACTGCTAGAAGCCACACAGCAGTCCCCAGTGCCTACCTCAGTCAGCAAAGAAGAGGGGCAGAGTGTTCCCATCAGTACTGTCCCTGGGGAGCAAGAGCAAGAGGAGTCAGGGAGGCCTGGAAGGAGCAGGGTAATGTGGCGTATTCTTGCTAAGAGGTAGTGAGAGTAACAAGACACAGAGAAGGACTGCCTGTCAACACAGGGTGGGAGAGAACTGAGAGAGGGACATTTGGTTCCTCAAACCACCAGCATGAAAACATACAAATGCTTTTATTATTTTCTTTGTAGTCCTTTGTGTTTTTCTCTTTAAATTCCTCTAATTGTTGAAAAATATCCTTCAGGGACATCATAGAGGACAGAGACCCCGGGCATCTAGGATACAGGAAAAGGGACAGTGAGGATGACAGAAACCAGGCTGACAGCTGGAGGCAGGGAAGGGTGGCTTCTACCCAGAAAAAAAAAAAAAAAAAAAAAGAAAAGAAAAAAAAAGGAAAAAAAAAGGGAAGAGTGTATAAAGAAGTGTCCAGATTGGCTGAAATAGCATCCCAAAGAAGAGAAGAGAAGGAGACTCTTAGTGTGTTTGCTGATTGCTTCGACCTCCAGTCTGACCGCTTCAGCGTTGGGAGAGAAACCCTCCCTCCTGCCCCTGCCCCAACTGGGGCCCAGGGTCAGCCGGGATGCGATTGCTGGGAGATCAGTTGGAGGTATCAGAGTGAACACTGCCAGGGCCTTCTGTAGGGGAGGTCACTGATGAAGGGGTAGTAGCATCCTGCCAACCTCCATTAGCCTAGAAGGGAAAAAGGGAAGAGAAGTCAGTCCTCTGAGATTGGGTGTCCATTTTGAGCAGACAATGACAATGATGCAATTCGTGTAAGGGGCCTAGCCCTGCACCTGCCTGCCCCGTGCGGACATTCTTTAGATGGGCAGCGAACACTGTGGTGATGATATTCCCCCACCCTCCAAAGAGCTAGGATCCTCCCAGAGGGATTGGGATAACAGAGTGAACACCCCCCCATGGTGTGATGGATTTATACTTCTCCAGGACTTTGTGATTCAGTCCATATCATATGTGCAATGGCAGCTGCTTTGCAGGTCAAGAGACTCCCAGGTTTTAGGCTGATTCTGGCAACAGGTGGATGCTGATGACAGTGAAGCACCTTGTTGGATCTTCTCCCCTTTTGAAAAGTGATGTTGACTCAAAGGATTCCTAAGATTCTCTCTAGCTCTGGATATTTCATGTGTGTATGGGAATCTAGGTCCCTGACCTATGCCAGGTCTTATAGTAGATGCTACTGGGCACTTAATGACGAGTGATGTACAACTCATGTCCTCATGAGAGAAGATACGTTCACAAATGAATCTAATAAATGGTAGCACCCCACAGGAGGACAGTACAAACAAAGGGGACATCACACCTTGTCGGGGCAGCAGAAAACAACTCACAGAGGAAGCACTTTCAGAGGTGGGCCTCGAAAAGACACAGGCTGATTCAGGTGAACAGAGCAGATCAAATAATGATGTGAAGACCATAAGGTCTGGCCTATCTGAACACATCTCTAGAGCGGGTGAGACAAGAAGCAACAGGCTTGGCTTACATTCGAGGTCATCTGTCTGAGACTCCAGATTCAGACAGAGGCACCCAACAATAAAACTGTTCTCCAAGAATCTGTCAAGTGACCACCTCTCCCCCCCAAAAAATACCTCCATAGTAAGTTCAGGCTTGATTGGCTAGAGTGGTTAATGCACGTTCATAATTCATGACTGTTTATGTTTTAAAGCATGGACATGTAAGTGTGTTAAAAAGTCCTTTCCCCAATCACTGTGCTCCTGTGGATATACCATGCCTCAATTCTGGAAATGTTGCTGTCAAACACACCGGGTCCTAGCCATCCCTTCTAAAATATTTTCTTGTGGTCTCCTATCATTTTATTCTCTGCAAACTTTGGCGTAGATAGCGCAGGTGTCATCATTTAGCAATCAAAGAGCACTGCTTCTACTCATGTACATTCCACAGTACTTAGTTGGATTCCCAAATCTTAATCACCACTAACCACATGCTTTCATTCGCCCAGGAGAAAAGCAGACTTGCTGGCCAACAGAACACAGGCCTCCTAACCTGTGTGGTCTGGGTACCTTTTCCTCCACACTTTTCAACTCCATTTGGCTTTCTTTTTCATTGCCCATGCAAATGATGTTCCATTTCCCCCAGGACACCAAGGCTTTTGATTTGAAGCAGCTCTCACAGTTTTTCCAGCACAAAGTTAGATTTTGTCTATACTGCATGGAAGTGCACATTTGGATACTAAAGAGGGAAAATGGCTACCCAAGGCAAAGCCAAGCACACTTCTCAGTCATGCATGAGTCAGCGGGGGGAGCTGTACTCAGATCCCAATTTCTGGCTCTTAATTCATTTCTCTTGTTCCTCCCATTCCGTTCCCCAGTGCAGGATACTTTCCCTGGTATTGCAATAGGCAGATTAGATAAAGAACAATAATAGGAAATGAGACTGCCTTTTTTAAAAATGCAAAACAGACATGTTTTCTATCTTTTTAGGACTGAGGTTATGAAGAATAACCAGAATCAGGAACACAATTAATTCAAATACCTAATGCAAACTTGTTATAGGGTGAGATCTTTGCCTTTTTCCCTATTAACAACACGCATATCCTGGTGTCATTTTTAGCTGCATGAGAGTGGTGGTTATATTTCTTTTCCCTAAATAAAATCCCTAATGTCATTTGCCTTGTTGTTATTAAAGTAAAAGATGCATATCATATAATGTTGGGACACAGAAAAATAGGAAAAAAACCATGTATTTACATCTACAATCCTATTACTCAGAGGTAATAACTGCTAGAATTTTGATATTTGCCTGTCCTGATAATCTTTTAAAAAGTTATTTATTTTTATTGGAAAGACAAATATACGGAGAGGAGAGACAGAGAGAAAGATCTTCCAACTGTTGGTTCACTCCCCAAGTGCTGTAAAGGCTTGATTCAAAGCCAAGAGCCAGGAACTTCCTATGGGTGCAGGGTCCCAAGACTTTGGGCCATCCTCGATAGCTTTCCCAGGCCACAAGCATGGAGCTGGATGGGAAGTTTAGCAGCCATTACATAAACTGGCACCCACATGGGATCCTGGTGCATGCAAGGTGAGGATTTAGCCACTAAGCTAATACGCCGGGCCCCTAACAAGCTTTTTATGTGTGTGTGTGTGTGTTCAACAAACACCTATTTATATAGGTAGTTAGACACGTGTGTGAGAGCATGGAAGAGGTAAGTGTGTGTTAACTGAGCAGTATGGGATTTTAAGGAAGTTTGAGAGAAGCTCCTGAAGTACGATATCATAAAACAAAGTAGAGTTCTGGTGAAAAAGAACAAAAGTCACATATCTTAGAATCAACCTCGAATGAGACAGGCAGAAAACGAAGCTCTATGAGAACAGTCAGCATTCACGTCATGGCACATGACATGAAGCAATTTCATCCCATCGCTCACAAATCACCACTATTACTATTATTTAGCCATGCTATAATGCCATTAAAGTAACAATAAATGGTGCCCAAAGTGAAACCATTAGAAAAGAAAATTAGCTCAGTGGCATTTCATTAGGAAGGGATTGGCAAGGCAGTCTATGCTCTCCAACGGCTTTAAAAGACTTTGTGGGACATCTCTGAACTGAAATGACTCAGGCAGGAGACATTTGATCTCTTTTTCTCAAAGATTCCTATTTTCTCAGACCAGTGCACAAAATGCCAGAGGGCAGAAAGGACTCACAGATGGTAGAGAATTAGTTCAGCTGATACCAAAACCAGGATTTTAATTATGCTAGCTGGTCCAGTGAAGAAAATCTAACACCTTCTATTGCAAATATGTGTGTTGATCAGATATCTACATGCCCCTTTTTATCCATTAAAACACACACACACACCCTTCAGACTTGGTGACCATCCACAACAGTTTTCCCAAGTCTCCCACATTAGCATTGCCAAGTCCTATATTCCAATAGATCCCTATAGCCTGGCTTAAATAAGACTGCTGGTCCCCCTATTCCAGGATATTTCCACTCCTACCTCTTCTTGCCATACTAGGGCACAGAAACCTATCAAGTCCAAGTTAAATCAACATAGGTACTTCGTAGAATAAGCATGTCTGATACTGGGGACAGTGGGGAAGAAAGCTTCTCGATGCAGGTGCTTTATATAACGACATGCTATCTGCTGCCACTGCTGTTCAAACCTCGACAAGATCAGAAACTGCAAGCAAATTCAACTTAACCGGGTTTCCTGTAAATCACTTTGGCTGCTTCAGCCGTATCATTCCAGCTTTAATGTAAGATGTTCAGAGGCGGCACCGTCTTGGGAAACAGCTGACCTCGCTTACTGCCACGTTAACCCTGGGGAGCAATTCCTTCCCTCTTCCTCCACTGCGGGCGAATATTAAGTAGGGAACTGTGCCTTTGTGTGTTTATTTATCTCCAGGCGCAGTAAGAGTGGAGGATGCTCTCATTAACAACCATGTGGGGGTGGTGGGAAATAACACTTTGGCTTTGATTTTTCTTCTTCACTTCAACTTCCCCCTTCACTGTTCGTTGCACTCTGTCCTTTATAATGGATGCTGTCTTCAAAATGCTAATGTCACAAACCACACAGAGGAGTTTGAGGGGTGGCAGATAAAGTCTGCAAAACCCAATGTGCCCTTTTTATCTTTGTTCATCTTTCTCATGGAAGAGTATATTTGCACCCAGCTCTACAAGATAATTTTGTGGCTTATCATACAGATACCTGGAAGCAAGACCCAAAGATTTTTTTAAAATTTTGTGAAACATTATGTTTATTTACTGGAATGACAATACATTCGCTTCTCTGAATGCTTGCATCAGCCAGGGCTGGGCCAGGTCAAAGTCAGGAGCCAGGAACTCCTTCTGGGTCTCCCGTGTGGGCGGTGCAGGCCCAAGCACACAAACCACCATATGCTGCCTTCCCAGGTGCATGAATAGAAGAAAGCTGAATGCAGAGAGCAGGAAGGACTGAATTCCAGACACTTCAAATGGGAATGTGATTGTCCCAAGCAGCGCCTTAAAATCCATGCCACCATCTATCCTTGCTCTTAGATGAAAACTAAGCCACTAGAACAGGGTGGGCTCATGCCCGAGCCCAACAGAGGGAGAAGCTAAAATAGTTGGGGACAAAATGTTTTAGAAATAAAAATGGATCACTATAGCTTATCCTGATTAATTTGGCACCCACGTGATATTCACCAAATTCCCTGAGAGTCCTGCCTAGGGCAGCATGGATTGCATGCCACTCCAAGAAGGTACACGGAGCTCACGAGGGAGCCAAGTCTGAGCAATGGTAGGCGGGAGAACTCATATGAGTCTTCCTGACCATACACAGGGGACAGGGCTGTGACTAACGCCCTGACTTCCGCTTTCTCCATCACATTCCTTGAATGGGAGCCCCATGTGGTTGACTCTCCCTTATGATTGTGGAGCCAGTACTCCTTTCAGACCAAAGCAGAAGCTGCTGGGCTGGGAACTGCCTGTCCTCTCTCATCTTCCCACCATTTCTCTGCATTTACCTTAGCAGCACACTGTTGATGCAGAGAATTCATCACCTGATGTGACAACCCGAGCGAGCCTGGCACTACAAAACTCTCATTTGCAACCCAGAAATATGCTGAGGTGCCACAAAACGGCTGATGTCAGCACTGAGTTGAGCTTGATCTGCATAAGGGCCAGCTGCCATTACCAGAGATGCCTTCAGCGTAAGGGAGGAGCTGTGCGTGCTCCAGGCCCTCAATCACCTAGGTGCTGGTGGGGCTGGCCAAGAAGAGAAACTAAGACGCATGAATGCATCCTCTCCTTTCTTGATGCACACACAGCTGTACACATACTCCCGCACACAGCTACTTCACATTATGGAGGTATCAGCTCACAGAACAGAGCCATCTAGGCCCTAGACCCAACATTTTTAAATCAAGTTAGAACCATATTTCCTTATATACTGAACACTTACCAAAGATTACCCATTGAGCACTTGCAAGGGATGTTCTAGGATGAAAAGCCCCTTTAGGGCCATCCCTTGATTCAAAATTTCTGCAGGAAATTTTACAACGGTAGCGTGATCTCTGCACCTCCCACCCCCGGTACCTTCTCAGATCTATGTCACCAGAGTGATCATTCACAATGTAGTACTGACCATGACACCTCTGTTGAAGCCTTCAATGGTTTCTCAAGATGAGATTCAGTGTTCTCTGCAGCTCTAAAGTATCCCTGACATTGCTTTTTGACTATACTAAGATTCTTTTCAATGCTCCAGCCAGGCCCATGAGAAATTCCCAGAGAGCAGCCATCTCTTACCTGCTTCTTTCCTCTAGAACACAGTGCCCTCACTCATCCAGCTACAGCCAGCTCACATGTCAGCCAGTTCTGAGCACTGAGCTTAAGCACCCACGCTTCCTGATGCGGCCCCTGGCACTATCTCTCCTGCAGCCCACCAGTCCTCTGTCACAGCACCTGGACTGCCACATGGAATTTGTTCTTTCACATCTGTTTCACATAGCACCATCAGAACAGGTCTGTGGAATTTTTCTTGGATCCATTGTGCCTACCACAACAGAGATCTTGATCAATTTCTCGTGGAGGGGCATAGGAAGATTAAATAAGCCATTGAGAGGCAGGGTGGCATCCATCTTCCATCATGAGTGAGGAAAAAACATATGTGTATGTCTGAGGTCCCCGATCAACACAATTGTGAAAATGTATACACAAGGCTATTCCATCTTGAATGTATTGTAAAGATGGAGACGAAGCAGAACCGAGGTTCTGAGTAACTTCTACAAGTAGGAAGTGAACTTTTTCTCCAAGTGAATCAGCATCAGAGACAGCTGCTATTTCCTAGATGATCTCAAACAAGTGACTACGATGACTGCTGACACCCTTCTGCTTTGGATTCGGAGAGCACGATGCAGAATGACAGTGGAGCCTGCCTGCTGCAGCAGAGTGTGGCACACATCCTTAACAAGGAATGGCCTCCACAAGGGCATAGGAAGAAGGGAGACAGCCCTGCCCTGTGTCCCAGTCTCTATGTGGGACACAGCTGGGTTTACAAAAATTGTGCACAACAGATTCAGTCCCCAAATGGTCTACGGGGTCTGGTTTCTTACCTCCTCTCTCCATGGCTTAGTTCCACATGTAAACTTAGCTATCACTTTAGAGTTGTCCCATAAAATATAGGATGCCCCAAAAGTGACTTTCAGCCAAACAACGAGTGATTTTTTTTGGTCTAACTATGTGCCATGACCTTTATTCATTTGCTAAATCTGGGAAGTTGATTCAAGAACAACATACACACTTAGAAAAAGGATGTACTATTTCTAGCCTAATTACTAAGCATATTGAATTTGGTAACTATATGGAAATCAGAATCAGTTACTTGGCCCTTTGTATCAGTATCTTCACACAGGAACTTCTACTTTGGGGCTAAGCCATGTCGACCAAGACTGTGCTTCATTTGCCTCTATTGCAATTGCTTTACGATTAAGATGCTGTCTTGCTCTCAGCACTGAACGCTCCTCTGATACGCTACTTCCTCCTGTTTCCTGAAGTCAATCCCTGCCTGCACTAACTTCTCGCGGCTGAAGCTGGATTCTTGTTTCCTTGGTTCCTTCACTTCTGAGCATATCCTCTCTGACTGTCACCTACCACCATGTCAGTCCCTGGTGGTTTCATATCATGTCTCACACCATACCCTTGTCTAGTCTGGTTCCTCCACAATCTCTTGAGCCCTGATATCTTGCACATTGGCCTGTAGGCTCAGAAATATCAGTTGTACAACTAGTTCTTCATTCCTGGTGGAAAACAGATATCCTCTTTGCCAAGATTGCCATTGTTTAAGTGGATGCAAAATTATCAATCCCCCAGTGCCGAAGTGATATTCCTTATTTCCTCTCACAAAGTCAAGTGAACATTTTCTGTCTTTTTCCCCCTTGTCCATCTCATCTGGTTTCTGGGAATCCACATCATCTTTTAAAGCCCAGTGTGTTGGTCGTCTTCTTGCAGCTACTTTCAAAGCACACCATTTCTCATCATTTGTAAATTCCAGTTCCAGTAATTTTCTGACCATTCTTTTTGACATTCAGCTATATGTATCTCTTTTATTACATCTTCATGTAAGCACCACATCTGTTTTACTGTAATCATTTAGTTTTTTTAATTCTGTAAATATATATTCAGTGCCTACCTTGTGCTATATACTGGGAATATAGTGATAAATTAAAAAAAAATCTAGTGTCTGCTGTCAAAAAGATTACTATTTTGTGGAAAGCAAACATTTGATAAAAAGCATCAGATGGACATACTTAAATTCTAGATGGTAATAAACTGTAGGAGAAATTTCAAAACTGAGACCTCCTACGGCTTCTGGAAAGTTGGCCTAAAGTTGGACAGAAAATAGACAAGGAGAGAGCAGGACAAGTGCCCTCTGGGTCGAAAAGACTCCAAGGAACTCAAAGAAAGCCAGAAAGCAGCAGCACAGGAGCATAGCAGTGAGCACCGTAAGCTGGGGCTGAGAGTGGGAGGGCCCAGTCATGCCTGGACTTGCAGGCTGCGTAGAGAGCATTGATTTTTAGCCTGGATGAGATGGTAAATCATTCACCAACAAGCCATTGGAGGGAAAGGATCATGTGTGCTACAGCAGCTGCTTAATTAAGCACTTGAGTTGAATGGATAAAAAATGGAGAACTGGATGCTTTGAAGGCTTCGCTTGTCCCCCTGTGAATACGAGGCTGCCTGGCTACTGATGCCCATCATGACTGCACAGTGATGCCAGAGGCAGTTAGAATCAATTCTCTTATTATGGACCATAAACATGCCTGGGTACTGAAGCCAAGTGTGAACTCCTAGCCCTACTTCGCAGGAGGGGAAACTAGATCTCAGAAACTACACTTTGCCACACTGAGTCCCTATTGTGTGCCTCATGGATATTTCCCACTTCAGAATCTAGGGCTGAGTTGGCAGAGCATGGCACCACATACAGAGCATGGCCCCTTGCTGACCCTGAGATGATACAGGCTCATATTCTCCTTCATAGAAACTTTGTGTTTGCTAAGATGCTAGAACTCAGGAAGCCTACGACTGGTCTCAGAGCAGTCAGCAGCTACTAACACCTTCTATTACCTAATCACCTTCTACTTCATCAACCTTCTATTGGACAACACAGACCCTGTTCTTCAGGGGCTAAGCCTATGCTTCGGAGGTGCCATCATGTGTACCCCTCACTGTGTTGGTTAATATGGTTTATCTCTTGCCAACAAGGCAGAGCACTGCTGCACTGCTCTAATATCTGATCCATGTTCATATTATGTATGAATATAAACCCTTTTCCTACAAGTCACCACCTCAAATTTTATCCTGCACTTACCCTAACTATTGTCTGAGGGGGTACCCAATGAAAACTCAAATGCAAGACACTGTCAAGGCCAACGGCACAAGACATGTGCTACGTGTGCCTGTCCCTCTACACTGCCTTATTGGAGTACAGCTGTCGGTCAACTCCAAAACTACGATCTGCCTTGGCACCGTCTTAGCTTTCTTCTTTTTCTAATTAGTCTTTTTTAAAGGCCTGAAATGATCATTTGTATTGTCAAGAAGCATGTGAGACACAGAGGAGGGCTTCTGTAACTCATATGGGACATGAGGTTGTGTATATTCCCAGGCTTAGGGCAGAAGGTGTTCCCATTTCTGTTACAATTGCAAATAGGACAGCATCCAAGTTCCGCAAGCTTATGGGGTTTCTAGGCTAGATCAATACTTTATTTTTATTTAACTTTTCAAAGGTTATCCTGATCTCTTGGCAAAGAACACTGAGCGAAGCTTGATGCAGTCAAGGGGAGGTGTCCTGATGTAGAGAATTCTATTTTTGCCTGAACAAACATCCTCCAGAAATGCACACACCACCAACACACACACAGGCATCATTCCCACACACTCGTTTATATTCACAGACAGCTCATATACATTCAGCATCTAAACATGCACACTTGGGCATGTGCCCACGCCAACAAGCGTGTGTGTGTGCGCGCACACACACACACATACATACACATACACACACACACACACACACACACACACACACACACACACAATTAGGCAGTCAAGTCTAGATCATTTAAGCAAAGGGTGGTTTTGTTTTCTCCCCGTATAAATTATCTGATTGGCTGAATCTATACAGCCTTGGATTCTTCATTTCATTTTTATAACCTTTGATTTTGCTTTGGCTCTGTTGACAAGGCTGTTATTTACGAAGAGTACACACAGAAACCATACATATACCTTAGCGATGAGCAGCGGCCATACCTGAGACACGCACAGCAGTGTCTGCAGGCATGGAGAAGGCCTCGGCTATCCACTGACACACGGCAAGCTAAAGCCCTTCGACTTTCCTGACCATCCAAGAGACAGCAATTACCCCAGATTATCAGACCAACAATGACATGCTGCGTAAAGAGAGACACCGAGCCAACTTCACATCCCAAAGACTGGCATATTCAAGTACACTTAGGGCATTAATAGCAATTTACGTGCCATCACTGAGACAAAGCCACAAAGGCTCTGCTGGCAGCCTCTTATTTTGAAGCCTATTATTTGTGGGAGTTACAGGCTATAATCACAACAGAAACTTTCAAAACCCTTATCTTCCGTGACGCACCAAATCTATTTCAGAGCCATAATTGCTATGTCACTGGAGAGTTTGCTGCTTAATGCACTCAAATGCCATTTAGTGTTTGCAGGGTCATTACAGCGAAGAGAAAAGTGGGGGCAGATATGGTGGGAAGCTGGGGGATACATAGATAGAGAAGGTTGAGGGGAATGTGTGAAGAATGGGATGCTAGCCGCTATTGTGTCTAATTTACTTATGGGAGGATATTGTTGACTTAGAAATTCTACTTACTGAAAAAATGAGACTAAGAGCCTGAAGATAATGGAGGCACTCAAGACTTCTGGCTTCCTTCGACATGATCCTGGAGATAGCCAGCAGGTGTTAGGGCATGTCTCCTTTTATTCTGGGATTTTCAATCAAGTGTAAAGAAAATCGAGTTTAAAAAAAGAAAAGAAGAGCTTTCTTCTTTTAAATGGTTTCAGAAATCCCTGTAGTGAGAGTCTCCCTGCGATGTGCTGCTACGGAATGAGGGCAGAGCCAATGATGGTGAGCTGTCCCAGTCCAGTAACCTGAAAGAATGTGCTACTTTATACATGGTACAAGGCACAGCGAGGCTAGCAAAGCAACTAAAGGAAGAGAAAACATCTAGTTCCTCAAAGACCATTTCCTTGACCCAAGTCTAGCTCAGGTCACAAGAAACGCTTACATGTTGTTGCCATTTCCTCAAACTGACAATAAACTAGCCAAGGACTTATTTATGTGGCTACAATAATGTTAGGCATAGTATAAATCTTCAAAGAAATTTTGAACCAGCTAATATGCCTCCAGGTTGCTTTGGAAAATTTTCAGGCTCTATTTTATAACCTGATTTTTTTATGGACTCATAACCTGATATTTTTTATATATTTTATAGACTTTATAACCTGATAGATTTTATAGAACGATAGAAAATGTCTGGCCAATTCAAACTGTAGGGCTAAGTTTTTTTTTTTTTGAAGATGAATATTACCATTAACAATCTAGTTTTCACTCTAACGGACTTTCCATAGGCGCACACAGGGGAAGACTTGGTCTATTCCACTGAGTGTTTTTCCATTCGGAAATAGAAATTTCTCCATTTTCTACATCCTGGCTAAGTGTAGAGAGAGTAACAGCCTTTCTGTGGAAGAATTATTTAAAAATCATTAAGAAAAAAGAGGAACATTTTAACAATACCTATAAAATACTAACGCAACTTTAAAAATGTTCAGCCTTGCCAGTCATCAAAGAAACAATCCAAATAACACGAAATGTCATTTTATAATTTGATCATTGACAAAGACTGAAACCCTGTTCAGACACTGTTATGAAGGGAGTGTGGAAGTGGGAACCATCACAAATGGGTAGTGGGGACAATAAATTAATAAAAGTTTCTGAAAAAAAGTTTATGAAACACTTTTAAGACCTGCAACTTCTTCATATCCTCTGAGTTAGCAATTTTATTTCTAGGAATTGATCTAAGAAAATAATGTAAAATATTCACTGAATTACTATTTTGTTTGCCACAATAACAACAGTGAAAATAAGAACAAACCAGACTTTAAAAAAAGAGAGAGAACTGCCAAATGGTTCACAGTGGTGATATTAAATAAATGATTCAAGGCTTTCCCTGAAACAAGTTCCTATGCAGTTAAAATTATGTTTGAGAAGATTTAATGCTATGGAAAATATTCATACATTTTAAAAGATTTATTTTTATTTATTGGAAAGTCAGATATACAGAAAGGAGAGACTGAGAGGAAGATCTTCTGTCCGCTAACTCACTCCCTAAGTGACCACAACGGCCAGAGCTGAGCCAGTCCAAAACCAGGAGCTTCTTCCAGGTCTTCCCAAAGCAGGGTCCCAAAGCTTTGGGTTGTGCTTGACTGCTTTCCAGGCCACAAGCAGGGAGCTGGATGGGAAATTGGGCTGCTGGGAAACAAATCAGCACCCTTATGGGATCCAGGTGTGTGCAAGGCGAGGCCTTCAGCTGCTAGACTACTGAGCCAGGCCCTAAATATTCACAAATATTTTTAGCAAAACAAGTAGGCTACAAAATGGTCTGTAACTTTTCTGTACCCACACATAAACATACACTTACAAACAAAAATACTAGGATACAGAACAAAAACTTTACACTAATTTTCTTTGACTTTTCCTGAATTCTCTAAATTTTCTATGTTACGTATTAATTTGTAACAAAAAATAAATGTAAAGTGTATACACACAACTGAAATAAAGTCTTCATCTAACTTTGATCTCTGTTTTGTATGGCCAGCCTCTGGAGTTCACTATAGAGCCAAAGTCAGGGCTGGCGCATTGGCTCAACAGGGTAATACTCTGCTTTGCAGCGCCAGGATTCCATGAGGGTGCCAGTTCTAGTCCCAGCTTCTCAACTTTTGATCCAGCTCCTGTTAGTGTACCTGGAAAAGCAGTGAAGGATGGCTTAGGCCCATGGGCCCTGGCACCCATGTGGGAAACTCCAAAGGAGCTACTGTCTCCTTGCTCTGGATTTGTTCAACTTTGACTGTTGCAGCCCTTGCAGGAGTATATCAGAAGATTGAAGATTTCTGTTTCTGTCTCTCCTTCTCTCTGTAAATCTGCCTCTTAAAAAAAAATCAATCAAAAAAAAAAAAAAAAAAAGCAAACAGAACCAAAGCCAACGCAAATTTTGGCTAAATACACATCGTTGGAAAAAAAAGGGCTGAAGGAATTAGCATTCTTTCCAAAGAGTTAATTAGGCAAGTGCTTTCATAACTCTCTTACGGAATACAATTCCTGGTGAAGTGTCTACAGGAGTTGATATTCCCTTTCCACAACAAATAAAGTCAATGAAAATAACCACAAAAAACAGCTCCAGCCAGGAGCTGCTGGAGACATAGGCAGTAGGCCTCCTATTCATTCTTTGCCTTATTGCTTGGTACAATTACTGACTAATATCAGCTCCCAAGAAAGCACCCATAGAACCTGTGAGTGAATGATGCACAGATGAACTGTCCATCAAGCTCCATCCAGACCACAGAAAACTATGGGAAAAAGGGAAAAACAGCAATACACAGCTTGTTGCTTAATAGAATCTCATGGAAAATAATTTTATGTGCTGTTGCTGATTACTGGGTACACTGGAGATGAAAGATGAGTACCAGGTTGTAGCAAGTATAAAGAAAAACAAAGGACCCCAAAGCCATTTTCTGGTGAGATAGGCACAAGAGAAATTTTAAAAAATGTGTATGATTGTGAAAATTCTAGACAGAGAGAAAATTCAAGCCTAACAGTGAAGCTGCTAATTAAAGAACAACAAAGCCTACTCATTAACCACAGGTTTAATTAGACTCACTTCAACAAGAGTTTTCTGTACTACCCTGGCTGGGAGTTTACCTAACTTTTCAGAAATCTGTGGTCTAGAGTGGAAGTAAAACAGAAAAGTGCTCTCATTATGCATCCAGTGTCCACTGTGTGGACATAGTTTGAGGGAACCGGAAATTCTTCAGGGAGAAGACAGATCGGATGCAAGCCATCTTTGATGAGCAGGACTGCGATGGACTGTGAGGGGCACTGGGCTATGAGTTCTACTGTTGAACTCTAACTTCTGAAGACTGCCTCTAGGAAAAGCCAATTTTACTAGGACAGAAGAGAAAGAAAACTGCCAGGCGCTGAAGGAGCCTGCCATGTACACAGGAAGTAAAAAAAAAAAAAAGGAAAAAAAATCGTCATATCAGACAAGGAGTAGGAGTTGACATTTGCAGGTTTTGTTTTGTTGTTGTTGTTGTTGTTTGTTTTGGCAGGGGTGAGGGACTGGGGATATTGTTCTGGTGCCTGGTTTTCTTCCCTCTGAACTTTTTCTGCTTTTAGTTAAAGCATCCTACTTATATTAATAAAACTTAGATAAGCTAATGCATATGAAGTGCACAATAAACACACAGAAATAATACAATTATTAAATGTCATATTAGTCTGTTAATTTTCTATCCTTATTGGTTTTTAATTGTTCTTTAATTTACTGCTTTTATGGCACTTCCTGATTTTATTACTACTCGGTCCTTTTTTTTGATCTTTGTAAGAATCTTCTTTAGCTAATGCTATTTATTTATTTTAACCATTCACCCTAACTTTGTCGCTGTTGTTCTCTTTGCTAGAACAGCATCCATGTTGGGATGCTGCCTCTGCAGCCAGTGGCTTCATCTGCAAATGCCTATCTAGGTATCTGATCTTTTGTACACTTCTTATCCATAGTGAGCCTTAGTTTTTTTTCAGCACTACAATGGAAATGACTATGTTTGTCAAGGCATTAGATCCCAAACTGGGAGTCTGTCAATGGATTCTCCCCACCAACATTAGTGGAGGCTCATCTTAGCCCTAGACCTGTTAGCATGCAGTTCATGGTTGCCTCTGAAACTTTATTCCTAGAGCTCTGAGGGCTCTGTGCCTTCTGAGCCTCTGAAGTTTCGACAATAAGACAAGGGCTGAAAGCTTCCCCATAGGAACCTCATCTCGCTCAGAGTCCTCTTGGGATGGGGCTCAGGAGAAGATGGATTTCCATGCTCCCATGACAGCTTACTGCCCTAAGGGCAAACAGTTCAACCCTGGGCAGGTATCAGAAAATACACACTGCACTTCCAGCTTAAAGGCCACTAGAGAAGCAAGGGGAAAGCCACAAAAGCAAATGGAATGGAAATGTAACTGCATCTTACACTTGACATTAGCCAAAAGGCCAAGAAGCAATGTAACTGCATCTTATTAGTGATGAAATTATGCAGAAATTTAATGTTCAGATATTTCGAGTTTCTATTTTTACATATTGTAAATGCTTTAGTGGAACACAAAGTCAAGATGTTGCTTGGGACACCTGTGTCTTATGTTGGAAATCTTGGGTTCAAATTATGGCTCTGCTTCAAATCTGGCTTCCTGTTAATGCACACCCCAGAAAAATGTAGAGGAAGGCTTACGTACTGGGATCCTTGCCACCCACATGGGAGGCCCAGACTGAGTTCCTGGCTCCTGGCTTTGTCCTGGCCCAGTATGTGGGCACTTGGATGAACCAGAAGATGGAAGACTTGTCTATCTGGCTCTATCTCTTTTTTCCCTCTCTGACCTTCAAATAAATAAAACTAACTAAAGAAAGAAAGAAGGAAAATGTTTCAAGCCTTACTTATATATAAAAAAGGTATATAGTTTCCTTTAAAATGAGGCACACGGATGGGAATATAAGGCAAATACAGAACCTTCTTATTTCATTTAGAATGGTCGCTAGCAGTACTTGGTTACAGAGAGGATGGTGGGTCAACAGACAGCGATAGGAAAGCAAGGGAAACATCTCAGTGCTTAGAAAAGAACCAACTATTCTTCCTTCTCTCCATTCTTTTTTATTGCTGCTGTTGTTATAAACTATGAGAAAAGCAGGACACAAATAGTAAACTTACATGCAATTATAATACATTTGTGATAACTCAGAAAATGTACAATTCATGTATTCAATCATGCAAAACGCTGCTTCCAAAAAAGAAAAAATGCAAATATATTAAACAGTATGCAAAATGCAAATATATTATACAGAAACTCAGGAGTATTTATTTAGGAAAAAATGTATATAACCTATAATTTGCTTTCAAGTATATGGGGAAAAAAATCCATGATGAATTGCTAGATTGGCAGAAGAACAGAAGGACACACACACACAGCCAGTAATGTTAGTGTCAGTATTGTTAAATTTCAGTGATGAAAATAGGGTGCTGAACATACTGGTTTCACTGTTAAACTCTTTGAATTGTTCCATTTGAAAAAAATTTTTTTAAGATTTATTTATTTATTTGAATTGAAAAAGATATACACAGAGAAGGAGATACAGAGAGTAAGATCTTTTGACTACTGGTTTACTCCCTAAATGGCCACAACAGCCAGAGCTGAGCCGATCTGGAGCCAGGAACCTCTTTCAGGTCTATCACGCGGGTGCGGAGTCCCAAGGTCTTGGACCATCCTTGACTGCTTTCCCAGGCCACAAGTAGGTAGTTGGATGGGAAGTAGAGCAGCCGGGATCTGAACCTGCACCCTTATGGGATACCAGTGAATACAAGGTGAGGATTTAGCCACTGGGCTACCGCGCTGGCCTCTCATATGAACATTTCAACACAAAATGATGGGATTAAGCTAGTGTCTCAATGGAAGGGCTGGAAACACTGTTAGTTCCTTCTGTTGGCTATGCCCAGGCAGCCTTCAAAGAGCTGAAGAACCAGAGCAGAGTTTCGCAAACACCATGTGCTTAGAAAGGACCAGAAGAACTGGTCACATCACAGTCTGATGTCAGAGGCAGGGATGTGCCTCAAGTCAGCATTACATATACACTGCCAGGCAAGCCTGTGGCCAGGCCACCCTGTGGGTCTGCAGATCACTGTTTGCACAGACCACCAGGCTGAGGCCATGGCTCAGGGAAACCTGAAGCAGAGCCAGTGCCTCAAAAGGGCTCAGATTTAAGGAAACGAATCAAGATGAACTCAAAGACGTGTCCTGTTTAGGTTTGAAAACTATTAAGTTGATAATTAGTGGATGATGGAGTTGAAAATTACTATAAATAGAAATTATAATAAAAATAGTGTTTTTATATTTGTTATAAATCTCGTACATTAATTCATTAGTTAAAGTATATTGTTTTGATAATATGACAACTTCCTGGACACAGTTAGTTTCTGATAAAGAGTTTTTTTAATTCAAGAAAGGCTGACCAAAGCAAGAAGCGCTTTTTCCTGTGTTTTGTGTTCAGAATCTCCTCTGCCTAGCACTATCACCTCACTTTGGGTGACCATCAAACTCTTGGTAGATTGTCCAAAATGTGTTAGTATCCAGTATGACAACCACTAATCACAATGGCTATTTCTAACTCATAGACATAAGCTAACACTAAAATTTCACTTTCTTCATCACACCAGCCACATTTCAAGCTTTTCACAACCATGTGTTGCCCACAGTTACGTGTGGGATGGCACAAAAATAGGATATTTGCATCCATGCAGAAAGTTGCGCTGAACAACATGTTTCCAAAAAGAAAGAATGGCTTTTGCTACTGTAATGTGGCACATGTCAATCATGCTTATACACAACTGATATGTTTCTAGTTGAGAAGAATATGATTACATATGTATGTAAATATATACCTATTGCCATGGACATTCCCCAAATTCTCTAAAGATAATAAGCTGACCCTTCTGGGTGGCAGAGTTGATTCCTTTCAGAGAACCAAAGAACCAAGCCAGGCAACAACCAGTCCTCTGAGCTTTCTGCGATTTAACACAACATCCTGTGGATGTTTGTCTTTCTGTTGGTAAATATAAAAAAGCTTTCAATAAGTATTAGTAAGATAAAATGTCGATTGGTTTACTTATTGTATAAAATTTAAGCATTTTCAGATATTTATAGGCTATATATACCTGTTTATTATATATGCATATATTACATATGCAATGTATGTATGTATAATATATGTAGTATATATTATATAATATATACAGAGAGGTGTATATATTATATAATATATACAGAGAGGTGTATATATTATAGATTACATATATAGAGATAGAAAAGTATTCTCCAAAATTCAAATATAGCCAGAGATTAAGTAGAGATTTACAAAAAACAAGTTTTAAAGTGATAACACACTTTCTAAGACAGGAATCAACTAATTCATCTCAAATCAAAGTTGTGTAAGGACATGGCCGCTCTGTTGCAGAAGGCATATAGGGACAGGGTCACACTGGGCAGGAAGTGAACCATCTTTGCAAATCAATGTTAATGTTTCCCAGAATTAAACTCAGCCTGTTTAATTAGGTTAAGATTTAGTGAAATCTGGAGAGGCAGGGTCAACATCAAGAACAGTTGCAAAAACAGTGTTCTTTTGAAGTTGGGGTTTTTTATCTCTAGGGCAAAGGGCAGGGCCAACTTTTTAATTCTTCAACAACTGACCAGACTATACTAAGTACTTGGCTGCAGGGTCTAATGTGGGCCCTACTGGGTAGGATGTTATGACATATCCACATCAGGAGTATATTTGTCTTCTCACAGAGGGGACTATATCTAAAAATACAGTCCTCTCCTTTACTCATGGCTTAGAATACCCACACCTCCCACTGGGAACAGAAGAGCAACTGTTGTTTATAGGTAGCCTAAGATGTTACAAGAGGACTTGAACCAAATGTGGCTGAATTATCCTTTTGGAGTTCAAGAAATTGAGGCACATTTAGGAATCTTCCCTCCATAGTCACGCAGGCAGATGCGGAATACACACCTGCACAGATGTGCACACACACACACAGTATCAATATGATAGTATTTAAGGATCCAGCACCGTATTGCTGTGGGTTAAGCTTCTATCTGCAATGCTGGCATCCCATATTGGCTCTGATTCAAGTTCTGGCTGCTCCATTTAAGATCCAGCTCACTACTATCATGCCAGGGAAAGCAGCAAATGTGGCCCAAATGGTTGGTTCTTATTACTCTCATGGGAGACCTAGACGGAATATAGGATCCTGGCTTTGCCTGACCCAGCCCCAGCCTTTGTGGCCATTTGGGGAGTGGACAAATGAATGGAAGATTTCTCTCTCCCTCTTTTCTCTTTCTTTCTTACTGTCTCTTCTCTCTCTGTCTTCCAAATAAATAAATATATATTTTTGAAAAGATAATATGATTGCAGGATGGTATTTGGAGTTATATCAGTAACTTTGAGGGCAAACTTTGTTGCCAATAATTCTACAAAGAGCTAAGGAGTCACCATGAGACACTGAGTCCATGGTATGCCTGTGTGGTGGGGAGTAGTGCCTAGCTCAAACTGCTGCTGAATGGTCTTGATTTCTTCTCTTTTGCTACATAATTTACTTCAAATCCTTTCCTAGACTACAGAGTAGGTAGTCTCTACTGTCTAGTCTTCCAAGAAATGGAGATCTAGTTCCTGACAAAATGGTGAATGAGACTAAAAAAAGGGAAACTATCCTGAGTGGAGCTTTCCACCACCTAAAGTACCAGGCTTTTCATGACACAGCTTTGTTCCCTAAGGACAAAAGTCCTTCTGTTAAGTGAATGAATGGATAAATGAGTGAATATAAGAATGAATGAATACATCATTAAGTGAACTAATTTCATTTGTTTGTTGTTTTTCTATAAGTTTTCAGTTTAGCAGGTGGGAGAAAAGGATGGTTGCATATTAAAATATCATATTGAATTTTCAACTGTACAGATGGCTTTGTTGGCCTTTGGTTTTGTGATTAAACTGATAAGAATAGACACTACATTTGGTTTTGGCCTTTTGAGAAGCCACTTCGGTTTTGTGATAAAGGAGCATTAGGTGCCTTTATGTCCTGAAGGTGGGAGTCCATCTCCCACGTTCCCACTGCCTTCAAACCATGCTGAGTCGGCCCCAGAGAATCCAGACCCTTCTGGCCCGAGGCTAGTCACTACCCTGGCCCCATCACCAGCAGTTACCAACAGGCAACCAAGAGGGAACACATCTGGATATGGTTTAATCCCTTCCAAATTGAAATGCAGCCTAATAAAATAGGCACATTAAAATGCTGTTTAATTAATATGAGTTTTTTTTTAAATTGCATTTGAGTTGTAACTATCACCTTCACTTGCCAGTCCTATAATTCCACACATGGCAATATCTTATTTAATATACACTGTTAAGAAGAGGATATCTCTCAGAAGTAGTTAAAAAAAAAAAGCCAAAATTATGGCATGTGGTCAAATAGTACTGAGCGGCCTTTGTGATATCCAAAGGCTGAAGAAGCATTTACTTAAACAGGAGGCTATTTTTGCCCTAATGATTTATATTCTGTTTAGTTACTTAGTAAATATTCTTAACTTTCTGGTCCTGTTAATACAAAAGAAAAGAAAAAATAACACAAAATCTATCTACATTATGGTTTATAAAGATAAAAGCTTTGTGTATATTTTTCCACTACTGTAACTATCACAGAACAAAATTAATGAGATTTTTCAGTCATAAACTGATATTCCTGCCTGCTGTCTTTTCAGAGATAGCATTAATACTTAATTACCATTTCACCAAAACTTACAAAGAAGTTTTTTAGATCTGTTCACATCTGAAATTGGCTAGGGTGAACTCATTATATTTAACCCATACTTTATTACTATTATTAAAGCTTTATTTATTTTTATTGGAAAGTCAAATATACAGAGAGAAGGAGACACAGAGAGAAAGATCTTCCAACTGCTGGTTCACTCCCCAAGTAGTTGCATAGCCAGAGCTGAGCCTGTCCGAAGCCAGGAACCAGGAGCTTCTTCTGGGTCTCCTATGTGGATGCTGGGTCCCAAGGCTTTGGGCCATCCTCCACTGCCTTCCCAGGCTACAACCAGGGAGGTGGACGGGAAATGGAGTAGTTGCGACATGAACTGGCACCCACATGGGATCCAAGTACATGAAAGGTGAGGATTAAGCCATTGTCATAGTGCCGGGCCTTTAACCCATAATTGAAAACAATAAAAAATAAATGTTTTAGTCTAAAGAATGATGTTTTTTTGCCATGGCAAATCTCTGGAATTTCAAAGGGAAAAGTACAGATCATGTGAATACTTTCTCTTCATGTTATTCTTCCAGATTTCATTTGAAGGGGTAGAAGAGGCCGGCCTAGAAAGAATGGAGTATACGAAATCCAGTGGATTTTTTTTTCTTGGCAGGCTTAGAGGGGAGGGTTGGAAAAATCTACATTTAGTCTTAATCTCCCTGAGCTAGCAGCAACAATCAAAGATCAGACATATAGAATTCTAAAACTAATGAGCTGTAAAGGGATCTTTGAGCTTGCTTAACTGGTACATTTTACAGATGAAGCAAAACGAGGTGAAGTGAGTTCTGAGAAGGAAACCCGCCCAGAGGAGCTACGTTCCCTAACTTCAAGTATTTTCCCTTTACCCCAGGTATCCTTGGGGATCCAGTTCCATGTCTTGTAGAGAAGGCAAGGAGGAGCCCATCAGAAATGATGATATGTCACTCCAAGGAAGGCTATCCAGAAATAGGCATGTTTCCACAGGAACTCTGAGCAGAGAAGCAACAAGGAATCAAAGGGGAGAGAGACCTCTTCAATATCCTCACCGGGGAATTTCATTTTACTTAATGTGATTTGGATTTTAGTCTTACAGAATCTTCAGGGACCAAGAAGCTTAGATACCACTACCAGAAAGAAAGCCCTGAGGAGGGTGTCAGATTGACAAGATGGTAGAGTGACTAAGGGATACCCTTAAAGAAATAATAATTAGTTGGTACTTTCTAGCTGACACATGAGATGTGGCTGATGTTCATTAAGATGTGTTTTTTAAAAGATTTATTTAGTTTTATTGGAAAGTCAGATATACAGAGAGGAGGAGAGACAGAGGAAGATCTTGCGTCCATTGATTCACTCCCCAAGTGAGCCGCAACGACCAGAGCTGTGCTGATCAGAAACCAGCAGACCAGAGCCTCTTCCGGGTCTCCCACGTGGGTGCAGGGTCCCAAGGCTTCAGGCTATGCTCAACTGCTTTATCCCGGGCCATAAGCAAGGAGCTGGTTGGGAAGTAGGGCCACCAGGATTGGAACCAGAGCCCATACGGGATCCCAGTGCATTCAAAGCGAGGACTTGAGGCACTAGGTGTCCTTGCCAAGTCCTAAAATGTGTTTTTATTGAAGCAATATGTTTTCCTGATTGATTTATTCATTCAGCAAACATGTTTTGAGCACTTGATGTGTGTATTTGAGGGCTGCATCCACTCAGAAGAGTGAAGGAGACAAAGTCAAGCATGTTTTAGAAAGGGCATGCACGTAAGGAAAGGATGTGAGAGTGGTGAAGCAGCAAGAGGAGGGGGCAGGAAGGCTAAGACGAACTGGACTTGGGATGCCAAGACGATTTTGATAGTGGGGTGGGAGACGAAAGGTGTGTGTGAGATCAAAATGACGTGGTTGTAGGTGGCATACATATGTGAGTCAACATGAGGGAGATTAAAGTATGCAGTCAGGTCAAGGTGAGCTGCTTCTCCTAAAGGCTTCTGAAGATTCCTTCAGTGATGGGAAGGTAGACGGGACAGGTGGATGCTTGAGTAGGTTGGAGCAGCATATGGAAGACCCTAAGTGTTGGTCAGGACATCAGCTTGCTTGGGTAGGCACGAGAGACTGCCACTGATTCCTGAGCAAGGAATGACAAAGCCCAGGGCATGTGGGCAGGAGAGGGGAAGAACTAAAGACAGCAACCATGATTAGGAAGTTACTGCAATAGCCTAGTTAATGAACTATTTCTAGAACCAGGATGGTGGCACTGGGAAAGGGCATGATAGGTAACTGATCTTTCTGTCTGACTGACAGCGAAGGGGAATAATCTTCTTCCATTACTCAGAGGCACTCAATGCCCAGGAAGCCATGCCCGTTGTCATAAGAGAACACAGGATACCTATGGCGGTATAATTTAATTCTCACAGCTGCTAAGGAAGGGGGTCCTTAGCCCTTGTATAACTCCATGTCCATCTCAAAAACATAATTTTCCATCAGCAGGGAGAAAAAAAGTGACAACTGTGTCCTAACCTATCCTCACAAGGAACTACCTACTGTGAAAACTACTCACACAAAGGGAGAAAAAAGGTCAAATTAGAAAGTTACCGCTTATAACATTTCATTGCATTCATGTGGAACAATTTATGCTTTGTCAAGCCCTTTCCCACTTATTTTCTCATTTTCCCTAAAGCAGTCCTTGAGGTATTAAGGCTGGGGATGACTGGCCTCATTGTCTAGAAGAGATTCCATCTTTGCCCAAGGGTACACAGCATATACACAGCACACAGACCAGCATCTGCTAACTCTTCCTTTCCAGGACTATAATCACTGCATCTTGCGACTCTAGCTCTGTGGTCAGCTAAAGGTAAGAGATGTGAACTTGAGAGGACTTAAAATATATGTTGGCTGGATGAGACCTGAGTGCTGTGAAAACCCAGGCAGAGGAGCACAAAAAGTCTGCCCAGAAAATGTCCTCCACCAAACGAAACACAACCCAGAGGTCGTCTGGGATTCCATTGCTGCTTTCGGGTTAGGAACTGTTTATTTTTACTTCTTGGCACAAACCATTTATTCCTGTCCCTGCCTCTTCTTGTCTCCCCTCTGTCTCCTTTTCCTGTCAGCCATGGCCCACCTCTGCACAAGCATATGTCTTGACATTGAACTCCAGCACTTTCAAACACATCCCGCTCTAACTGGCTCAGTCTCCCGCAGGTGGCACAATTTAAAATGGATACCAAAGCAGCATATCCTACCAAGCCCAGTCTTTGAATTGCTTACCCTGTATCTTAAAAGAGCCAGAAATACAATAGCCACAATTCACTGACACACAAAAAAATTAATACAAAATGAGAGATCTTTCAAGTGGCATTTTCCAGCTTAGTCTTGTGGTGGGCTTATGCAATCAGATATAATTGTCTGCACATGTTTGGTTGCAGTAGTTCACAAATGATTCCCAGCCTACTAGATGACGTCAGGAGGGTCAGTGTTGACACACCACAGGCAAGCCAGTCTGAATGCTGTTTTTTTTTTTTTTTTTAAATGCTGCCCGATTTGGGAAGAACTGTCAGCCTATTTCCTGCCTGGTCACGTGGACATCCTGCAGCCCCCCTTTACAGTAGGACCTTGTTCTGGTCCCCACACTGATGCACTCCACATGCTTCTCCTGTACTTAGGCACAGAACAAAGCTTTCTCTGAAAAAAAAATTATACATATATATATACACTCCGCATTTCAAAAAGATTCAGGAAATCTGCAAAACTTTCCATGGAAAAAATCTATCTTACATCTCAAAAAGATTTAAAGTACATAAACGTATGCTTAATTGAACACCCTTACCTCCCTACTACTGCCACACACACACACACACACACACACACACACCTGCTTCATTCACTTGAAATTGAATTCCATACACTTCCCCACCATCATATCTTGTATTTTTCTAAACATGTATTTTTTAATGTTTTTTTCTAAAACGGCAAGTCAGTCATTAGCACAATAATAATAATTAATATAGGCACAAACAGAAGGTGAAAACACTGCCTCTCTGTCCTAAAAATCTTTCCTAGAAGGCAACAGAACTGAGCAGAATATCTTTACCAGCATCAGTTCTGATTACAAGGGATTCTGTCCAAAGACCACCATATACAGAAATTCCAATTGTAAAGGGCCACGTCACCAAAAACAATGTCTGGTGCCTAATTCCCTTCTGCCAAATCCTAACCAAGTAGCTATCCAATCCATAATTGGATTCTCCAGTGCTGGGAATTCCTGGCTTCCAAAGACAGCCAATTCCTTTTTCAGAGGATTCTGACTCTGAGAAAGGCTCATTAAATATTGAAGCGAAATGTATCTCTCTGCAACTTCTCAGAGATTGTCTCCTCTCCACTCTACATCATTCCTGCTGAGTCAACCTCTTCTTCCTGATGATAGTATGTACGACACCATTCAGTAACACCCACAGGCTCTCTCGTCTGGAGGAAGAATGCTTAATTCTTTCGACCAGTTCTCTTCTGATGAAACAGTTGGTATCCTCTTTACTGTTTCCAAGCTGACCAGAATCAGATGCGCTTTGAGCAGTGTGGAGTTGAGGAGCCCATCAGCTGCTTTGGTGCGTGCATTCTACATCAATATGTGTAGACTAACTTGATACTAATAAACCATTCTTCCCCCCTCCCCAGCTTCCTCATTTCACTTTAGTTATAACAACAGAAATAAACATTTAAAAAAAATGACCACCACCAACCAATCCCAGCACTCATCAATAGATCAAAGTCAATAGTTCTTCCGGAGCCCCCTGGAACCTGAAAAAGCCAAGAAACCACCCCAATCAGAATAGTCTTCTTTTCCAGGCTGCCCTCTTGTCCTAGCTTGCTGTCATCGCCGCTGAGATAGCAGACGATTGATCTGAGAAATCAAGTTGGATTGCTGTCCCAAATCTACACTCGGTTCTCCTTGTGTCTGTCTGATCGATTTCACTCTGTGCGACACAGCTTGTCGCTATGAATTTTCATGCTAGTCAGGAGCCGCCAGCACACCCAAGAACAAGTACAAGACGGTCTGCGCCCTCCCCGCCTTTTCAACACACCCAGTCTCCATCTTAATTTTTTTTTTTCTTTAATCACTCATAGAAAGACTGGAACAAGGATTTGTTTTAGATCGCAGCACTGGGTGCAAGAGATTTTGGTCCCTGCTTTTCCTCCCCATATAGTCCAGCCCGAGTTTGTGGTGATATTTCCTTCGACTGTTGTACTAGGTGTCACCTGTTTAGCAGCTCCTCTCAGCTGAACGCATGTGGCCGCAGGTGCCATGCAAACACTGATTGTGTCTGACAGCCCTAGACGCCAGCTGCCTGCATGAAGCCTGCCCAGTTGCCACTTTTTTGTGGGTAGAACACTGCCGATGGCATGACCGCGACAGAAACAAGAAAGTAGGGTACCGTAAAGCTAAGACAAGTCCTACTAAGTGGTATCCTGGACCCTATGGCTTTGAAATAATTGGTAGTGATAGAATAAAAACAAAGAGGAGGGGGAGCCTTGTTTTCTTACACTGATGCCCTGCGGACTGTACATCTGACTGGCTGCGAGTCCGTCACTGTATCCTCCTGTCTGGCTGATAACATGGCGAAGGGTATCCACCTAAACAGATGAACAACAGAGAGGAAATTAGTCAGGGACATGCAGGGAAAGGGCGGCAGATCATCATCTTACAGGCTACCATTTGGGCATGGCCAATTAATGCAATCATCCTGGAGACGAATAGTTTAGGAACAGTCCAGCAGATGGAGGCTAGGTCTTCTCTGTATGTCAAGTCCATTATCAGTTAAGACAATACCTTGCTTAAAAAAAAAAAAAAGCTGGGATTCCCAACACTGAAGTTCATTTAACAAACTGGCATGAAATGTCAGGGAATGGGTTACAGAGGAGGTTAAAGGTCAGGAGGTGTAGCCATTTCTCCTTCTTCCCTCTAGGTCATTCTGCTAGCTTCTCCTCTGCTATGTAACCAATCAAAGCCAGGGTCTGGTATAAAAGACATTTGGGCCACCACCTCACAGGCAGAATAGCATGTGACTAAAATCCTTTTATGAGAACTTAAATGGCAGCTAGCTCAGTTATTTGACCAAAGTCATACCACCTCCTCAAACTGGTTTACAAGCATAGTTTCCTGAGAAAAGGGCTGAACCACTGGCCAGGGGTTCTATGTCAGGAATATCATGTTTCTTGTTTCACTTGCATGGTAGGATATTGGATTGACACAGCCCAAAACTTCCCGAATAAACCCATATAAGAGCACATGTCTTGACTTTCACATCGTGCTTCATGCTGATACAGTTGAGTATCTTCCTGAGGTGACATGAAGGTGACCAATCCACTAAACAGCTCTGAGGTTTGATATACATGACTTTATTTCTGCCTCTCCAACACAAATGTATGCTCATCATCAGAAGCCCAAGTCCCTGGATCTTAAGCATGACTAAGAAGATGAGTTTAGTCAAGCCAGCTGGGTGTTTCTAAAGCTTGAAATGGAAACAGGAGATATTGATGTGTTTGACCGCTCATTAATTACCCCCTTGTTTGGCAAAAGTTGAATTTGAAGAGCCAACAAATGAGAGTGAGACTTGCAAATGGCGACAATGGATTGCACTCCTTCTCTATTTCTCTTTAGTGAAGTAAGATCACGCGGGTTCCACTTGTTGAGTCTGCCTTGGTAACCTTATCCTTGTACTTGCCACTCTTCTCCTACCTTCCTCCTAGTGTGACTGACAAGCCAGAGCCAAATGCATTCACAAAGTGTGGACAAGATTCCCCATGACAATGGTGTCTTATGGCTGTTTCGGTTTGGTTTGGTTTGGTTTGGTTGAGGATGAGGTTTTGGTTCTGATCTCTCTCCCTACAGAGAAGCAGCAAGTGCCAATACGACTGAGGGCTCTTGGACTCTAGAGCATTCACCTGGCGGCATATTGGCTGGGTCCCTACCTGTGATTGCACGTTGGCTCCAACCTGGGCCCCTTGGTAAGAATCCCCATTGAGTGACTGCACGCTCATGAACAAATCTCCAGAGTTTGACATGTTAAAAGAACTGGAAGAACCTGGAAAGGAAAGAGTGAGGCACCTGAATCACAGAAAGGAAAAGGCTTGACCCCTGAAAACAACAGCCAAGAGGAAGAACAACATGCAAAGCAACCTCCCCCCAAACAAGAACCAAAATAAAAATAACAACAATAGAGTCTGGTTAGTAGCATGAAGAACAGAGCAAGCAATACAGGGTGCAACTTTTCAGGTTATGTGAAGCCACATCTTACTACAAAATTGCCATTAGGACTGCTTCAAGCTGAGAAAGAAAACGCTTAGTCTTCTCAACTTTGGATGGAAGACAGTCTGCAGACCTAGGGTCTTGCTTTCCTGCTAGACTCTAAAATGCTAGAGTTGGCTGGGGGACCGCAAACAAAGAATAAGGACTGGTCAGTGATCCCTCTCCAATACGATGGAGTACCATCTGACTATGCTATTGTCTCCTTTCACACGGGGAACAGGGTCTGGGAAGGGAGGGTGTGGAAGCAATGCTACATTTGGGCTGATCCTGAGATACAGGTCCGGAGACACTCCTGATTTCTAGGAAGAAGGTGAAGTAACTTTCAGGGTAACAGACAGCCCAACGAGCCTTGAGGTCCACAATGCTACATTAGCCTCATCTCTCCTTCCTTGCTAACCTGTTGTTCAGAATGCAAGAGCGAGACACTGAGTAATGGGCCAGAATCCTCAAGCACGTATGAACGTGAGGCTTCACCCAGAGAGTTGACCTTTAGGTTCACCCTGGTACCATGCAAAATCCACTGGCTCCACTGTGATGAACCCAGCCCTCAAACTAAGCACAAGGGCTCACAGAAGTGGATATTATTCTGAAGTTATCGTGCAGCTCAGTGCATTAGGAAAGAAAGCTCAACGTGCAAGATTTAGTTAAAACATGACGTTAGCCTGGAAAAGGAGACCTTAGGGACCCAGGTCAGTTGCATTTTATTACTTCCAACCCCATGTTGCTCAAATTGCACTCTTGCCCTCATATTCTGAGACAGCCATCGTCAGTGCGGAATTGCCCAACAATGATTCATGCCTCAGCTCTGATGGTCTTTCTTTTCTGCTAAGACGAAGAAAATTTTTTGAGCTCTGCTAAAGAGTTGTCCTACATGGAGAGCTGCTTGCAGCTAAGCAGAGTGGAAGACTTTTCTCTCCCATAGAAGGGACCACTTAAACGTGATGAATGCCCATCTCTGCCACTATTCTCTGTGCTTCCAATGTGTTCAAACTCCAACAGCAGGAGCTGTGTGGAAGGACTGGATAACCTGTAAAACTTGGGGACAACCACAAGTTCAGAAAAGCCTCCATTTTTCTTTACTCTGTGGGATGTTTATCCACATGCAAGGAACTAACCACTAAGCAACATAAGCTGCCCTTCCATCTAGATCCATGCTCAGCCCTTCTCTCCTTGGAGGAAGGAAATGTTTTCTTGGGGGAGGGGGCAAATACAGGATTGTGATGTTTCCAAAGTTCTGCAAAATTTCTTTGCCTCATCTGGCACACATTTCTTTGTTGACCTTTTGTGAAAGGAATTAGAAAATACGGGTCTTAGCAAAACAGATGAGGCGTGTCAGTGGGGTGAATGCTTTGGCCAGTAACTTCCTGTAACATATCCTTGAAATTGTCCTCCCCTGTCTATGAACAAAGTGCCACGTAGCATAGATTCCATTGTCATGCCAAGATACGCCACATCCAGGCCTTCATGCTCTAGTCATATCAATCTCAAGTCTTTTTCTGTAATCATGGAGATCTAACTTAAAAACGAAGGCCTTTGTCATGTTGCAATATAAGCTTACATTTAGACATCATCAGAACCATGACGAGCCAGCTCCAAGAACCCAAATGACAATGATTTCCATGTCATCAGACCTTCTCTCCCTCAAGCCCTCAAGAGTGTTCAGTTTGCAGCTAAGGTATTCTGTCTCCCTCTAAATCACATGCCCTGTAATAAACACATAACCTGTATGTGTGGCTGATGGCTTACTGGAAATTAGCACACAAACTGAGAAGCGGGACAAAGTCCCCAGGGACTATACTGCTTCCAAGCAACATGGCACCCATGGAACCATGAAGGCATGGAATGTGCCATTTACAAGATACACACTGCAACTGACACAGATGACTTAAAAAAATATATGTGCATAGATAAATTGTAAATATGTCTGGCTGCCTAATATACACAGATAAATATGCGCATATAAATGCACTTCATGTACAAATGCATTTGTATCAGAGCAGTAATTGCAGAAATAGTCTCCTGAGCTCGTGGCTGTGCTGTCTCAGCACCGCATTGACTCTGTACACCCACATACAACAATCCCAAGGCTGCCGACTCATAAATATCTAGAGGCAGCTATCGCACTCCGGGAAGAGATCAGGTGGCACCAATGCCACATTAGAGCAGACAAAAGTCTGCCCAAAAATCTAAATGATGAGGGGAGTAGATGTTCCTTATTCAGCGTTGAAAGTTGGGAAAAAAACTAAAAAGATCACCTCCCGAGAAACACATAATCCTTAGACAAACAGTGAATGGTCTTCCTTGGAGGTGCTGGGGGATTCTCAAAGAGCTGAAACACAATCACTGGGCTTGCCAAGAAAGACTTTCAACAATCTTACCTGCAAATTGTTTTGAAGTAATCAGCAATTATTAGAAGCACATTTTAAAATGTGCTTATATATTGAAAGGTCCTGAATTTGGCTTGGGAAGGGAGGCCAGCAGCTCACTGAAACTTTCATGCAAACTTTCAGGGCATGTACAGAGTTAACTCTGCACTCAAGTCAACATAGATGACATGATGTGTCCCTATGAGTCTAACCCATCTGCCTGGGCTGACACCATGATGTGGAAATGAGTCAACATCTGCTTTCACAAGACAATTTCCTGGGACTGAGTTCTACTCTAAAGAATCTTCAGGAGACTTATTTCTCCAGGAAAGGAAAAAAAAAAAATCAAGTTCATAATCTGAAAAGCAAATTGGAATGAGAAAAAATGGTAATAAACCTCGAGCAGGGCTTCTCAATCTTTCTAGTGACATCTTCAGCTGGCCTTTACCACGGGGGATTTATACATTGTGGCATGGTTAGCCACATCCCTGATCTCCACCTTCCAGATGCCAGGTGCATCCTCCTTCTAAAATTATGACAACCAAAAACATCTCTAGACTTTATGGAATGTCTCTTGAGATGCAAAGTCACCTTACCTGAGAACCAACAGCTTTGAACATCTTTCCTCTTAAAGAGTCCAAGTGTTGGTTTTAACATGTGTGCATTATTTCTAACAGCAGGTACGGGAAGTAGCTGCATGTCAAAAATGGCCTCCAATCCCTTAGGTTTAGGATTCAAGACCTCCAATAGATTCTGTGGCCAGCTTGGTGTGACCGGACTCCCTCTGTCATTTGAAGGCGTGAAGGCTAGACCCCCTCCTCTGAATGTACCTGTAATTACGTTCTTCCTTGTTTCTGTAGTTCCCTTTTCAAACTACAACATTTGTTGTTACTGTCTACTTGGGGGGCAGAATAAAAAAGAAAGGGTTGCTGAACTCATGTGGACTCCCTCCCATAGTACACATGACAGGGTTCTACAGTCCCAACTCTAGAAGGAATGGCTTCCTTTTTTCACAGAAAAATAAAGGAGAAGAAAGAATATGTAAGCAAAGATAATTTTTAAAAATTAATAAGTGTTTCTGTGGATTTACCAAGTGGTCAGTCAGCTTTTCTGTATATAAAAGTTTCTTTCAGGGAGCTGGAGTCAGGGTTTTAACATTAAACATTCCCATCAGTCCTGAACAAAGCCAAACTTCCTATTCAGTGTCACAGGATTATGGGCAGGTTGCTGCTAACTAAAACAGTGTGACAGGAAGAAACCTCCAGCTAAACTGGCTGTTCTCCTTGATGTGCACACATACACAGTTAAGCAAAAGACTTCATATCTGAGGGTCCTGTGATCTCTTAGCTAATCACAGAACCCGATAAAATAGCAAGGCTGATAATGTGCCTTGGCAAACATCTGTAATGCACAAACTAATTTCTTCTTTCTTGGATGTTAAAATGTTCTCCAGATGATAGGCCAAATTCCAGAAAGGGATTCACTTTTCCGAGATCTTAATCTTTGCTTTTGGGCCCGGCACAGTGACCTAGCGGCTAAAGTCCTCGCCTTGAAAGCCCCGGGATCCCATATGGGCGCCGGTTCTAATCCCAGAAGCTCCACTTCCCATCCAGCTCCCTGTTTGTGGCCTGGGAAAGCAGTCGAGGACGGCCCAATGCATTGGGACACTGCACCCGCGTGGGAGACCCGGAAGAGGTTCCAGGTTCCCGGCATCGGATCGGCGCACATCGGCCTGTTGCGGCTCACTTGGGGAGTGAAAACATCGGATGGAAGATCTTCCTCTCTGTCTCTCCTCCTCTCTGTATATCTGGCTGTAATAAAATGAATAAATCTTTAAAAAATCTTTGCTTTTTATAATCTTAGCAAAAACAGGCAATGGAGAATGTATCATTCTAGATCCCTCCAGAATTATGGAGCCAGGGTTCTAAATGTTGCTTCCATCAGTCTTCGCCTGCTTTTTTAAAAACCCAATTTTCTCTTCTTCACCTTTGACCTATGCATTTTGTCCAACTCTGCTGGCATATACTATGAAGCAGGTTTAATATCTCTGAATGGTTTGCTAATCCCCCATAGTTCCTAGGTCCTAGGTATTTTTATTTTTAATGAATTGGACTTTAAAAATGAGACAAGGCAAATACAAACAAACAGGAAAGCTTAGAAGTAGCACTTTTGCTTTTTCTCTTTAAAATTTGTTTGTTTGTTTGAAATTCAGAGCGACAGACAGCGCTATTTTCCACCTGCTGGTTCATTCCCTAAACAGCCACAATCATCAGGACTGGGCTATGTGCTGAAGCCAGGAGTTTCATCCTTGTCTCTCATCAGCTGCGTTCTCAGGCCACTAGTAGGGAAATGGATCCAAAGTGAAGCAGCTGGGTCTCGAACCAGCACCCATACGGATGTCAGCATCACAGGTACCACGTCACATCACTGGACCCCAGCAGTGAACTAATTAAAGGGAGCGGTGTACTGCTCTCTACAAATAAGCCTGTAGAAAGAGAAGGGTTTACTTGACTATTATCTTCTTTGCAGTGGACATCAGTACTTCTACTTCGTGAAGCTTCTGACAGAAGCTATTGTTTCAGTTTTGAGGAAATAAAAAGTTTCCGCCGTCTGGTGGTGTCCTGCAGCAGGTTAAGGGACAAGCACACCGACACCAGAGGGTCTGGTTCCAATCTTTGCTACTTTGTCTCTGATACAGCTTCTCATTAAAGCACGGGAAGTGGTATATGACCGCCTATTGGGGCCACTGCAACCCAAGTGGAAGACTTGGACTGAGTTTGGCATAGCTCAACCCTGCCTGTTAGGGTCATTTGGGGAGTGAAACAGTAAATAGAAGATCTTTTCTCTCTCTTGTTTCTTCTCTATTATTTTGTCTTTCAGATAAATGAATGAATGGATAAATAAATAAATAAACAAAATTCCTTGGTTTCAAAACTTTAGACTTAAAGCTCTGACAAAATGCACTTTAACATACAAACATGTTACTTAAAACCTGGTGTTGTGATGACTATTTTATCCTGTGAAAGCCCTGGACAACCAGTACCCAGCCAAATAAGTATCCTATGTGAAAAGCTGTAATATTTCAAAGTCCTTATTTTATCTGTGCAATGATTTGGGCTGTGTTAAGAGCAGAAGAAAATAAAGAAAAGCCCATTTGTAACTTTTCATGTTATATCTTTCAAAATTCCATGCTATTACACATGTACCATAGTATTTTCTTTTGTCTCTAATTTAGACAAAAGCACTACAAAGCACTACTTTGCATATTATTTCCAACAACTTAGGTTCACCTGGAAGACTAACCTCATATTTTCCATAATAATTTACTTTGTGCTCAGAATAGTTGCATGAAGTTTAAGCCAGCAGAAAAACTCTAAGGAGAACTCCAATCATGGACTGACACTCCATAACAGGCAACACAATTCTTACACACAGAGAAGGGGGCTAAAATGCTTACTTTTCTCTTTTTAAAGGCTTTTGGAAAGAATAAATAGTTACTGATTTGGTAATGAAGGGAGTCCACAGGGCCCTTCTAAGGACTAGTCATAAGTCATGCTAGGCCATCTGTGATGCAGATATAGCACGGACAGGAAGAAGTCATTTTGATATCTGTTCTGCATTATGATAACCTTTGCAGGAGTGCTGAGTGCATTTTTGCTAATGTTGACAGAACTGTACTTCTTCCAAAGAGACAAGTGGAAATGTCTGCTAGCAGTGCAATTCAACTTGTGTTTGGGGGGCTGAAATGCTTAATAACTGACCAGATGGGGAAGAAGGAAACTCTGGCTATTGAACCTGCTAACCTTGATCCTTCGTCAAACACAACATGATGGGGATAGAACAAAACAAACAACAAAACCCTCAGAAAGCAAATATGCTTCTCATAGTAACCCAATTTGCAGTGATGGGAAAAATAAAACTGGATTGAATTCTACTTTGTCTCACCATATCCATTTTGAAAGCCCAAGCCACTCTTTATGCATGATTCCATTTAAACAAAAGAAAACCATGATGGGGCAGCTCGTGGTTTGAACAACCTAATGATAACAACTTAGTGCATTTAAACGCTCGCGAAAAACATCGCTGTGGAGTGCTATGTGTCTGCAATAACAAGTCGCCATAACGGTGAAAGAGAAGTTGCCTTAATGCATAAGGCAGTTTCAGATACAACATATTCAAAGAACTGTGAAACTAGTTTTAGTCACGCTGTGACCAATCAGTTCATTCTGTGACTCTTTAAAACTGAAATCCTTGGTTTTATTAGAGATGTGCACCCCAGTCAACATCAATGCATCTTGCTCATTATGGGTAAAGAATATCTGATATCAAGCTTATGTAACAAGGAAATATTTCTACTTTTCTCTTACAAAAAATGAGTATCAACATGCCCTGCATACCATATGAACGCTAAAGTTCTATTTTATGCATTACTGACCATTTTTTTTGCCTAGGGAAACCCACAACTGTTGGCACAAGGCACACTCAGACATATATCACGTTAGCCAAAATTTGAAAATCGTGACTCAATGAACATTTATGGAAATAAAGTTTAGAACACAGCACAGAACCAATAAAATAACATGATAATTGGGAACCTGAATAATTCCAGATAATTACTGGAAATTTTCCTTAGAGTTTCATACAAAAACCCAAGCAAATAAAACAATACAGAACAACTGTAAGTAAAAGAAACAGCTCTAGTCTGACTCTGAAGACCAGGGTGCTCTAAATGAGGTATTTCATTGTTAGAAGTGTGAACATTTCTGTAGAGAATGTATACTAACAGGTGACCCAGACGAATGGCAGGGGGAACAAAATAGACAAAGATAAAAACCTTTAAGGAACAGATGAAACTGTGGGACCCCAAACATCACTTTCACTTACTTGCTGATTCTCCAAAAGGAGAATCTAAAGTTTCATTAAAACCATTTTTCTCTGTCCCAACTTATACAGCCATATTAATGCAGACTTCCTGATACTCACCTTATAAACAATGCCGCACACCAGGAATGAACGAAGAACCCCAAAGTGCCAAAGTATACAATCCAGTACGTCAACTGATCACTTAAAACCCAATTAAAATAAAACACCAATACATGAAAAATAATAGAAAAGTAGAGCATAACACTCTTACCCTCCCTTAACTCCCCAAAAAAGCAACAGACAAACGCACCAGCTGAGTTGGGCGTGGAGGGTGAGTTAGCTTGGCTTCCATGGGCTGACACGTTGGTAGCAGTGACAGCTGTTTTGGCAGCATAAATATTGGCTTCCTCTTGAAATTTACCTATGTTCTTCTTGTACCGGATTCGCTTATTTCCAAACCAGTTTGATACCTGTGGTGGTTTAAGAGAAGATCATTAACCTTTTCATCTTTCAGAATCATTTCATCAGAACAAGGGCTTCTGAGGAGGTGACGAGGAGGGCAAGGGGGGGACGGACTTACCTATTTGTTTTTCAGCAACATCAGTGAATACATGTGAAGTCAGACCTTTCAGAGGAGCAGCTATACCACATGAGGCTCCCTTGCTTAACAGTCACACACAGCTCAATCATTTGGGGGAAATTTTTCTATAGCAGGGCTGTCAGCTAATCTAGAATCTTTTTAATTTAGAAGAGGCCTTATAAACATGCTTGCTCCTTTGGTCAAGACACTAAAATAAACCTAGCAATTCATGAGAAATTCCTGTTTCTTATCAATTAAATTTAACTTCATGCAAAGAAAATACACAGATTTTAAAATAGCTGCGTATATATACATATCAACACACAATTGTTTTCAACAATAAACAAATTTTAAAATTTTAGAAGTAATTTTTATATGGATTGAATTCTTAGCTGCATTGTACTATAGACTTTTGGATCAATATAATAGATTTCTGTGAATACTCTTATCTACAAAGGGAAAAGTTTGGTGTTATCTACATAGGGAAAACTGAAGCACACAGCTAATTTCGCCTTCGAATTCCGGGCTTTAAATGTTAGAGCCAATGAACATAATAAGCCTAATTTACTTTCATTTGTTACTTTATTTCCTGCATGTGCCTCACAGCAACTATCTGGTACCCCAGCCCCTGTATGCTAAGGTCTCTGCTGGAGACATGCAGAGACAGTGGAATTCATGTTTCACGCCTGTAATCCCTGCCTAGGGAACAATGCTTTAACCCCACATTCCAGGTGTGATTCCAAAATACAATGTGGTTTTCATATGACTACAAAACAACATTGTGGATTTGGTAAGGGAAGTAGGAACTAATTACATGCACACACCATGGGTTATACATAATTTACATTTGCAGCTAAAATTCTTGTAAACCTGCATTTATCTTCAAATGCATTAGAAAAATTAAAAATGTCTTTTAAGGATAGTCCTCAAAAGGGTAAGCCTTTGTTATAAAAGTCACACTCCACCACTGCACCATTAGCAAATAAGGAAAAAAATTCAATGAGATGATGCTTTATTTATTATAAATATTGGTACCTACAGAAGAAAAAAAAGGAGAGTTGAACGAGCGGACAGAGAGCACATTTGTTTACATTTTACAACCATTGCATATATATTTTCCCTGAAAATTGTGTTTTTCTTGATATAACTTCACTTATGTATATGAATCAACCATAATTACAATTGCTTTTTTTTTCTTTTAATTTGCGAGTGAAATAGGGAGAAAAGAATCAAGACAGATTTTTCTGGAATAACTGATGAGTTGCAAGAAAGAAGAAAGAGTAGTTTAGGGAAAGTTTCAAGGAAGGAAAGAAATGCCTGAGACCTGATTAAACTAATTAGATAGGTGTGGGGAAAAAATGGAAAGGAAGAGAGAAGGTGGAGACTGTATAACGTGGTAGGAATGATTTCTTTCTAAATGAGGCTGGAACTGGTGGCAAAAACAGCAGGTTAGTTGAGGTATCTTCTACATTGTCCACTAGGCAATACCCTGTATCCTGGACAGGGTATGCAATTAAGACTTGCATTAACTAACTGTTCAACGGTCACAGTACTCAAAAGGTACTCCATGGATCCAGGAACTAGGAGAGAGATTTCATAAATCAAATAACCCAAATGCACCTCACGCACTCAAGAGTGAGTCTCTTAAAACCTCACAGTTCACTCTTATCAGAAACACATTCCTCGCTTAGCTTTATTCTATCTTACCATGTTGTTTCTGCCTGGGACTTGTTTGGCCATGAGTGCCGTATGAGCCTTGCATAGCCTTGGTGTGGTTGGCGAAGGGAAAGGTGACACAGTTGGTCAATAATCATTCCAATAGGCAAACTCCTTGTGTCTTCAGTCTCCACAAAGAAGAAACAAGCCATGATTGCGTGTCTCATCTATATCTAACATAGCTTTGCTTCACAAGTGTTGGTTTTACTTTCCATATGGATCATAAATTCTGAATCCCAACCTTTCAGACAACACACTAAAATCATTCTATCCCAAGCAGATTCCATGGCTGAAATTAACTGACTTGTCAGTTAGTGATGTGTCTCAGACCTAGAATCGTTTCTCCAAAAAGCAGCAAATATAAGCAAACATCAATTCTTTTTTTTTTCTGTAAACAATCATTCTAGCCTTGGACAAAAATGGTTATGGTCCTAGGAAAAACTGCTTGGGTTTGACCACTGATATTTTACTTTGTCCAAATTGTCAAAACTTGAAATAACCTTCAGTCAGACCAAGGTACCCACGGTACCCACGGTAGGTCTGGGCTAGAAGGGGGTCTTCACTCTGCCTCATCAGAAAGTGTGTTTTCAACCCACAGCTTGTCAGGGAGTTCCTGACAATCTCTTTATTGAAAACACGCTTTATGGAGTTCTAGATTTTGCCCAGATCTGATTGTGCATAGCTAAACACAGGTAAATGGGATAAAAACCCTGTAGTGAGTAAGAGACGCCAGGATTCAATTTAGGAAAGTACAGATGTTCAGTTCATGCAAACTAGCATTTAATTCATTTGAAAACGTTAAATGAAGTCACTCCTGAGCATGGACTTCTGCACTGCTCTCTGTCTTCCCTCCTTTTAATGGAAATACCAGTATATCTGGTTTCCTTCCATGTAATATAAGTCTGAGTGAGTATTTCTTCATCGGAAATATCAGTATGGTATTTGAGATTCAGATTGAATACAAAGTTTGCCTGGGTCTTGTGAGTATACAAAATGTAAACACCTATACATATTTCTTTCTTCTCTACTTCATATTAATGTCAGAGGCTAGTTCTATAACAATTTTATAAAAGGTGTCTTTCCAACTCAACAGGCACCTGCTATGGTTCTTGCTCAGTGGGGGACAGGGACGTTCAATGACATTTCATGCAACTGTTCCAATATAATCATCGTGACAAGTTAAAATTCCTACACTCCATCAGTTATAGAGGCAGCACATCAAGAGAACACATTTAAGCTCCTTTCATTTAAAAGACTAGAAAATAACAAGTTCGAGTCACTGCTTTAGAAAGCTCTTGCATTAGGCAAAAATGGGGGCTAAGGCGTTGACTAAGGTTGAAGAAACAGCAGGAAAGACACAGACAGTAGCAAGAACGTGTACGCTATCTCACCCATTTGATGCAAGAGTGCTCAGTGAAGAAAACCCCACTGCTGGCTTTATACTCTATCCTATTTGCTCACTTGCTTCTGCAGGTCCATCTTAAGCTTTGCCTGTTGCTCACCTGGAGACCCTGGTATATGTTAGATCAAGTGCTTACCTTGCCATTTCCAGGCTTCAGCTGACGGAGTTCATACGGTATAAACCCAGAACTCCAAGATCCCGTCATGTGGCTCCACCATGGCCAGGCTACACACTGAGCCTTTTGAAGGACCCCTTACCTGGGAGACTGTGATGCCACACTTCTTGGCTAACTCCTCTTTGGCTTCCTCACTGGGGTAAGGGTTGCTGAGATGGGAATAGAAATATTCATTCAGGATTTCTGTTGCCTGCTTGTTGAAATTCCGTCTCTTCCGCCTTCACAAAGAGAAAGGAAATAACAACACACCAGTTCACACAGGTTCTGCTTCCAGGAGAAGATACACTGGTGAGCAAAAGGTGAGCGAAATGCAATTTGTGCAAAAGGGGCTGAATGGCCACATTGCAACTAAAAGTACATCTTTGATATTTTGTGCATTGTCTGAGCACAGGAGACAGAAATGCTAATTAACCAAAATTTGTGTCACCTTGGTTTTGACCCTTGGATCAACTAAGTGCCAGCTGTGTGACACTAGTCACCTTGCAAAGACTCAGTTTCTGCAGCAACAGAATCTTTCTGCCCTCACAGAGTTAGCAGGAAGTAAGGCAGGAGGCAGGCATGGACAACAGTCAGTTCAGTGGTTTGAGTTTTCTTCCAGGCGTTGGGCCTCATCTCTACAGTAACAGATTCTGGTCACTCAGTCTTCACCACTACCAAGGTAGATAGGATTATTCTATTTATTGATGAAGAAACATGTCAGCAGCTCACTTTAGCTGGTAATCACCCAAAGGCACGATCTCTATTCAGCTTTGGCCAACCACAGATTCCAGCCTTAACCCTCTACACACATGGGTTCCCGGAAATCGCACAGGACACCGGAGCTCTGTGTTAAAAAGAAGATATATAATTTCTCCTCTATTCCACTTCCAGGGAAATGTACACAATGTTTTTAACTGGGGAAGAGGACAAGGAACTGAAAATGAGCCTTCTGATTTCTGGGCCTCTTTAGAGGGCAAGAAGTCGCTTTTATCAGTCAGTGCAGATGCTAAGTGGTAAAACAAAACCCTTTAGAAACGATTTCCACATACACGCTTTCAAAAGAAAGAAAACCACTTGGTAAACCGTGACATTTTTTGCCTTTTTTTGAGAAAAAAAAAGTGCTGATTGAATTAATTCAAAGTGAGAATCACTGTATTGCTTCCTGATAGTGAAGGCCTGAGCAACAGCAGTTGCTCAAGGGGAACTCCGGGCTCACTCTCCATGCTGGTTGGTCATGCTGAAAGGTGTGAAGCATTCACACCTTCAAATGAGTTCGATCAGCATGTTTGTCTTTCTTGCTTTTATCAAAAGCCTCTCATTATGGAAAAAATTTCTGGAATATTTCTGGTTATACCAGAATATACATTCTCTCAATGTAGCCAAAAGAAAGCACTGATAGCCATGCTAGACAGGAAATTCAGCTAATACCGTGTTTTCACAGTCCCACTTGGATTAATTAGCACAATAAAGTGCCTGATTTTACCGGATGAACACCATCTGTCCACAGGTATTAACCACATCTGTCCAGATTATGCCAAGCCCAAGTCACTCTCCCAAATCATGCTGAGTTTCTGGGTCATCCAGCATCAAAAACCAGACAGTTTGGATTAAAGAGTTCAACTACAAAGTAGGAGTATGTATTAAAAGCACTTGTGCCATGGGAATTTGAGGAAGATGGCCAAGTGGCTGACCAGTCTCTAGGCTGGTGTTTAGATAACTTTTGGCTTCTCTGCCTGGAGAAGATGCTCTTTTAGGCTCAGGGAGCCTAATTGGGACAGACTCAGTTGTTTGCATGAGCATTACGGTGTGTTTTTTGGGACGCTTCCAACTGAGCTCACAGAAGCCCCCCTGGAATGGGCTGGTGGTGTGGGGATGGTGCAGGCAGCTGTTCCTGCTCTCTTCTCCTCACAATGTACACTCTCCCCCTTTCCCCAGTGTGGTCTCCTCTGCTCCGATGGAATAGCTCACTGTCCCTTGCAGTAGCTGTCTCCAGCCAGGGCCTTTGAAATCCAAGGATGAGCATTTTTCAGAATTTCAAAGAACTTAGTGAAAAAGCACATCTCTTGATAGTAAGACTCTTCAAGTCAACAGCCTTGGATTATAATGTCATCAGCCCAGTGAGTTAACACCTTCAGGAGCCTTGATCATTAGGTGTCCAGGTTTTGAATAAGAAATGTGGGAACTGATGAAATATGACTGGATAAGGTTTTAGGGACAGAAACTACTTGACTCATAGGGCCCATAAATTGTTACGAAAGACTGATGACAGTGAGAAGAGCAGGCATCACAAATATTGTCAACTTCCAGTAGTGTTACCTCCTAACACCTCTCCAAAGAGTCACTGCCCCATTTATTGCTGCACTCAGTAAGCAATAAAACAAACTCTATGTTTACAAAAGAAGTAACACCTTCCAGTCCAATCGCCTGTCTTCTCTGTTGCCTTTATTATTTAATGGCACTACCATGAAAACAGTTCATTGCAGTTGCCAATTTGTTCATTCATTCAAATATTTAAGAATTTAGCATGGCCAGAACCTACGAGTGATTCTTAACTACTCCTAATTTTTTTAAAAATCTGATGATTGGGCTCAAAGCAAAGCCTCTCTTCCATTCTTGCTGTCATTGGTAGCTTGATAACATCATCGAAGAATCTGACTAGCTTAACTAGTACTGTCCAATGAGACCTCTTGCAGCGAGGGAAATGTTTCCAATTGGTGCTTTCTAATATCAGGGCTATTAGCCACATGTGGCTAGTATGCACTTAAAATATGGACAGAGTAAGTGGACAGCTAGCTTTTGAATTTTTATTTAGTTTAACTTAATATTATTTTAATTAATTTAAATTTAAAATTTAATAGCCACATACCAGACAGTACAATTCTAGACTGATATTTTCCAGAACTAATGTCCAGCAGCCATCCTGGACAGAGTACAGCTCCAAAGACAGCAAAAGCCTGGGCTATTTGGAAAACCTCCTGTCTTCCTCTACTCCATAACATACCAAATGGGAATATTTTCCTCTGGATATGTACAGGAAATGTAGGGGTATTTCATGCATGCATCGGATTACCTTGTTTCCAAGTTCATCTCGCCTTTACTAAAATAAGCCCTAAAGTAGTTTTCTTAAACTACAGATCACGTCACTAAGAATCACAAATGTAAATGAAGATATAGAGAATACAGTAGAGTATATTCTGTAGTGATCATTATCATAACTGCCTTTTAACGTGATTACTGTGCACCAGGTATCACACTTGGTCAGTTTCTCTGATTACTTAAATCTTCCTGTTTACAGGACCTCCCCATTTTATAAATAAGCAAACTGAGTCTGTTCTTGAGGGTCACAAAGTCACGAGGGTTTAGCTAGGATTTGGATGATTTCAAACCTTCTGTTGTCACTCCACACTCCCTTCTTCAATGGCTCAGAGTTTCTGCCAGTCAACAGGGCAAACTGAAAAATCTCCACTGCTCCAGTGCATCTGTCTCTTTCCTAATGCCTCATTTCTCCCAGTCCTAAACACTCTCTGTGCAACGTCCCGTGTGCCGCAGAAGGCCCTGCACACCACCCTGTTTGCATCTCTTATGCAGTGGGTCGCAGGTATCCTTAAGCTTCCCCAGCACTGCAGAGCATACCCCTGCAGGAGGGGAGCTACGTCTCCTCCTATGTGAAGCCCTTGTGTCTAACACACAGGGGTACTTCAAAAAAATGTGTGGGAAGGAGAACAAGAAAAGAAGTTTATTTTAGTCCAACGAGGACTTGAAACCCATATATACATAGGGTCTTCAAAATTCTACACAAAGCATTTTTATAAAATTCTGTGGACACATTTCAAAGTCTATTGCAATAAAATGAGCTTATCTTTCAGCTTCATGTTTCCCAAGATTTTTTTTTTAAAGATTTATTATTATTGGAAAGCCGGATATACAGAGAGGAGGAGAGACAGAGAGGAAGATCTTCCATCCGATGTTTCACTCCCCAAGTGAGCCGCAACAGGCCGGTGAGCACCGATTCGATGCCAGGAACCAGGAACCTCTTCCGGGTCTCCCAAACGTGTGCAGGGTCCCAAAGCTTTGGGCCGTCTTCGACTGCTTTCCCAGGCCACAAGCAGGGAGCTGGACGGGAAGTGGAGCTTCTGGGATTAGAACTGACACCCATATGGGATCCCGGCGCGTTCAAGGCGAGGACTTTAGCTGCTAGGCCACGCTGCAGGGCCCATGTTTCCCTAGATTTTTAAAAACTGCTCTCACATAGTAAGCACTTGAATAGGTGATGTGGAAGTGCTGAAGTGGGGAATGTGGAAGTTACCCCTGTTTCACTGTACCCCATGTTATCCCTTGTTATTTGGCATCCTCTGAGAGCCAGTCTTGCCTCACCTCTCCCTCACTTCCGTGGCCTTATAGGAAAGTTGGTGGATGGGTGGATTTAATGTGTAACATGCACAGACTATCCCAGGACACTACGTGCTCTGTGAAGACAGGATCCACATTTATTTGCATTCTCTTCATTTTAGCTGTTCCAGTTGGTAATATGACAGCAGACAGGAGAAATTCAATTAAATAATGAAGTCCAAAGACAGAGCCAGTCTGACAAGATCTTACTGGATATCCTTCCCCTCCCCCACCCCCATCATCTTCCTCTTTTGTAGTTTATTTTATATAACCCTCATTATCACAGAGAAGTACAAAGGTATATTTTTAATCATTTTTTATGTTATTATAGTTATCTTCAGGAAAAAAAAAAGTTGTGGGAAAGAGTTTAAGTTCTAAGGTTCCTAACCCCTGTGTGCACACTTGCCCTGGGAAAGAATGGGGTGGTGACTTTGAAGGGAAATTACTTCTCATCATTTAACTTTGATGAATGAAAGGAGTCGGTCAGTTAATACTTTGAAATGGAGAGATTTTCCCATTGGCTTTCAGGAGTAAAGCAAGCAGTCACAATGTAAAACTGCACATGATTGGGGAGACCCCTAGAAACCAAGAACCCACACTCAGAGGCAGCTGAATTGTGCCAACAACCAGAATGAGCCTACAAGAGAACCCTGAGCTTGCATCTAAGATAATGGCTTCGCCAATGCCAACAGGTACGTGGATGGAACTGCAGCAGGGATCCCAGCAGAAATGGTGAGATTCCAAATCTGTGTTGTTTTCAGCAATTCCATGCGTGTTGATCTGCTATGCAGTAATACGAGGCGTGTTCCACACAACAGAGTAGTAACATTCAATTCTTCATACCGGTTAGATCCCAAAGGCTAATCCTATCACTTTATCAAACCCTCTTTGTGCTTTATTTGTCCTCCATGAAATCTTTCTTTGAGGGGGTCCTGCCCATCAGAGGCATAGTCTAAGCAGCACGAGACTGTAGGAGTCAGTGGGGAGTACTGTGCGTGTTTTTTCCTATGGTTGACTTGGCTCAATCTTCCAACTGTACTTAAGGGACGCAGGAGGCAATGATGTGACTTCCTCAATCGGGAAGTCTGACAATCATTTATTTCTGAGCTGGGAAAGTCATTTGCTCAACGTTGGGCTGGCATTTGGTGTTATGTTTTTCCAATGGTAGTAAATATACACTCCCCCCTAACCCCAGCACAAATAAATTATAATAGTTTATTTGTTTTATTTTTGAATCTTGGCTCAGAGACAAGGAATTGAAGGTTGCAGCCAAAGCAAGAAAAAGATTCTCTCTTCAAATGATTGTTCTTCTGGTGCCAACTGGAAGAATCCAGGCAAAGGCTGGTGGAAGTGAAGGGAAACCTATAAAGCTCGCCTAGTTTTGTGTCTCTCAGAGGCTGGCCTCCACACTGGGCACAGTGGAATTACTGCGAGAAGAAAGCCAATGAGACAATGACTCTGCTTCTCCCTTCTCTTGCAGTTTGTTCTTGAAAGAACCCAGTCTGCACCAAGCTTCTCTCCTTTTCAGTATCTGCCAACATAACACAAACTCCAGCATGTTAAGTAGGTGTGTCAATGGCAACAGTCCCAAGGAAGGAGCCAGACACAGGCCACCAGTCACGGCTTTCGGCACTGCGTGGAACAAGCTGCCTTACAGAAGCAGGCTGAGGAGTGGTCATGGGCAAGGCTATGGACATGGGGATCTGCTCCAGATTGTTTCTGCCTAGTCCTGCTTTATTACTAGATTAAAATGGGAACAATGATCTTAAGTTTCATTTTTCCTTCTCATGTCAGAATTATATTGGCCTAGAGATACATTTTGCTAGCTGGCATTCTCACTTCTTGTTCCCAGAAACTCAAAACAGGGGGAATTTAAGGGGGTTCAGGAGCAGAGTTATGTAACATATGATTTCAGAGGTGGAGAAATTTAAGAGGAACCATGCACCATTTTCTGTGACTGAAAAGGGACAAATCTACAGATCACAAAATGGTATTCTGGCCCAGATGGGTCTGAGATTCTAATAATGATAATCACAGCCTGGAATTACTTTCAGTAATTGAAATAAAGAATGAGAATGTCTATATTCACAGAAGATGAAAAGCCACTTTACTCTGAAACATCTGCACTGTATCAATCATCAAAATATTCTAGAGCAGATGAAATATAGGCTTACCAGTCTCTTAAGAGAATCAAAGTGATTCTCATAAATCTATTGATCTAGATTTGAAAAACCAAGAACTGATTATTTGTTCTATTGAACCAGTTATTGTCTCTTTTAAAAAGACACTTTTATCTATGATTCAACAGAAATCTTCAACGGAATCTTCAACAGAAATCTCTGAATTCTTGAGTGGCAATACCAGAGAGAAAACATCAAATCAGACAGCCTGTTGTCCTTTCACACCCAAGGTACCACATCTAACTCTTCTCTGGATGCCTAAAACATAGCTCAGAGTGTACTGAAGTGAGCAGTGTATGCTCCCTTGGGGTCTGTCTACAGCTTTCAAACAAACAGAACTGGCTCTCTTGGAGAACACTCATCCCTACAACATGGTAATGAGATGGCTAATGGGCCACAGTTACATGTACGAGACCAAAAGATGCTACAAACCAAAAGACGCCATGCCTTTTCTCTCATCCTGCTGCTCACCCCACATGAGTAGCAGTGGTGAGAAAAATCCTCTTGGACCTGATGCAATGGCACAACTGGCTAATCTGTGCCCCCTTCAAACACCAGCATCCCATATGGGTGCTGGTTCATGTCCCAGCTACTCCACTTCCCATCCGGCTCCCTGCTTGTGACCTGGGAAAGTAGTGGTGAAGGCCCAAGTCCTTAGAACCCTGCAGTCACTAGGGATTCCCAGTAGATGCTCCAGGCTCCTGACTTTGGATTGGCTCAGTTCCAGCCATTGTGGACATTTGGGAAGTGACCCAGTGTTTGAAGATCTTTCTGTCTCCTTTCTGTAAATGTTTTTCCAATAAAAACAAACAAATGTTTTTTGTTTGTTTATTTTAATTTCTCTGTAGTCACACATTTTCTTTGGCCCTGTGCAAAAAACCAATGACTTCTCACACCATAGCCAGTCTTGACCAAAACTCAGAACCATCTATCAGATTCGTGCTACTGTTTGTTTTAACATTGAACGCGGTGACACTGGAGCCTTTAGGTAAGAAGGCTACCTGTGGTTCTCCAAGAGGACATGGCACCAACAACTTACCGTGCGTCCAGAAACCGGGAGCGCAGGATCATGACGGCCTCGCATGTGCTCTGCTTGAGCTGCATCTGGATGGAGCTGAACTTGCGATGGATGATGCTCACCATGCGCTCAATCTCCTTGGGAGAGATGGGCCTGGTCCGGCTCTGTTCTCGCAGGAGATTCATCACATGGGTGGTGAACTCGTTGCATGCCTGGAACGGCAGGACAACACAAATGGGGGCCTTGAATATCTCAATCGTGGCATACATCTGTGATGTGAGGTTGGGTGGGCTTGACTAAAAGATGTTTGCAAAGATATCAGGAATTTCGTCAAATCAGATGGATAAAGAAGTGACAGCCTGGAACTTTCTTTTAGCCCCTCAGGGCTCTATGTTTTCGCTAGGAGTTTGATATTTTTCCACAAAAGAGTATGGATTTATTCCTAATTATTCTTACTCCTGAGAAACGATAAATCCTAGTACAAAATACAGTTCACCCCCCTTTGCTCCAATGTTAATAGCCAAAGAGAACTTGGGGTCATATTATAGCACAAGTGTTCCACCTTGCTCATTGTCTCGGATGTAGTAGACTTCCAAATACACGATTCTGGGATGTAGAAACAGCTGAAAGGGTGGAAGTAAAATCACAGTATTAAAAGTTTTGATAACTCTTCTGGGAAATTCTTCGTCAGTCTACTTCTATGTCTGGTTTAAACATAAGAACCAATTCTGTGATGGGCTTTTCAAGATCCACAATGTTTATAGCACAAGAGGAAGCTGTCCCCAGGCACTAGAAGAAACAGCATCCAAACACAAGTTAGGGCTTTGAGGAACTACCTCTGCAGATGCTAAAACTCAAGTTCAGACCACACACCATGAGTTCTTTATCTTGAGAAATCTGAGAAATATTCAGAAATCTGTGGCCCAGAGACATGAAGGCATTTTTCCAAAGGCACACAGCAACCAAAATGAAACAGAAGCAGGAACTGAATGATTCACTTTCTAGGCCATGGCCTTCAGAGCTTAAACCTGATGCTTTGAAAACTAGTTCTTGCATTTCATTACCATTATTTAATGCCCACAGTCTGATTTCCACAGCTAAACATTTAAGAAAATATTCAGAGTTACTCAGAGACAGGCCATAAAACTAGATATGATTCCTAACGAGAAAGGCAAGGTGATGCTTTGAGAACTGAAGAAGGAAGATCTTAGTGGTCTCTTACTTAGCTAACGGAGGCACTTTAACACTCCTACTGATGACATGCACTGATGCGCTTTTTACAGCACAAAGTCCTTCGTATGGGTCGAAAATTCAGGAGCACAGGCTCACTAGTTTCTCATCCAGGAAATCCTGGAAGATTCTCTGCCTGCAGAAACATAGGCACATGCAGCCACAGAGCTGTGCCCACGCTTAGAGAGAGAAAGACTCCATTGTGACCTTGTCTCCAGAACCTTTGGGCAGAACCATCACCACGCAAGAGTTTACGTTCTTCATCTAAACGAGGTATCATGCCTAACCCTGTAGCAACCCTCACAGCGCCCATGCTCTTGCGCAGTGACCTGCAGACAGAATGAGTCACCCGCAGGAATCCAGCAGAGCAGGCTGAGTAGAGGTGTAAATTGCCCAAATTCAGATCCCTGCCATTGGGGTGCACATGGCTAGAAGACCTCAGGAAGTCACTGAATATACGAACACACTTTATTCTCCTCAGCTGTGAGATGGGGGTGTAGTGAGGATGAAGTGAGTATTATCTAGGTGTGCTTGGACCTACAGACACACGTCATCCTCCCCACAAAACAGAGACAACATAAGGCAATTTGTGAGTAAAGTTGAACATCTGATTGTTATTTATAGCCCCTATTTTCCTGCTGAACTCTGGTCTTTTTGCTTTCCATTTTGTTGAACTCTACTTAGTAGAACATGAAGATTTTGAATATAATGTAAGTTAAAAATACATCCTCTAAAAGCAAATACATAAGATGTAAATTTGAAAAAAAAAATCCAGTGTAGTTTCCTGATTGGGTAAGCTTCTCCTGGCTTCAGCTTCTCTGTTGGTAAAAATAGCAGCAGGTCTTCGGGAAGCTCCCGGAAGGCATAGTAGGTGCAGCCACCAACGAAAGCAGGCCTTAGCAGAGCACTGATTCAAACCCTGGTTAGCAGCTATGATGGCACAAGTGCTTGGGCCCAGCCTCTCACCTGGATGGAGTTCCTGCTTTCTGGCTTCACCCTGGTCCTGACCTTGCTGTTGGGGAGTAAACCAGTAGATGGAAGGTCTCTCTGTCATTCTGAGCTTCAAATAATTTTTTTTTAAATCACAGAAAATGGAATTGAAAGATAAGTTAGGACTGCTGCTGCTGTAGCAGGTTAAGCTGCTATTTGTAATATTCGAGTACTTGTTTAAGCCCCGGCTGCTCTGCCTCTGACCCAGTTTCCCTGCACTGACCTTGGGAAAGCAGCAGATGGGCTACGTACCTGGGTCCCTGTCACAGTCATGTGACAGACTGAACTGGAGTTGCAGTTTCCTGGCTTGTGGCCATTTGGGGAGTGAACCACCACATGGAAGATTCTCTTTCTCTCTCTCTCTGTCTATCTCCACCCATCCTCCTCCTCCCTCTCTGTCACTTTGACCTTAAAATAAATACATAAATAAATAAATATTTTTTTAAAAAAAATAGAAAAGTTTATGTCGATGTAAAGAACTGAAAACCATCCATGAGTCAAGGTGGTAAACACATCCTTTCCAACCTCCATAAACAGCTGAAGACAAACCCATAGATAATCACACCCTTAGGACTTTTTTCTTGCCATTCAGAAAAGCCATTACAGAAACACAAGCTCTGTGTTACAAGCATGTACTGTGTGTAACACTGGGCCCTGAACACAAAAAGGAAGGGAATTCCAATCTGCCAAGGAGCGAATGGCTGAGATTGTGGGGCCCGAGGGATGAAGAGGGGAGACTACGCACATAGCAAACATCCCAAGCATCTTGCCAGGCAAAGGCAACAGCCCACAGGACTACAGCCGCCCTCCCTCTTTAAGCCTTAAAGGGAGGAGGGGTTCACGGGGAGGAGGCATTGTCGAGTGCACCAGCTCTCAGCTGGTAAACCACACCACTAGGCTAATAATTACGTGCTTCATTACAGGTGACTAAAACAGTCACCATATCGGCTGTTTATTCAGGGCATTCATCCCGGGGCCCTTTCTGTTCCAGGATAAACAGACAGTGGAGTCCTTTCACCCACTGCTGAGGTGGAACAAAGCAGCTGCTGCACAGCCGCTCAGGAACAACCGGCAGAGAACAGAGGGCTCACAGCCACTTCAGATGGACAGTGCCTAATGATCCAGATTAGTGCTGCTCTTGAACGAGCCACACCCTCTCCTCTGCCCACCCGCCCCCCACCGCCCAAGCTTGGCACCTGCAGACGCTGGGCTACTTCTGTGCGATGAGGCACTCACCTTAGGACACGAAGCAGACCATGTAGTGGTCACAAATATAACTAATGGGCTAAACAGAGTCCCCGGAGGCTGAAGACTTTGGGAGTAAGGCGGACACACACAGAGCAGTGTTAATAATCGGAGTTCAAGGTGCAACCTCCACAGGCCAAAGAAACTTCTAAAAAGAGGCTGCTTAGGCTCCAGAATAGCAGACTTGGATAAAGGCCTCTCACAAACCCCTGCAAAGGTCCTGCAGTTGAAACTCATATCCCACACTCTACACAATGCAACTTCTTCCTTCACTTATTCCAGTTGGATTTGGATCCCAGTTTTACCCAGAGATATAACGGAGGTCTCAGGAGTGGACTCCATTAATCCAGTCCAGGTCCACATTAGAGACTGAAAGCCATTCAATATGGCAACCGCGTTATTTACAAACTCTGAAGAACAACGCAAAACTACAAGAGGATCATTTCCTTAGATAGCTCTTGGAGTACAATCAGGGTTTCTGACATCTTGGCTTGAGGTGCTAGAATGAGCCAGGGTTTAAATACTTGGCTTCAACATAATGTGTTGAAGAGGTGTTCTACCAGTCATTTGTGATGAATAAAACAATTGTCTCCATTTCTTTCGAAGGAAAGTCTCTATAAAGCTACACTTTATTTAATAGCCTCAGGGTGAAACAACGCTTGAATGGGGGGGATGAATAAAAGAAAGCAGGCATGAGTGGTCATAATAACTAATTATTTTATGATTATCTGCAATACCCTACCAAAAACAAATCCCTGCAGAATGCACTATTAATCAATTTGGGACTCTCACATAAGTATTACCAAAATAGATGGCCATATTTTTATTTGAATGGGGGTTCTTTAAAAAAAATGAGGAATTGTTTCAGAAACATGAAGAAGATATATCTCTCAGACACACTAGCTAGAAGGTTAATAGCATAATTTTCTACAATCTGCTATTTACTATAATTAACAACATAACCAATATTAATAAATTATTAACCATCCAGATTGCATCAAGCAGTATTCATTTCATAACCGGAAAATGCCTACCAAAAAGAGAACATAATTTGCCCTGTACTGGAGTGCCCAGTTTCCACCCCTTATCGTTAAAAGGGTGGTTTCCCAGGAGAGCAGATTTTCAACACCAGCCTCCGTTAGTACTAGCGATCCAATCCAGCGAGGTAACAGAGAGGACAATTGGTTGTTTCAATGCATACAGATGTCTACATTCTCTTTATTAAAGAGTTACACATTTTTTTTTCAATGAGAATTCCTGGACTAAGGATCAAAGACTGGATTCCAGGGCAGACTGCCCCTCACCTTTGGTTTCTGACCTGTGTGAAGCTGGAGATGATGACAGGACCTACCCTGGTACTCAGCCACACATCAGCCTAAAGGGGCAAGCGCTGTGATGTTGGCCACAGTATTTTGTTATTGAGAAACACGCTACTGAAGAACACTATGGCTGCCAGTGTTTTCATTTGGATGAGGGGCAAAAGAGTGGTAAGAAAGCTTACATCAAGAAAATGGTCATTTTCTCTCTCTTCTGGCCACCTGAGCTATAAATGAAGCCTGTTTTCAACACCTCCCAACCTACCTGGCCCTCCGGGGATGGGACTAGAGGGGAGAGCCACAAGCTGGCCTCTTCTTGTACCCTGGTTGTTTGCACTTGTTCGTCTGGATGACAAGTGTAGACAGGCTGCCAGGCAGAGGCCAGTTACCCTTGCAAAGATAAAAGATTTGAGTAGGAAGAATTCAAGAAAACTCTAAGGGACCTTTATAGGAAAGTCCCCATCTATCTTCTAGAGTTAGGGAGACTCCAAATTCTGTCATGGTGGTTCAGGCGGGAAAACTTAAGAATTGGACCAGATTTGGCAGCTAACAGCATTCGGGTCTTCAGGGACCAACACCGTGGCAACAGCACTGGTTATTTCCAAGAAGGTAGAAGACCAATGACTTACAACTTCCCTCTCTTTAAGTCCTCTCTACACCTTTCTGATGGTTGGATTTCACACGTTTGGCTTTAAGCACGACACCAAAATTTGTTTTTCCCAACTAAAGCTACACTTCTAAAGTAGACAAGAATGCAATAATGAAACTCTTCATTTCAAATTATAAAAGGGCTGTTTCTACTTTAAAATTTAAATCTCTCTATTAGGCTTGCATGCCTCCAAACCAGAGAGTCCTAAGTGGGCTACTGAGGATTTTCTGCCCTTTGTATTTTTTTCTCTCTTTGAGCTCTTAAAAAAAAAAAAAGAACGCTAGCAGTGGAAAATAAGCTATGAGCATTTTAGTTTATCCAGAGAGAGGACTGTATACATATTTTTCAGATAAATGGCAAAAGACAAACCGATGGTATTCAAGGACTGCTAACAAATTAGCACTGTTCCTACTAATCAGAAGACACAGTCCTGGTGTGTTAAGTGGTGCATGTGGGTAGCAGGTGGGGATGAGGGAGCTTCTCCAGTACACAGGAGCTCTGTCACAATTAAGAATTTTGCTTTAATTCACTATTTTGTCCTTGGAGGAAAGATTCTGGCCTAGCCATTACAGCACCCAAATTCCTTACTGGAATGCGTAGTTGGAAACCCAACTGGCTCCTGAGCTCAGCTTCATAAAAAGCTTAAGAAATAGCAAGTGATGACTCCAATGATTGGGTTCTTACAACCAAACTGGGAGACCTGGATTCAGTTCCAACCATTGGGCCTGAGTCGTGGTCCAGGGCTGGCTACTGTAGGCATTTGAAGAGTGAATGAATCAATGAGAATTCTCTCTCGCACACATATACTTTCTCTAAAATAACTTTTTTTCAAGGCTTTTCCTTTCATGCTCATGATTTACACTCTTTCGGGTCTCAGCCTCCAAATCCACAATCATGTCTGTGGTGTGCACTATATAAAACCCTGGATTTCACAGAACCTGTGACCTGGATTGAAATGCAAGTTTATCTGATTGCAGAAGAATACATTTGATTCACAATTGAACTGTATCTGGGTAGAGCACAGGTCATTATGGCCAAGGTTTGATATTCTTTCCCTGTGAGCATCCACTAGGCAACAGACAAGGGCTGCCAGAACCTTTGGCCCTCCCCACCAGTCAGGTGGTGACTGCTAAGGACCTCAACGGCTCTGAAGGTGTCGAATGTTCCCTCTACTGTTTAGCAAGGTTACGTAACATGATCACTTGAACTTCACATATCATTTGACTGTCTTGATCACCATGCGATACCTGGGTTTCAGTTGATACCAGGATCAGTGGGCTTCTGGGGGCCAGGGGCTGTGATTGGCAACAAGAATCCTAACACCTGGGAAAGCCCTGCCCACAAGTTTGCTGACTCCCCTGCCCTCTCCGAAGGGCCCCGAATTCGGGGGTCCCTGGGTGGTTGTATTACCTGCTCGTATTTCTCCAGCTCCGTGTGGTAGATTTGTCTGATCTGTGAGAGTTTGGCTCTGTAGTCGGAATGCTCCACGGAGTTGTCGGAACCTGCCCCACCTGAGGCTGCTGCGGCAGCGGCCGCGGCTGCTGACCCGCCACCTTTCTCAGGCCCGGCCACGCCTTCTGCCAACAGCATGTTGTCCAGTCGCATCAGCTGCGGGTCTGTGGGCTCCTCTTCCTGGGCTCCGCGGATACTCAACACTGCGGGAGAAGACAGAGAGGAGCGGCCTTAGTAAGCCAAGGAAGAAACGTGAAAAACTCAAAACACAGCAGCGTCACTTGGATACCCAAATCTCCCAACTACTGACAATGAGATATTTGGGAACTAAAAGGTTGGAATAAACAGAGGGAGGGAGAGAGTGAGGAAATGGAAGGGGAGGCTTGCTTTCTTCCAAAAACGAATTCTATGCTCTACTGTTGTGGGGTGTCCAGAATAGTGCAATGTGTAGGGCGAACGGCGACCCTACTGGTTGCCAAGAGCTGGGGGAGGCAGGCAGGGGCCAGCTACTGTTCAGTGGGTACACAGCTTCACTATGGGATAGGAGGGCATTCCCGCAGTGCATGGTGGTGAGCGAGGCATACAGCAGGCATGGACTGCACTCTGAAAATAGTGACTAGGGCACATTTCAGGTTATGCAGATTTCATCACAGTAAGAGATTTTTAACTTACAGAATTAACTGTAATAGAATTTCAGTTTGACATTCACCCTCAAAATCTCATCCTGCTAAATTTCAATTCAAGGAAAAGCATTTGCTTCTTCCTTTCTCTTGGTAGATTTCTGTGAGTTTGGGCTCTCACCCACAGTGACTTTCTTTGTGACATGTGACTAGGCTGTGTGCATTTCCCAAAGAACCTAAGGTAGGCACACGCAGTGAATTTGGAGGGAATTCTTCAATGTTTCCTCTGCCCAGCAGGGCATCAACAACAACAACAAAAATCTAACACGGAGCCCGGCACCGTGGCCTAGCGGCTAAAGTCCTCGCCTTGAACGCCCCGGGATCCCATATGGGCGCCGGTTCTAATCCCGGCAGCTCCACTTCCCATCCAGCTCCCTGCTTGTGGCCTGGGAAAGCAGTTGAGGATGGCCCAAAGCCTTGGGACCCTGCACCCACATGGGAGACCTGGAGGAGGTTCCTGGTTCCCAGCATCGGTTCGGCGCGCACCAGCCCGTTGCGGCTCTCTTGGGGAGTGAAACATCGGATGGAGGATCTTCCTCTCTGTCTCTCCTCCTCCTCTCTGTATATCTGACTTTGTAATAAAAATAATAAATCTTTAAAAAAAAAATCTAACATGGCCCTAAGACCAATGGAGAGGAGGAGGTAGACAAAGAGCAGGGAACACGCAGCACCTCCCCGCAAACCTGAGACACAGTTCAAGGGGATAAGGATCCCATCCTGCTGGAAACCAGGGTGAGGCCCTGTGTCTAGGACTCAAAGATTCCAGTGGTGTAGCAGGACTGAGTCTTGATCAAAGGGGTTGCTTTTTTTTTTTTTTTTAAGACTGCACAGTCCTTGGGAAGGGGAAGAGCTATTTGGGTTGGAAGAGAGCAGGTGATACAGTAAATCAGCAAGAGAGCTATACAAGGTTTTTTTTTAACCACCCATGTACCACCTGCCCTAAGATAAATGACTCATGCAAATCCACTTTCGTTAGCAGCAGTCATGTCTGTGTAAGGAGACCATGAAAGAATTCTTACTTTTAAAAGAATTGAAGAGAATGTGGAGGCAGAGTAGCAAAAGAGGAAAATGATTAAAAGCAGAGGAGCTGGGTCAATGCTTTTTCAAGGGTGGGGATGAGGGTGCCAGGGGCCAGGTCCCCTGAGGATGTGGCACCTGATCTTGCTGTCTTGGGATCACCTCCGCCTTCCCCAAGGTGTAACAGGGAAAGCAGGACATCCCACCATGGGTAGCAGCAGTGGAACCACTTCCTGTGCTACCCAACATGCAAGACAAGAACCACTCCTCAAAGTTCATTGGAATGATACCCCCAGTTTCTGTGCCAGAAGGAAAATTATAACATAGCTCTCCGGGAACACAGTCAAGCGCCTTTTGGAGAAGGGCTAGGGCAAGAAAGGAGGAAAAGCAGAGGGCTCTGCCAGGAGGGACGAGAAGAAGCCCACCATCACACACCACAGCTGCCACACTATCGGCTGTACGAAAAATAACCGCCATGGTGGGGATGGCCAAGGTACCAGATGGCTAAGGCTTATTTTGTGGACTCTTTCTCAATTAAATCCTTCTTCTGTTGACTCAGGCCACAGAATGAGAGACTGCGCCTTTGTGCCCGATGTTTGAATCACCGATATTGGTCATATTGCTTTGTTTCTTGAATTCATTTACATCTCCAAAGTCCTCTGAAGGACCTAGCCCATGAACAGGGGCCTTCCTGAAGAAGAGAACTCAATGCAACCAGGCCCCAAAGTCCTGAAAAGAAGCTGGAGATGAAGCTCCTAGTGTCAGAGCCCAGCACCTCCCCCCAATGTTCACACCTCTTCTACCCAGAGAGCTCTGCGAGGTAAAGCCATTTGCATGCGGTGTGCATGGTCAATGTTGTGAACAAAATTCATTTTACTTATTCCAATGGTGGCAACACAGGGATAGCTAATCTCCTATCTGCTAGGTCACTTTCCCGGGCTGGATCAGGCCAAGGCAAGGTCTCCCACTTAGGGTAGCAGGGATTCAACCACTTGAGCCTTTATCTAATGCCTGCCAAGGTGTTCCTCAACCGGAAGCTGAAATAAACAGCAGCGCCTGGACTCAAACCTGTGCACTCCAACTTGGGACGCCGGGGCCCTAAGCAGTGCGTCTCAAGTGCTCTATCCAACCAGTGCTCCTACTTGGCGAAATGGAACTGCTTCACACAAGCAGAACATGTATGGGTCATTGACAAATACTTTAGAAAGAATAACATCTGAGTCATTAATAAGTGAATGTAATCATTTCACAGTAGCTTGACCATCCAAAAAATTGTGCTGGGGCAAAATCTTGCTCTCTAAATGCAGCCTCCAAGTTGGTCCTGCTCTCTCCGTAACTAAGCCGTCTCTTAAGCCAACTGCTGGTCGTTACCACAGTGAGATGAAAACAGCATCATCTTAACGAGCAGGATGTGGCCTATCAGGACCGACGAGGTCCAGCCCGTCCAGGCTGCTGTTCGGATCTCTGCTTCTTCTAACTGCCTCATTCACTCTGCAGCTGCTTCTTCCACCAAGCCCGGGTCAGTAATGAGAGAGGGCACAAAAGCAGAAATGCGGCTCTGGTACATGGTTTTTCTGGGTTCCACTGAGGGACCACGTCACCACTGATGCCCCCCACCGGCCTGTGTCCCCCTTTTCGCAATCAATCCACAGGCAGCATGAATATAAGCTCTATACTCCTACCTAATGAATTCACTCTGAAAAGACAACTAGTTTTCAAGAAAGCAAGAAGGGAAACTGCCAAGGTGGCCCAACACTACCAAGATATCACCCAGCACTGACCAACTTCAAGTGGCTTTTTTTTTTTTCCTCTTTGGAGTTGGGTAGGATCCATTTTGTTGATGTGAATACATTCAGATTTCACAGAGGTGCTTTCAAAGTGTGACCAATCAGAAACTGACAAGAGAGGAACACAAGGCATCATGACACAAATGCCACCTACATCTATACTCAAAATTCACAAAACATAAATACGCCCAAATCGGAGGTTTAGAGAAAATAAAAGAATAGGGGGAAAATGCACAAAAACAAAAGACCCAGTTGTCTCTAAATTATACCCTTCAAACTATAAGCAAATCGCAGAAATAGGAAATCTCAGAATACATGCAAGAATCAAAAGTGGGAAAAAAAAAAAACCGGAAACTATCAACAAAAGAAACCCTTAAAAGGAAATCCTCCTTTGCCACCATTTCACACAGAAGATTCGAGTTCTGGTGGACTTGGACCAGGGAGAGTTACTTGGAGCAAGGCAGCGACGCACCCAAGGCAACACCACAGGGTCACATTTCTACCCAGAACAAGGAGCATCCGAAGGCATCAGTCCCAAAGGGAACCTTGGGATTCACCAAGATAGAAACTGCCCAGTTACTCAAGTTAAAAACAACTACACAATAGTAAGGAAATAAATGCAAAGCGTGATATGCCTAACTAAAAGTGATGCAGCCCATGTACTGCCCTCACTCTGGTGAGTCCAAAAGCTTTTTTTCCTCTCGGTGGCAAGTGAACCTTTCTTTCCCTAGGACACCAGAGATGTTAACGCTCATCCTTCCAGATCTAATTTCGACCTGTGGAGCTGTTACGTAATCCAGCAACCATCGCCTGCGCATGCGCTCAGCTTCCCGGGCGCCCTGGCTCTCCAGGTCTCCCTCACACCTGCCCTCCCAACCCAGCAGCCCTTTCTGGAACAGGACTTAAAGAGCCAAACAAGGCAGGTACTGTCCGTGGAGGACTGGGCAATTGGCAGAAGTGTCCAAGGAAGCCTTTGATTGTGACTCTTCAAGAATTTCTGTCACAAAGCTACCCTCTGGTGTAAGAGGCCAGTTGAGAGAGACAAGCGATTCCGTATAAGTTGTCACAAGCATCGGATGTCACACGCACCTCGCTGCCTTTGCTTGCCCTGGGTTAATTTTTGGGTAAAATTCCCAAGACAAGAGGACTGTCACAATACTGTCAGAGCTGCTCTCAACACTGATCTCCTACAGGGTTTTTTTCTTTTTTTCTTTCTTTTTCTTCACACAAGGAAAAAAAAAAAAAAAAAAAACGGACCCAAAGACACATTCAAGGGCTCCAGCGTCCTGGAGGGAGGGTTGTGTGCCTGTTGTTTGTCCTTGGCTGAAGCGACGCGGCTCCGGAGCGCCTCTAGCTAACACCCACTAGAGGGCACTCTTTCTTCACCAAGGACCCGCTCAGTCAGCAGGGACAATGTCCAGGCTCCAGGTTCTGGCCCCCAGGGAAGATGCCAACTTCCACAGGTGAGGCCAGCAGCGAGGGGAGCAGGGCAGATGTACAGGTCGGGTCAGCTTCAGACGTAGGAGGGTAGAAAGCTGAGCGGAGAGAGGTCTAGACAAATGGGCAGCCTCTCTGGCCACTGTGCGTGCTGTGAAGATACAGCTTCCCCCCCAAGAAGGCGCCTCACTGCCCAGCAGCAGCTCACCCTTCACTAGCTGCTGCCCGAGAGCACACCTGGGTTCAGTTCTGAGTCTGTTCTGGCATCTCCCCGTCGCTCAGAACTTTGGCAACAAGGATGAGACAGCAGTAGGTGGCCCTTGCATCTTTCGGAATAGAAGAACAGAACAAAATGCTTTCCAGAGGTCATAACCAATGTCCCATCCTTACAGGCCAGATAACCGGAGATTATAAAGGCAAAGTAACTTTTCCCAAATCTTTGCAAATGAGACACAGTGAAGGCTAAAATCTAGGTCTTGGACTCTTCAACCTGGTATCCTTCACTGCCATGTTAACACCTTTTCACAAGAGGTAGCTAAACGCACGTGATAAGTATGTACTTATCGGCCCCCACACAGACGCACACATCATGGTTTTGGCTCCCAAGTTACACCTGATACTCTGAGCAAAAACAAAACAGCAAGATATGAAATACAGGAGGGAGTGATTCCCACTCGGTCCTACGTTTCTTCTAGGTCCTCTGCATTACCTCTTTCTGTGGCTGGTACCCCGATGGCACTGTGCCGTGTGGAGGACTGCCTCTCCCTCCCAGGGCCAGGGTTCCCTCCACTGAGCCCATCTGGCCCCATGTTAAACCTCAGCCCCAAACCTTTCTCCAGGAATCTGCCCAGAAATTACCAGCCAGATCAATTCCTCAAGCCCTGGGCCACTAGGGCAGGCTCCATGTGTCACATCCCTGAGACGCGGCGGGGCGGGGGCGCCTAACTCATTCCATCTTGCATCCAAGTCTGTACTACATGACAACATTTAGCTGCCAGTATACCTTAAGAGCAGTGCCATAAAGAAAAGGGGAAGGTAGGACAGAGAGAGGCAGAGATCTCTGCCTCGGCCAGGCAGTCAATTCCCTATATACGGTCTCATTCCCCCTTTATTCCTGTTACAAATTGTACCAGAGCCAGCACACCTCTGCCACTTCTTCCATACCCATTTAAAAACTGTCAAGTCTGCCTTTTCAAATCTGACAGTTCTAAACAAGCAAAAACGGTACTGGCACTCAGCCAGGGCTTCCTGGACCTGGTCTCCTATGTCCCCAGTAGGCAAACACTACCCAAGACGAAGTCTCAGAAGGCCAAGGGAGAGCCTGGCGCATGACTGGTACCTAGGGATGAACTCTAGGAGGGATGACCGTGTGCCTGGCAGCAAAGGAGCCACGCATAAGATGTCACCTCACATGCTCCGTCCAATTGAGCAAGTGACTGACCAACTGCAGTGAGGTGCCACAGCTGAGCTGGGCAGGAGGACATGCAAGGTGAACCAGACCCAGGCTCCGATCTCAGGAAGTTCCCAGCCAACACTCAAGAGCCCTGTCCGGCATTCACAGCCACGGCCCTGAGGCCTGCAGGCACACGAAGTGGCTGCAGCGGCTGGCGGCCAGCTCCACATTCCGGCACTCCACACCCTCTCCTCCTCCCTGCCACTGCTCGCATTTCAAACAGGCGCGATTGCAGCCCTTAACCGGAAACTCCTTGAGTTGAGAAATAACTATGATCTAATTTAATTCTTTTAAAAAATACTTATTTGCTTTGAAAGTTACAGAAACAAAAGGAGAGACAGAGAGCTCTTTCATCTGCTAGTGCACTCCCTAGATGGCCGCAACTGCCAGGGTGGGGCCAGGCCAGAGCCAGGAGCCTCATCTGAGTCCTCTCGTGTGGGAGGAGGGACGGAGCGACTGGCCCCATCTGCTGCTGCTGCTGTCCCAAGCCATGATCAGAGAACTAGACTGGAAGTGGAACTGCTAAGACTTGAACTGGTGCCCATGCGGAATGCCAGCATCCCAGACTGTGGCTTTACCCAGCATGCCGCTATGCTGGCCCCCTCATTTGATTCTTTTAAAACAAAGGTCGGACCTAAACCTTCCAAGAGTTGGTATCATAAAGTTTAGAGTCTTATATCTTATGTCTTAACCGCCAGTTAGTTGGACAGAAACACTTTTTTGGGTTGATTTGAAAGAGCTGTCGATCAAACCAATGAAATGAACAATGATTTGATTTCACATCCGTACTGTAGACAGCTGCCAGGCCGGGCTTCTCCATGGGAGCATCTGTCAGTGCCTGTGCTGGGCCCTTCTTGCCCTCAGCGGGCACTCCTGAGCTGGCCCTGGAGCTGCCCTTGCAGATGAATATTCCTAGTGTCCCAAACTGTCCAGATGTTACAAACCTCTCCCAGAGTTGGCAGCTACCGTGGCCCACAGCAGGTTAAGCATCAGCTTGTGGTGCTGGAATCCCATACTGGAACATTAATCCCATTCCCAGTGGTTTCACTTCTAATTCAGTGACTGCTAAGGTGCCCGAAAAAAAAGGGTAAGGCAGTCCAAGTCATGAGGCCTGTGCCGCTCGCACGGGGGGCGAGGGTGGAAGTCCTGACACCTGGCTTCAGGCTGGTCTAGACCCAGCTATTGCAACCATTCCGGAAGTAAAGCAGCAAATGGAAGATTGTGTGCATGTGTGTGTGTGTGTGTGTGTGTGTGTGTGTGTATCTTATGCTATCTCTCTGCCACTCAGCTTTTCAAATAAAGAAACAGATAAATCTTAAAAACAAACAAACAAACAAAACAAAACAAAAAAAAACAAGAAAACCTCTGCTGTGAGTCCAAAGCTGTGTCATGACGGGAAATGCCACCTGTGGTGCTGGCATCCCTTATGGGTGCTATCCGAGTCAAGGCTGCTCCACTTTGGATCCAGCTCCCTGCTAACGTGCCTGGGAAAGCAGTGGAGGATGGTCCAAGCCCTTGTGCACCTGCACCCATGTGGGAGGCTTTGATGATTTTCCTGGCTTTGTTTGGCCCAAATCTGGCCACTGCAGCCATTTGGGAGTCGAATCAGTGGGTAGAAAATCTCTTTCTAGCTGCCTCCCCCATATTAGAACTCTGCCTTTTAAGTAATTAAGGCTTATTAAAATATGAAAACAGAAACAAAAAGAAAAGAAAGCTTGCTGGAAAGCTTTCAGTACTTTAGAATCTCAGAGACCCTAAGTTGGGACCTTTCTAGGTCAAGGTCTCTTAAAGTATACACACACACACACACACACACACACACACGTATATACATAAGAAGTTTTATTTATTTCTTGTTGGAAAGCTAGATCAGATTTTATAGAGACAAAGATCTTCCATCTGCTGGTTCACTCTCCAGATGGCTGCAATGCCCAGAGCTGAACTGATCCGAAGCCAGGAGCTTCTTCCAGATGGGTCCTTATACGGGTGCAGGATCCCAACGACTTGAGCCATTCTTTGCTGCTTTTCCAGGCCACAAACAGGGAGCTGAATGGGAAGTGGAGCAACTGGGACACGAACTGGCACCCACATGGGATCCTGGCACTTGCATGGTGAGGATTTAGACGTTGAGCTGTCACACTAGGCCCTTACAGTTCTTTAAAGATTCAAAATGCCCTTCAACCCTTCAAACATTTCTTGGCTTACTGAGTAGGTATATAACCAGTATATAACCAAGCAAGGACACTTGAAGGATATTGTCACACGATGGCAAGAATTTGAGATCCTCACCATACATATCTATGGTTGCCTAGGGTGCAGGGCACTGTGCTGGATTTCAAGTTCAAGGTGGTCCTGCAAGAAGCTGGAAAGCTCATTCACTTGTTCACACCTGGCAACAGCGGCTGCATGTAGAACCTGCCATGAGCATCAGAACATGACATGCGACATTGCTGAGGTGGCTCCGGCTTTGTGTGTGTTGCTGTTTTGTCACTTTCATTAGAGAAGCACCCCAAGGCTTTCATGCCACCCCCTTTTCAAGGCCAGGTCTCGGCGACTCTGATCATGTGTGCTTTCCACTTCTCAGGGGATGTATGGGCAGGGATCCCATTCACACGTTCTCTGCCTGGCACATGGAGCCTCCTGGGCCAGCTGGCAGAGTGCAAGCTAATGTGCTGGGCAACCATCTCCTGTCTTTCTGGATGGGTGCCGGCTGCCAGGGAGAGAGGCTTTGGTCCTTAATAGCTGGGGCTTGGATGGCTGCTTAGGGAATCTTTTTGCCTGAGAGAAGCTATAGACTTTGATCCGAGGACTTGACTTAGCATTGGCTTTGGCCTCAGACGGACACACCCATGGGTAAAAGGAAAAGGAGAAAAGCCCTCAGTGAGGGTCTGTGGAGGATGTGAAAGGCCTTCATGGAACACGGTCACCCTTAACGCAATGGGGAGTGGCCCACTTATTATACACAAAAGGCACAGGGGATGGGAACCACTGGTTGGCAGCTTACTGTGCACTCCCTGGAGATGAGATGTTCTCTTTCGAATGGCATTTCCTAAAGGAAGTAACTATGGAGAAAGCATAAGTATTTCTTAATACTCATTTGCCTTAACGTGGAAATGTTCTGCAGATAGGTGTCTTACTGAGGCATCCTGCACATGGCCCGGTTCTTTGCAAAAGCAAACAGATGGCAGACCTCCTCTCAGACAAGTTTCTGACCTCATAAAAGTCTAAGCATGGGCCCAGGATGCTCTTCTGTTAGCTGCATAGCATGCCACAAAGAACATGCACTTCAGAGGGTCTTGGGCATCTCGGTGTAAGTCTCCCATTGAGACCTCGTCTCCCTTGATCACCATTTCTGGATCACCTAACAGCTGACAATACCTCCATGTGCTAATTCTTACTAAGGATTAATGTCAGTGCTTGGCAATGGTAGGTGTTCTTAATTGTTTAAACCTGAATCAATCCAGTGCAACTACAGCCTGATTCCAACATGGGCCAAAAATTAATGGATTCTTAGCCAATAGAATAAATGCCAAGGTGTCCTTTTTGGGGCAGGCATTTGAGGCACATCCCATATTGGAGTGTGTGATTTGAGTCCTTGGAGTTCTACTCCTGATCCCACCATGCTGTCAGCGTTCACCCTTAAAGGCAGTGAGTGATAGTTCAGATACTTCAATCCTTTTCCATCTGGGACACCTGGATGAAGTCTCTGGCTCCTGAATTTGCCCTGGCTCAGTCCTGGCTGACGTGGGCATTTATGGGAGTAAATCAATGGGTGAAAGACCTTTCTCTCTTTCTTTCAAACAAAGCCAAGTCTCTCCTCTTTTCAAATAAAATGAAAACTATTTTTTAAAATGCCTTTACTGCCCCCGCCCCCACGTCTCCTTTTCTGTGTCCTTTTCCAGTTCTTCTTCTCCCAAGCCCACTAAGGACCCCACTGCATTTAGAGCCTGAGGCAGCTCTTGTCTAGGCAGAGCTCCTGGGCTTATTTCTGCCTGAGCTATTGTAATTCTGTTTCCTGTGGTCTGGGCAGAGTCCACCCTGAAATCTCAGGCCTCCTGGAAGGTGAAAGACCCTTCTGGGGCACACCCAGTGCTCAGGCTTGTTCACCTAGCATGAGACACACCAGCCTATAAGTTATCTTTAAGGGCTGCCTTCAAATTTCCATTGAAAAAGTAATTATAAGCAGAAGATGGTAAGAACGCTACTGCCAACCAAGTATTTGAGGAAGCTAGTTTAAGTTTTGACTTTGGATGGACTTGGAACTTAGCCACTCTCGTCTTCTGAGGGACATATAACTCTACATTCAACAAAGTCATTTGCACTTACTGTCTTTGCAGAGTTCTCACCTTGTTGACGTGACTGATGTCTTTGGATTACAAATGCTTTTCCTTTTTCCTACTCTTGGTGTTAAGCAGAGGATTCCTGCCTATAGTACAAACGCAATGACAGCAGAACTATTTTTTTTCCTTTAACTTTTCAAGCCATTTCAACAGAACTTTGAAAGAGAGCACTTTGCTCCCATAAGAATCTTTCCTGGTCTTTGAAAAATCACTGAATAATTCAAAGGCAGGTTCCTAACACCAGGAGTTATTGACCTTGAGGGTTTCTTAAAGAATTCACTGATAATTCAGTCTTAGCTCCATCCATGATGCTGTCCAATTCACTGGACACAGGAGACGGCTGATAGTAAACCTCTGCCTTGCTGGAGCAGGTCTTTGTCCCCAAAGGATAAAAATACAGCTTTCTGCCATGTGGTGGCCCTAGACAGAGGCCACGGATCAAGGACAGAGCAGCAGCAGCAGCACTGATGGGTAGGTAGGTAGCCAGGTGCAGATGGGCGTCTGAGACCAGGAAAGTAGCCCCGCTTAGACTCAGGGCATCCCTTCTGCCCCTTTGCTAAGACCTGCCTTGCCTCTCTCCATTAGAGCCATTTTTTTTTCCTTTTTCTTCTGTTTTTGAAACAAGGAAAGGGTGTGAAGTTGAAAGTCTGAAAGGAAAAAAAAATGACAACTGTGTTCCTGAACAAAATGAGAAAGCCTCATTGGAGCCCACACCACCCGTTACCATTACAAGCACCTCTCCGGAGACTGAGTTCCTTTCCTGGCTAGGGGCATGCTGACTCTGCCATTAGCAACACCCAGAGAGGGACGGTGATGGAGCAGATGCCTCCTGCCAAACTAGGAGTGGCCATCACCAGGGCAGCAGAATACATTGGCATAAAGAGGAAGGAAAGAGTTGCTGGTTTCGCCCAGCCTAGCCTTGTCCACAGCAACAAAGTACTGATCCTCAGCTGTGTTCGTGGACACTGGGAGGCAAGACCTTTCCAGCTTACCTTGCAGCTAGAATGATGCTTTCTCATGTGTCATGTGATCACATTCTAATCAGCACTTCTAGGAACCTCTTCCTAAAACCAGCAGGGTAAGTCCTTCACTAACAAGAAGGGCCAACCCTGGAGACCAACTTAAATGGTTACCTTCAGACTGTTACAGTACGAGGAAAAAAAACATAAACTTCTATTTTGTTCAAAACATGCTATTTTGGAGTTTTCTGAGGTTTCTGTGTTGTTTGCTTTGGGCAGCTTAACCCATCCACGCTAATGCAAACTGAGTTTTTAAAGGAAATCTAGAAGGCAGAATGATTTCATGTCGGTTGGAGTGCTGCGGAGGGAATTAGAATGAAGCAGATATAATAACTAGAGGCAAATCACAGAAAAACCTGAGTAGTCACTGGGGAGAAACTCTCCCAGCAAACACAAAAGACCGTGAACAGACAGAAGGAGGCTTGCTCATTACAGAAACCTGTCTTTGATGTTATCATGGGTGGGAAATGGCCCAGGATGTCTGGAGCAAGGTGTAGTAAGGGTGTGCGGACACCACTTCTCAGGGGCTGGGTGGCCCCTGGGAGTGTGACCCCATCTAAGAATTTCAGAGTGGTGGAGAGAGGGGGGCTGTATCCAGAAACCAAGGGAACTCTGCTGCCACTGATGAAGGCAGTGAAGAGAAGATTCTATCCTGACCTGGGGAAAGTTAATGTAGCTCAACTGTAACCCAACAGCCAAACAAAGGAGGAAGGTAACTAGGAAGAGGAGCAATTTATGAACCATTTTAACAAATTCTTGAGATTGTACAAGTACTTGGATGACGCCACACAGGAAGGTAACTAGGGAGAGAGTGGCTGAAATGCTGTATCTTTCCTCTTCACTGGTCTTGTCTCTGGATAAGAGATAGACATCTCATACAGAACACAAAAGCTGCAGGGATGCAGCCATCATTTCCTGTATCTTTCCTCTTAGAACAGGAGTCTATTCGCAAGGAATGAAGCCTAATGAGTGGCTCTGTGCCCTTGACCTTTCCTTTGAGTTGCTTCTTCCTAATCTTGAAGATATGAACGTCTGGTGGTCAAATGAGCTTAACTCTGTTTGAACTTGAGTACATCTATTCAAATTCTATCCTGAGCCAGGCTTCTCAAATGGCGACTGGAGTTTCCAGGGGGACATTTTAAAGGAGAAGTAGATTTCAAGTAAATGATTACAACTTATCGAAAATAATGTGCTACTTAGTGTCTGTGGCAAACATCCTGGCAGGCGGCGAGAGGAAGCAGTACTGTAGCAGATGGGAGCGATTAGGCTCTGATTTTCAGATGGGCTTTTGTTGTTGTTGCCTCCACTCACTTTACACAGTGCTAAAATCAGGAACTTGGGGAGAGCAAGGGTCTCTGACCCATTCCTTCTTTGGGTGTGTTAGAGAATCAGAGACAGAACCGGCCCTCCCAGAACTCTCCCATCAGAAGCACCCACCCTCATGGGGATGTATGGTGTTGTATCAGACCATCATCATCAAAAAGCATTTAGCACCACAAGGCGCTAGCTAAACACATCAACGACTGACAGAGAGATGGATGAGGAGTTATCTTAATTTTCCTTTAAAGATTTCCCTCCCCGAGGCTGGGTCTTACTTACTGCCGTTCTCACCCTGTTTCTCTGAACAAGTGTGGACTTACTCATCGGATGAATGAGTCATGTAACATCTGCTCTGGACGTTCTGGTAAATTCTTCTGCCAGGCGGATGGGAGTGTGGTCCTTCCCAGGCACCCTATTGATGGGCCTTCAAGGAACCACCCTCTGGACTTCCTTGAGGGAGCCCCAGCTAGACAACCCTGATTGCATGATTACACGGAGGTGCAGCTTGCAGAGCATCCAGCCTGTCCCCTGGCAGGGCAGAGGAGATCTGGACCACCTCTGTTTCAACAGAGACCTTTGCATGGGGCTCATGCCCTCTGGGGTGGCTGACACAGGGAACCTTAGAAGCTACCTTTGCTTTCCTTTTCCCAAGCTGCCTGTTTTCTAGGGGTGTAAAGTTCCTCCTGCTTGGCTGGGCACATCCACCGGTGCTCAGGGACAGCGAGAGTTCACCCACACTGCTCTTCCTATAAACTGATCTTCAGCAAACACGTACTGAGCACCTACCCTGAGCCAGGACCTGGGTTTGGGTTAGGCAGATTTCCACAGACATGGGTCATGTTTGCAGAATCATGGAGGGGAAGTGCTATCAATGTGAAACTGATGTAGCTATGTGAACACTGGGAGAAATGGGAGGCCTTAAAGGGAGTGGGGGAGAGAATTTAGTTTTATAAATCAGTTTGTCTCAAATTAGCTTGTTTTCTACTCTTCTCACATGAACTTTGTGGGGTGTTAGGAGTCCCCTTCTCAGCTAAGGATGCTGAGGCACATGGGAGTCTGCCTGGCTGAAGGGCACACAATGGGCTGTGGCAGCTGCCCGAGCTCGGGGCTGTCACCTGCCTCCCTGTGGCTTCGTCTGCAGCACGGGTGGCAGCCAGTGAAGGCCCGTGCCCGGGTAATAGCTGAGGATCTCTGTAGCAGCTGGCAGCATTCACAGCAAGTCCAATGTGGACTTGCAGGCCATGCCTCCTTTTGCACAATTTTGTTTGTTTGCTTTCCTGAACTAAACCAAACCCTGGAAAAGAATCAACGGCACACATGTGCTTTCCCAGCTTCAGCACCCCCTAACCTATTCTGTTTGAAAAGAAACAAACAAACAAAAAGAGTCATAGGGCTGTTCACATCATCAAGTATTACAATTGTGCAAAATCCTTGTTTTTAAACCTGAATTTGACTGCCCTTTTTGGGACAGGGCAGGTGGAAGTAAAATGCAAGCTATTCTGTTGTTGCCTTGTCTGGTAACACATGACATTGGGTTGCTTAGAAACTTGGTCCTGAGATTCAAGATCACTCATAAACAGCCATCCTCTAGCTCTCCACTCTGATCCTAATTTGGAAGACAAAGCTGTAGGGCCACCTCTCTACTTGCCTTCCTTACCAACATGACACACGGGCTTATAGAAAAAGTGGTAAGTAAAGCACTACGAACTCTTCCAGTTACAGAAGTGCCTAGCACTTGTATCAAGACTGTTTCATGGATCTGTGTGCACAAATGCTTGTATATTTGCATATACACATACACATACTTTGTATTTTTGCTGTTTCTGAAAAGAAAAAAAAGTGGTGAAATCATCTCAAACTATTCTCTTCATCTTCAAAAATTATCTCAAAAACAGTGAAGGTTGTATGACATTAGAAAGTAAGCCAGGCCCAGCATGGTAGCCTAGCAGCTAAGTCCTCACCTTGCATGCGCTGGGATCCCATATGGGTGCAGGTTCATATCCCAGCTGCTCCACTTCCCATCTAGCTCCCTGCTTGTGGCCTGGGAAAGCAGTCGAGGGACAGCCCAAAGCCTTGGGACCCTGTACTCACATGGGAAACCTGGAAGAAGCTCCTGGCTCCTAGCTTCAGATTGAGCTCAACTACTTGGGGAGTGAATCAGCAGATGGAAGATCTTCCTCTCTGTCTCTCCTCCTCTCTGTATATCTGACTTTCCAACAAAAATAAACATTTTTTTTAATAAGCCATCTACTTTTGACATTCTCTACCCTATGTGAGTTAAGTTTGCACAGTTCTCTTTCCCCTTCTCAAAAAATCTCAGGGAATGGACTGGCACATGCTTAGAGAGCCTCGGGGAACATCCAAACATGGCTGGCCTTACAACCTGGAGAACAGTGACAGACTGGAGATGGCACATCCATCTAGTCTTCATGGGACAAGGATGTAAAGAACTAGAGATAGAATCAAAAGCAGCTGTTCTGTTCATTTTCCCTTGCCTTGTCTCTACCCCTGCAGTCCCGTGGGCAGCGGGACCCCACACTTTCCAAACATCACAGTGGGTGCTGATGTCCTACGGAAGAAATGGTCAACGGTTTGGCTCCATAGCCAAAGTCTCTGGAATGAATTACTGCTATTTCGTCTTGACCCTAAAATGTCTTGATATTGCTTCAACAATACTCGGACAAATGTCAAGGTATGATTTTGCTGGACTTTCAGTCTTCTAATAAGCAAACTGCATTCATAAGTAGAAACATAAACACTTTACTGTCACTTGCACTACCATCCTACCATCTTTCACATGGCAACTCCCTTCTCTCTCTTTTTCTCTCCTCTCACAAAAAGTATAAATGTATGTACAACCACTGAATCTATCACAGGTACCCGGATTTAGAATCTTAAGCCATGCACAAGACACTAGATATATAAAGCTCATAGATTCATTAACCCCTTCAAATTAAAGAAGAGAAAGTTAATCACCGCACATCAAAGAGACCTTTCATTGCTCAAATTAGGTTTAAAACATAGCAGTCACTTTCTATAGCTCTGTTTTATCGTGCAATACCCTCTGTGATCCCTCTTTTTGGATTTTTCTTAACGAACTCCAAATTTATGCCAATGTGAATTAGGTTTGTGCAGTTTAGTTCAAGTTCATAGGAAAAATAAATCCCCCCGGGGGCACATTTCATACACTTGGAGAAGATGCTAAAGAAAAGGCAAAGGGAAGAATGTAGAGGGAAACAAAGAGGACTAAGAAAGGAAGGGAAATGGGAGGTGGCAGCAGAAGAAGCAATCCTCAAAATGTCTGCGGATCAGGAGATGTCACATGGAGCAGCTGTCCAGGCAGAGAGGACCCGGTGCCATAGGCCTCCACAGCCCATGGCACCTCCACACATCAGCAGCGCCCAGGCCCCTGAGGAGGTGAGTTCTCTGCTTCAAAGATGGAAATAAAGGAAAGGTAGGCGAGTGGCCCTCCCTGCTTGCACAGTGCCTTTACTCTGGGTAGGAGCCCTCTTCAGTGAAATCATGCCATGGTCCATTCAACCAAAAAACCATTCCTTGAGTGCTTCCTACTTGCCAAGCGATGCCAAACACTTAGAAGGGAAAGCAAAGTGCCTGTCTGCAAGGAACTAACGGTTGCAACGAGAAAAGCAGGCAAGCTAATCAATCACCATGCTGTGCATGAAGCCTCCTTACCAACAGGCCCCTGTGTGTGGCACAGGCACAGTGATGCATGTTGACTTCCATGCCTACTGTCTCACTCCAGAGCAGGCTGCCACATATTAACACACCCCAGCATCTGGGCACATGGGATCAACAAAGACCAAACCTGTGCTCATCCTGTCCACATGCCAAGATGCCAGGTAAGCATGGGCGGCACTTCGATACTTAGCAGCCATTAGGAAGCAGAACTTGAGCTCTGCATCTTGGGACAAGGTATCCTGCGAAAGCAGGGGGAGGCGGGGGAGCCGGGGGAGATCCCAACAGTGCAACCTGTTTAAACCATGCCAGGTCCAGCTGGCAGACAGTGGCGGCAAATGCACTTCCTACTCTAAGCAGAGTCAGTGCTCTGGACACGGCACCCAAGCCATCAGCTGCACGCCACACCAGACCTGGACTCACAGCGAGGGGTGAAGGTGGTTTCCGGCCTTCTGTGGCTTAGCAGTGAACTACTCTGAGTGTAGCAGGTATGCACTGGGTCTCTGTGGGCACCCCTTGCCTTGGGTTGGGCACTCTGGGGGCTGTAGCTATTGCTTTCATAACACACTCAACTTGGTCCCACCGGGATTTTTCCTTGCGTGGGCCACAAGACCAATACCACAGGTCACCCTACAAACTCATCAAAACACTCAGATTCCACTCAGGGGTCTTTCAGTCTATAATCTTGGAGACATTGGCGTCCTAAGGACCTAAGTCTCAGTGTCTATAGATCTTATCTGGCTCCCTCCACGGGCAAGGGAGCAGAGCAAATTCCAAGCCACAGGCACAGAGGCAGGGAGAGAGGCAGATGTAATTAACACTCCACTTGTCGCCCCTCCCAGTCTCAAGGTGAAGTCTGATGCCCGACCCCTAAGCTGGCTTCCTCACTGCCGTGAAGCACAGACCCCAACCAGCAATAATTCCACATATAAACAACTCTTACTAGGCATGAAGCACACACCAGACAGTAATCAGCTTATCTAATACAACAGGCCTCTTTTCGTAACGCAGGGGAGGATTAGCAGGCTTGAATTACAGCCGTGAAGTGTAATCAAGCCCTGATCGACACTGGCAAAGGATACTGTATATGCCTGCTGGGCCACGGTGGTTGGCGCAATGTGGTATACCTACAGGGAACGGACAGGAAATGCTTGCAACGGTAATTACACTGGGAGAGAGCAATTGAGAAATCGGGAAAAGCAAGTATTAAGGGAGAAAAATTAGGTTACAGCTGATGCCCACGTCTTCCACTCATTCCAGTCTTGGGAAAGTCTGGAAGTTACTACATTGGAACAGATATTTCTGGCCTATGCAAAGCAGAATATCCTTAACAAAAGAAGAAATCCTCCCCCGTTGGGCCACAGAAACACGCGCAGTACTGTCCGCAGGACAGAACCCACAGCAGCGGATCAACTGTTGCCTGGGTCTTGGTGTAGAGCAACTCTGGGAGGCCCAGAGGGGCACGGCTGCCATGGAAATCACAAGGACCCTGTACCAGAAATAAGTAAGCCATTTGAAGAATTTTATCTTCACCTTGAAGATACTGAACTCAAACCCGACAAGATCATAGCTGTTTTCCATCTGCCGAGGCAAGAGACGTCACCTCAAGCTTGAGAGTCTGGCATTTAGTGATCACAGGGTAATTGAATAGTTCATGGAAGGGGCAAAACCTTGGCCTTATGCTTTAGATGCCCATGGCCCATGCCAGAGTGGTTACATTTCATTCCTGGCTCTGCCTCGTGACCTCAGCTTCCCCAAAATGCCAGGCCTGGAAGACAGTAGTGACGGCCAAGTCAGTGGGCTTCCATAGGAGACCTGCCCGCGCCCAGCCACTGCAGGCCTCTGGGAAGTGAACCAACGGTTAACGGTGCTTGTTCACTCTCTCTCTCTCTCTCTTTCTGCCTCTCAAATACATGTTTAAAGTTTTACAGAAAATGAATATGATGACAAACTATGCATGAATTCCTGATTTTTCAGGAACGAAACAAACTTAGCTTTTGTTTTCTTTTTCTATGAACTTTTGGGATACTTCTGCAAGTTGTGGAACAGTCTTAGCAAATCCCATGAAGGAAAACGCCATGACTTCCAAATTTCTGGAAACCTCCCAGAGGATCCTATTTCCTTGTTTAGAAAGAAAAACATTTTAAGTTTCTTCTCTGTCGTTTACTTTTGAAGAACATAACTCACAGTACTTTGCATAAAATAATTCAAAAAGGTACTAACCTTCTCTTCTAAATAACTAATCTTAGCCCCCTTTGATACGCCTCATCTCTGCTTTTCTACTACTCATATTTCTTAAAGATTACAAAATCCAAAAAACACTGAGTTAAAGAAACTTCTGCCACTGGGCCCGGCTTGATAGCATAGTAGTTAAAGTCCTCACCTTGAACGCGCCGGGATCGCATATGGTCTCCAGTTCTAATCCTGGCAGCCCTGCTTCCCATCCAGCTCCCTGTTTGTGGCCTTGAAAGGCAGTTGAGGATGGCCCAAAGCCTTGGGACCCTGCACCCATGTGGGAGACCCGGAAGAGCTCCTGGCTCCTGGCTTTGGATCAGTTCAGCTCCAACCATTGTGCTCACTTGGGAAGTGAACCATCAGACGGAAAATCTTCCTCTCTGTCTTGCCTTCTTCTCTGTATATACACCTTTCCAATAAAAATCACGAACTCTTAAAAAAAAAGAAAGAAACATCTGCCACTAACACGAGCTATAGTAGATGCTACATTCACTGACCACCAGGGAAGGAACACATCAGCCGCCTATAGAAAAGAATTTAGATGGCCTTTATCCCAGGGGACTTTGCTGACGGGCCTCCCTTCCCTGTGTAGTGGAAAAACAGACGTGAAGCAAGGAGCTACAGAGGAAGAGAAAGAGCCAGGAAGAGACATGCAAGAGAGTTTCAAACCCCTCCTTTAGCTGAAGTGGGGGTTGCTTGAGCCCGTATTCAGTGGGGAATATTGTTTCTGTCCTTGGTACAGCAGTGACCCCATTGCCTTGGGGGTGCTCCACAATTCAGCCGGCACTTCCAGGTGTTGTAGCCTGAGACCGGGTTCTGAAACAGGCTCTGCCCTCCTCCGGTCACCGTGGCAACCATCAGTAGAAAAGTGATTCTCTGACTTTCCCCAGCTCTGAGCTTTTGAGGCTGACCTGGGACACTCAAGCAACACAAACCTGAATGCTCACCTGCGCTTGGTTGCCAGATAACACTGCCATGCTTGCACTGCTTCTGTCAAACTTCTCCTCCTCTATAATACCTCCTAATACCCACCATTCAAATCCTTGCCAACATCTAATTCTTTCCAGGACATTTGCAAACAGCAGGTGACATCCTAAATCCCTTCTCTAGAAGTAATCCATGGGTGTGGAAGAAACCATGACTAACAAGGTGTGGAGGGCACAGGTGAGGGATGAGGGAGCTGAGATGGTGATCATGGGACATCTGTCCTACCACTCCCATCCTGGTTCTCCCACCTCACCCCCTTAGACGCCCATCCGCAAAGCACCCCACACTTCATCCCATCATGGAGAGACCCCACTGCATGGTTCCTTAGCTCCACAGTTGACCAAAAAGGTCCAACTCTAAAACAACTGATCAGTACATAAAACCCATTTCTAAAATGACCGACTAGACTGCAGTCTGATGGCTACTACGCTCAAATATACACAGAATATCAGTGGTGCCTATGAGTGAAATGGTGACCTGATTACATCACCCAGTTCACCCACCTGGGCCCAGCTGGCCAAAGGCAGAGAGGGTAAGAGCATAAAATCCAGAAGCACTAGGGCCAGCATTGCACCACAGAGTATCAAGTCGTGTTTACAATACCAGCATGCCATACCCCAGTACCTGGTGGAGTCCTGCTACTGTGGTGCTAATCCCTCCCTCCAAGGGAGGAGGGAGGAAGGAGGAGGGGGAAGAAAGGAGGGTAGCGACAGGCAAAATGTCAGAAGGGCTATTGATGTGCTGATCTGAGCTGAAGCTAGGAAGAAAAGAGCTCTATTCGCTGAGCGGTTTGGTGCCAAAGATCTTTTGAGAGAACTTTAAACTCTTTCAAAGGTGCCGCTGAAACAACTCTAGTCTCTGAAGTGGAATCACCAACACAGAGAAGCTGATGCAACTGTGCTCTCCGGAATGGGGCCCCAGCAGGCAGGAAGGAGCCACAGCGTGCCTGGGTTCACCTTGGTGATGGATCAGGCTGATCTTACATACTGAGACAGAATAGGTCAGCGCTCAGACGGGGACACGGTCATATCTGCCCCATGTCAGGCATGCCTGGGGAGTGCACAAATACCAACAGCTGCCAGTGTTTAAGTCACTGCCGGGGCCATTGCAACTGCCCTTTGCAACCTCACCCTGACATCTACACCCCCATAAAACGTACGCAGGGCTGCCCTGTTCCGCCATCATCAACCCTCCTGAATATCAGGTGGGCAGAGCAGGGAAGTGGACAGCATTGCTCCGAGGCTACAGGCCAGGCCACAAGCTCAGTTTCTACTCGAGTTTTCCAAAATGACTTGTTCCCTTTAATATCTGGCACCCACTTCACTGGAGTGAGTTAGCCCTATCTGTGAAACGGGCTTCTCTTTGAGACGTGTTTGCAGTTTTACAGCCACACACACTCGCTACAAAGTCCTTGGCACTAACTCTTCTAGCTGACGTCTGACCTGGTCCCATCACCCAAGCACACTAGGAGTGCTTGTTAACATGGTGGTGTACCTTCAGCTAGGATTTATCAGGTCTGAAAGAGTTTTAAACCACATAGACTTTGCAAACCATTGTCTTGCTGCACACGGAGGTCTAAAGGTAATGACTCTCTGCTGATTAAGTCTGGGGCACGTGATGTGCTGTGGTGGACAGCACAGCGCTGCTACCTGCTGTTGCCTTGGCTACAGAGGGGACTCTTCCTTGGAGTTTCCTCTCTGCAGCACCCAAGCATTTTGAAACAGGCCTTCACATCAGAGCCCTCAGGGGCTTTCCTGGGAAAGGACCATAGGACCCAAGTGCTGCTGAACTTCCTGGGGCTGAGATGTTTTCAACCTGGATTCTGGGGGTAGAGCCCAGACTTGAATTCAGCTCTATCTTCCTGATAAAGATCTCGGGTTTCTGCATTCCATTCCCCTTCTCTCATGCTTGCCCAGCCCCCCTTCCGGCCTGGAGGCCCAATCTCCATCTCAGGCAGACAGGTCTGGAGGGGCAGATGGGTAATTTTTCCTTTCAGCTTTAATGGCTGCTATTAACAATAAGTTGCCCTGCCCTACTAATGGCTCAACTTTCAGCTTTTTCTCTGATTGCCTATGAGTAACACTGTGTCACATGAGCTGTGGTTAACAGAGGTGTAATAAATGCCAAAGAAGAAATATTACCCAAAATAAAAAATAGTTTGTCCCAGTGTGGCCAGGATCTCGTGACTCACAACAATGTTCATTTCAGCTTCCAGCACAATTTCCATTTGCATTCCTTTTTTTTTTAAAGGGTCTCTGGGGGCTTTAGAAAAGCTGTTTAAGAGAAAAGACAGAAAGACTGTAGTGATTGTCAAGTGCAGGGCATTCTATGCTCCAAACAAATGCTATGTGTACAAGAGACAGACTGGCAGCCAGGGAACCCACCGGGCAAAGGAGACAGAGGTAGGTAGGGAGAAAACTAATTACTGGCCGCCTCTGGTGAAAGGCAGTGCAGATTGGAATATCAACTTTGACTACCAGGAGGGGAAGAGAAGACCAACCGGCTTCCCTCCCCCACTCTGCCCCCAACATTCACTCTCTCTCTTATACACACACACACACACACACACACACCCTTGGGGCAAGAAAGATATCATGTTCCCATTTTCTTACAAGAGCACTCTACTTTTCTTCTTCTGATAATAAGCAAAAAAAAAAAAAAATCCTTCTATGAGTCTCAAACAGTAGCTGGTCGGAGTCGTTCCAACCTCAGAGAAAAGCAATAAACACTGAATTCCCTTGGCAGTGCCTTGGTTGAAGATGTGGGCAGGAAGGATTCCAAATCCTGAAGGTTTTCAGGGAGAAGAAAGAAAAGGATCCAGGGATGGTGGAGGCAGTGCCCCAGGAGGCCTGGGAGCTAAGCGAGCTTGTGCTGTGGAAGCTGGGATCTTAATGCCGCAGCATCAGGGGCGGCTTATTTTTTAATTCGCCTCGCTGCAAAGGACTAACCAAACAGAACCTGCAGCCGCCAGTCTTCCAGATGAATCCATGGTCCATGTTACACTTCATCTTCATCTCTGCCTTTGCCTCGCTCCACAGATTGTGTGCTTTGTCCCCAAGCCTCTACTGTAATGGGAACTAGGACATGGGCAACCCTGAACTTGGCGGCAGAGTATGCTTTGCTCAAGGAAATGTGGCACATTGACAGTGTAAAGTGCTGGGCCCAGTGACAGGCTTCAGAAGTTAACAGCAGGAAGCAGAGGTGAGCAGGCAGGGTAGTTTCTTGTCATCCCACACTGAGAGCAGATCTCAGACAAGTAAGGAAGGGCCTGGGGGGCACACTGCTGAGCAGGGCATCTGAGGAATGGGCACAGAGGAGGACAGGGGCATGGTTCCAGAGAACCAGCCTGGTCAAAGATGAAGGAAGTGGCCATGGACTGTGAGGTGGAGTTAGCTGGAGCACAGAAGGTAGATCCATAACTAGAGATTTCACCTGAAAGAAGTTTCACTGGTGTTCAAGAGAGACTGACTTCCTCCCTGGGTCTGCCACTCTTTCTAGCATTCATTAACTTGAAAGGCAGACGGGGAGATAGCTTCCATCTGCTGGTTCACACCTCCAAATGCCTGCAGCAGGTTGGGCTGGGCCAGCTTGACACTTGGCAATGAAGTCAGATCTCCCACATGGCCGTCAGGGACGCACCCACCTGAGCCAACAGTGCTGCCTGGGCATCGGCAGGAGGATGGAACCTTCCCAAGCCTAGCCAAGGAGGTGAACCCAGACACTCCAACATGGAACCTGAACAACCCAGCTGAGCTGGTATCTTAACTGTTATGCCAATGCCTGCCCTGGCCAGTCACTCTTGATCTATGTGATCTTGGGTAAGTCTATTCTATGTGCAAAAGGCAAAATTGGACACTCTGAAGTCTCCCCAGGTCATTTCTAAAAGTCCCAGCAATGAGACACATATCTGGAAAGCCACCCTTCTGTAAGTAGGCAGAGCTGGTCAAGCTGTCCTTGAGCAGCAATTTGGATTGCTTTTTTGAGCATTTTACAGTCCAAGTAGGCCTTCTTTAATCTCTCTTCTACATTGCGTAATTTGATCCGCACATCAAACTGCAAAAGCAGGTCCTGAGTGGTCCCTCTCCCCACCCCTTACCCCCCCACTTTTTTTTAAAGGAAATTGACTCAGAGAAGTTGAATTCAGTTGAAAACAGCTAACTCAGATCTAACTTTTCAAAGTTCACCCGCCCTGTGCCAGTGTAGGGTTACACACGGCCTGGATTCAGAGATGTACCGATTGCCTGAGCGTGTACAGAGGTGTGCTGGTCACAAGCCAGTTCCCATTCCATGAGCTGGATGAGGAAGCCAAAGGGCAGGGAAGTGGAACGGGTGCAGGCAAGCTAAGAAGGTGGAGATACACATGCGCACTGCCTCTCTTACAGACCAAAGGCAGTGAGGAATGACGGGGAATGATGGCAACTACTGGATCCAAGGCCTTTTCAGTAACAGAGCATTTCATCACATATGAAACAGTTAATCACAAGCCATTTCATTTGGTGCCACCGTAGTAAGAATTGGCTCCAGGTCCTCGTTTGGCTTGAATTTGTTCCTAAACTTCCAAGTCAAACTCTGGCTTCCTGGTTCTGATGATGTCACTGGTGTTTGTGTGGCCGCCTCAATACCCCTGAGCTTTATGACAGCCTGGGGTGGGTGGGGGGAGCGAGGACTGATCATACTTGGCCCATTCCACAAGCCACATCCCGTGAAGGGTGCAGAAGAGAGCACGACCCAGGGTGCCCTCCTCAGGGACATGGTGCTCGCCTCACCTCAGTGCCTCCCAGGCCCCAAGTTTCCCTTGCTTCCTGCTTCCTCCATAAGAATCAGGACTGAAAAGCAAACCCCTTCTAACAGTCCAAGCATTGTGTCTTCTGCTCAGCTCTGTATATGCCAGCAAATGAAATGAACCCTGAGTGCACAGAGCCTTAGTGGAGGGTCAGGGTCCTACTTAACTTCTCTGGAAATCTTCGTAGCCCTCTCAAAGCCTTCAACCAGCACATTCAACTTATTTGTCAGGGAGGCAAACCGCATGAGCAAGCACAGGCAAGGAATCGTATTTTTGGGTCCATTTGAATGGAAACATTTCTATCTCACACAAGGATGTTGACAACACCCAGGGTCTAAGGTGGGGAGATGGAGTTGGGTAAAGTGAAGTGGGCAGAGTGGCACAAGTACGTTGTTTCTTTTGTGAAATGAGTGCTACGCTTCTCTACCCGCTGCCTTATTCCCCCTTCTGTGCTCAGCGCGAGGCACCTGTTCTTGCTGGCTGGAACCACTCACTCAGGGACCACGGGACTTCACACAATAGAAAGGCGATATGAGCTATAAATCCAAGCCGCATTTCAGAAACATTTAAGGGAGCACACGTAAAGTTATAAAGCAGTACTTGGCCTCCATTCTGCCCCAGAGAATTCTAACAGCCGAGCTTCCGCTCCTGATGACAGCATTCCTACAAGGCTGAGAGGTGAGATCACCCTGGGGACCTGTGCCTCTCTGGGAGCTGGGCTGCTTGTGCTGGAATTTACAACAGGATAGGCGGGGCAGGCATGTTGTCCAGTCGGGAAAATGCCTATGTCCCAGATCAGAGTACCTAGGCTAGACACCCACCTCTGGTATTGACACACACCCTGGGAAGCAGTAGAGACGCAGCGTCAGGTAACTGGGTTCCCGCTGTCCACGTGGGAGACCTGGGTGCAGTCCTGCCACTGCAGAGGACAACAGCAAATGGGAGCGCTGTGCTCTGTGATTCCGCCCTGCCTCTCTGATGAATGAATGAATGCGTGAATAAACAGATAAACATAAGAGCAGCAGCATTCGGTACCATGGGAGAGACAGATGCCTATAACGCATGTCAAAGGTCTTAAGACGAAGTGCTGTCCCCAGTTATGATTCTAGCTTCTAGCATCTCGCTAATGTATACCCTGGGAGGTAGGAGGGAACGCTTCTGGTCCCATCATTTGTGTAAAGCTGGGTGGAGTTCCAGGCACCTGGCTTCAGGCTGCTCCGCCTTAACTGCTACAGTAGGAAGTGACCCAGTTGATAGCTTTCAATCAGTCATATTTTCTCTCTCTCTGTTTTCAGATACATTTTTACAATCTTGTAATTAAAATGAACAGACTCGATTGCTGCTAACACGTGGAAAACACAAGTTCTGGATGTAAAGTTTAAATATCTCTAGCATGACAATAAATAAATATTTCTACATTTATATAGGAATTTTTAAAAAGTCCAGGAAAAATGTGTACTACTAAAAAATGCATGGGTTTCAAAAAGTTTTTTTTTTTTTTTTTTTTTGCACAAAAAAAAAGCTTCTTTCAATTTCTGATATTCACAAACTTTCTGAAGTACCTCTGGGGGACTGAAGTCCGAACCCTATCACTTACAGGTTGGGGGGACGGGGCCTCAAATGAGACTTGGACCTGATTTCAAACTAAGTCAGCCCTGCTTGCCATCCACATGTAAGCTGAGCCCCTAGCACTTGGCTGATGTGAAGCAAATCATTGGTTCCTTTCTTTTTATGCCCCTTTGGACAGCCTGACTGCAAACTCAAATAAATTCTGGCTTAGCTTCCTCCTGAATGAGACAAGTTGTCTCTGCCCAGCAGGCCTTCCAACTGCCGTGAAAACTAAAAAAACAAACCCTACAAACTGAAGGCACCGTGAGACATGCACCCTCCCCCTTGAGAAGATATGGCGTTCGACCCGTCCTCTGGTTCAGTGACATGCGTCCTCCCTTTGATTCCGTGTTATATTGAAATACCCTCTGGTTTTTAGCTGCGTTTTCATGTTTTGTTTAATTGTCCAGAGTGGCAGATGCGACTTTTGTGTATGTTTCTCTCCCATCTGTTTTTCCGTGCCAGCACGGGCGGAAGGTACCGGGGGGCTTCAAGCTAAGGATGGGCCTCACCTGCACTGGTGACAACCAAAACTTGGCAAGGGAGGGCAGAAAGCCCAGTTTCTGATGTTTGTGCTGCCTCCCACCTATCCCCCTTCCCCTCAGTTCCGAATCCGAATTCTTTGGGAATGACTAAGAAAGTGCTTTGTTCCTTTACGCAACGGAGAGTTACCATGTTCCTGGTACTCAGAAGAAAGCACCAGAGACAGAGAGAGGCGGCAGACAACGTCCAACCTGCACCAGGGATGCTGCTCTCCAGCTCCCACGCGTGCGTGCAGCTGTCAGAGCTGGTCAGACAGCAAGGATGAAAGCTCTGCCCTGAACCGACCTTCACAACAGCACTGGCTCCATAGCTTCATGGGGTCCCACCCTCAGAGGGATCCCGCGTTTATAGTTTAATGATCTGATGTCACCACCTTGAAGTACTGAAACATTTCTGGATGAGGGACCCTCACATTAATATTTTATACTGAAACTCACACATGACATAGTCAGTTCTGCGCCAAACTGTGAGATTTTAAAAAGGGCGTTGCCCAAAGTGATCAGACACAAATGAATAGACCCAGCCGGCCACAGACAAGGTACATCCTACTTTGTGGTAGGCATCTTTGGGCCTCAGAATCTAGCTTTATGTCACTTTCAGAAAGATGGGATATAGCTTTTCCCATGCTCTCCAAAGGAAAAAAGAAAGAAAGAAAGTTCCTCAGGAGGCTAGCATCGTAGCGCAACAGGTGCGACTATCCCTGGGACGCTGGCATTCCATAGCAGCATTAGTTCAAGTCCTGGCTGCTCCACTTCCCACTCCACTCCCTCCTCATGTGTCTGGGAAAGACCACTTCAAGATGACCCAGGAACTGAAATTGCCACCACCCATGTCAGAGACCAGGATGTCCCCAGCCTGGCCTAACCCAGGCTTTGTAGTCATTTGTGGAGTGAACCAGATGGAAGATTTTCTCTCTCCTCTCTCTCCATGCCCCCTTTTGGTCACTGCCTTTGTCGGCACCAGCAAGTCCCAGGTGTTTCTAAGTCATCTTGGCCACCAGTTGCTCTGTGTCTTCTGTCTCGCTTCCCCTTAGAGCCCAGCCAAGGGCAGGGGCCAATTTCATCCTTCCTGTGTCCCTGCCACATCCTTGGGAAACACTTTGGGGCATACCATGCATTCATAAATACTTTTCTTATTCAAATAATGTTAGTGGGACTAGTGAGTACAGTGCACAAAGCCACTGACCAGAATTTCCCACAGCAGTATTTTAAAAGGCATTTCCCTCCCTGACAGAATGAGGGGACCTGACTCACAGTGACACAGGTTTCCATGGCACCCAGGAAATGGGATGGTTTTATCATCAGACAGATCTGAGCCGAACCCTCACTCCCTTGCCACTTCCTCACTGCCTGCGTCTGATGAGTCAGTGTACTTCCAAAGCCCAGGCTGTGTCCCCTTCCGTACAGTCAGCATGCTGGAAGGCCTTCCGTTAGAAAGGAGCAACGCATGTGTGACGTCATCAGGCGAGCAGAGTCCACGCGCAAGGTCTCCCTCCTCCTACCTTCACTATGTAAAACTCATGCTGAATGGCCACTTGCTTCTTCCCACTCCGACAAACCAAAAGAGACAGATCATGAGGGGCCAAACAACTTCACGGATGAAGACAAGGTCCTCCTTCCTGATCAAAATTTTTTTCTTCCTCAAAACCAAACCAACCAAGAATTATCTGGTTTTCTTCCATCAAAAAGGGACATATCGAATCCAGCGTGATAGCCTAGTAGATAAAGTCCTTGCCTTGAACACGCCGGGATCGCATATGGGTGCTTGTTCTAATCCCAGCTGCTCCACTTCCCATCCAGCTCCCTGCTAGTGGCCTGGGAAAGCAGTCGAGGACGGCCCAAAGCCTTGAGACCCTACACCCATGTGGGAGACCCGGAAGAAGCTCCTGGCTCCTGACTTTGAATCAGCTCAGCTCTGGCCCTTGTGGCCACTTGGGGAGTGAATCAATGGACGGAAGATCTTTTTCTCTATCTCTCCTCCTCTCTGTATATCTGACTTTGCAGTAAAAATAAAAATTAAAAAAAAGACATTTCCGACATACAAGTGCATGAACACACAGATCTAACAGACTCAAGGCGATTTATTTTGTAAACATGGCATTCAGTCGAGGCAGAGACAAAAATTGAGAAAGAATTAGATAGCGCTGCGTGTGTGCTCTTATATCGCTTTTTGCTTCTTCTCATGACATCACCTCTGAATGTTCTTAAATCCTGGGATTGAATCAGTACCAGGATGGGGCAACTTTTTTCTTCCAAGCGACATGGTGGTATTCATGACATCATTCATGAGCCATACTAAATTATCCACTTAAAAATCAGCCTGTGAAAGATTTGTGGAATCTCCAATTGCACCTGTGGTTGCCTTGGCAGAGTCAGACCAGCTGATTTTGTGGGGCATACACGTCTGTGGGCCGACTGCTCCTCACCCCTGCCCCGTCAATGACAATACACAAAGTTGCTGATAGCATGTACCACGTTGGAAAGCTGAGGTGCAGGTGGCGTGTTTTAACTGCTTCTACTTGGAAAACCGGCCCTCAGTGCCAAACATCTCCTTCCCAAAGACAGAGGATCAATGCACTCCAGGCTTATTATGGTGAGCCTCTAGTTTACAAAAATGAAGCCAAACCCCTAAATTCGAAGAATGGCTGCCCAGGCTGGTATCCTCAATGTGAACAGCAGTTTTAATAATGGCAGAGAAGTATACTGACCTACATAGGACATGCAGGGCTGTGAAAAAAAAGAGCTTTCCTTGCCCACAGCTTTTAACTATGCATTTCATAATATTTGATATATACATTGGCAGACCAATTTTGCCACAAATAATAGTCTTCTTCCATGGAGTTGGACATAACCGTTCAGACAAATTCCAACAATAAAGGTGAGATGAGCTAAAGGGAAAAAATGCAGCAGGAAATAGAACAAAAAAATAAGATAACTAAGTTATGAGAGGAGACATCTGTGGTCTAAATAAAATATGAGGCGGGACAGGCAGCACCATAAAGTTCCTCCTGACAGTACGAGGAGACCAGAGCGCTCCCTTGTGAGTAATGTGGTCATCCACACATTACTGGAAGAAAATATTAGAAACAGGCTACACTGTCAGATATTCTATATGGATCTGTGACCTCGAGAAAGTCATATGAAGAGGCTCAAGTGATATATAACGTGAAATGCCCTACGCCGATACACAAACACCCACAAAATGCCTCCTGTCACGAAGAGACAGGTGCTCTATTTTCATCTTATTGTTCGCAAATCCAAATAAATAAAAGCTTGTGGCCACAAGAACATCTGGGCTGTGATGTGTGTGGCGTGCAGCCCCCCCCCCCCCCCAAAGCCCTCGTGGCAGCTGACACAAGCGACAAAGCATGCAAGCAGCATGCCCCGGTGGCTCAGCACACTGGCATGGGAGAGCTGGCTTACAGAGCATGAAGTGCACACTCAAGTACTGAAAAGTTGTCCCGCGTAAGGACAACGAGAGCAGGGAACGCCCATCCACTGGGGTCTGACAGGGCACTTGCGGTTTAGAGAGGCGTGGGAATTTAGCAGCCTCATTTTCAAAAGACTCCTGTAGGGAGAATACAAAGCAATTCGTTAAGAATGTACACCCCAGCTCGAGGGTCACCCCTGTGCTCATGGCGGATGCACCACTGTGGTATGACTGGAGTCAGAGTTTGTCAACGTGGTTGTGCCTCGGGGTAGCACAGCACCTCTCTATTGGGAGGTGTTTCCCCATGAATATGCCCCAGCACAGGGCTTCAGCAAGCAGTCAGTAAGCCAGCCAAGGTTTGCTACTGCCGTCAGCCGGTATAATCATATACCCGCTCTTCAAATCAACCCCCAAGAAGCAGGACTACTGAGTCCATCTTACGTGGTCAGGTGGAACTCGCGGATAGAAACAAACAAAAGTACAGTGTCACTCCAGAAACTTGTCCATATTCTAAGAAAGAGTAGTCAGCTTCTCCCCAGCTATATTTAAGATTCTCAGTGCAGCTGAGCATTAAATCCTAGCCAATGGGATGCAGGTGGGCATATGAGCAATACGTTAGCAAGTTTCCTTTGTAAGAGATTTATTTATTTGAAAAGTAGAATTACATAGAGAGCAAAGAAGAGAGAGAAAGAATTTTCCATCGGTTTGTTCACTTCTTGAATGGCCATAATGGCTGTCGCTAGGACAGGTCCAACCAGGAGCCAGAGCTTCACCAGGTCTCCCATATGGGTGGCAGAGGCTCAGAAACTTGAGCCATTTTTCACTGCTTTTCCCAGGCCATCAGCAGGGAGCTGGATTGGAAATGAAGTAGCTGGCGCATAAGCTGGTGGCTGTATGTGGTATTAGAGTCATAGGCAACAGCTCTAGCTACGACATCACAACGTCAGACCTAGAAAGTCTTCTTGAAAGAGAGTAAGTCCTTCCTCCAGTGTGATGCCTGGGATGTGCATGCGATGTCTGGAACTCAAGCAACTGCGTTAGGTCATGAGGATGATAATGATAACACTTGAGGAAAGATTGAGTGAAAACCAGGAAGGAGCCAAAATTATTAAACAGTAAAGTCACTCTGCTAGCCCTGAACTGACTGTTTCTTGCTTTCTGTTTTCTGAAGAGTGGGTGTGTGGCTTCTGTTACAGTTCAGCCTAATTCTGTCACATTCACACTGGATTTAAATTGTTCTTTTGGTTAAATCGCTTGACTTCTTTGTTTCCAGGATGTAGGCTAAGAAAAAAAATCCCTTCAGAATGATTGCAAAATAGAGATAGTGTTTTGAAAAGTACACTGAAAATTACGATATCTGTATTAACACTTTGGCTATTATTTTTCAGTTTATTACAAATTTCCAGAGAAAAGTAGGTCAATGATTGACAAATTAAAATCAGCTAAAAAATAGGAATTCTGGTATTATTATTCTGACAAGATTTTATATTAGCAGATAATGAGTCCACAGTCATTAGTTATAAAACAGTGCCCACAGGTTATTAAATTTTTCTAATTGGTATGGTTCTGGGGGAAAAAATGCTATAAATATACATTTTAGCTACTTGAAAGATATGGAACAACAACATTATTAACTCTGGGTGGGGTCCACATGGGTGCTCCTTGCTCGTGGACCAGCCTCCGAAGAACAGAACTGACCCTGGTACCAGAGGGAACAGCCAATGAAGAGCCACCACAGAACTGGGTCTGCAAATAGGAGAGCAGCTCCAAGCTGTGCGGGCAGGCGCTTATCACCAGTCACCGTGCAAAAGAGCAGGTCCCACTCTGGAACACCTAGACTTGTCATTTTGAGTTCACGTTCATTGTCATTGCTGGAGTGGGTTGGATCCGATTTAACCGAATGGGAAAAAAGCCAGCTGTTGAGTCAGGATTGTTGCAACTTGAAGGGAGACAACCCTATTCCCTCCTTTAACCTGGCCTAGCCCGGGCCATGGCAGCTCTTCTTGCATCCTTTCAACACTTTGTCAAGCTAGTGATTCCTTGAGAGGCCACCTCATCCTTCTCCGTCCTGACTTAAACTGGTAGAAATGCCTGTGGTTAGGCAATGCCACACATTGATAGCCCTTTCAGCCCGACAGAGGCACTCATCAACATAAGCATGGAAAACAATATCAAATCCCCAGGCTACACCACAAAGCCAGTGCCCAAGACTGCTGAGGAAGAAAGCGAAAATCAGCAAGCACAGGAACATATCTGCAGGGGCGACCACAGAAATCGCATGAAAATATCAGCCAGCGGAAAGCAACACAGTGCTCTAAGCCTTTCATTTGAAACCGCAGACACATTTTCAAATTAGTCTTTTTTTAAAAAAAGATGATCTGTTGACCATTCTTGGCTCAAAACTCAGTATGCATGAATGTGAGGCTGGAAAACACCTCTTCATTGATCTCTCGGGAGTGCAGCCTGAGCTAAGCCCCCATTTCACTCTTTGCCACTATGTTCTTACAAATAATGTCCAAGTAAAAAGAAAACAGGCAAGGCTTATTTTTAGAACATCCCTACACACACCAAACCCCACGTGTGTATATTGCACATATTTATGCTAATCAATACATGCATACGCTATTACATTCATCAGTTTGCCTAATTACCTAGACATGTGTGATCTATTTTTATAGAGAAAGTGAATGTGCTGGATATATGTGTCTGCCTGTGGGGGAAACTCCTCTCTGACCAGTGGTGTGTCCCCAGGCAGGTGCAGTAACAGGGGACAGGACTACCAAGCATTCAACTCCAGGTTCGTGAATAAGTCATCCAGTCATTCCTACAGGACGAGTGAGGAAAAGAGGCTAAAAAGAACAAGGCAGACATGTGGGGAGACACAAGTTGCCGATCCTTTTAGAATACAACCTTAGCGCAAAGGAGAGGAAGCAAAATACATTAAAAAAAAAATTACACATTTGTCTTCAAAGACGGATCCACCCCCAAGTACTGTGCAAAGAGCTCTCGTTGGAAAACGTCAGAGGCTGCGAAAGAGAGGCGGTTTGAGTCATACCTGCCCATCAAGCTTTATTGTGTTATTTCAACTAAGCACAGACACAAAGACGAATCTCAGCTCCCTACTTTCATATATAATTGAACCAGGTCCAGAAGGAAGAAGCTCGCACCATCTGTAAGGCAGGCTGCATTAGCAGCCGGGAGAATGAAATATTCAAATTACTCTAGGCTACCTTGCAGAAGGACAGGGCTACAGAAACTGGCTTGCAAACCCGGCAGGAAGAAGAAGAAAAGAGAGTTTTGATGTTTTGTTGTTGTTGTTGTTGTTGTAATTGTTTTGGAGTATGAGTTAGCTGCAGAAATGTTATTCGCCAACAGAGAATATATACCAAACTACAGCAAATCTCTCTCTCACATACACACACACACACAAAGTTTACTATCTTCGTAAAGGCTAGATGGAGGGAAGAAAGCAAAGAAGGAAAGTGGAAGGGGAGAAGGAAGGAAGGGAGGAAAGAAGGGAAGAAGAAGAGAGGGCAGGAAGGCAGAAAGACCTGCCGTCACCCCGGCGGAAGCTCTCCCACTGTAGGCGCAGAATTCGCTTGCCTAGCGTTTTGCTTCATGTCAAGAAGGGGCACTGTTTTGGGGGGAGGGTGGAGTCAGAGCAGCTCAATTGTGATCCCGTTCATCAGGGCTGCTGAAATGGGTGACATGCTAAGTGGCTCTAGCCCCTAGCGGCAGTCAAGATAGAGTGACAGGCTCCATTTAAGATGTCACTGCACATAATAAAGTGTAAAACTATACTTAAAATAAACGAGATAGAAACAATAAACTTGACTCAGTGTTTGAACTTTTACAGACACGCGGAGACGGGAGGAGAAAACGTGTGGGGCTGTGTGTGTGTGTGTGTGTGTGTGTGCGCTTGGGGACTTTTTCAGCCACCCCCGTTTCTACAGGGCTGTCATTGTTAGGGGGATCTAGCCAGATCTGAGGGCAGTCAAGTGGTTGGAGCTAACCATGTGAACCAGCATCTGACCAGTTCATGGCCAAAATCCCTTATGGTCTGAGCAGCCTGAGCCACAGTGGGGCACAGCCTGGGGGGACTGACAGCTGTCACCGGATGGCGCCTCGCAGGGGGATACCAACTCGTCTCCTGACACTTCTGGCTCCAGTTTTCAGTGGCCCCTAGTCAGGCACCTGTGCCAGGGCTGCCTCGCTACACACAGCTCTAATGCTCTTTCTCAGAAGGCTTAACACAATATTGTCAAGGCTGGTTGGCCCCAAATTGGAATGATACTTTTTTCCCTCTCCAGGCCCTGCAATTACTGTTACATGTGGGGGTGGATTCAATGTCAAAGCAAATGTTTTCCTTATGTTTCTTTCTTTAAAAAAAAAAAAAAAAGAAAGAAAGAAAAAAGAAAGAAAGAAAGAATTATAAATGGGAGCCAGCAGTAAAGTTCCTGGACCAGCTACCCAGGATTTGGCACCATCCAACAGGCACCCTGGTGACATTTCTTCAGCTTCCCGACTGTAGCCCAGGAGAAGATGCCCTTCCCAGAAACCACTGTCCATGTCACACGTGAGGGTAGAAATGGCCATGACCCATTCATTCCCCATGCTATCCCAGAATGTTACTGGAATTTGAGTTCAGCCAAATAATGCTGTAATCTGTGAGCTCTGTTTTGGTTTTGCACCTACCGTTCAACCTCACCTTCGCTTAGACTGGAAGTGCTCTTGAGATAAGGACAGTGTGCTTTACAATCAACTTTATACCGTGGCAGAAGATCTGTTAAAAAATACCCAAGTCTTGGCTACATAGCTCACTACACTTCCAAAAAGGGCATGTATCCTACAATCCAGAACTGGGACCCAGAAAAAGCTACTAGTGGGACCCGGAAGTCCCAGCCAGCCTCCTTTTAGTCACTAACTCGGGGCCATCCAGCATCATTTATGTGTACTTTATTGGAAAGGCAAAGAGAGATCTTTCATCTACTGGTTCATCCCGAAATGCTCGCAATAGCCAGGCTAGGTCAGGTGAAAGCAAGGAGCCCAGAACTCCATCTGGGTTTCTTCCAGTGAGGCAAGAACCACATAACCGAACCATCATCCATCACCTTCTAGAGCAGGCAGCGGAAACCGAACTGGAAGTCAAGTAGCCTAGATGGGAACTAGGTGCTCGGATACGGGATATGGATGTCTTAACTGTTGAGTCAAAATGCTGGGCCCCTGACTCCTCGTAAGCAGCAGTTTGTTTTTGCCTGCTGTCAAACTTAATTTTCCCCTATATTCTCCTTGGAACCCGGGTACTGTCATTTATTTGGTAATTCCACTAACATTCAGTGAGCCAGGTGCCATCCTCGGTCAGTGAAATAGGCACGCTAGGTGTGTTTAAGAATAGATGAAATCAAAAAGGAGAAGAAACAGATATGCTTCAAGTTTCTTGGCTGCTGGTATCAAGAGAGTGAGGAAAACAATGGCTTCTAACCAGCACCCTTTGAGGAGGCTAGTATAATGTCATAGTGTAGCCTGCACTCATGGGCTGGGTGCTGGGTGCTGGCAACGCATACAATGGCTGCCGGGTGGATTGCAGAGGTGGATTGCAGAGGTGGATTGCAACAGCAAGCTCAAGCAGGCTGCCGGCACTGCAAGTCACCTTCCTCCCACGGCAGGGATCATTAGGCAGGGAGCCCTGCGTCACCTCCCTTAGGTCCTCCACTCTGCAGGGCCACGATGATCCCCGGCGCCAGGGCCCTTCTTCCGGTCTGCCTCTGCAGCGTCTGCCTGCAGACTGTGAGACTGTTACGATTGCCATGTTGTTTCCCACCCCAAGCCAGGCTGCCACGTCACTTAAAGTGGGAGTTGGACTCACCCTCAGCTAAGACACCCTACGTTGATACGGTTAAGCATTAATGAACAAGCAAGCCACTGAAGCGGACCAGCGCAAAGCTCCCCTTGTGGGTGGGCGATCCGGTCAGGGATGAACGTGGCGCAGGCTGTGCAGCGGCAAAGTCAGGGGGACAAAGAGGAAAAACGCTACGAAAGCTGAAGTGCTCCTACCAGTACGGTGTGGTTGTGCGTGAGCATCCAAGTGGAGGGCCGGATGGTTCTGGGGAGGTTTGTTGCCAAACTAAAAATGAGATTCAGCACAGCCTGATCCTCTGAAAAGCCATTTGTACCATTTTCAAGAATAAAATGAAAGCCGCTGGTGGGAAATCCACCAAAGTATCGGAGGACTGACTGGGCCTTTCCAGACCCAAACAGACCCAGGCTGCCAGGCAAGCAAGCCACGGCCGTGTTCCACAGTCTCATCAGCCTGGCGGGTGACACTGCGGAGGGCTGTGCTGGGTCACCCTCACCTAGAGTGCTCATCTTCATGGACGTGTGCCGGGTTCCAAAACAGCACACATGTAAAAGGCAGTCTTAAAACAAGCTTGGGAAAACATCTTTTCGAAATCTGTTTTCTTGTCAGGACTCAATTGGCTACAGGTGGGGTACACTGACCTCATCGGCTAAACATGTTAAATGGGTAATATCACTTATATGATTAAAAGGGTGGATGAGACAAGTCCTTTAACTTCTTTCAATATCCTGTTAAGTTAAAAAAAATCACTCTGAGTTGCTGTGTATACTCTTTTAATCAGCCCCTTTATATTTTCTATTTGGATAAACTTCAGACAATAGTTGGTAAGATTCCAACCTTGAGATGAAATAGTATTAGCTCACAACAGGATACACTTAGATACTCGTCCAAGCTTATTGTTATGTCCAATAATTTACAATATTTTATGATTTCCTATCTGCACACTTTGGACTTGAACTGAATTTTCAAAGTTATAGACAAACTATCAAAAAACACATCACTGGGCCCAGCGCGGTAACCTACCAGCTGAAGTCCTCACCTTGCAGGTACCAGCGTCCCATATGCTAGTTCGTGTCCTGGCTTGCCCCACTTCCCATCAAGTTCCATGTGTGTGGCCTGAGAGCGCGGCTGAGCATGACCAAAGGTCTTGGGATCCTGCACCCGCATAAGAGACCCAGATGAAACTCCTGGCTCCTGGCTTCGGATCGGCTCAGCTCCAGCCATTGCGGCTGCTTGGGGAGTGAATCCGCGAAAGGAAAGTCTTTCAGTATCTTCTTCTCTGTAAATCTGACTTTCCAATAAATAAATAAATCTTCAAAAATTACATCACTGCCCCTACAACAAGTTGTGTCGTTAAATCTCAATTTATTTTATACAAAATCTGCTCTACAAAAATCTTGGTTCTGGGGAAGCCACGGCAAGGCCGAGAGCATCAGAGCGCTGTTTTTTATTTCCTTGCTACATTCTACGTTCCAGAATCAAGAACAGGGTCCTATAAATATTTATTGCCTCTTTTTGTTATTTAAAAAAAAAAGTCCCAATTAGTTTCAGAAATTAGCTACAAACCACCTGCCCGTCCTGAAATCTAAAACTCTCCCCAACAACTCCCAGGGCACCATGGAGCTGATTTACTGAGTTCTTCAGTGATTTCTTACCTAAATCCCAAGTTATTTTCCTCATTTAATTTTATCTTTGACAACTCTTTTAATTATATGACATGTACCTGAACTATATGACTTTTGCTATGTTATCTCATGACCTAGAGATCCCCTTCTCCGCACCTCCTCTCTATGCATATGTTATAACGTTTAAATTGCATTCTTCCATGAGACAACTTCAATAAGTTCTTGGAAAATGTCACTGAAAACAACATGAGGAATTTGTCCTTTTAAGATCGGCTTATTTCACCGGGCCCAATGATCAAAGGAAGTGTATCATGAAAAATAAAAGATTCATTCAAACAAAAACCAGTATGAGGAACAGGCATGCAGTGCAACAGTTGTTTCTTGGGATGCCCCATTTTCAATATTAGGGGACCAGGTTTGCGATACCTCCACTGATCCGATTTTCTGCTGAGTACCCTGGGAACATCAGATTAAGATCTAAACACTTAGGTCCCTGCCACCCACATGGGAGACCCATACTCAGTCCCTGAACTTAGCCAGACTCAGGCCTGGCTTTTGTTGCCATTTTGAGCATGTTTCCACCAAAATGAAAAACAGTGTGGAATTTCTGTGGACTTTTGAAGTACAACTGTTTCTACACATACAGATAGAGTTTGTACGAAGGGCATTACACGTGTCTTATACACTTGGTTAAGGCAAGACACATACCAAGAATTTTCAAATCAGTTTTCTTTTAGTGAATAGATTCTATAATTTTGGGGTTTTCACTACATGCGTTTTTATGTGCTTTAACAAAACCTACGATGCATTTTGTATGCTTTTATACATACTGTGATAGGATATGTTAAGATCTTGTAGCCAAGTGCACTTTTTCAAATTGCAGCAAAGAAAAAATAATTATAAATATGTTCACGAGCACATGACAGAGCACTTCTGTGTACAAACATGCTGTTTTTCTGTAAAAAAAAAAAAACACAACAAAACACGCCTACAAATTTTCACGTTTCGCAATGCCCAAATTCAAAGACTTTTTTGACACTGACATTTCCAGTGGAAGCCACTGTTCTCCCTAAGACTACGGAGGAGAAAAAGCACCAGCATCCCCCTTTTGAAGAGGCCTCGGATTGCACAGGGGAGTATGGAGGAGGGACGGAGGAGCAGTCTTCGTGCTTGGTCATCTCTGTGTGGTGCCATTCATGTGATATGACAATGATGGCTTGCATCAAAAGCCACAGTGCAAATAATCCCCTTCTCCATGCCATCCCAAAGCAAAAACCGACTCCCAAAATAAGGGGCAATGTTCCAGGATAGCTGTTGCTTGTATGCCAGCTAGCTCTGTGCACAAGGGAAGGCAAGGGAAGATTTTTTTTTTTAATTCTGCACCCACCCCTTCTCCCTCCCTCTCCCCCAAGAATTGGGTTTACAATGAATGTTGACTGGCACCAGGAGGCTACCTTGGGCCCCAAGAGCCTTCTTAAAACCCTGGCAGTCTGCCAGGGGAGCTCTAACTTTGCAACCCACAGAAAGCCATGTTGGCAGCTTGTCAGAAGCCAGGGAGTTACATGGCGCCCTGGGGGTAATAATATTTTCCAGAACGCTCAGGCTAATAGTCCCATGATGGGCGATTCAAAGGCCTGTAGGTATGTTCTTCCCTGTGCTCAGCCTTGGGACGCGCATCCATCTCTCCAAGTGCCAAATCGCACTCCGCTGACCTTCGCTATGGCTTTGGAGACACCGTCCTTTTGTTTTTGTGTGACCTCACTGCTGAGGGTGTTACAGTCAAGCCCAGTGAATCTTCTACTTATCATCACGCTTAGGATTCGTTTCCCAGTAGAGGCTGCGGGGAGCAGAGAGGAAGCTGTTGTGCATATACCTAGAGGCATTCTGGCACTGAGTACATTTTTATACCTTTATTTTAAAACACACGACAGAATTACGCATCCATAAATACATTTTTCACGCCCACCCACGCTTAGTGGGATGTCTAGTTTGCACACAGGATTCTTCCTAAATCAATGTCTCAGATCCTCTGTTCTTTTCCTGGGGTACTGCAGACACGGGCAGCGAACTCACTTTTGTTCTCCCACCAAATGCCCAAGGAAGGGGTGCTGAGCTCAGACTCTATGTGCCCCCCAAGTCTGCTGCGTTCACACTCTGTACCTGCACCCCAAGCTTCTTAAATTTCAATCGCTTGATTTCTCACTTCAAGAGCTCTTCTCATTCTCAACATAGCATTCCACAATGTATAGAAATTTGCATGGCCGCCCATTTCTATTTTTGATTAAAAAGAGTTGATGTTATATTGGGACTCTTAATTGACTGGGATGATATTCTACCAGCTCTAACTTTGGACCAGAAATGGTCTCCCCAAGAAACTGTTCAACCCATCTGTACAATAAGTAGCTGGACTCCATGCTTGGTATATGTTTGCAAGGAAAGAATCTTGATTGAATTTGAACTGTATTACTGCATCAAGGTGGAGGAATCCACCAGGGGGGAGGGGATGGGGAGGGGTGGGGGGAATTCCCAGAGCCTATGAAACTGTCACATAATGCAAAATAATTAATAAAAATATATATATATAAATTTTAAAAAATTTAAAAAAATTTAAAAAAATAATGGAACAACCACATGCATTCATTTAAGCTTTTAGAGTAAAAAAAAAAAATTAAAGAGATTCTATAACATCACTAAGCACTCTAGGACGGTCAAACTATTTCAGAGGGACTGGCCTGCAACCCACACCCTTCAACACAAACAATAATCAAGCATAATGTGCCCATAAGGCCAGCGGTCTAACCCGAACACAACTCTATCTCTCACACTCACCCATGCCTCCGTCCATGTGCGAACAATAAATGTGTCAAGTTAGTCAGCTGAAAGAAGGGTAGCCATGTCTCTGTATACAGTCACTTTGTTTAGGCCCTGAAATGCAACTACACTGAAACCCACCTACAGGTTGATGCCAGTTTTACGTGTTGAAACAAACCAGTCACTCTTTCTCCCGCTAAGCAGTTAAATTAGAGAGTATTCAATTAATAACAGCTGAATATTCTGTCACATTTAGGAAGATGTATGGTAAGACAAGCGAGTTGTGATGTATCTGACAGCAATGATAAAGGTTCTCCCGACACAGTCTGGCAGATCCTTGGCTCCTACTGCGGCCCTTTCTCGTGTTCGAAAAAGTCAGCAGCGGCACAGCCGTGCGCTTCCAGAACAGCAACGCTCCAAAGTGCACCGGGGAGCCTCTGCCAAGTGCTTGCAAGGTGCCCTGCCCCTGCCTGTTCCCATCGACAGGCCCACAGGGCACGGAGCCTGCAGGGCCATGCCCCCTCCAGGCTCCCACCTGACCCAGTCACAGCTGCCCAAGCCCAGCCTTGTGGCGGCCAAGGGAGCGTCCTCTCCTTATGTGATATGCTCTTAATGAAACCAGGGACTGCTGACCCGTTCTCACCTAAACAGAAATTTCTCATCTCAGGGGCCTTGCAAGGCTACGCTGGCTACCTTCGGGGGGCTGAGGCAACGGCTCAAACTGCTCCCAACACGGAGAGCCTTGATCCACATTCCTTTAGGAAACCGCTCAGGCTGAAATTGAAAAGGAAATAAAAGAGACCACAGTAAAATTGCTAACATACGGGGAGTGATGGAGCAATGCACGCCACAATTCTTTCACATCTCCCCTGCTTACTCTAACCAACCCCCCAGCTCTGCCAGGCATTGTAGAGGAAGGAGCCAGGCTCATGTCCAAGGACAGAGCCACACCGAGCTCAGGCAACCCACACACAGGTCTGGCTGAACGGCATGGGGACCTTTTTTTTCTTTTTTTCTTTTTTTTTTGCAAAATGCATTTTCAAGTTCAAGGAACTCCATTTCTAGAACTCAAAAGGCATCCACAATCATCAGTTCCAGCAGTAGTGTAAATCCAGGAGGAAGAAGCCTCGCCACAAAACAACACGAACAGCAGCTAATGCCGCATCAAATCAAATACACAAAAAAGGTGAAATCAGATAATCCTGCCTTTCTTCAGAGAAACCAATGAAGTTCTAGCCTAGAGAATTTTTGACAAGAAAGGCTGAGAATCATAGATTTTATTCACAGTAATTGTTTGCAAAATGAGTTACACTCCCTAAAACAAAATCTCACAACCATACATCGTGTTCCTGTGTGTCTTTTTTTTTTTTTTTTTGCTAAGTTTGCTTTCCAAGTTTCCATTAAGAACTTTCAAGACCTTGAAAAGAAACTGATGTTGTGGCCCCTTTTGTCTCCAAGCATATTTATAGGCTTCTGGAAATTCTTACACTTTACACACCACAGCCGTCAACAGAAAGGTTTCAAAACAGAAATGTGCTTCTATGTGCTAGGAGAAAGCCGCATCTACCTCCCAAACCCTTTCGAGCTATATTCCTTTGGAATTTTTATGCCAACCCATATACGCTCACAAACTACCTTTACATGCGTGTGTACACACACACACACACACACACGGTGGTTTATCAAACCCAAAGTGGTCCCAGGGATTTGCTATGAATTTCCAGGCACCCATGCAGCAGTACCCAAGTTCCTCTCTTTCCTAAACCACACAGGCTGAACCCTGCACGGGACACGTGAACCGTCGCAGCTCCGCACTCCCAGCCACATCACATCTATCCCTCCATTTCTCCACGCTCCCTAAAGGCATGCTCACAGTTGACTTCTCCATCTACTTGACTGGCCAAGGGCCTGGCTTAATAAAGCCTTCCTGGTGTTTACGAGCAGATCATTTGATTCCCCGAACACACCCAATGACACTGGGGGGCAAGAGGCGCCACCACTTAATTAGATTAGAAAACTGTCAGGAGTTGGTGAGGTTTTGAATTTATATTTCAATTAATATTTAATAGAGCTTAATTAACAATTCCCCCCTCTCCTCCTTCTATTCTGTTTCTCCCCTATGTCTTACTCCTCACATCTTGCTCTGGACAGCAATCTGACTCACAGTGGATGGTAGGGTGGGAGCCACAGACCTGAAGGCGACTCCCTAGGACGCGTATTTTCCTTGACGGCAGCAGCAGAAAAGTACAGGGAGAAGCTTTTAAGGATTTCTTTATTTTTATTGGAAAGCCAGATTTTGCAAAAAGGAGAAGGAAAGATAGAGAAAGAAGCTCTTCCCGCCTGCTGGTTCACTCTCCAGATAGCTGCAGCAGCCAGAGCTTAGCTGATCTGAAGCTGGGAGCCACGAGCTTCTTCCATGTCTCCCATGTGCAAGCAGGGTCACCAGGGCTTGGACCATGCTGTCTCAGGTCACAAGCAGAGAGCTGAACTGGAAGTGAGGCAGCCAGGACATAAGCTAGTGCCACAGGTAGAAGATTAGCTTGCTGTGCCACTGAGCAGGCCCCACCAAGTCCCTTTTTAAAGTCTCTATTTTCTAAACATTTAAGCACTAAAGACATCAAGCAATTTCAAAGTCTTTTTTTTTTTTTACGAGCCAACTGAGTTGTTGTTGTTGCAGAGTCCCTAGGAAAACCCCCACTACATTCAACAGGAGATGCTACTGGTGACCTTGCCAAACCCATGAATGACCCACAGTTGTAGGCCATCAGTTTGTTATGACTTTGCTTCTCAAACATATTGGACTTGAGACCCCTTTATACTCTTAAAAAATTATTGAGGATTCCACAAAAGATTTTGTTTATAAATCTCTCCCTATTTATTACAAATTGGAGATTAAGAAGTTTTTAAATGTTTATTAAATTTATAGGAAATAAGTAAACCTGTCGCATGGTAACATTAATCGTACATTTTTATGAAAAACAGTATCTTGGAAACAAAACCAGTTGTGAGAAGAGTGGGTTTGTTTAATATTTCTGCAAATCTTTTCAAGACTTAATAGAGGGAATGGATTTTCATTTATCTCTGCATTCGGCCTGCGCAGAAACACACTTCACACACATCATACAGCCCCTGGAATACCCTCCCAGACACTTGCAAAAACCCCAAGTGTGAAAACAGCAGAGCAGCAAGGACCCTCTAATGTTATGATCAATGTAGCTTTGACCTTGCCAGGCCCCTTGGAAGAAGGGGTCCCCATCTCCTATGCCTCTCCTTGTAGTGGGATGGTGATGACATATGAGTCCACCACTGGCTGCAAGCCACACAGAAGACAAATACGAATGCAGATTTTCCATCCCAGCTCGCACACACCATTTCTTAGGCAATTTTTTAGTCTAGATTGTAAGATGAGGAATATTTAGGAGGAAAAAAAGAAGAAACTAAAAGATAGATGAACAAGGACAATGAGATTCTTTCCCAACCTCCTCTCAGTGGCCCCTCTTTCTAACCTTTCTTGTTCCGTGAGAAAGGGCTTATGTCACCTGTGCTGTTGGCCAGTGGCCGTGCCTGGACAAGCAGGTGGACACCACGCTGGTTCCAATCAATTTCATTCCCACCCAGTGGGAATAGCTTGCCCAGGCATCAACTAAAGCTACATTTTTTTTTCTTTTGTGGCCTTTTCCCTTTATTTTTTAAATGCTCTTGTTTGAGAATATATTTTAGTTGCTAAGAAACTAGTTTCTTATTGTAGACTCAGTGCGACTAAAGATAAAGCAACTGTCAAAATAGCATGTTATTTTGACAGTAGCCATATCGTAACCATAAATGATATATTTTATCTGTACATTTTTACCTTCGCTAATGGGGTCTAAATACAGCATTCTCAGACACTTCACACACATACAAAGACACAGAGACATGCATGTTAGTAAGAAAGGCTACCACACACTTTGACATGAGCACCCTGAAGACAATTACATGCCTGAACACACAAACACTCACATATACACACACACACACACACATACATCCTTTTCAGTGACAATTTAGAGAAGTACAAAATACAGTGATACCTTTACTGTATTATCATTTAAAAGAAATGGGACTTTTGAATTAAAAATTAGTATACATTTTTATCTACTCAGTAGTGTTTCTGTTAAAATCTTAACTTTTTATATAGAGTAAAAGTTTATTCAAAGCCTGACTCCCTCCTACTGAGTTTTGAACTAAATTGTGGTAGCTGCCACCAGCAGATAGGGCGGGCTTTCGCCGGGACAGTGGGTCCATCGTTCTAAACTCAGAACTTGTGCTTCCACCACGGTCCAAGTCAGATACACAGAGAGGAGGAGAGACAGAATCTGCTGATTCACTCCCCAAGTGGCTGAGCTCAATCTGAAGCCAGGAGCCAGGAGCTTCTTCCAGGTTTCCCACGCGAGTTCATGGTCCCAAGGCTTTGGGCTGTCCCTAGACTGCTTTCCCAGGCCACAAGCAGGGAGCTGGATGGGAAGTGGAGCAGCTGGGATAAGAACCTGCACCCATATGAGATCCTGGCACATGCAAGCAGGCAAGGATTTTAGCCACTAGGCTACTGCTTTGGGCCTGGCCCAAATAATTTTTTTGCCTTACACACTCTCACTGCCTACTGACCATTCAAGCATCCCCTTCCTGTAGAAGGTTCCAGTAGGGTCTAAGACTCGAGTTTGACTAGCAGATCCACCAAAAGTCTCCACTGAATGACAATCAAATACCTGAATATGTATTTTTATTTTATTCGTATTGACCGACTCGTTTGGCAAGATAAGATTTGAAGGAGGAGAAAAACAAAAAAATGTAGCATTTCCTCCCTGGATCCGGCCCATACTCACTGATGAATAAACGATGCTCATCATTCTTGCTAACTACTTCTAGAGAAATGGGACAGCTAAAATTCTGAGGAGTATTAAGCAGTTGTTAAAAGTCATCAGTGAAAGTAGCATTTACCATTTCAAGATAGGAACTGAAAAGAGGATTGTAAAATAAAGCAAGGCGATTCCGTATTAGAGAAGCAGCACAGCCTGTTGTTCCCGCCCCCCGCTCCCCACTGTGTTTTCCAAACTTTCTATCATGTTTCAACACCACCTCCATGGACTTGAGAAGGAGGAGCCTTAGCTGCATTTGGTTTTTCTCACTTGCAGCGGCTTGGACTCTCTCCTGCCTCAGAGTTAAGGCCTGAGCAGCAATGTCAAGATGGGACAATACGCTATCGTCGAACCTCCCCTGGAGTTGTGAGGCTACTGTTGATTTACCTCTCACATAATGCAATGTAATAAAAAAAAAAATATATAATGACCTTCAAAATGGCTGTGAAAAAAAATGCAACTAAAAGATGTTGATTTTAGGTGCAAACAAAAATTTCAAAGTCCATGTATAGACTTTTCATATTCTTGGTGAAGACACCTTGGAGGTATGGATGGCAAAACGCACCCAAATGAGCTGATCTTTTAAATGCGATCTCTCCTAAGCTTGAGGAGGTACCAGCCTAGAACAAGGGATGCGTGCCTTGGGCATTTGCTCCCATTCTCACCAACACTCCAGGGAGCCAAATATATGAACGCTTATGTGGTGAGGTTTGAATTTTGTGATCCACATTCCAAGAAGCCAAAGCCTTCTGCAGAATAGGTGACTCATAGGGGAAGAATCTGCTCCTTTCTGTTTGACCCTTTTAATGACGTATTATTTAACCTTAGATGATGGAGAGCACAGAGCCTGCCGGACTCTTCTAATGACTCTTCAGCTGACCTTAGGCAACAATGCCAGAAGGAATCCGAATTGATTAAGAGGGTTTGCTACCTCTTTCCAAAGAGGCCTGATATAGAGTTCTTATTTCCACTTAATTATCTCTCGGCCTGTCCTCTGATCCACATGACTGCTTCTAGATGCCAGCAGGAAACACGAAGCAAGGAAAGTCAGCTGAACCCATTGAACTGACTTTCCTACTTAGCTCGGTCAGGGACACACACACACACACACACACCCTTGACATCCTGCAATTACTGCTTCATGGTGTGATATAAAAGGAATGAAAGCTTTTAGGCTTAACACTTCACATCTCAAACTTGCTAGTCTGCATAGTGAGTAGCACCTTTACTTTGCTTGGCAAGCAAAAGAGGGAAGAAGGCAAGTGAAGGGTGCCCATTATGATTTTACACAATGCCTCAGTTCCTTTGGAGTTAAAATAGTGAGTAGACATTTTATAAGGATAGTCTCCCCTGCACCATTTTAATATGCATCTGTGTACATACTAGAAGATGAAACAGGAAAAGTTACCAGGATGCCCCAGGGCTAGACGCAATCCCCCTGCACATACCCAGGTGGCTAATACCTTGGTATCACTGTACCCCACCACAAGTCTAGGATCCCTACTCATTGCCAGTACCCAGCAAACTGTGGTAGTCAAATAATTATGAATTGTTCTACAACTGCTCCAATTTTGGGCCCAAGATCCAGGAAATAAAATTCTGCCTTGACCCTTCATGTGGAAATGTACATAATTTCCAATGTGCTCAAGGTTATTAAAGAACCCAAGCGGGATGGTTAAATACTTAAGGTCACAGAAAGCCTGTGGCTGTTTTAATGTTTACAATAGATAAATTAAGGTCCCCAAATACACAAACTGCACTGTGATACGACATCCTTGACAGGCCAAGAATACAAACATGACCAAACTTATTTCTGGTGAATACTTTGAATCCAAAAAAGCCTGTACTCTGAAAGTCATGCTTCATGAAATGGGTACCAAGAGGCTTCAAAAAGCTCATGAGAGATAGGATAGAAAGACACATTTATGTGAGTGCAAAAATAATTTCAATCAACTTAGAACCTTCCACAATATACATTTTCATGAGCTTTGGAAGACTCCTCACACACAAGAATGTCAAAGATTTTTCTTGCAATATAATAAATTTGTCTTTTAGTCCCATTTCCCACAAATATTTTGAAGCACTTTGGTATATATATACATATATACTTTTATATATGTATATATAAATATATAACTAAACTATACACATATATGCTTATATCTTTTTATATACATACACATATACTTATATCTACATACTTTTATATACCCATACTTATATATATATATGTGTGCATACATACTTATATAATATATGAGATGTGTTATATACATATACACATACTTATATGCAATATTACTTATATGTAATATTTACTTAAGTAGCATGGCAATAAATGCACTACTTTGGGAACCTGAATTTGTTTCGAAAATGAACAAGCAGGAATAAAAACATTCCTAAATGTATTGATATTTTACATTTGGAAAAAGGAGTTCGCTGTTTTTAGTTGTTAATAAAACAAAACTCGAAGCCAAAATTGTGCAGGTGCAAAGTCACCCATGAGTTGAATTATTTCTGGAAACCTAGGCTCTCAGTGCTCATCTGCACAATGGGAACAAAAGAATATCCCCCCAGAACACCCTGCACTAGGGAAACCGGAGCATTCTCTTCTGAAAAAGCTCATTTAGGTGAAATTAATCCAAACTGCTGCTGTCTCAAACCAAGGCTTGATAAGATTCTACACAAGAATGGCTTAAGAGCAAAAGGATGATTCTTCAAAACTTCCTCAAATTCCATCACAAACTTGACTCCTTGGTATCATTGTTCCCATCCAGTCCAGGCTGAGTGATGAAGGCCACGTGATGAAGGCCAAGTGATGAAGGCTGAGTGATGAAGGCTCATGCCTGCCTTGCTCTCTATGACTTTATGATCACTCCGGACTGTTCCAACGACCTAGCAGCCACAGGCAGCAAATGTACTTCTGCATACACATTTCAAATGAACAACGATTTTTTTTTCTAGCTTTTCTTTGGCTACAGAAATGTGAACACTTTATTTCACATTTTTTTGGAAGGATCAGGTATGAACAAGAGGTCAGTGACCAAGCGTGTAACGCTAACATGAACTGGGCATGAAGGAGTCAACAGGGAATGGTTTTTATAGCACATGATTCGGTCATATTAAACCTGGCTACACTGGGGAATTACAATGTGTACAGCAGTGTGGACCTCGAATAAACAGCATCAGTTACTTTTAGCCATGTATGCATCGAGGAAGGCAAGCAGCAGAATTCATTAAGAGACTTCTCTGAAAGCTCTTGGACAAGTCTTATCACAGATGGGCTCTCACTCTGTTAATGTCCTTATTAGACACTTCATAGCAGGAACAAATTCTCTTTGGCAGAAAATGCTTAGAAGTGTTGGCTTCTGTAGCTGGTTGACTAAGTTTATTACTAATTACTATCGAACTGATATTGTTATTATTACTACTACCTGCTTTGGATGTTATAAATTTAGATGACACAATTCAATTAGAAAATCCAACACCACTGGACACAGTTACGATGCTGACAAGGCTCAAAAGTCACCTTCCTTGTACTTTCTAATACCTCAGTTTATTACAGTATTTGGGGGAAAGAAACAATACTACTAGCCCAAATTTCACAGGGGCAGAAATGGAGATATAGACACAACTGTTGTTATTAAGATGGAATATCATTTGTACAGTGCTCCATCCTTTATAACACATTTGAACACACAGTCTGAAATGATAAAGGAAAGTCTCAGGGCAGCAGCGGAAGAGACAGAATTCAGTCATTCTCATTTCCAGGCCATTGCTCAATCTGTGGTCCATGCTTTCCTTCTATTTTTCACTGTAAAGCGTAAATTTTCTGCATTGACATTTTTCCTTGGAGAGGCAATGTGGCACAGTGCAAAAATATGGATTTTACTATTAGCCTTGTCACAGAGGAGATTTGTGACCTTGAATAACTTTGTTCATTTTTCAGACTCAGTTTCCCCATCTTGAAAATGAGAACTAACATATTACCTTACAAGTTTGGCATAGAAAACAAAATTGTTATCTTGGAAGTTTGGCATATTACATGGCATACCATCTGGCATATGGCAGAGAATTAGCCAGAATGCAATCTCCCCTTTCTCTCCTGGCATCCCCCCATCTTCTTAGATGAACTAACTACCCCCAAATAGCTCAAATAAGGTTTGGAAACCTATATAAAAATTTTTTTGCCTAAAATGTCCTCAAATGACCTACCTATCTACTGCCTCCAGATCAATAATGGTCACTTAGAACAAAGGTGCAGGTATCACTTATTTTATTAACTTCCACCCTGGGGCTTCCAATGTCTTTGAGAGAGTGAAGAGAAACAATTTCTTGGCCAACTAGGAAAGCAGAAGGAATGCAGCGAGATCAGTATATTCTCCGACCCACAAGATTCCAGACCTCAGTTGACAGCGTTGGAGAGGCTCTGATGGGGTGTTGAGTCAAGTGCATTGGATACACCGACAGAGGCAATGTAAGCACACCAGAGCGAGCATGCGTGTTACTGCACTTTGCCATCACAGGGGCTTTGCTCAATCGTGCTGCTTACTGGGCGTATTTAAAACACATGGTTAGAAATTCTTCAGGAATAAATTGGAAAATGTTGGATATCTAAATCTAATAGTACGGCAGTGTGGAACTAGGGAATAGCGAAGAGAGATTTTTCTAAAGATTTAAGATTAGGCTAGAAATCAACCTAGGAAACAATACACTGAGTTACACCACGTGACCAAGATTTGACTGTGTTTTATGGTAACCCTGAATAGCTGCTATTGCTCTCTTGTGTTCAATGGCATGTCCTGGTATATCTGCTGAGATGGCGGGACAAGGTAAAAAGGAATATCAAGATTAATCAAATGTGTCCACAAGAGCCCATCAGACTTTGAAGTATCTAGCCAAAATTCATTCTCTTTAGAAACGAAAATCCAGGGTCCAGCGGTGTGGTCTAGTGGCTAAAGTCCTTGCCTTGCATGCACCGGGATCCCATATGGGCGCCTGTTCTAATCCCGGCAGCTCCGCTTCCCATCCAGCTCCCTGCTTGTGGCCTGGGAAAGCAGTTGAGGATGGCCCAAAGCTTTGGGACCCTGCATCCGTGTGGGAGACCTGGAAGAGTATTCCAAACTCCTGGCTTCGGATTGGCACAGCACCGACCATTGTGGTCACTTGGGGAGTGAATCATTGGATGGAAGATCTTCCTCTCTGTCTCTCCTCCTCTCTGTATATCTGACTTTGTAATGAAAAATAAATAAATCTTAAAAAAAAAAGAAACGAAAATCCAGTTTATTCAGATACATATTTCTGTCTCCATCACTATGAGGAGTGGCCACAAGACTGAGTTCTGCATAATTGCATGTATGCAGAAGTGTTAAACACTAGCTATAGAACGGCTCTGTGAGAAGAAACAATTCACAAAAGAATTAGGCCCATTTGAGCTGTTTTCCTGCTTCCCTCCTTTTTGCCTAGAACAATAATCTGATAGGTAGAAGCCCAGAAGTAATGCTTAATTAGCGGGTGAATTGAAGACGGGAGCTAAATGCAGAATAATGCCTTTATAAGGCCTGGTTCTGTGATGACTCACTCTGGAATTGTCTTCTATGAGGCACTGTTTAAACCGCCAGTATTTTTCTTATGTTATTACAGACTGACCTAATCCTAAGTGATAGTGTTGGTAGACTGACAAAACTTTAGATTTCCTTGGGATTGCTTTTGAAAACATTTAGGAACAAAGATACACAGCCTGTTAAATAGTATCTAATAAATTCTAAGATTCACAGTATATGTGGTTATGCTAAAATATAGGTTAGACATTAGACACATCTCCCCTCCAACAGTAGCAAAGGGAAATAAACATTCAAACGAGAACATCAAACTAGTGCGTGGCAGGGCTAGAAATGCTGGATTCTTGAGTTCTGAGGAAACCTTGTCTATTTCAGGGAGGACCAGGCTCTTAAGACTCTGCGATGAGCAAAGGAAATGAACAAAATAGATCAATAGAAGCATTATCAATTTTGTTATCACAGTAATAAATATTACTATTATCATGCCCATCCTATTAGGTTGCCATTGATTGGATGTTTATGTGGAGGAAACCTAGGACCTAAAACATGACCCAGACACCCTCCCAAGGAAGGCTGTGCTTCCCTGGCCGGTAGGATCTTCTCTGGCTCACACTGGTGTTTGCCAGGGACTAACGCCAAACTGCAGAGGGAATTGTATGATTGAAGTCAAAGCTTTGTGCCTCTGCTTTTGTCCCAAGTATGCAAAACCATGACATCTCTGCTTTATTATGAAGTTATTCATTACTACTTCACATTCATCACTGTCAAATGCTCCACAGGTGCTTTCAGCAACCATGTCTAGCATTTTCAAACAGCAAGCTCGCCAGGACTGTTAACTCCTGTCCTCTAGACATCCACAGTTTTGCTACATTGATCTTCAAGTGATCATTTTTGGGTCAATATCTCTGTATTTGTTTTTCTGAAAGTCCAGGTTTGGATGGATAAAGCTTGGTAACAACGATGTTTTGATATAGCAGTTTCCGTAAGTACATATGTGGGCTATGACCTATTTATTACCATCACTGTGTCATTTATTCATTTGTTTGTTTTTCTACTACTAAGAGGGTGGAAATTCAGTTTTGTGATCCTTTATGTTGAATATGGGATGGGTCATCCAAACACAAGTAGATTACTCCTTGTAGCTGAAGGCTTTTCCCCGCTTTCCTGAGACCGAATAAAATATCTGTGGACTTCTCTATTTTAGAGAGTTTTTCCACACACGATTCATTGCACCACAAACAGAAAAGAAATTTTAGTTGTCAATAATTCTTGCATGACAAACTTTCAGAAGTGGGAGGTTCTTGTTTGGATCTTACATGAAAGACTCCCCAACTCCAGTCTTTGCTTCTTGCCCTGAAACTTGCGATTTTCCAAATAGAATCCAGCTTCACAGAGAAAGGTTAAGGAAAATTCTACCTTAAAAAAAAAGAAACCACTGGCTGTCAGCTGCAGGCTCTCAAGTTCCTCTTGGAATTGATGCTGACATTTTTTCACTGTTAACATTGGTGGTTTCCACCCTCAGACGCCATCACAGCTTCAGTGGCCATAAATCAAGCGCATACGCACACGTGCGTGTGTTCACACACACACACCCCCTCAACTCTGACATCTTAGGGTCTCAGTATAACACAGTTGTCTTCATCTACAGATCGTAAGCACAAAGATGGCTAGGGGACTTATTAAAAACACTCTATTTATTAGTACAGAGTAGTGAAAATGAAAGAAAGTTTGGCCACCATGCCACCAGCACAAAGGAACACACGATACATTTCTGTAGTCACTTTCTTGTGTAGGCAGCACATTGAAATGATTGGAAGGGAAAGCCGAGATGATTCAGGATACTTTCAGTCTATCATTTCTGGACATGAAATACATCTTACTTACACAATATTTTCTAGATGCTTTTTGAGGAGCCTGCTAGTTAACAGAAATTGCAATTCATAATCTTGAAACATTGTTCATCATCTATTAGAAAGGTTAAGGTATAAATCTGAATCATAAAAATTCTAATTCACCAAAGGACCACTGCGTCCAGAGGCACCTTTCTGATGTGGGTTTTACACGGAGAACCTCAAATAGCTGCTGGGATTACTGAGGGACTTCTGTGAAATGTCTTAGAAAATGTGTCTCATAATACTTTGGATAGAGGGAAAAACAGTCCATTAGTAATGTAAATATAAACACACATATACATAAGTCGCTATCTCTTAAAAGAATCTCAACTTTTGAAATTTGGCTTCGCTTGAATCTAACAGAATTCTAAGTATGATGGTTTGGAAATCTTGCTCCTATATCTAATAAGAATTGATCAGGTACCAAGATTCAGAGGTGGAATACATTGTCCCTTGAGGATCTTACTCTGAATTTTGCAAATATTTGTATTATAAGGTATTTATTGCTATGTTCCCAAAGAGGGTTAGTATGCATGTCTTCTACAATTAATAAGAGCTCCTTTTTTTTTTTTTTTAAAGATTTTATTGTTATTGGAAAGCCGGATATACAGAGAGGAGGAGAGACAGAGAGGAAGATCTTCCATCCGATGTTTCACTCCCCAAGTGAGCCGCAATGGGCTGGTATGCGCCGATCCGAAGCCGGGAACCTGAAACCTCCTCCGGGTCTCCCACACGGGTGCAGTGTCCCAAAGCCTTGGGCCGTCCTCGACTGCTTCCCCAGGCCACAAGCAGGGAGCTGGATGGGAAGTGGAGCTGCCGGGATTAGAACCGGCGCCCATATGGGATCCTGGGGCTTTCAAGGCGAGGACTTTAGCCGCTAGGCCATGCCGCCGGGCCCAATAAGAGCTCCTTAAGCACAAAGATAATACCTTATCCATGCCTCACATATTATATACAAAAATTCCACATTTATGAATTAATCAGTGAATTCATCTTTGTGCCCCAAGCACCTAAGACAATCCACAGCACACATAGGTCTGGCACGCAGTACACTAATCACACAGTATGCAAACTCTCACTGGTGGGGTCTGAGCATTAAGAATCCCTACAAAAATGCTTCGGTTGTCTTTTTTACCCATGCATGTGTTTCTCTGACATTATCACTTATTTTGCAATACAATTATCTACTTTAGGTTTACATCTATGTTTACTAAGTTAGGACAAAACGGAATCATCATATTCTTATACTTCCCATATTATAACTGAAGATGTAATTTCCATCATATGTCTCAGCACGTGCAAAGCATGTACCATCTGGTAATGGTTCAGTTTGGTTTTTTTCCCCATGGTCACAGATCACAATGAAGATATCTACAATCCAGGAAAACTGGATTCATGACCTAAGATCTTGGAGTAGGATGCTCTGGTGGCCTTGCCTGACTTGCCAGAAGTTTCCTTCATCACACCCACTTCCTTGTGCCTCGAGTCCCACGCCTTCACTTGTCTCTTTTATTTCCTCTCCCCATATTTTCACCAAACTGTGTTTATTCTTCACAGAGAAAAATCTTTAAGACATAACCTAACTTGCCTACTCCTAAGTATATAAGGCTTGTGGCTACCTACATGTCTCCCACCAAGAAATGGAGACTTTCCAGTAGGCACATGTTACTTTTATTTCTTAAAAAAAAAAAAAGCTACAAATCTTTGTAATTTAAGCATAGACAAAATGGACACTTAGAATTTAAATGTGAAATTTTACTCAGTCCAAGAGAATCTTATTTTTGTCTCTGAGATCTCAGGTAAGTGGATGTGTAAGGAACTATCGCTCCCCCGCGCCTACCTCCGGCACGCACATGCTGCTGCTTCAAAAATGCTGCAGCCAGAATTGTGTCCAATTCCACAAAAAGAGACGGCACTGTGCTGCTTAAACGAAAAGGAAGAAAAAAGGCGAGGGGGGGGGGGGAAGTATAATCATCTAAACTTTTAAAGACAGCAATTTTAGCAAATTGCCATATCTGCTTTTTGAAATGAAAGGGGAAGAAAAATGCTCATTTCTTTTGAAGTAAAATTGAGTAGGTCAATGGCTGTGACAATCCTCTCAATAACCACTAACAAAAGACCAGTTTGGGTGGTTAGGGAAGCTGCTCAATAGCAGGTATTCATTGAATCTTGGAATAATTTAGCTTGCCACAAGCTGTGAGAGAGAGAACCAAGCACTGTGTAGAACACAGGCTGCTAGGTAACACAGCAGCAGCCGAGGTGGAAAAAGAAAACCCACAACCAGATATTCCTGGAACTTTATCACATGATTATTTACTCCAGAGGGATGAAGGTGGGGACCACCTGAGGCCCAGCACAGGAGTAGTGGCATGCCTTTACAAATCACACGCACACACACACACACACACACACACACACACTGAACTGCATGTGAGCATGTATCTATGGTTGGGTCACACTTAAGATACGTTACCTTTGAATCACAGTGTCCATTTTTAAACTGTAAGTCCTGGGGACTAAGTTCATGTATTCAAAATAATTATGCAGTCCATAAAGAGATCTACATTGACTGGCATTACAGTAAACTCTACATAAATCACAGTGAAGGGAAGGAATGAGATAAAGGGTGGCTTCATTTACGGAAGGTTTCTCGGACAGGATGAGACTCAAGTATGAAGTTAGAGAAGTTAAGACTGATAATCCAGTAGAAGCATGGCTATGATTTGGTGTTTCCTTAAAACCTATGGTATACAATTTGACCAGATCAACTAATCATTGCATTTTGTAGATCTTAGGACAGGTTTTATTTTAATGCCAATTAATTTGAAAAATGAAAGAATTATATCATTTTCTTTAAAAATGATTTATTTGGAAGGCAGAGAGAACAAAAGACGGAGAGAGATCTTCCATTCACTGGTTCACTCCCCCAAATGGCCACAACATCTAGGACTGGGCCAGAGCCAGGAATCAGGAATTTCTTCCTAGTCTCCTACATAAGTGCAGGGTTCCAAGGACTTGGGCCAATTTCCACTGCTTTTCCAGGTGCATTTTAACAGGAAGTGGAGCAACTGGGACTTGAAGCAGTGCCCATATGGGCTGCCAGTGTCATAGGCTGCAACTTTATCCACTATGCCACAATTCCAGCTCAATCATTTGAGCTTTTTGCTCAAGATTTACCTTATTTTCATTTGAAAGACAGTATCCCAGAGAGCAGGAGACACAGAGAGCGAGCTCTTCCATCTGCTGGATCACTCTCCAAATGGCCGCAATGGCCGGAACTGAGCAAATCTGAAGCCAGAAGCTTCTTCCAGCCCTGCAACATGGGTGCTGGGGCCCAAGGACTTGAGTTATCCTCTGATGATTTCCAAGCCATAAGCAGGGAGCTGGATCAGAGAGAAAGCAGCCACAACATGGAACAATGCCCACGTCGGATGCTGGCATCGCAGGTGCCCATGTGGGAGAGGTGAGCTGGCCCTGTGTTTTGTGTTTGCTTTTAAAATCTGAGCATAAATTCAACTTTACAGAACACAAGAAACAGATACTGTCCATGCTTATTTCTATGAATGCGTATTATACCTCAGCTAATTTTTCCTGTGTGCAAAGATCTCAGTAAAGAGCAACTAGCAATATAATCTCTTTGGAAAATACTGTGGTAATTTCTCAGAACGTTAATTCTACAGTTATCCTATGACTTGGGAAATAAGTCCTCTGTCGTTACTCAACAGAAATTAGAATAGATGCCATATGCAGATTTGCACACAAATGTGCATGCTAGTGTTGTTCACGATGACTCCAGACGGTGGGGCGGCTGTTTGGAACAGCAGTAAAGATGCTGCTTGAAACGCCAACGTTCCACCTTGCAGTGCTCAGCTCTGAGTTCTTGCTTCACTTTCCACCTCAGCTCCCTGTGGACATGCACCCCGAGAGATAGCAGGTAAGGGGGTGCAAGGACCTGGTCCCTGCGACTCCCGAGGGAGGCAGCCAGTGAGTTCTTACTTTCCACCCTCAGAAGGAGGTTTAGCCCTGGCCTTTGCAAGCATCTGCGGGATTGAATCACTAGATGGAAGGTCTCTGTCTCTGTGCCTTTGTCGACCAAGTAAAAACAAACTAAGCTTAAATAAATATCCAGCAATTCATGAATGGAAAAACAATGAGATACATTGTTTACAATGAGATACTACTGAGCAACCCAAAGGAACAAGCTGTTAAACCAAGTAAAACATAATTTTTAGATTATATCCAAGAAGTGTATAGCAATTGCACATAGAATACATCTTATTTAATATATACATATATGTCTATAGCAGAATTTGACGGAAAAGGCTACGAGCTGTGTAATTTCACTTACAGAACAAAATTTTAGAAGAGCTAATCTGTAGCTACAGAAAGCAGAGCAACGCTGGCCAGGTGGTGAGGACAGAGGCGGAAAATGGGCTGTCGAACGGCAACAGAGAACTTCCTAGCGTGATGCGGTGGTAGCTGAGATGAAAGCACGCATTTGTCAAAAACCCATCAGGCTATACACATAATACAGGTGTATCCACTCACATTAACTTTCTCTTCAGTCAATCAAAAACAAGTAACAACATTTTTTTTAAAAGATTTTTTTTTTAAATTACAAAGTCAGATATACAGAGAGGAGGAGAGACAGAGAGGAAGATCTTCCGTCCGATGATTCACTCCCCAAGGGAGCCGCAACGGGCTGGTACGCGCCAATCCGATGTCGGGACCAGGAACCTCTTCTGGGTCTCCCACACGGGTGCAGGGTCCCAATGCATTGGGCCGTCCTCAACTGCTTTCCCAGGCCACAAGCAGGGAGCTGGATGGGAAGTGGAGCTGCCGGGATTAGAACTGGCGCCCATATGGGATCCTGGGGCTTTCAAGGCGAGGACTTTAGCCGCTAGGCCATGCCGCCGGGCCCAAGTAACAACATTTTTAAAATCCTGAAATATCTTCTAATCTCATCCTATATCTTCTAATCATCCTGATTTGTTTCTTGACTTCAGCGACTGACCCAGTTCATCTTCAAGTGCCCCAAACATCCTGTTTCCTGTCAATCTGATTCCAAATAAATGATCATTCCGAGACCTGAAGAGGCACACAAAGCTCTCTCATGGGGCTCTACCGTCAGGTGTTTGCGCAGCCAGAGGGTGGGTAGATTTCTCAGGTCTGCTGAAGGTCATGGGGGGAGACGTTCAGGCACCACCACTGGGAGAGTTGCTGAGACACACGCTTTCTCCCCTGTCTGCCTGAATCTCTGTCAGTGGCACGACATCCCATTTTTACCTTGTAGTTCCTCCTGAAGTGCTACTTAGGAGCTGAAAAATCAAAGCCATTCACCTGACACGTCTATGGCTCCCCTCCCCAGCCCATAGACCTCACTGTTTTCTTTCAATAGCATGAAAACTGCAGGCTGTGCTTACCCAAGGACTAGAAGTCAACGAGAGTGAAAAATGCAATCTTAGTCCTGCTCTCCCTCGCTCTTCCCTCTGATGTTTGCACCATCTTTCCTCCCTTTCCTTTCCTCTCTGCTGGCCTTTCTGCGTCTCTCTCCTCCACCTGTCCTTCTTGTCTGCCTCGTATTTGGTGGACAGCTATTTGTCTGACTTTGCATGCACTTCCTGACTTGAGCTTTTGTTAAAAACTGTATTTTCTGGGGGATAATATTTATGTCGCTTTTGTTCCTGTGGCTTTTTCCCTTTGTTTTATTTTCAAGTAGCAGGGAAAGGGATTTTTTTTTTTTTCAGAGAAAAGAAGGAAGATAAAAGGAGGAATTAGGTTGAGATGAGAGAGCGTGGAATGAGAGAGGAAGGTGTCAATTAAAAAAATGAACCCCACCGCATCCCCCTCTTGACAGGTAGGGTGAGTGGAGCTGACAGCCGTCGCATTAGCTGGCTTTGGTGGAACCCTCATGCCTTGTGGTCCCCTAGCTCAAAAGGAGTGATTCCACCGCCAGCGGACACACTCACACATTTTCACTTGGTGTTCCAATGCCTCCCCCGCAGCTATTTCTAATAATGGTAATTATAATGATTTGAGGCTTAAGCAGGGCAATTCCGGCCCGAAGGCAGATTGTAATGAAATAGTCAGGAGATGGGGGCAGCAGTGGGAAGAGGCCGGATGGGGGGCATTTTCAGGTCCTATGTGGCTGTGTCTAGTGAAGTGCAACCTGGGCAGCCTCATCAGTGGAACCCCAAGTTTGTCCAGGAGGATATTCACAAACTGGATTTCACTGGTGTGGCAGAATCCCTGACACTCATACCAGGCGTCAGTGAGTCCTGGGCAAAGCAGCCGCTCCGTGTGCCCAGCCCGTGGCCTCCAGCACTGCCGATCTCCTGGCTGTGGCTCCGTGCAGCCCCTACCTCTCCACTCACCATAGATAACACTGTCCTAGAGCCTTGGCTGGAATCCAATTACTGCTGATATACATCTTCTCTTGACTCCAAATGACTCTTCCTGCCATTGAAGGATACCCCGGAATGTTGAAAACTTGTCCTGATTGCAGAGTTAATGGTCATGTGGTCCAGCGCTCTCAAGGAATGGCCTTAGGGGGAGCCTTGATGGGTCTCTCTAGTCTTGAGTGTTACCCCACCTCTCTGCTCTGCCCTTATTAAAGCCATTCGTCCTGAAAGCTAAATGAATATGTTTCATCTTCAAGTGCTGGAAAACAATAGCAGGCAGCCCCCAATCTGTACAGAACAATGCTGGCTTAATCACTACTGTTCTCTCTGCTCCTTCTTTCTCTTTCAATTGTTCTTTTCAGTTTTTCCTCTACTGTCACCAATGAGGCCCGTATAAACAACTCCATGATTCTAAACAGATTGGTAAAAGCACATGCATATTGTCACATACAAATTGGTGGTATTTTCAGTGAGGCTGTAAAGTTAGAAACATGTCTACCACATGTGCCATATATATAAATTTATTATTATGCATATATAATATCATCTTGCATATTTATATTTGGTCTCTCTAAACTTGTTAGTAAATTCTTAGGCAATCAAGTGTTAAATAAATACTTATACCCAAATACTTCATTTTACAAAAGCAGTATTATTTAAAAATGTGGCAATGAATACAGAGAATACAATATATACTGTCATTAGAATATAGATAGCTCCACATATAGTGCATCTATAGCTCATGCATTATAATGTAAATAACTGCATAATGCATATGATCAAACAAATTAAGCATGGGCATTAAATACCAGCTAGAGATCAGTGTTTTTGCAACAGCATTCATGAATTATAGCAGCAGTTAAAGTATTCCAGGCTTCACTTTTTGGCCTATCACTATCTTGCTCTCCGCCTTGCAAAACAATGTCACGTTATTATCTCTCTATTCCACATATCTATACCTCAGAGATAGTCCCTAAATAATCGACTTCATTGCCAGAGAAACAGCACACAAATATTCCTTCTCCAGATCGCAGGACCATCCTGTTAAGTTCCATCTTTCCATTCTTCTCCTTTTACATGCTGTCTAGGCATGTACATAAATATGACCACAAGAGAAAAATGTTCAATATGTCAAACTGTATTTGTTACTCATAGTAATGGTGTATTATTAATTTTATCATCCTGTAATTTATCACTACAGATAATTTAATGCCATGTCATCCTCAGGGCCTAGTACTGTGTGTGACACACAGCAGGCATTCAGTAAATGATTGTTAAGTGAACCACTTACATTATACTCATTTCATATATTGGGGAAAATATACTCAATCCCTAACTGCAAGAGTTAATACTTGGTGAGTAATGGCAAACCCATTACCTGAGGGGGCTGGCTTGAAAAACAGAAATTACTTTAAAGGAGAAATTCAAATGGCGAATTAATTATTCAGACAAGAAATAATAGGATGGAGCTAAGTAGCTTAGCATTGCCATTTTTATATTTTCTGTATTTTAAACATGCAAAAGTGTTATGCATTGAAGTGGAATCTGGTTCATTTCACACACACACACACACACACACACACACACAAAATGTTTCTTTCAAACCACTGCTGGGAATCTGAACTCTCAGTAATATGCTTCTAACAACTAAATTCTAGGAGGAAATGTGGAAGCAGACAGCTTCAAAGTGTGTAAGAGAAGGATCTGACGTATTTTCAGTGTCTGTAATGTACACACCCACTGAAATCACATTCATGTGAATGTATCCATTACAATTATAATTAGCACACATATATGAGAAAGTATAAGCCCACATACATTTACAGAATGTAGCAACACAGAGTAACTACATGCAAGTCCTCACTGCACTACAGAAATTAACTGAAGAGAAAAAAGTTAATAGAATGTTTCCAGGAATTCCACAAAGAAAAATGCAACAATGCTTATTAAAAGAAAAATAGAAGGCGCTGGTGCTGTGGTGTAGCAGATTAAAGCAGTGCCCACTGGCTTCCCATACACAAATCAGTTCAAGTCCCACTTTTGAGTCAACACCTTGCTAATGTTTCTAGGAAAGCATTGAAAGATGACCAAATGTGCACTGGTATGTGTTGCGACCAAAAACTGGCCTGACCCACACTCTATGCTGGTACTTGGATTTGCCAGTGCATATTATGGAATGCCAAGGTGAGGTGAGCCATACCAGATGTGGTTGCAGCGTCCAAACATCACACGTGAGAACCGGGGGGCTGAGGGAGGAGGCAAAGCTGGCAGGGGAGTTGGGCTCCCCTGCTGGACAACCACTCCCACTGGAGAGCATGAGTTGGGATGGGGGCAGACCAGACTGAGCAGGGCTACAACACCTGTGGGCCTCATGTGAGCTAGATTGAGGAACGGCCAGATTGGGCTGACTGTTCCAACTGGTGCAAGCAAAAGTTGGAGTGGGTAAGGGTTGGTTGGGCTTTGCCACATCATCAGATGGCAGAAGCTGGCACTGGGGGCCAATTCTGTTAAGTCAAATGCCAGAACCACCTGGAGAGTGCACAATCCAGAAGCTGGAGTGGCCTAGTAGGGAGATAGTGGAAACCTCCCTCATGGGTAACCACTCCCACTGGAGAGCACAAAAACCAGGAGAGGGGCAGGGGTGGCTAGACAGAAAGGCACCTGCCAGTATGTGTGTGGACTGGATAGTAGGTTGGTTGAGTTGAACTAGGCTTCAATGCCCATTGACAAGTACGAGAGCTAAATGGGATTTGGGGCAGACTGAACAAGCTTGCGGTACATACTTGTATGCATGGCACAAGGGTAGGGAGCAGGCCTGGTGGGGGTTATGGGGAGTCGCCCCAACTAGGCTGCAGCTCCCACTGATTTGTGTGAGGACCGAGTATGAAGTGGGTAGGATCAAACTGGACTACAACACCCATTGGTTCACTTGGACCCTCGGAGCATGCCCCACATCGGGGACCTGGGATGGTTGAGAGGCTGGGTGGGGTTTTTCCCTTTGTTTCTCCTCTGACCCCAGATACAGGGAAAAAAATGATATTACTGTGGAAACAATGGTATTGCCCACTTGCATGTAGTCCTTGACCCTTTGTGCCCTAATCAACTAAGTAAGATCACTTAAAAAATATATTTTAAAAAATTAATTAATTAATTAAAAAAAGAAAGATGACCCGAGCCTCTGGGCCCCTGCACCCAAGTGGAGACAGGAAGGATGCTCCTGGCTCCGAACATTGCAGCCATTTTGGGGAGTAAACCGACAGACAGAAAATCTCTCTTTCCCTCCCTATCTCGTCATCTTTCTGTACTCTATCTTTCAAATGCATGTTTTTAAAACTCTTACAAAAAAATAAAAGAGAGAAAAATATGAGTTAATTGCACAAGTTGTTTTCTTGTCATAGGTCAATAGTCTTTGTCTAAGATTTAAACAAATTTTCTTTTGCAATTCATTTAACTTAAAATGCATTAAAATTATGAGATGCATTAGCAAACAGATTTTCAAGAAAGATTTATTATTTCCATGAATGAACTACAGAGAGAGGAAGAGACAAAGAGAGAGAGAGAGAGGAAGAAAGAGTGAGAGAGATCTCCCAACTGCATGTCACATTGGTGTCAGGGGCCCAACCACTTGGGCCGCCTTACACTGCTTTTCTGTGGCCTTTATCATGGACCTGGATTGGAAGCAGAGACAGCCTGGACATGAACTGGCATCTGTAAGACGTATTGGGATTACAGGCCTACCCACTGGTTCCCAATTTAATTCCAATGTCTCATTAGTCCCAGATGAACTCTTCTATTATACTTGCACAGTATCATAGAATGAAAGTGAAGACAGCCTAAACTAAATGCTAACAGGCTACTCTTCGTCAATAAGGGCAACATACAGAACTGAAACCTCCTTCAGAAAGTGTGTTCACTGTCCCTTTTCTGTATCAACAATGTATTGCTTGGAATTTTATTATCAAAAATACTTTATGTGGATTTCATCTTTTAAAATAATTTGGTCCTAGGATGTCTTATGTGACACAAAACTTGCCTTGCCCCCAAAAGACAAATCCTCCTGTGAAGTGAATTTGCACAGGAAACAAGACAGGCCTTCAAAAGATACAAGTAGTCTAGAGTTCCATGCCCAGCAACCATGAGATATCGTTGGGTAGCATTAAACCCCTGTGGGATGCAAAAACGAATAAGAGCCATGGTCTGACATCAAGGAGTTGTCAGTCTATCAAGTAAGTGATACCTTACCTGAGATGTAAGGTATCCTGAATGATGGGATTTCCCCAGCCAAAGTGCAGAAGGAGACCTACACACAGCCAGGGGTCAGAACCCTCTGATCTCAAAGTCTCAAGACCTGGTGAAGGAAGAGGCCCAAGAAGCTGAACATCTGAGAATATGTCAGGCAGAAAAAAAAAAAAATCAGAAAGAGCCAGGAAAGAGATTCGATAAGTGGAGAACTGAAAAAATACACCCCGTGTTAAGCAACTGTGGAGTATGGATGACATTACCTAGCATCTGAGTCCATGATGATGACAAAGACGGAAGTGGTGGAGGAATTGTAAACTTGCATCTCTAAGATTTTGAATGCTATGTGCAAGGGAAGGGAGACATAGGCCAGAGGGACAATCAAAAGGAGGCTTCTGTAGTTTTGGCAAGTTCTATGCATTCAAGAGAATTCTGTAGGCCATAGATAAAGAAACACTGAAGGGACCAGAAGTGAGGGGAAGGAGGGACACAGGCAGAGGAAACACCTGGAGAAAGACAGTCCCTGGCTGTGACAGCAGAAAAAGAAAACAGGGTGTAGATAAATTTGGAGACAATGTGTGGGAAGAAAGGGAGAGCTCAGGATTAAAGCCTTCAACTTCCTTCACGGAGTGGAAGTCAAGGTCAACTGCTAGGCGCAAGTTGAAATCAGGACTTAAGGACTGCGAAACATTTCAAAATCAAAGACTAACTAGATTCCATAGGTGAAGAACAGAGCAAGGTGAAGGTGAACCGGCAAGGTGAAGTCAGAGAACAGATATCTGAAGTAATACTAATTCCAAAGTTGTATGATTAAATACATACTGAGTGTTGAACTACTTCTTTATCCATTTCTCACTTATTCAGTAAGAACATGAACCTGGCGCAATGGCCTAGAGGCTGAATCCTTGCCTTGCATGCCCGGGATTCCATATGGGTGCTGGTTTGTGTCCCAGCTGCTCCGCTTCCCATTCAGCTCCCTGCTTGTGGCCTGGGAAAGCAGTCGAGACCTTGGGATCCTGCACCCACGTGGGAAAACCAGAAGCAGCTTCTAGTTGCTGGCTTCGGATCAGCTCAGCTCTGGCTGTTGTAGGCCATAGAAGAGAGAACCAGTGGACAGAAAATCTTTTCTTTCTCTCTCTTCTTCTTTCTGCATGTCTGCCTTTTCAATAACAACAAAACATTTAAAATAAAAAAGGAAGAACATGTTTTAAGACGGGAAAGCAATAGTGAGTGAAAAAAAAAAAAGGGATGCCCTGGGACTTGTTTACTTTTTGTTGTGATTACTTTTGGTGAACAGCTTCTGCGATGGAGCTTGGGGTACAGCACCAAGCCAAAGTTTTGGCTTCTGAGCAGTCCCAAAGACAGCAGGGGAAGGGCAGAAGATTTAGGTCCTTGTTGGTAAAGGCCAACACTCTCTACATCCCCTCACAGGTTGCCCAGGCCTCTCTCCAGCATTGGCCCCATCCTTCTGTCTGCCCACAGCGTAAGCAAGTGCCTCGTAGTTGACACACAGTGAGGGCCTGAGCACTGACCCTGCCCGCACCTTTGGTCTCCCATCCCCATTGATGATGCTGGAAGGTCAAGAAGCTTCGGGGCAGCAGCGGCCCTCGCAATACAGTGGGACCTGCAGAGCTCACACAGGCCGCCGAGCCGTGCTCACTTCTGTGGCAGACTTCATAAGGCTCCGCTCTTTGACTGGCGTTGAGTTTATGTGAAAGTAATTAACAGTAATTAATCCTTAATTACAGTAATTAGCCAAGTCGCAGTAAATTAAACCACATCTGGAGCAGATGAGGGCTTCCGAATGGGAGGCAAAGAGAGGCGACAATCGGGGAGATGCTGAATTCATCTGACAGCATCTGATTAAGTCCACCTGTTGCTGGCAGGCTCATTTGCATGTTGTTTTTGTTTGCATTTCCCAGTAACCCTTTCAATGGCATTCACAGTGTGGACCTCTTGGTCCCTGTTTAAATACCAGTTAGGCAGCCCTGCTACCACAGAGGAGGGACTCCCTTCCTATCCAGTAGGGTGGTTGGGTTTGCTTGGGCTTTATTTATATGTTTTCCCCCCACCACCACCTCCCTCCTAACAAACAAAAATATAAATAGCAGGGACCTCATCAAGTGACAGGCTGAAATCAGAGACGCCAAGCAAGGTTGTTTTTGGCTGATGAAAGGGAAGATGATATGCGCCATTAACATGTCTGATGGGGGAAGGGAGGCAGAAGACAGTAGTCACAAGGCATAAGACACAAAAATAGGTTAAGTGGGTTAGTCTCTTTTAAGGAGCCTTCACAGAAGGAGCCCAGCCTGCAGGTGACCCGTCGTCGCCCGACAGTCCCAAACATCAGCACAAGCATACACACACACACCATGCACACACACACAGAGTGCACTAGACTTCTCCATTGTTCTGGCCTCGTTCTAATGAGCGCTCCCAATCCAGACATCATTTTTGAACACTAAAGAAATACATATACACTACAGGAAATGTAGGCACAGTAAAATAGGATGATAAAAATAAAAAGAATGAAGGATATCATCATCCAGAGACAAGTGTTGATGAATCATCAAAGGCGGGGAAATACAGTATCGAAACAATGGCTCCTTTGGATGCTCTTGCTGTTGCTCTAGCGTACAAACAGGGCAGACGCCTGAGACAGTGAGCAGGTCCATCCCATTCTCCTTCCTCATCAACGCCGTCAACCTTGGCACTGCTGGCTGATGATGAGTGGAATCCACCCGGCCATGGACCTGCCGCACTCAAGCCCCTGTAATTCCAGCTTGGCTTTCTGCTGCTCTCCTCGACTGACTTATCAAGGCCTTCAGCAGATGGGAAGTCCTTCAGGATTTACCCCAGTGAAAAGGGTCTGCACTCTGAAAGAGCTGTGTGGCACTGGGGTGGGCTTAGAGACTGACATTGTTCCTAAATATTTAAAATGTGATACTAATGGCATCAACATGATAAGATTATTGGGAGAATTCCACGAGGCAACAAAAGTAAAGTAACTTGCTACAGTGCCTGATGTATAGGAAGTATTTGGTAATGTTCATTTATTTAGAATTGTAATAATTATGAAAGTATTGTTTTTTTATTTGCCCCCGTTAATTGTAGTCACAAGGAGAAGCAATGGTGTATAGCTGACAGCAGTACGAACTCTGACTGAACACACCACTTAAAGGCTGTGTGACCCTGGGCAAGTGAGCTGACCTCTCTGAGCCACAGGCTTCCTAACTGTGTAAAAGGGAGAACTGTATATATACCTCAGCTGATTCTTTTAAAAGGTTCTAGTAGATGCTTGAAAAGTATTTTTTTTTTAAGTTAGTGTCAAACCTACAGTAAATGCCAAATAACACTTGAAAAAGTTTGCAGGAAAATATTAAAGGATGGGTTTCTTTTATGTAAAAAATAAGATCTATGCAGTTTTTTTCATATTTTCATGAATTTTGAAGGTCCCTCGTTATGAATGGATTTCAGATTTTCTGCAGCAAAATGCCTTTTACTTCTATTTTTGCCACAAACATTTTGAAATACTCTGTGTATGTGTGTGTGTGTGCATATACAGATGCCTTGAGACAGTATCTTTGAAATCTTGACATCAATATTAAAAACACATGCTAATATGTGAGTCCCTAGAAAGCAGGCTGAATCCAGTTACCTTCATAGCTAAATTCCTAATAAATATTTCTTATAATATGGGGCAGGGGAAGGAAGAACAAAGGATAAAAAAAAAAAGACCCAGTTAAGAGCACACAATAACCGGCAAAACGTGAGGCAGGTGCATCAAATCTGACCACTTTGTGGTCAGTGAGACTATCGATAGGATATCATTTAAGGAAAATTCACTTTTTATGGACCAAAAATCTCCAATGACTCGGTACAAATTATTTCAGATTAATTTCAGATTAAAATCCAGGCCTTTTCCTTTTTTATAAATGTTGCCCTTTAAAAATCTCTAAGGTTAGGTAGGTACACCAAGTATTCCTGGATGCCACTTTGGAGAATTCTGCTTGAAAACGCATCTGTCAACTACCTTTATTCAGATATGCAATCAGATGCACTGGAAAGACAAGCGCAGGGTGCAAGCGGAACAGAGACGAGTATCACCGCAGAACACAACACCGAGGCACCTACCAGCAGTAACCCTACAATTACCTTGTGGTTTCCTGGAAGTCATAATGAGCTGACCCACGTGGCGTATCAAATTCCTCCTGACTACTTCTGTACTTCTCACCCATGCAGACACACGGCTCTGGGAAGAAAACTAACAGGCCATTTAAACTGAAAGATGTTGCGGTGGGTGGGGAGAACATCTGCAAGAGATGCGTCCTGCAGTTAAAAATTACTCCAGGACTCTCAGCCAGTGCTGTGACGTTAAAGACCAGGAGTCTTAGAGGACAGTAACAAAACCCTAAATTTGGGGGAAAATAAAGTCTTTGGCGGAGAGAACTTCCCTCCTTTTGTTGAGTGAAGTATCTTTAGTTAACATGAATACCCATATTTTCTGCATTTCCTCCAATTTCATGATTCTGGCCTTGTCTAAATCAAAATGCATTATACTTCTGAATAACGGGCTATCTGCTGCCTGTGGTGAAATATTATAATGATAATAAATAATTTTTGAAAATTATGAATTACTTCTACCCTTCTGGAAAACAAGTAAATTATTGGTTTGCATGGGAAACGGTAGCACATTTATGCAGAAAATCTTCCATAATTGTGGACTCCTTGTTCCCTAAAATGGCCTAAAATAGTTTTCTATCTTAATTACAGCCACACCAGTTCCCACCAGAATGAACAAGAGCGAGCTAGCTCCGTTTCTTGTTCATTTGTTTCTTTCTCCTTTTTTTCATATCCTCAAAAGATGATGCTGGGGGAATAACAAATGCAGGCAAATCACACAGAAACAGGAACCTCCCATTCCGGCTGGAGGTAGTCGGTTTCGAGAAGAACTGCCCGTTGGGAGAAGGCAGAGCCAAGTGCTAACTTGGAGATGAGGAACAAAGACCTCAAAATGCTTCACACAAAAAGAAGCCAGGGCACCACGTGCCTGCAAGAAGTCCTGGCAGCAGACGAAGGCCAAGAGCCTCCTGGCAGGTGTGGCAGAAAGCCACCCCTTCCCAAACCAAAGGCAAGTGCCTGTGAGTCACGGGTGGTGCATGGGAAGGGGCTTTTGGCTGGGTTCTATGTCAACTACAGCGCCCTCACCACTATGCGTGAGCAATTGTGTGACACTGGAATCTCACCCTCTCGAAGGAAACCAACAGCCGTCTCATGAGTGATGGGGCAGGACAAAGGTCTACCCCCAAAGATTCAGAATCCCTTGTTTCAAAGGACAAAAGCACAAATGGAAAGTTATGTGCCCACTTACTGTCCATTAGTCTTTACTAACTGATCTTCATATCAAGAGAGCCTGGATAAGTGTTGCACTACTCCCCGAATCATAAAAAGTACAGTTTTATTAACACAATACAATGAGTAGTAACTAAAGCTACACAAGCACAGATCTTATCTTCTACAACCTTAGAGTCAAAACAAGAGAATTGTGGACATTTTTTCCGAGATCACAAGACAGACTTTAAGGGCACACATTAAACAAATACATAAATGAAATAATTACTGAATTTCATTACATGTTCATTATGTGCATGCCAAGAGGCAAGGCTAATAATTCATTCAGGAACTGCTAAAGGGTCAAATCTTAGTCCCCAGGGGTCTGTAACTTAATAAAGGCTAAGCTTGTGTTGAGCTCTCGCAAAACCATAACACCATGTTCTGTTGCTCCTGCATCTGAGCAAAGAGAAGCAATCAGAAAGCCCAGCGGCAGGCTAACAGAAACCTGAAGAGAAGGCTTCTTGGTGTACAGGGAAAGCACAGCGGAAGCACCGTCTCTTGGACAAAGGGACCGTAGGATGGATTCCTGGCCCCATCTCTGCCTCCGCATGGAGGGGTTCTGATGACTCCACCTCCCCAAGATGTAGCTTATAAGACACCGTGCTGAGAGCCTACAGAACTGTTTTACTGCACGAGGTGTGGGGCTGCTATCACTAGGAATGGCTTATGTTGTCACTGTACATTTTAGGAAGTCCTTCCCTTCCACAAAAGACTGTTGCAAACTCTATACTCTTTGATTTTACGTTCAAGAGATGGCAGAGTAATAATCTAATGATGAGGTAATTTGCTGTGTTCACAAGTTTAGAAAGTCCTGGAGATGGCTTCGGCACGTGTATGCCCAGATGTGACCAGTTTTTCTTGGTTAATTCATTGATTCGAGCCATATTTATGGCTGAATGCCACATGGCTGATTAGACTGATCATATGGCAATCTCAGCTAATCACTATTTTGCATGGCTAAAATAACCGGTCCAGTAGGGTCATCATCCAGTTATTCAGATGATAAGTAGACTTGGGATCCATTATTCCCACCTCGTCCTGTTCTGTCTACAAGAAACCCGCAGCAGGGAAAACTACAGAAATAAAGACCACCATATCCATATATTGCAATCAATACATTCAAACCATAAAGACCCTGTCCCATGAAGGCAGCACCTGAAGATTGACTCAAATGTTTATATCTGAAAAGTGATGGCAAAGACTAAACAAGATGTCCAAGCTCTGCTCAATCCACAAGTCTTACATAATTTTTAATCATATTAAAATCAAAAACATATTAATCTCTGAGGGATAAAACAACCACAGAAGAAACCACACGGTAGTATATTTTGGGGAAGACATTTAATTAGACTGGGATGGTTCAAGCCTTTTATAACTGAATGGAGAAGAAAATTCTCAAAGTTCTGAGTTAGTCAAATTCCATTTCCAAATACTGGAGTGGGTCATCAAAGACTCTAGTTACCAACTGAGGAGTAAGAAAACAAATTCAACACAGTACCGACCACTCTGGCTGTCTTGAGCAAGTCACTTTATTTTTCTGGCTTGGTTTTCCTTCTAAAAAGAAAAGGATGCACAGCTACTTCACTCAGCAGATTTAGTCATGGAAGGTAGAGCTTTGACGATAAGAAGCCAGACATAGAACAGGACCGTTATTTTTGCCCTGAAGTTCAATTGGTGTTAGTTGACCATCAGATGTCCCTGATCTGTTAAACAGTTTAAAAACAGCTAAAAACAAAACAGAATTTTGAGAAATGTTTGGATAATCAGACAGCTTGTGGCTGAAGCTTTATCACTGAGGAAGATGAAAGGTGTTGCAGACGTTGAGAGTATGCAAGCTCAAGGGAAGCACGTTGATTTAGACACATGTTAAGAGAATGAGTGGACATAATATGGTTGCACGTGAGGCTCTTGTGTCCCCAGGTGTTATCACATTGGTATAAGCTTCTTCCACGTGTTTCTGGTTAAGTATATGAACACAGAGGCAGAAAAAGCCTTGCGATGAGATGGACAAATAAAATTCTGAAGATGTAAGAACGGAGGAAGTCAATAGAGCCGCAATTCCACCCAAACCTACAGGGACTTACGCATCATTAGTCTGAATCATGGCTTCCAGTCATTTGTTCCCTTTAGAACAAGAATTCTCAAAGGCCTGACAAGGAGGAATGGACAATCACATATTCCTGCTTTGCCTTCTCATTTTCTACATGTCTCTACTGGGAGAGGAATCAGCCATGCTTAAGAGCCCTAAACACAAGAATAGACTTTTAAATGAAGAGCATAACCCAAAGATCTCTCTGTTTACTATAGCACCAAGGCCTTAGTCATCCAAAACCCAAAGAAGACATGAAAAAAATGAAATAAACGGATCTCAGTGTATATGGGAGATTTATCTCAAGAACCCCTACAATCCCAAAGCCCCCAGATGTACACGACTCTCATGGAAAATGATACAGTATTTGAACATTACACACATCCTCCAGCATATCTCAAGTCATGTCCAGATTAGTTATAACAGCCAACACAATACAAATGGTCATACTCCATTGTTAATATTTACAAGAAAAAATAATTTCTCACATGCTTCAGTACAGACGTAATTTTTTCAAATGTTGATTGAGATGGGGAGAAAGAGAGACGGGGTAGAGAAAGAGACAGAGAAAAAGAGATCTTTCATATACTTATTCACTCTCCAACTGCTCACAGTATACCTCTAACAGTGTGTATTAGAAGGATGCTAAAAATAGAGCCAGAAGTTGAACCCAGGCACCCTGACATGCCAAGAGAAATCTTAACTATCATGCCAAACACCTGTCCGATGGATTTTTTTGATCCGTATTGAGCCAATGAATGTAGAACCCATGGGCGTAAACAGCTAACCACCCTAGAGTCCTTCAAAAAATTGTGGAAAATACAATTAAAAGATAATTTTATTTTGGTACACAAAAACTATAAAGCCCATGGCATTGAGGAAGTCTTCACAAAATTCCTGAAAAATACATGTTCTAATAAAACATGCTTGAGTTTCAAAAACAATGCACCCAAACAAACTTATTTTTGAATTCTAGTTTTCCATAAACTTTTAAAGTACCCACAGACAGGTAAAACATGAGAAAATGTTTGTAAGACCCTTCAGTCATAAGCAAACCGCTGCCTCCCACACACAGGCAACAGACAGGTATCGCACATGGCCTGAGAAGAACACGAGGCAGCAGGGTAGTTTGGAAATCCACAGACCTCATCTCTGAGTTGCTTTCCACGCACTTTTGTTTTGTTTTGTTTTGTTTTAAGATTATTTCAGTCTTTATTTCAAATGTAGATTTACAAAGATCTTGCTGGAACTGAGCCAAATTGAAACCAGCAGACTCTTCCAGGTCTCTCACTTGGGTTCTGTTGCCTTCCCAGTCCATAAACAGGGATCTGGGTAAGACATGGAACAGCCGGGCTCACACTGGGACCCATATGCGATGCCAGCACTACAGGTGGAGGATTGGCCTGTTGAACCACAGTGTGGGACCTGGGGGTGGGGGAGCAGGGAGCGGGGAGAGAATATAACCCATAGACCTGCAAGGTCAACAGAGCTCTTGAATTTCCAGATTGGACTCAAACCCCATGAAGCACAGAAAAGAATGAAGGAATGGATCGTGCTGTCAGCACAGGCTCCAGGCCCCCGTGCCGGAGAGACATGTGACAGCCCTGTTTCCCTTCCAAGCACGGTTATTCTGGGGCCAGAGAAGAGTGAATCAAAACCCATTCAAATGCTTTGGCACCTCTAAGAAGGCCACTCTCTCCTTTGGGCAAAAATAACCTTGTTTTCCCACGGAACTGCACATGTGCCACATCTAACCTGCAGGCAGATTCACACAATTTGGGGGTAGAAGCCGAGTTCAGCAAATACTCCCCACACGACAGCTCCTTCCAGGCTTGGGCTCCGGCCCTTCCTCTCATCTGCATGGTTCAAATTAATTATACACTTTAATTTCATGAATTATTAATTTGATTCTGACTCGGCAGCTTATGATTATCCAGCGCTACAGACTATACAATTCCAGCTTCATTAAAACATCACCAGCTGCCTGAGAGACAGACATTAAATAGGGGAGAGCAATAATAAAATTAAGCTTCCGGCGCATAGCAACAGAGTCTTCCTCAGCCGCGGGCGGGGCAGGTCTCTGCTGCCTGGCTAGCCTGGGCAGCGAGGAAAAGGTCTTCTAACCATGGCCATGCCCCCTTCTCACAAAGTACTTCTTGGCCTTCCACCATGCACACAGCTTCATGTGTTGGACCGCAGGACTAAATATTCACCTCTCTCTATTCCCAATCCCTTCCAATTTCCTACCACCCACCTCATCCTACATAAACTCTTGGATAACTTTCAGTGCCCCCCCCCCCCAACACAAACCCAGCTGGCTCCAGTCATTGTGTACTAGAGTGCCAACTTCTAGGGAGGGTCCTTGCTAGTTGCCAGCTTAGCAAAGAGAGTGGAGTGCAAACCTCTTGAGAATTAGCCCAAGAAATGTCTGTGTGCTGAGGCTGTCTCCCTGCTCTTGGGCTATCTGGTTTAAGACCAGGCAGTGTGATTGGAGAAGAACTGGATTTCAATAGCACCTTATGGTATTCACATGTCTCATTTAGTCACTTCACATGCACAGGTTACATATGCAGAACACCTAATGCAGGGCCTGGTACATGATAGGTTCTCAACAGCTACACATTTCTGTAGCTCATAACTCCTTTGATCCAAGAACTGAGCTCAGAACCAAGTAGGTTTCTTACAATGCTGATTTCTGGAAATGTGTACAGGATGTTCACTGCTCCTCCAAATCTTTGGATCCTCTGGACCCCAAATAGACTGGATGATTCTTCTCCAGAAATGTCATGCTACTGATAACATAAGACTAACAGAGCATATATGTCAACTCAGAGCGCTGCCATAGGGTTTGCTGCTTTCCTCCCTGAGGCACCTTGGCCTGATGCTTTTCAGAAAGAAGCCTTGGACTGAGTTTGTACACCTTTTGTGATTTCCATGCGCTTCTACAAGGAAATTCAGAAGTCACTGGCTGTTAGGGTAGACCCCCAGCTGAGCCAGCATGATGGGAGTAAGTTATAAAGGAGGCAGATGATCTAAAGAAAGAAGAGAATGAGGAACTAGTTCTAGATGTGGTCTGGAGGAGGAAGACAGGAGGAGGATAGAAAGCCGGGCAAGAGAGAAGGAGAGGGAGAAAGATAGAATCATCTTTTTTTCCTTCCTCTGCCTTATACCCAGGTAAAAACACGGAGATCTTTGCACATTAAAGCACTCTTTCAAATAACTAAAACCACAGCACTTCCTCCCAGTAACTTTGTGGTGAAACAATTTGTAGGAGAAAAAGGTTGGAATTTAGACATTCCATTTAGCTACCTCAGAAATCTAAGGACCCTGAACCTTGTGGGATTTCAGATCGATGGAATTAATTAATAGAGATGTCCAGCACCCACCGCTAAGTAATCAGCAGGTACAGTGGGCCTGAAAGTCTATAAAGAAAAATGGGACAGGGTGACACTGAGGGAGACAACAGAGAGTAGAGACTGAGTGTCTGAATGGGAAAGGTGCACATCCATGGATCGCAGCCAAAGAGATGATGGCTTCAGTGAACAGCAGGAAGATCCTGTAGCAGAAAATGGTCAGGCACCTGAACATCAACCCCGCACGTATCTGTAACTGGTGGCTACCAAGTATGCCCAGGCACAAGAGAACCTGTCAGAGAGCTTAGAGCTAAAGTGTCAGAGAATAAGGCATAAAATCAGGTTTAAAAGGTGTGAGTATTATATAGGATATTGTGTTATTTATACCAGGTTATAGCTTATCTGCTTTCTATCCCCTTCATAAGAACAAAAGCTGCATGAGGGCAAAGATTGTCTGTCCTGCTCACTGCTACATCCCCAGTACCTAGAAAATTGACAGCGTACCAACAAAGGTGCTCAATGCAATTTTGTGAAGCAAACAGGTAAGGGAAAATCTACACTTGAGGTATAGTCAGCGAACATATGCTCCTGTTAGTCCTGGTGCATGATTCCCTATTTCTACCGAGCAAGCCAAGTCAACAGAGGGGCCACAGATGGGTGCTGAGGAGACATTCACTAAATGTTTAGTGGCCACACCTGTGGATCCTTTGGGACCGCGATGTTTCAGGCCAGAGACAGCAAACAGGAATGTGAGAGAATATAAATAAATGTTTTCGAAGGCATCTCGCAGTAGAAAATAAATGCACTCTCAGAACAGAGCACTGTAGCTCCAAGAATTCAATTGTTTTTGCTTTTAAGTAATTATCTTTCTTCTTGCATTCTCCCCAAGTCCTATACAGAAAAAAGAATACACTCCCACTCAATTTTACAGAATGAAGTCAGAGAGATGTGGAACAGTACCCTAAAGAGAATTCTGGCCACGGTGGGCATCCAGGAGAAAGCCTGGAGACCCCCAAGTTCCCAAGTGTATTTAAGAACAATGATTACCATGGTCCTTGGCACTCAAAGAAATTTCTACCAGAAAGCACAACCAAAAAAGGCCCCCTGTATGAGGGTGCCAAGGGGGAGATTCCAGAAATGGGAGTACAGTCTCTCATGAGCCCTGGAATGCTTACATTCTCATGGGATTAGAATAAACCTCTCTAAGACACCAATACTTGCTTTTGCTTGCCCCATCAGATTCAAGTAAACAGAACATAATACCTATAAAAAACCTCATGACAGAGCCCCGAGACAGCCCCCCTCCTACCACACAACAGTGGGCTTCTAAAAATGTGTCAATTTGCTGCCAAGAAGGTACAGACAGTGAGTCTGCCTCAGCCACGAAAGCACATTTGAAACCCCAAGTCAGCCACAATACCAGTACAGAGGAAGCACCCTGGGGGTCCAGAAGTCACGGGGCCAAACAAGTCAGCCGCCAAGAGCAGGCAGCTCCTATGTCTTCGTGGGCATTTCACCAGCTCCTTGTCCACGCACTGCTCGCCATTCATGCTCAATAGGAGCTAGGCCTGCAGGTGAAGAGTGCTCAGAATCCACTGACAATATTTGTCTGTGCGAGCCTTCCATTTGGAAAGCCTTTTGGAGGGGCTCCTGTTGATGTCAGCAGTAGTTAGCCAGAGAAGTAGCAGGTTTTGGTGTTGTGACTTCTTCCAAAGGAAGTTAGAAGCCTCTGGGGCTCTTGGATCCATCATGGAGTTCCAAGTACCTCCTTTGTGGCAAGAAAAAAAAAATTAAAAAAAATAAAACAAAGTCTCAGAATGTGGGGAGTGAACTGGATGTTGTTTGTTGCAGAATATCAAATGTCAGTCATGCTTCCGGGGATCGACAGTTCACATCAACATCCTTGGCACCACAAGGCCATCTAGCAGTAAAACATTCAGCAGACTTTGCCACCTAGAAACTTCGAAACCAGACAGGGTGCATTTTCCCATGGCTCTAGATATCTGTAGTACTGCCCTGTGGTCATTAGACCCACAGGACTGGGGAAAAGAAAAACATGCAGAACAATGAAGTAGGGATTTTCTGAAAGAGAAAACACAATCTTTCATTGTTTCTCCAGTCTTTACAGTGAAAACAGAGTGTTGGCCCTGTCTGAACATGGGGACTTTCCAATATCCGTGTGAGGCTGGACATTCTGCATTCTACACAAATTAGTTCCTCAAAAATCAGAATCAATTGTCATAAAATGTAGGGAACTATTTTCCCATGGGGCAGACATTGGTGGTAAGACTGGAAATGTTCAACTTGATTATAATGCTTCACGAAAAGGTCAGTGTGGGATTTCAGAGCTTCAGAGTGTTACCTAGAGGATGTTAACTCTGTTTGCGGGCAGGGAGAAATGAGGGGAGTTAGTCTGCCCAGGCTTGCCATGTCCACATCGCTCTGATCACATGTCACCGGGCCAGCTACAGAGGCCCTGGAAGCTTCAGCAAGCAAACGAATGCATGCATATGAATGCATAGATGCACATTTTAGATACACAGATCCCACATGGTTCTCAGAGCCCCCCTATCTCGAAATCTGATGACAGAGCAGTACACCGTTGGTTTCTGCACTGCCCAGGATAACAGCATTCCTGTAAAATCATCTAAAGCAGAGGATTTCAATTCAATGGAACAGGGCACAGAATCATTCTCACGGCATCCTGCAAAATGCACAGGCCTGCACCGCCCAACATCCAGAAATCTTAATGAGAGCATGCCTAGATTTTGAAAAAGGTCCCAAGATCATTCTAATGCATCACACAGTGCTCCTCCTCCCAGTCCAGCGCCTGTGTCCTGGAGCGCAGCTACCAGGAGCCCCCAGCATGTAGAGTTTATCGGATCTGACGGGGCCGCTGCCTGCGAGCAAGGCTGAGTAGGACTCTGCAACACTCTCCTTATCAACCAAAACTTGTCATTTGGCCAGATCCTGAGGGCCAACCCCTCCTGTTTCAGTAAATCCAAGTGTGATTACACTTGTGGGAGGGGTGGCTCACCACAGAGACAAGAAAAACAGGACTACAATTGCAGTTTCAAAAGACTCCATACTATGCTTTGCCTGCAAGTCATAACATTTTTACATATTAAAATCAGCACTTCTTGGGCACACGTCTCTGTGAAAACTAACTCTCAACCACAAAGATAAAAGTCCTGAAATATAACCACCATCGTCCCAGAAACCCTGGATGCTCAAAGAGGCAAAAGCATTAATGAGTGCCTGACCACCTCTGAAATCAACTTGGAGTTCACAAAGTCGCCGAGCATGGCTGGATTCATCCCCAAAGCCAATTCAGGGCTTGGCTGTTCATGTACTGTGCATACATCCGTGGCACATGAACACTCATCATGTGATAACCATGAGGCATTGCTGGAAAGGCTACCTGTGCCACCTCAAGTCTAAACAGACCCACTTGTCATAAGTTGTTCTTGGACCTACACACACCTGAGACAGTTCTATGTTAGCAATACCCAAGTTAGGGTCATTGCATCTCATCTGAGATGTGTTCTCAGAGTATTTATTCCAAAGGCAGAATGACAGACAGAAGGGAGAGAGAACCCTTCCATTGGTTGGCTCATCACCCCTTCCGCCAAGAGGTCCCAACAGCCAGTGGCCAGGAATTCCATCCAGATCTCCCACACAGGTGGCAGGGACCCACGTAGTTGAGCCATCAATAAATGCCTTCCTAGGCACATTAGCAGAAAGCTGGATTGGAAACAGAGCAGCCAGGATTTGAACTGACCCTGTGATATAGGATGCCAAGGACACAAGCAGCAGCTTAATGCACTGTGCCACAATCCACAGTGCTACAATGCTGCCACGCCACACACACCTGGAGCTCTTAAATGTGATCATCTGGAAGCTGGATTGGCAGCGGTAGCTTTTCACCCCAGATATGGCTGGTTGTTTTTATAAATGTTGGGGGTAACAGAATCTGTTGCGAAAGTGAACTGGATTCTCTAAATTTACTTAAAATATAAACAACGCCAACAACAAGCACTATTGATTCATGTAGATGGCAAGTTTAGAGTCCAAACTAAGTAAAAGACGTTATATTGCTGCCACATTCACATGGAAACACAAGTAATATTGTTATTAGGGAAGCCATAGCTCAGGAGTAACACTTGGATCTTTCAATTCTGACTTAACACCTGTGGGACCTTCGCCAAAGTACGTAACTGCCCGGAACCCCTGAATCTAGGCAAATGGACCTAATATTACCTGCCTTGATGTGCTGTTGGGATTAAGCAAAACAACAAATACGATGTCTGACTCACAGTAAATGCTTCATAGCAGAATGTTGTCATATCTTTTTTTTTGATGTCATGTTGGATACTACTTGTTAGTGATGGGTGAGCCCTGGTGAAGGAGCAGGTAATATTTATTGCCTGTATTTCTCCGAAAACCACAGTCTCCCCCTAGTGGAGGTCTATTCATTTGGTTTTTTTTGAGTTCTTCCTCTGGTGCCTTCAGCCAAGGCACACCTGCTTCCAGGCAAGGCTGGATGAAGCAAATGCTTCGTTTTGTTTCTCCGCTGGAAACAAGGCCCTGGTCTATGTAGGGAACGTGACTGGAGTGTGTTTGTTCTAACTTTCTGGAGCCAACACACACCTGCCCGAGTAGCTGGGATGCTGCACTCCCAGCGTCCCAGAGCTAAGGAAGTCCCAGCTGCTGCTGGAAGTATTTTTAGCTGCATTATTTATTTGAACACCTGCCTGACAATCCTAGACAGAGCTCAGTCTGGAAGAGGAGGGGCTGCTGGGACACCCAAGATGGTTGCATTTGCACGTTTCTATCCATCCTGGGGACAAAGATGGTTCTGATCACACCACACACTGGGCAAGTATTAGTCTCCAAAGAAATACCTCTAAGCACATCTTAAACAGACTCACAAAACCTTGGGACCTTTCATGTCGACGCCATGCTGAAGCATGCTGAGCACAAAGCTACTCACCCTATTAACTTATTCATCCTTGGCTATCGGGCTAACTAGTATCGCTCCTTCATTTTCAGCTGCAGGAAAACAGAACTGCTTCAAAACTGGCATTTTCTTCCTGAGTTTTCAGCCTTTATTTGGCTCTTCTTAAAAATGCAACATCCATTCTTCTACCTTCCACTGACACCAATCCTACCCATGGTTTCATTCGGCATCCCAATTCCTCTCTCCAGATCCACTAAGCCCTGAAACCCAACTGCCCTCTGTCTCCAACACAACATATTGTCTGCATTACAGTGTTTAATGTTTTAATTACATTCCATATTGAACAGTCTAGCACCTAGTATGTACCCAACACACTGAAAGAATGCTTCTTAGATTTTGAAAGAAAGGAAAGTATGTACGTTGAGGACTGTTTTCCCCCCTTAACAGCTTCTAACATGAGATGAGGAACATACCAGGTGCCGCATAAAAGCTTGCAGACTGACTGAGAGCTCCCTGTCCAACCCATGCTGCCATCTGTCATACAGTGCTTACAGAGCGTTGTCTTGTCGCTGGCATTTTGGTCTGCTTCACCAGGTCAGGTTTTCTCTGCACATCCTGCCTCCTGCTAAATTGTCTAATTTAAAAAAAAATATAGGGCCCGGCACCATGGCCTAGTGGCTAAAGTCCCAACTTTGAACGCTCCGGGATCCCATACGGGCGCCGGTTCTAATCCCGGGGGCCCCACTTCCCATCCAGCTCCCTGCTTGTGGCCTGGGAAGGCAGTCGAGGATGGCCCGATGCTTTGGGACCCTGCACCTGTGTGGGAGACCCGGAAGGAAGTTCTTGGCTCTTGGCTTCGGATCGGCGCAGCACCGGTCGTTGCGGTCACTTGGGGAGTGAATCATCTGACGGAAGATCTTCCTCTCTATCTCTCCTCCTGTCTGTATATCTGACTTTGTAATAAAAATAAATAAATCTTTAAAATATATATGTATTATCTTCATAGTCTGTTGTAACTTGCAAATAATTGCATGTTTGCACACAGTTCTGAAATGCTGGAATGAATGATGTTGCATTTCGTGCTAGGGGTTAGTGCTTTGCAGCAATCTGGGAGTGGCAGACAGAGTTATACACATTGAAACACTGCTGAGCCATCCCCGTACACAAGGTTTTTGCACAATCTGAAAACATCTCCCTAGTATAATTCATAAACAAAATGTCCTTATATTTAATTTATTTATTTATTTATTTTTTAAAGATTTTATTATTATTGGAAAGCCGGATATAGAGAGAGGAGGAGAGACAGAGAGGAAGATCTTCCATCCGATGTTTCACTCCCCAAGTGAGCCGCAACGGGCCGGTGCGCGCCGATCCGAAGCCGGGAACCAGGAACCTCTTCCAGGTCTCCCACGTGGGTGCAGTGTCCCAATGCATTGGGCCGTCCTCAACTGCTTTCCCAGGCCACAAGCAGGGAGCTGGATGGGAAGTGGAGCTGCCGGGATTAGAACCGGCGCCCATATGGGATCCCGGGGCGTTCAAGGCAAGGACTTTAGTCGCTAGGCCACGCCGCCGGGCCCTGTCCTTATATTTAATGACGCAATGGGCCAACCATATGCCCCTGAAAAGCATGTGAGATCCAATGAAACTGCAACTTTGTTCACCTCTGTACTCCACCAGTATCTTAGCGTCTGACCACTCTCAATCGATGTTCTGAGAATCCTATGTGGGCACTCAACCTTGGTGGGTGGGCAGGTGTCTCCTGGTTGTAGAGGTTTTAGATCCCAACGGTACCAGTGAAACTTCCAAGTCCACAGGTATCGATTTGAAGGATGGGCATCATTTATACATTGAGGGGGAGAATACACCCTTATTAAGATTTCAGAGCCAAGAGTACAACACTATAACACAACAGGCTAATCCTCCCCCTGGGGTGCTGGCACTCCATATGGGCACCGATTGGAATCCCAATGGTTCCACTTCTGATTCAGCTACCTGCTGATGGCCCGAGAAGGCAGCGGAGGAGCGCCTAAGTCCTTGTGCTCCTACACCCATGTGGAGGACCTGGAAGAAGCTTCCAGCTCCTAGATTTGGACTGGCTCAGCTCTGGCCATTGCAACTATTTAAGGGGTGAATAAAAGGATATAAAAGCTCTCTCTACCTCCATTGCCTTTCAAATAAAAATATTTTAGAATAGTTTTCAGAACCAATAGGACCAGTCTAAGATGATTTGCAGCATCATGCATTCTTGAAAAGAACGTTCCCAATTCTGCACTTGAAGTCACAGACTAGTCAAGGAAAAACAGATCATCTTTGGTTGCTCATTCATTTAAGCAAATATCTACCATGTACCTGCTATACTCGAGATATGATGTTCGGTACAGAAATATGACAGGGAACAAGGAAATTAAGGACTCAGAGTGAGGTGAATCTGTAAGGTTCCACATAAATTCTTTTTCTGATTTCAGGAACAAGTGACCAAATTCCACAGCAACATGGGTTAGAGGTTGCAGGCAACTGAGAATGCACTGAGCCCTGTACTAACAGCCTCACAGTCACCTGACCACAAGACCCTGCCAAGCCTTCAGGAACAGCCAACCACAAGGAAAACAATCAACACCAACGAAATCCCAGGACAACAGATGTCTACCGTCCTGAAAGGTCTTTCGTCAGAACCAGAGGAGACATTATCAGCACTGTTCAGTGCTAATCTCCTGAAAGAGTTCAAAGAACTAAATAGCAGAGAAGGTGCACACAAAAAATCATTTAATGAGTTATCACTTGAGAAGACCAAGTCAAAGCCATATTCTTTCATTTGTTCAACTGCTCAGGAGTCAGCATTCACTGAGCATCCCTGTGCATAGCACTGTATGAGTTAGGTGCCGTGGGACATACTGAGATGAATGGCACAGTCCCAGCTCTCGAGGAACTTAAAATCAATTGGGAAATTGCAATCCTCATTTTACAGATGAATAAACAGTGGCATGGACAGTTAAGGGAGTTATTTTAAATGCTTCATCCTTTAACTAAATAATTGTATAAAGTCATCAAAACAAAAGATGAAAAAGCACTGAGCTTTTGCTTCGAATTCCTCGGCCAAGCCCAGCCCTCTCTCCAAGCTTGCAATTTCATCATGTATAAAATGAGGAGGCAGTGTTTAGAGTAGGTTTTCCAACTCTAAGAAGATGTGATTCTAACATTTGGGACCATAAGACTGGTCAGAATGAAACAGAAATTGCTATAGAAAACTGTTGTTGGGAGAGTTTAAAGTTTAAGAGAGTACAGCCGTTACTCCGTCCCACTTGTTATGGTTGTCTTTCTTCTTAGGAGATGTTCAGGGCTAAATAGGAAGATGCCCTATTCTCTAGACTTTCTAACCAGTGTCTCTACCATCTTGGGCATAACAGCAAAGATAATTGGAGCCCTCGCCTACACTTCCCTTCATTTCTCAGGCATCCATAACCCAGGATGCTGAGTGTTTCCAAGAACAGTGCTGCTCACTGTAAACACAGTCGCTCCACAGCTAAAGGAACCCATCTATGTGTCATGTGACAAGTTGGCGCATAGCCTACGTGAAAAGAACTACTGATTAAAGGTTTAACAGACAATGAGAGGCTTGAATTAGATCATACGTAAGGTTCCTTCCAGATTTACATTTCTGTGTTACCATGAATTTTGTGAGGATCATTTAAAATACTCCTTTACTGAGTTAATCCATAAATGTTAAGTATTATGAGAAATCATTTATATTTGGTTAATCAGCACTAACTTCAAAAAAAGAATGGAAGTGAGTAAAGAGAAATCCTAGGCTTTTAAATACAGACTGTTCAATCATTTTGCTGTATTTTGAACATTCCCTAGAGAGGTTTTCTGAACTGGGATGGTATCTCCTAAATTGACAATCATCTAGCCATTTTGCAACATGTGAGCTGTAAAATCAGATCTGTGAAGATCCAAATGAGAGGAGGATTGGATTTGAATCTCTGTTCATATTTAATTTTTCCCTTCCTGCTTCGACATATCATTTGTCCCTAACATTTTTATGTTTTGGTCCTACAGGCACAGGTGATTCTGTTTTCAGGCTATGTGAAGGAGTCTGCTACTGAGAGATTCATAAATAAAGGGGGGTCCTGTAAATACATTAGCATGATAATGGCACTAACGCTGTCTGCTGCCTTCTGCGCCTACTTTACTCCCTGTGCTCCAGAAACGCCTTCCCTCCCCTGCGCATGGCTCTCCGGCCCGCTCTTTGCCACCACCCAATTTCACTCTATCAGTTTGAGGAAGACAACATGGCTCATGCATGAAGCAGCTGCACAGAGAGCAAGGGGGAGGTGGAAGGGAATGTGTGAAGCAGACAGCAACACAGAGAGAAGAGAGCGAAAAGCCAAATGTAAATGTATTTCAGGCGAGGAAATCTTCTGGAGAATACACAGAGAACCCGCAACACGTCACTGCAGAGCGTCCCTTCCTCTCCTTTCTGTGACATTGTTTGCCTGTCTCCACTGGCTCTTCCTTCCTCCTTTATTGTAACCACATGCTTTAGCCTCACATACATAAAGGTTCTAACACACAGGTCAAAGTTTCAGCTGTTGCTAACACAGTGACACGTCCAGATGCCTCTCTTAACAGGTTTCACCAGAAGGCAGAAAACTGGAACTCTCTGAAAATCCACAACTCACCCCTGGCAGCAGAGCACCCATCACAGATGAACGCCTTGGTGGAACCTCCTTGAGCCTCAGCATCCACATGAGGACGCCCTGCCAGCGCTCCAAGCTCAGGGGGCCGTGTCAATGCATGCCTTTCCTCTCATAGCGTGTGTGAGGATGAGGAGTTGGGGAGGAGAAGTTGTTCTGGAAGGAAGCTATGAAGATGATGGCCAACGTGGATTGAGACGGAAAGCGAAAGTCCCTACAGCTGGGGAGAAGTCGCAGCCATAGGTCTTACAGAACTGCCTCCAGCAGCAGGAAATACTGGCAAGAACAAGCAATGGGGCCCACACACCAGGCCAGGAAACACAAGTCACTCCTTTTCCTTTGTCTCCTAAGACCTACACGCGCTCTCCCTCATTTGAAGGGAGCCCGGAGCACGGGGAATTGGGTGACCCTCTGCCTGCTGAGTTGATCTACATACATTCTACCCCTTCTCCCCTGGTCTCGCTCTGACCCGCACAGGGGCACACATTATCATCCACCCACCTCCTTCCTCTGGGCCTCTGATATCAACCGGGAAAAGGGAATCTAAAAATAAAGCCAGGGCCAGAGTGTGTACCACTCGATTGGGCTCCTGTGCTCACAGATCTGCTTATTTTGGCCTATCTCTCCCCAGCGATAAGGCTGCTAACAGCCTGTTATCAGCCAGTCGGTGAAAATGTGCTCCAGCCTGATTAGGCCTCAGTCTTTGCCAAGGTTATAAACAGCCGTTATCGTTTTCCCGAACAGAATAATCCGGACAGTATCAGCTCAGAAACATATGGGCCACACAGAGAAGATAGCCGCTGACGGACACTTCATTTTAATTGTAACGAGTGCGTAGCAGCAGCCCGCAGACAGCAGACAGAGAGAGGCTGCCCGATTGGCAGTGGGGTTTTGGGGGATTTTTGTGTGTGTGTGAAATCCCTTCTTCTGTCCCCGGTGCCAATACCCAAGCTGCTTGGCTATTCTGGGTGGCATAATGAACTGGACTGTACCCCAGATGTTACCAGTCACCAAGCATGACCCTTCTCTAAGGAGGCAGATGGGACCCTTCTGATATTGTTATGAAAACAGCAAAGAACTGCACAGGAGAACCAGGGCAGCTTTTCCAGCTCTTCAACTCACAATTCAGCATCCATAACTAGTGCCCTCCCCCTCTCCTGATCTCACCTCCCTGGGGCCACGCTTCCTTCACAGTGCCCAGCAGGATGGCAGCCCACAGCAGCTGAAGGGGCAGGAGCAAGGTGTGGAGATCGTTCCCACCAACCCACCACACATGCAGAGACATCAGCCAAGGTTACGCTGGAGGGGTACAAGCCTATGCAAGTGGAGACCGGCAGGGACGGGGGAAGGGGAGCGTTGGACAGGCTAGGTTCACTGGCTTACTCAGGCTTGTCAACTAACTAGCCTGAGGAGCAAAGGCAGGGGGACAGGATGAAAACAGAAAGCAGATGATGAAAGGGAGTGAAAGTGCCTGCCTGGCCCCTTCCACGGCAGCAGAGGTCTCGGTTGCTGACAACCTCAGCCTTAGGCCAACGCTATGAGCATGAAACCAGCAACCACCCTGTTCCCCCTCCTACCGATTGTCACCAGAAACAAAGTGGTCGAAATGGAACTGAGGAAAGGAGAGTTAGAGCGGCTGCAGAGACACCAAGACTCTGCATCCAGCACCAGGCGCTCTGTGCATGGCCACTATTTCTGTGGTATCAAGGCTCACAGCTGGCTTGCCAGGTAGAGTGAAGGAAAGCAGGCAGGACCCCCAAGAAGGGGATGCAGCAGAGCACCGCCTTGGACCTGGCTGTCACTGTTCATTCTTCTTTCCACATTGATGCTCCAGAATATTCCAAATAAATAAACACCTTCAACCTGGCCTTCTCGTTTCACTTTGTTTTCGGCCTCCTCGTTTCACTCTGTTTTCGGCCTTTCTTTCCTCCTTAGAGCATCAAATATTTGTTTCCTTTTTACCAAAGACAGTCAGCATCTCCCAGGGCTTACCTCTATGCTTGAGGAACTCTGGTTGACATTCAACTTGTAAGGGCTATCTGATCACAAAGACAAGAGAGCACTGGAGGCAAGAAAAGGACAAGAGGTATTTGACTCAAGAAAGAATTCCCTATGGCTAACGAGAAGGGGCTCCCTGCCTTTCGCCAACACCAGTTCCAGTTTTGCATAGACACGAACATTGCTATGGCTCTGCCCAGGACGTAGGCGCAATAATAAATAATATTTATTGAACACTGGTGTGCGTACCAGACATTGATGTAAATCCTCATAGAAGTGTGCTCATTTAGTCCTCAAGACAGTTCTAGGATTCATACCCAAGTGGTCCTCTCACAGCTGTGTCCATGCACTTTCAGGATCCCCAGGGCCCTCAGGATCCTCTTACCCAGGGGGTACCCTCTCCCTCCAGCCTCTCTGACCAGCTCAGCCACCTACTGCACTCCACTCAGTCCTCCAGCAGATATATACTGGGACCCAACACACATGATAAATGGAATCAAAGATGACGTGGTGGCTATTTGGTCAAATGAAAACTGAGCCCACGGTAATGTTCCTGAAATATCAACTTCAAAAAGAAAAGAGAGAATGGAAACGTGTAACTGCCAACTGAAATGAAACTAAGGCATATTTCGTCTTCATTCTTTTTTCACGCCTTTTCAACACCTGCCTTCACTGGTCCACTGTTGTAACAAAACATGGCTTAGGTTGCCTCGCAGTATTAGCAAGAGACTGGCCAGCAGATCAGTGTGAGAAGTTCTGCTGTGGGTGGTCCATCTCGTCACAAAGCTTCAAGGGGACAGCCGCCCTTTCCCTAATTGCCATCTGAATTTGAAAATGTCCTGGAAACATGAGAACCCCTCTCTCAGCTTCTGAGGCCTCTCAGCAGTCATGTCTCCAACTTCAAGTGTTTTTGCTCCCTCATTCTTCTGTTCTTGTTTTCTTACTCATTCTTGTTTCAAGGGACCCAGCTTTGTTCTTCCAGAGTTTCAGGCTCAGAAGTCTAGGGGATTTCCTGAAGTAAAAATCTGGGCCCAGATTTGTCCAAGGACCCTGCCTCCCATTTGGTCCACAAAGAAGACTGGCTTCTTAATGTCACACAACAGAGGCAGGCAGAACCCTAAGGATAGCTGATGGTGACAGGTGAACAGAGAAAATTGGGTGGGCTGCAGCCCACCCTGTCCCTGATGCCAGTCCCCTGATGGTGGGCTGGCAGATGCCATCTGGGCCATGTCCAGCCTTCCCAAAGCATCAATGACATCACAGCAAATGCCTGCATGTTTCCAGCACTTAGCACCTGGAGGATTATCTCCTCCTCATCACCTAGCATAGCACCTGCATACAGTCAGCACTTGACGAACAGAAGAAACAGATTTAGCCCAAATCTATCCAGATGGGTGTTCAAGTTCAAGTAAGATGCAGATACTTAAAACCAAAACATGATTACGTCTTCAGCTTTGGTTTCATATTTTCTCAAAGGAGGATTATCACAGTGCCTACGTTAGAAACACTAAGTTGAGCTCCCAACGCATACACACCAACTTGTGTTTCTTGTTATATGAATGTTATCCTTTCCTTTATTCAGTAACTTGATTTAGTCATCCTCCTTTAAACAAATAGAAGGCTGCCACAAGGAACCTTGGTTCTGATCTCTGCTTTTACAGGACTCCAGGAGTCGTCTGTAATGCCCTGGAATCCCGTGGGCTCTACCTAAGAGGCTGTGAGACAGGCTGACCTACCAGATGTGGACACAACTGGAACAACCCGGTCCAAACCACCAGCTCTACAGCACGCCCTGCTCTGGCAAACACCTAGAGCCTAGCACTCCTGTGGCCCTCGGAGCCCCTGCCAGTACTGTGGTCAAGATGGCACAGCTTAAAGCATGCTTGGTTCACAGTCCTCACTGGGATTCCCCCTGAGTTTAAACCACCTGAAGGCCTGAGATTCTGACATTTACAAAGACATAGGGGAACCCCCACTTAGAGCAGCAGACCCTCAGTCTTCCTTTCCTTAGCTTTCCATACCTTTCTTCTTGGCCCTTTCTTCTTGGCCTTTTTCCCACACCCACAAATGATATCACAATGATGAGAATCTTAAACCATTTGTATTTCTAAGACAATCTGTTAGGCATAAATTCATGACAGTGTGGAGGTCTTCCTATTCTCTTTTTCTCCCCTCACTAGGAAGATGCAGTGAATTCATAAACAGCTCTAGTGGCTTTAGTATCAGGGCCTTAGATGAGACAGGATTATAGAGCACTGGAGTGTCTGTCTGTCTCTCTCTCTCTTTCTCTCTCTCTCTCTCACACACACACACACACACACAAGCATACATACACACAATAGTGTTAGTCGCATTAGCCACAAGACCATTCTGATCTCGCCCAGGCATCCTATCCCTAGTTTAGTCAATGTTCTCTTTCCTGGCATCCTGTGGGAACCCTGCCAAAGAAAATCACAAAATACTCATATGGCAAAGCCCATTAAAACCTTGGAAAGATTTAAACCTGGGTTGCATGTCATGGATGTTCTCTCCCACAATCTGTATTCCAATCTCAGTGTCAGCGGAGCTGTGATCAGAATATCCAAGGTCTCATCAAAGATTCAGGGCTTCCTGACTTTCCTGGCACTGGCTCTTTCATGCTGCTCCTGCTCATTCCAGTCCAGCCTCTAAGAGTCCACAGTTCCTTTCACTTCACTGTCACAGATGGCAAATTTGCTGCGATAGTCCAATGACTTGGGACAAACACAGGACCTAAATCTTCCCTGGGAATTCAGACTCTGGTTGGGATTCTTGTTTTGTTAGGGGCTTTCTTTGTTTGGGTGGCACTTTTCTCTAATATTCCATACCTGGAGTGGGATTTTCATGAAGTGAACAAAACTTTGATTAAGATTTCTAACCCTTTGCTGAGTGGGTTTGAGGCTAGGGTTCCTCGTGCCAGGCTGTGTTTGAATCCTCCAGGTTCATCATTATTATTTAAATCAGAGACTGTGTTATTTAACTCCATAAAGCATTAAGGCTATAATTTGTAAGGATGGCAGTTCACAAATAGGGGGTGAGTATACCCTCCAACAGCCCATATTCAAGATAGGATTTTAAATGTACATAATCTATGAATCCATGCAGGACACAGCTCTCTAAATAACACTGGGTAACACACTGATATGGATATTAGTAATTTAAAATTTTAAGCAAGTTGAGGGAAACAGGCATGACTCTTAATGGATCTTAAGGCTTACTAAGAGAAGCTCTTTAAAGTTTCCTTGCCAGAACTGCCAGCAGAAAATGTTCTGTTTTCCAAACATAAAATGTAATGTCTGTGAATCAGAAAGACATTTGGATACATACAGGGAGATGTAGAGTACTTTAGAAGCAAGTCAAACACCTCCACAAAACAAAAATGCCTTAGATACCTTCAGGCCAGGGTCACCATGACCTACAAAGATGGCAAAAGAGGAGAAAAGATGAATGGTAATAGGGCTAAAATCACTCAGGCATCAGAAGCTTTGGAGCAAAAAAAGAATGGCAGCTCCACTCAATAAGAGAGCTGAGACACTTTGAAGATACCCCTTAGGAATCATCTCCTTAATTAGCAACACCATAATCAAACCCTTAATAATAAAATGATATGAATGGAACATGAGACATTGGCACTGATGCTTGCAATACTGTATCACATATGTGTATGTCAATTCCAGTCCTGGCTGCTCCACTTCCAATCCACCTCCCTGTTACTGTGTCTCCTAGGGCAAATGATGGCCCTGGCCCATGAGTCCCTGACACCCAGGTGGGAGACTCGAATGGAACTCCAGGCTCCCAGCTTCACGGTGTTGTGGCAGTTTGTGGTGTGAACCCAAGAATGGAAGATCTCTTCCTCTCTGAATCCCTCACTCTGTCGCTCTGCTTCTCAAATACATAAATAAAAACAAGCATTTTTTAAAAATAATATGAAATCCAGCATCACCAATAATCAGATACATAAATCCACACCTGGATTATTCAAATTATTAAGATTTCAGGAGGCCCGGCGGCGTGGCCTAGCGGCTAAAGTCCTCACCTTGAAAGCCCCTGGATCCCATATGGGCACCGGTTCTAATCCCGGCAGCTCCGCTTCCCATCCAGCTCCCTGCTTGTGGCCTGGGAAAGCAGTTGAGGACGGCCCAATGCATTGGGACCCTGCACCCGCGTGGGAAACCTGGAAGAGGTTCCAGGTTCCCGGCATCGGATCGGCGCGCATCGGCCCATTGCGTATCACTTGGGGAGTGAATCATCGGACGGAAGATCTTCCTCTCTCTCTCTCCTCTCTGTATATCTGACTTTGTAATAAAATGAATAAATCTTTAAAAAAAAAAAAAGATTTCAGGTACCTGGAATTACTTTATATGTGGAAGCATTGAATTACCAACCCCAGGCAGTCAAAAACCAAAGGCCTATTATAACTTAATCACTTTAGAAAACATATTAGCTTAATTATTTTTGTAAATGCTATGGCCATTAGACAAATTAACACTGAATTCCAGATCAAAGTGCTATGTATACACACAGGTTCTTGCATAACAATTGGTGGCATGAAAATGAGCAGGTGCTATAATTATCTTCTTTGAATGTTTTTAGTGTATCTGCTACTAAAATTTTGTCAAGAGGTTAAAAATTTCTAGAATACAAATTGAAAATTAAAGACAAGTTGATAGTACCTTGACATGAAACTTGTCAAACGAGAAAATTATAATCAAAATCACCTCTGTGCTTCTCAAATCCTTCATCGTCATATTTGTCACATAATATATAAATGTACATGTTTCGCATATGCACATGAAAAATCAAAAGGCAAACACACATCCATGCTTAATCATTATATTAAAAGGATATGATATTCAACTTCATAAAGATATATCCAGAAATAGATACCTTTGGACTTACACAAGAAAACAAGACAGTTACTTTTATCCAGAAATGTGGCCCTGCAAAATACTAGATAAAGTAAAATTGTAAAAAGGGCGGTATACTACAGTCTTTGGGATATATATATATATATATATATATATGTTGGTCGTAAAAAATGTATGCCACACAATTCTGAGGGTAAATAATTCTGTAATTTACCTTGTTTGGTATTATTGTACAGGATTTTTATACAGTATTTCAAACATAACCCACATTATTTATTTACAGTAAAATGTACTATGTTGAGACACATTAAAATGCAATAATCAACACACACACACACATTTGGCAACATCTGGAAACCTTTAGGGTTGTTACAGTGGAAGAATAGGTGTGTCACTGGCATTTAGAGGTAGAATTCAGGAATGCGGCTAAACCTCTTAGGTGCACATAACAACCTCCCACCCCCTCAAAAAAAGAATTATCTGTCCCATGAAAGTCAACAGAGCTCAGGGTGAGAAGCTTGGAGAAACGGTCACAAGTATTCCAGAAATCCCAAAATCACATGCCAAACTCTTCAAAGAAACAAAAAGTGGGAAGGGGAAGGAATAAAGGACTCTTTTTTATGATCATAATTATAGTTGCTGTAATATCTCACTTCCCTATCAAATGGCTCTTAAAACTTATCAGCTATACATGGCATCATACCCATACACTGAGAAACGCAGAAAAAAAATCAGCAAGAGTTCAAGAAAAAAATTTACTCTGAGACATCCTTCAGTGAAGAGAGCAGTGTCCTGACTGATTTTGCTACAATCAAATAAAGTAATATATAGCAAAAGCTAACTTTTACCAGTGAAATACAAACACATCTGGCGCCTAGAATCCTATATGTGTGTATCCATCCAATTCTGAGCATCTGAGTTCTGACATTCAGTAATACCATAATATTATTTTTGAGATCACTTAAGGTATAAAATGTGTGCACTCTCAGTCTTTAATATTAATAAGTCCTGTAACTAGCAGTTTCTTGTAGCTCCAAATTCTTGAGCACAACTAGAAAGGGCACTTATCCTGAAAAATCTAATAAATTTACAGTTTTATATACTTCCTTCAATTGTAAAAGTCTTGTTCAATAAACTTTAAAATGCCACTATAGAGCAATAACACAGACAGTATAAACCCAGCCCTGGGAAAGCTGTGCAACCAGAAATTGTTCCCCTTTCTGCTAGAGCAATAAAGTTTTATATGTTTGAACTGACTGTAAAAAGGTTTGAATGTTGGCAACTGGGGAATAATCTGTCTTCTTTATAGTTATTATCATATTTCCCACAAGACCCCTTGGTCTGTGTCAATCCTTCTTGTATATGACACCTTTGTACTGTCAGCGAAAGCAAGACTACTTTACTTTTTTTTTTTAACTATAGGACTTGTATCTGTTTTCCTTCAGATTACAGCTAACAGGAATAAATTATTTCTGACAAGCATCTATTGCAGCATTTTACCAAATAAAGCTGGTTGTGAGCTGCTTTTCCAGGAGAGGTGGTGGGGGGACCTCCTCCCTACTCTTTCCCTTTTTTTTCTCTCAACTGATTCAAATGCAATTCAAGGCTGCTCAAATTGGAGGAAATGCCAATAAAAAAGAGATTTGTAGGAAAGTTCCCCTGATCGCGGGAGCCCACTGAACATGGTGCTTGGGTTCCCCTGGGTGCTATTGGATCTGTGTTGAGAAGTAGCTTAGGGAAGGGAGGAGGGGCGAGGTCATCCTTTCTCCTCCCTGACCTCTCGCCCAGGTGGGACAGGACCCTCGCTCCTTGGTGTAAGCAGACAGCTGTGTGCAGCCAGCAGCGGTGGCTGGAGTTTCCCAGGACCTGAATAAGAGCCAGGAGGGCGGGAAGCCAAGCTTAGGCAGGGCAGACAGCTAGGCTGGCTCGAGAATGCTTAGGCCCTTGGTTAAGCAGTCATCGCAGATAAATGAGCTCAGAGTCGTGATAATGAACAGAGAGCCACTGCAAGTGTGTGTATGCTTATGCCTGTGTATGTGCATTTGTGTGTGTCTAGGTGGGAGGGGGCTTTCCTTCTCCCTCTACCAGCCCTAAGAATGGATCGATGCTCTAAATAATTAACACAAACTAACCAGACTAGATATATTCTCATCCCTTACCTAACTCCACACCACCATTCTGTACTTTCTCTACAGTCCATCTTTTAGGAAAACAGAAACAAAACTGGGAAAGGAGTAAGAATTTGACATGTGTCGACACCAGGCTTACAATCAGAAGCTATGACATGTCTGGATATCAGTAGAACTACACTCTGGAAAAGAAACAGTGTCTCCAAAAGATGACAAGAACAGGACATTTAAATCCTAACGACACAGGAAGATCCGTAAGTATTTACACACATACACTGTGTGAGTGTATCTTCAAACTTTTCATGGAAATGTATATGATGAAAAAAATTATACATGGACTTCAAATTGTGGGAACCCAAATAAGCTTATGTTTTAGTTCTATAGTGTCCATCACCATTTCGAAGTTTCATGTAAATGAGCTCATTCACACGGTAACCCATGTCAGCCAACTGCAGATGAAGAGTGAACACAAACCCAGGAGCTCAGATGTGGAAGGGGAAAGCGAAGCTGATGTCTACAAAGGCAGCGACTCTAGCAAAAGGACACGTTACAACTGAGTACACATTTAAACTCCAGTCACTTTGGAAAAACTTGAGCCCTGTACCTAGAAGCATGAATTCAGGAACCTTCTGGCCTTTTCACTATCCCCATCTCGGTCCCAGTATGCTGGTTTCTCCTTGCCCACTTCAAAACAACATTTTAATCTCCATATGGTGGACATCAAAAAACCCAATCATGGTAATCGCCTTTCACCCCATCACAAAGTCCCCCAGAATCACTCATACTTCAATATACCCAAAATATTGGCATGGTCCTGACACAGGTTGATAGCATCATACATGTAATTTCACTCATTCTAGTGATTCAAGCTGAGCATGGAAAGTAGATAAGGACAGAAGAGGACTTTTCTGTTAAAAATTGTCAATATGGTAAAGAACTCACAAGAGAGGATAAAAGATTCCTTAGAAAAAGACATGTCTAAGAAAATGCCTTTTTCTATAAGGAATTGCTAATTGAGCCAGAAAAATCAAATATACTATAGAAGCACTGTAATGCAAAACAAAAAAGAAAACTGTAGAAGAGGGTAGTGAAATGTCAACTATAAGTAAGACATCTAGGACGTACCCCCTTTTCTCCAGAAATTTTTGAAAATCTTTCGAAAAACAAGATACCTTCAGATGAAACGATCAGAGAAACATCAACAATCAGCTGTTACAGATTAGCACAAATTTGAAGAATCCCGAGATGGGAAGATTCAACACGAGACGTGGTTATTGGTAAAGTGAGCGAGAGCAAAATTTGAAGGGTGGGCAGAAATGAGCTATACACAGAGATGACAATCACAGAGCACTAAATAAGCAGAAAGGGAGTACGAGCAAGGGGAGACTAGGACACCACCTTCTCTGAACGGTCTAGACCCATGACGTCAGACTGCCTGGTTCCTTCTGCTCCCAGGAGCATCACTGAAGTATCCATGAAATTCTCAGGATGGATGTCCAATCACCACATGGAAAAGGCCTTCACTGTTTGGGAAACACATGTGGACCTGCTGGCTTAAAACCTTTGCTAGGGCCCGGCACAGTGGCCTAGCGGCTAAAGTCCTCGCCTTGAAAGCCCCGGGATCCCATATGGGCACCGGTTCTAATCCCGGCAGCTCCACTTCCCATCCAGCTCTCTGCTTGTGGCCTGGGAAAGCAGTCGAGGACGACCCAAACCTTTGGGACCCTGCACCCTCGTGGGAGACCTGGAAGAGGTTCCTGGTCCCGGCATCGGATTGGCGCGTACCAGCCCGTTGCGGCTCACTTGGGGAGTGAATCATCGGACGGAAGATCTTCCTCTCTGTCTCTCCTCCTCTCTGTATATCCGGCTTTCCAATAATAATAATAATAATAATAATAATAATAATAAAATCTTTAAAAAAAAAAAAAACCTTTGCTAGCAATGAAGTTCTTTGCCTTATCATCTGATACACACTGGTTATTTTGTAACTAACAAGAGAAATGACAATATTTTGCATTATGCTGTACAGCCTACACCTCAAAAGTATTATGTTTAACCATGTTAATAAGCTGATGAGTTTACTAACACCTGGAGAACACTCAAAGAGGTAAAATGACTTGCTCATGGTTACTTGGCAGATGACTGTCAGAGCTCCCTGGGGGAGCACCACACCAACCTTACCCTCAAAACACACTACATGTCTGTCTTGTGCAAGACACAGAGTTGCCTACCACCAAGAAATAAAGATGAGTGGGATAGGTCCCAGGAACCCAACCAGAGGGAAAAAGCACCTTGCTCCTTCAACAGGGCTATCTAACTTACTTCACTCACTTCACCCCTGGCTGGATTCCTTCCATCACACCATCTGCTGCGGGATCCTGTTAGCACCAGCAGTCCCTGCATGAGTCGGGAAAATAATAAATATGACCACGATTGGCTCCTGTCCTCCCACCCTACAGCAAAGCCACCCTACTGCAGCCAGTGGGTGAATAGCTAGGCACCTCTCCCAGGTCACTAAGGGAACCAGGGAACCAAAGTGCACCTGTTAAACCTATGGGGAGGGGCGAAATTAAGCACTTGTGCGCCCTCACCCCCCCAGTCTTAGACAGCCACCTCTCCAGGGGGTGCCGAGTTTCCTGCTGGATGGCCTGCTATTCCACCATTATTAAGAACACATCCAACTCAGTCCTGCAAGCTTGCCAGTTTCCCTGCTTGAAGAACAGCCACACGTGTGCTGCCCAAGGGGCCCAGCGAGAAGCCCTGGAACCCACAATGGGAACGCAGCATGCCAAGGGTTAAGCACACCCTGTAATAAGCATCTCTGTTCCAGCATGTTGCGAAAGCCCATTACCTCCCGCCACATTACCTCATTCATTTCTTATATGCGGATGGTTTATTTTCCCATGAGCACCCTGGTTCTCAGTATTAAGTCCCCTCCTTTGCCCCTATTTCTCTATCCATCACATTTAACACTCTGACAGTAACAGTCTATAATGTTTCTATTCTACAAAACCGCTCTGTCAACTCCGGGCTTCCAGAGCAGCAACTGAGGAAAATAAATAACAGCAACGCCAGGGACGACAGCACCGCAGTTCCCTTTCTGCTGGGCTTCTTTATTTCATATTATTCTACAAAGAGGGGGAAAAAACAGAGGGCATGAGAGAAGAGGGGAGCAGAGAAGGCTTCTCCTCCTCACCCATCACTAAGCAGACCTCAAGAGCTTCTCCCCTGCAGACAAAGGCGCCGCTTCCCCTCCCTCCGCCTGCATCCCCTGACCAGCTCCCCACATTCATGTGCTTTACGGAAGGGCTGATATTTGCTGCACTGGGCTCCCTCTACCTGCCACTGCAGAGGCAAAGCAAGGCTTTGAGTGTGTGTGCAGCACCCTGAGCCCCGTGCAGGGGGATTCATAAATTACTGTCATTGTTTCTGAAGCGGGAGCCCAGTGCGGTCCATGGTCCACAACCTTTGTTCTGGGGGACACATCAGGGAACAGAGACTCTGGAACCCAGGAGCAGGTGGAAAGGCACGGAAACAGTAACTACTAGGAAATCAATCACTCTCGAAAGCTTGTCTCCCTGTTGCTGGGGTTTTACCGAAACTGTTTTTATTTTCATCTCTTGGGATAGTCCTGTTTTTAAAAATGCTCTGTTTCCACGGAGTACAGCTCGCTAGAGGGAGAGATCATCTTGGACATGATTTGACTTCTTCTTCTGGATGGAAGCATTTATCCATAAGAATGCCAGTCATTAGCCAGACCTACAGCCGTGTGGCAATGTGTGTGTCTATTCCACAGACACGCATTCTGCTGGGCTTTGCAATTCTCGAGTCTTCTTTTGACAGCTCTCTGCCTTCTATTTTGGTTTCGTCTTCTGAGATACAGTACAGTGTTATAATTGGGAAGATGGGTTCTTGTGCCCAACCATGGAAGTCAACCTGGATTTTATTAGCTGTGGGACTGGGTTTCCAAATTCCCCTCTGCCTTTCTCACCTGTCAACTGGCAACAGTTGTACCTGGGTCTTGGCGTTGGCTGTGAGTTAATGCCTGTGTCTACCCAGGGCGGTGTGACACAGAGCTCCCGGGATGTCAGTGGTCATTGTGTATGCTCTGACAAAGGTCATGAAACTATGCTACCACTATGCATCACATTTGGAAGAAGAGCTGGCATACCCGCATCCCAAATCAGAGGTTTAAGCATCAACTTCTCTTCTAATGAACACCCTGGAAGACAGCAGGTGAAGGCGTGAGTATTTGGGTCCCTCCCACCCGCCGAGGAGATTCGGCTTGAGTTCTAGGCTCTAGGCTCTGGTTAGGCTCAATCCTGGCTCTTGCAGGCATTTAGGAAATGAACCAATAGATGGAAGCTATCTGCTTCTATCCCTGTGTCTCTCTGCTTTCCAAATCAAACTAAAAATGAAAACTTTAACAAAATAATCCAACAGGAATAATAAAAAGGCTTTGTGAGGTGTCTCTTGGGCATTCTGGGAAGCAGCCACAGGCTTCAGTAACAAGGGCTTTCCCGGAGACACCCCCTGCTGGCTCAGCTGATCGTGCTGGGGTAGACTGCCAACACTGGGTTCTGAATGGTGACACAGAGGCGCTAATTCAGGAGATGGCAAGAACAGGCAGCAAAGCGAGAAAAACTACAGGCTTCTCCTTGGACATTGCCAAACACAATTGGGTTTGTGGGAGTTCTATTGGATCTCATAGGGAACAAAAAATGAGAATTCCTATGCATAAAACTGCTTTAAAAAGCATGGGATACTCTGTGTATTACTGTTTCTGATCAGCAGGGTCACCAGTATTATTCAATAATGGTACCCTAAAGCAGGTAAAAGGCACATCTACATACCAAGGCATTTGGAGGTAGGAGTCTAGCTTTCAGTCCCAGAGCTGCCCCAGGAGCTTGGGAATCTCTTTCCACCTCCAGGGTGGTAGAATCCAGAAAAGGCTATCTTGAAGGCCAGCCCTCTTGAAATGGGTGTGCTGGGGCATTTACTCACCTGGATCCGCCACACCTCTTTCTCACCCTCCCGGAACAAGGGTGAAACTGGAATCCAACAAACCCCAGGCCCTTTGCACAATGCTTCAGAATAATGCCTGCATGCCAATACAAGGGACGCAGTGGAAAAGGAGTCAAAACCAAACGGGACTGTACGTCTCACACCTGGAGGCAAGAAAGCCTTGTTTTCCTGAGGCTTCATTGCTTGTCTCATTCAATTCCAACCATCACCAACAATCTCACCTTCTGAGGCAAAGATCACTTCTGCTTTTATGGCCCTTTTTTTTTTTTTTTTCTTTTTTTGGTTGGGGAGGTGATGTAAGGATCACAATCAGGCTAAGTGACATTTTTTCATTATTTTAAATGATCATATTTCATAACCGCTGCTCAGAGTACTCCATGACACCTTAATTGTTCTATTTTGGTGACAGAAAGGCAAAGGTGACCTCACAGCACCAAATAGCTAAAGGTATCCCCTAGGGAAGGGGATATAATATAATTTCCTTCCAAGTACATTAGTTGGAAAGCTATGTACAAAGAAGGAACTGAGAGGGAATACACAAGTGGGCACAGTCCTTGCATTCCAAAGTTTATAATTTAGCGAAGGGAGAGGAACACACGAACAAATGACTAAAATTAAAGGCTGAAGAAAGGACTGAAAGAGGATAAAATTAAGTGCTAATTAAAGCTTCAGGTGTTTTGTTACAGGAACACGGTACAAAGAGTGATTAATGTGAATGGGCATCCTGCTGGAGCGGTCCTATTTTCAGAATGAGGGATATTCGGAAGGTTGCGGAGTTCTCAGCCCCCAAGGGCTCAACTGTGGAAATCACTTAACCTCAGTTCAAATCCCTACTCTGCAAATTCCAAGCTTGGCAGTTTAGAGCAAGAGAGTTAACCCCTCTACTGGTCAGAATAATGGGGATAACAAAAGGATACATCTCTTATATTCTGCAGGGATTCAAAGAGATAATGAGTGGAAAGTAGACATGCCTCACACATTAAACCTTTACTTGATATTAAATAGTATTATCTTCCACAAAACCCTGGGAAACAGTGGTATTCTTCCTACTGTGAGTGTTGAGAAAGCAAGACACAAGAGAAACTAAGTAACCTGCGCAATGTCACAGGGTAGATGGAAGATTTGGAACACAAATTCAGGTCAGCCTGACTCCAAACTCCAAGTTCTTTCTCACTATAATTTTATTCTTGTTCATGTTACTCAATAAACTCTGGCCTTCTCCCAGAAAGGAGGTCATGGGAATTAGCAAACTCAGCCTAGGAATTGGCTGAAAATAGAGCATGATTCTAGCAGATCAAATATTGGGGTGCCAAAGTAGAATTAATCTTAAAGAGACAAAGTTAGTAAGAAAACCTACCATTGCATAAAAATTAATACACTATTCATTGAAGCTAAAAAAAAATCCACCACAATCTGACACGCACAAATCCCACCTGGCATCTAAATCTCCTCCCTTTCCTAAATTCTCTCTTCTTATTCATGCCAAAGCCTTTTTCCCAGATAACCAGACCAGAGAATCTACTCATACACGAAGATGGAGAAGACATCTCAGGGTCTAGCTGACACCTGTATATGATGCAGCCAACTTCCCAAGGATGATGCTGGCAAACCGTTACTTTTAACAGTCACAGGCTAAAAGGGACATCTGTGACCACATCCTCCGGCCATTTGTAAACAATTATTGTTGGACAGCTGTCATCCTACTGAGTCATCTCCCAGATCAAACTCTTTACGAAATCCAACTTCATAAATTAATTAAATGATTCCATTATTCTTGACTCATTTCTTCGTCCTCCACATGTGGAGGGCCACCAGGTGCTGGCAGTCTTTCTAAAACTCCTTTGAACAGTGTGATTCTCTTCTTCATTCTCATGACATCACTCTCTTGCCCAAGACTTCATGTCCTTTTGTCTCCTGGCTGACACACTTGTCTTCAATTTCTCTCCACTCTCTTGTACATTTTTAACAGACTCAAAGGTTTTACATAGAGTCTCAGCACTTGTCATTTACACTTAAACAATCTGTAGATTTCCACTTATTACCACAGGTTTAAACCCCATCCATTCAATGCCAGACTATCAGTAGCATCCACATGGACGTGATGTGACCTGCTACAGTCTCATTCCAGCACTTTTCAATGTGCATCTCCCATGTCTAAGTAACCATAAGATAGTCTGCAAACTGGGCCCAGCGCAGTGGCCTAGCTGCTAAAGTCCTCGCCTTGAACGCGCCGGGATCCCATATGAGTACAGGTTCTAATCCTGGCAGCTCCACTTCACATACAGCTCCCTGCTTGTGGCCTGAGAAGGCAGTTGAGGATGGCCCACAGCATTGGGTTCCTCCCGTGTGGGAGACCTGGAGGAGGTTCCGGGCTCCCGGCTTCGGATTGATGCAGTCACTTGGGGAGTGAATCACCAGACGTAAGATCTTCCTCTCTATCTCTCCTCCTCTCTGTATGTCTGACTTTGCAATAAAAATTAATAAATATTTAAAAGAAAAAGATAGTCTACAAACTGACCATGAATATAAAGCTAGATATATAAAGCTATATATATAAAGCTATCACGTCAGGCAATGTAATCATCACAGAGGAGTTAGAATTATCTCCTCAAAGTTCCTGTCTAGGACTCTGCTTCTCAATCATCAAAGTTTCAACATGGTACCCAAGTTTCCAACCTCTGGAAAGTGCTGGGACTGGTAGCTAAGATTATAGAATATCCATTAAACATTCAGGACTGCCCCCCAAAATTGGGAGACCATGAAAATCCCAGAAGTGATTATTACTTTCCAGTAGGAAAAAGAAAAAGAAAAAATTATTTAAAGGCCACGCAATCTAAATTACAACAAAGGAATAAACAAAACAAAGTAGATACAAAAGGGGAGGAATATCTAGGATTAGGTCAGGAAAGGCCTAAGCTATGATTTGAATGGTTAGCCGTGGTTTTCTGTGGAGCGGAGAGATACCCACAGTTCTTGGAAGGAGAGACTATTTTCATACCAGGACAAAGCGGCAGGTTTCAGGTATTGCAGGTAATTAAATTTGTAGCATACAGTAACACAGAAGAAACTGGCTACAGTCCTGGTAAGCTAGCTAAGGACTAGATCCAACGATTAATGTAGGGTATACTGAGGAGTTTAGATTTCAACATCTCTCTGCTGTACAGGTGTAATCAAGATGGAACAGATTTTTTTTCAACAGATTCATTTGTTCATTTGGAAGGCAGATTCAGAGACAGAGAACAGGAAAGAGAACAAATTTTCTAGCTACTTCATTCTCAAAATGGCTGAAGTAGCCAAGGTTGCACCAAGCAGAATTTAGGGGTGTAGACTTCCATCCAGGTCTCCCATGTGTCAGGAAATCCAAGCACTGGGGCCATTCTCTGCTACTCTTCCAAAAGCATTGTGGATGGCCACGCATAAGACACTCCAGAGAAGGTTCCCATAAGAATACACCACTCTCAGCATGTTGCAATCCCATACCTTCTCTTCCACTCAAGAAAACATATGGGAATCCAGGTGAATGAAAGTGACATTTTCATAGTGATAATCTGAATCAGTTGAAAGTTTTAAATAATTTGCAAACCTCAGGTCTTAAGCCATTATTAACATCAAAATTACTTGTGACACACTTCACAACTGATCACGGTACAATCATTTTGAGATTCAGGACTGCAGCTTTTGACGCTAAGCCTACCAGTAAAGAATTCTGAATAGACTGTGGCAAGCAGATTTGTATGTAATTATTCTGATGGTCCTCAGATGGCAAGGGCTACTTGAAGATTCAAGGGCAACAGAACCCAGCCAGGAGGTTAGCACGGTCATCCAGGAGAAGGCTAGTGAGATCCTGACCTAGGTCTGTAGCAGATGAAGCCAAGAAGAGGAAGATGAAGTGCAAAACAGTACGATGTGTTTAACTTTGCATCCTCTCACCTGGCACAAAGCCTGATGTAGTGTTTCGTAAATGCTTGCTAGTAGGATCACAACATGGCTAATTATTAGATAGAGGGTGGTAAATGAGACACAGGGTTTAAAAGTATGATACAAGTATGAGGTTTCTAGGTTGGAAAAAAAGAAAGAATTCAGAAGGAAGAGTTGTTACAGGAGGGGGCTGATGAGGTCTACCCTGGATGTGTTGAGTTTCAAGAGTCTGCTGAACGTGGATACAGAGATGCTTGCCAAGTAGTTACATGTGCAGCTCTCAACAATTGACAAAAACTGGGCTGAAATATAGACTATCACTTCCTGTTTGCTCCATAAACATGTGCTACTTCTTTCTACCCAGACATTGTGCTAGTCGCTGAAAAGATGGGATTGACAAGAAAGATGAAGCCCTTGTCCTTGCTGAGAACACAGGGGTTATCTTTGGGATCCCTACATATTTAGGCAGGAAAATGAAGGCATGGGAACACTGAGGAATAATTTATCGATGGTTAAGAAAGAGACATCACTGAAATGAGCTGAAATGGCCCAACGAAAGAGGTTAGGAAGAGAGCCAGAGGGCACTCAAATCAAGAGCTAACAGTTTCAGAGCCCGGCGGTGTGGCCTAGTGGCTAAAGTCCTTGCCTTGAAAGCCCCGGGATCCCATATGGGCGCCGGTTCTAATCCCGGCAGCTCCACTTCCCATCCAGCTCCCTGCTTGTGGCCTGGGAAAGCAATCGAGGACGGCCCAATGCATTGGGACCCTGCACCCGTGTGGGAGACCCGGAAGAGGTTCCTGATTCCCGGCTTGGGATCAGCGCAGCACCGGCCCATTGCGGCTCCCCTGGGGAGTGAATCATCGGACGGAAGATCTTCCTCTCTGTCTCTCCTCCTCTCTGTATATCTGACTTTGTAATAAAATGAATAAATCTTTAAAAAAAAAAAAAAGAGCTAACAGTTTCATAATAGAAAGTTTCTCAGTATATAACACACCTAGAAGGTAGAATAAGGATTGGGTTTGTTAACTGGGAGATTCCATGATCTGGAAAGGCAGAAATCTGAACTCAGCAGAAAAAAGGAAAATGTGTAGACACCAGTTGAGGGAAGCTAGGAATCTTAGAACCATTCACAAACAGAGGCAGGCTGTGAGATCCAAAATAGTGTTGAAGACTCCATGGAGGTGAGAATTGGGGCAGGAGGGACAGAGGACATAGCAAACATCTGGCACAAAATCAAACCCGAATAAGGCCCATTTGGGCATTAACTGGGGCAAGTAGCAGGTACTTGACACATCTGAAAGTTTGTTTTTAATGTTTGCAGTATTTTATTATATATAAAAATAAATTTAGAACATACTTATTATGACTAACACACATGGCCAGTCTTGTCCACACTCTTCTTCCCATTCACCCGACTCCACAGCCTCATACCTCGTCACTGCAGATAACCACATCAGTTCATTCACATCTTTTCAGGGTTTCTCAAAGGCATGACTCTAAACATAAAGTACTGTATAGATGGGTTTTCCTTACTGTAACAGCAAAGTAGCATGGGGGGTGGGTAGCGGAATGCAGACATATAGCTGTGTTATCTATAAGAAACCCAAATTCTCCCTTGACAACCCACTGTTTATCATCATAATTCACCCTGCTTTCTTCCTTTCATTCATCCATTGATGTACCCAATGAACTGATACTTAAGTACATGGCACATACACAGTCAAGGCCCTGAACACTCTAAGATGCACATAAGGATCTTCTAAGTTTACTCTATCCTCACTTACACCCCTTAACTTTACAACATTGCTACATGGATATCAGCTTCCAAGACCAGGCCACTGGCCACAAAAAAAAAAAAAATCTGATATTTTCCATAGCTCATTATGCAGCACACACAAATGCATGTGGTAGGTACTCAAATGTGCCATCCACATGGAACTGTTCGTGGGAAAGAAGTCCCATGGATGGTTGGTCAGGCAATCTTGGACCCAGCTGCTTTCTATTTACTCTTGAGAAAGATTCAAGCTGGCATGCAGCCTGACTACTCTCTGTCAAGGCCCTGAGGTAGACTGACCTGTGAGATGGTATAGCTAGACAGGAAGACGAGAGAATGGGTGTCAAGGCTCTTACTTGGCAAGTAGAGCAGACGGAGCAGGAAGAACGAGGCAAGTGTAATTTGAACACCTTGCAACACAGTTAAAATGATCCAGGAGATATCACAACTCCGTGGACGGAAATGTTACATGCCTGCAGTCACTGGGCTGATCTGTCATGGCAGGCTGTGATTAGCAACCTCTACCTTACACAGTCAATACTTTGTTTAACTTTAAAAAAACAGTCACTCCGTGATTCTTCTCAGGGCTGTCAATCAGACTGCCCTGAATCCTAGAGGATCCCTCCTCAGGTGGGCTCCCAGTGCCTTTGCAACCTCATAGTGTTGCCTCTATGTGTGTGCACTGCTACATTCCCACAATGAGGAGAAGACTCACGCTCCATGTGGGCCGTCAGATGCTGATGAGAATCAAAATACATTGACTATGATGTGCTGGGAAAAAAAGATACATTGCTGCCTGCCATTAGGTATGACCTCACCATTTCAGTAAAAAAAAAAAAATGTTTTAATGAATCACCTTCAAGGTAAAGGCACATCAGACACACAGCAGGTGTTTCACACCTCAGGGGAGACCTTTCTGGCTTCTCCGCACAGTGGGCCTGACACTCAGTTCCAAAAATACATCATTTCCAAGGTTCATTACAAAGGCAAGTAGAGTCCTTTCAATTCCCAGCCATTTCCTGACTGTCTGTCTGTCTGTCTGAGAGGTCTTGCTCCCCCACAACTGCACAGCACCCCTCCTCCATCCCCCCAGCCTTATCCCACGTGTCAGAGATGATAACCCGTAATGAAAACCCGCAGCCTGCAGCCACCAGAGAGCGAGTGCACAGAGGGGAGGCCGAGGAGGAGCCGGTCAGGATGCATGTAATCAGAAGGGTTATCTAATGCTAGTTTCATTCTAATTGAGTCAGTACCATATGTCACCCTGCAATAACATCGCAAGCAGCATGCAACGGAATACATATTTAATTCACATAATGGGTACAGCAGTAGAAGTAATCAAGGCAGTTTGCCATAAGCCATAAAGAAATGTAGCTTGTTCCTATCAAGAAACATTTGGCACTTAGGGAGAGAACTGTATCACCAGAGAGAGGAGAGCTGCATTACTGCAAAAGCTCCGGGGGAAGGGGGTGGGCTGGCAGTGGGATGTGGGGCCTGGGGAGAAGAAGGACGACACAGCAATGCACGAATGAAAACACCAAAGAGAAGCCAAGCCAGAACATCGACTCACTGCAAATGAAAATCAATGCAGGGATATTGTCAGCGGATCGTTGGCCATCTCAATATAATTAACAGTAATGGATTTATTGGCAGAAGCTTAATGATTTAACGTTAAACGTGCCCTAGAAATGCCTGAGCTCTTGTGGGTCCTTCTTATTCCCTCTTGGCCCAACTCACATCCCAGGAAATGGATACAGCTATGGAGAGGGCTTTTTTTTTTTTAATTTTTTTTTTTCCATGTCTCTTCATCTGGATTGGCATCTGACAGAAGCCTGCTCACCCGTCCCCTTCATTTCCTCCCTCAAGGAGATGATTAATACGGCCAGGCAATGCTCATCAATATCTTTGGACAGATCAACTGGAGTTTTCATTAAACCCATATTAATGTCCTGGATACACAGCTGTGGACAGGTTATTCTTGGAAAAAAAAAAAATGAAGAAGGGAGAAAGAAAAGCAAAAGAAAACATACACACAGAAAAAGACTCAAAGGGAAAAAATATCCAACCACTTCAGTCAACTGCTCACTTGAAATTAACAGGAAATCAGGCCCTCTCCCTTGTTAGGGTTTCTTCCACCAGCATGTTTTGATGTATATTTCATGAGGATAAACAAACATTCATTTCACTTTGGGAAGGTGTTTGCTGTAATGTATTGTCAGCGTAGCCAGCAATGAGGGGACATTAATTTCAATTCTGGTGTTTAAACACTTTGGCGAGCCCCAATTACTCATTCCCCAGCTCGATAGCAGGAGCCCTGGAGGAAGGTCGCTGGCTCTCCATGTGGCCCAGGGAGCCACCAAGAGGCTCGGCCCCACCTTTCCACTCGACACAGCTCTTCGAGGCAAGACGAGACCATTAGCCCACCATGCCTTGGTGGATGCGGGCCACGTCAGGGCATGCCCACCTGGCACTAGAGCAATTGCTGGGAAAAGCCGCACGCAGACTCGGAATTCAGCAAATTCAATTCTGCTTTTTTTTTTTTTTCTTGGCCTGAGAATGCCAGTCATTTAATGGAGAAGAGCACAATCTTGGAATCTCCTAGAAAAGGAGATACTTAGGGAAGAATGGGAGAATGCAGACAGGGTCACGGGTGATTCAGGTCACGTGTCACTGATGAAGTGTCAGAGGTCAAGGGGGCAGTGTCCTGCTATGCCACAGCTCATAAGAAATGCACGTGGCAGTGTTTCTCCCCTGCAAGGGGTCAGAGGTGGAAATGTCACATAACAAAAGAGAAAGTATGAGGACCAGCTTCACAAAGACTGCGAACTAAACAAATCTCATTGATTTTATTCGCTTATAGCTCCACTTCTGAAAGTACCGTTAACTTCAGCTTTAGCAATGCACCAAACCTCCGTTTCAAGCTGCTGTTCACCTCAATGTATAAATACACCAGAATCTTCTACTTACAGGGGCCGGCTAGCAACTTTGTTTCCAAACCAATCATGTAACTACCTAAATAGTAGTTTGCAGTTAATGATCAACTGCCTAAAAGTAGGTAGCTCATGTGTTTCAAAAACATAGTCTCAAAGGTTGAGAAAAAGGAAGGTGATAGGGTGATGTGATCTGCATAGGCCTTGAAATGAGAGGAGCCAGGAGACCCAGGTGTCCCCCAGACAAAGGCCATTGGCACAGAGATTAGCCCCTGGAGCATAATCTTGAGGCTATGCTAATACACAGGTCCTCAAAGGGGTGGGTGGGGGGGCACGACTGGGGAGTGTTAGCTCCGCAAAACATGAATAAGGAAAAAGAAAACCCACCTGGTTCTTATGAAAGTTGCTTCTTTTTCAGGTCGGTAGTTTCTCCATAGACTCATTCAAGTTTCTCAAAAAGCACTCCAAACCAGGTACCAGAAGCTAACACTGGCTATGGTGTTAGCTTGCATTGCCAATAAGCCATGAAAAATACCCTTATAATCCTGCCCATGCTGTTACCTTCATTCACATGTGCCCTAATAATTCCTGCAGTCATGCAAGCTGAGTTGATACAACACATCTAGCTCGAATACCCAACTACATCTCCAGCAGTGGAAAACGGCATCTCAGCTAACTTCCCATTCTGTCTCCCAGTGCCACTTCCCCTTTGCACAGTCTCCACTGCACGTCCAGGGGTCTAACAAGCTTAAAGCCTCAATGCCCTGCATCTGGAAGGTAGTCTTAAGGCCCCTGCTCTGGCACTAGAGTCCCTGTTCACCCCCACATGGCTGCTGCCCCTGGAGCCTACATATTAAATAGTTTGAAGTGAGAGATGAGCACACACACTCATCCAAAGCTGAATATTTACCTGGCCTGTGCTTTAGAGACCAGGAAAAGTAAACAGGAACAATTTCTCTCCCACAGATGCACTTCCGTCATTCCAAGTGGTATCACAAAGCTGAAGGTAATAGCAGCCTGGTTAACCTTTGAATATCGTATGATAGACAGCAAGCGAGGAGGAATACCTGTAAGAAGCTCTCCACCATAAGTCAACTCTGAAGAAAATACAAGCTAGGCACCTTCATCCATGTTACCCCCACAAGACTCTGGGTCACTTCTCCCGATAGATGAATACATAGGGGCATGGAGGGATTAAGCAGCATGCCCAAATTATCAAAGGCAAATTGCAGAAGCAGGATTTACAAGCAGGTGTTACTTCCAAATCGATTCTCTTCCCTCTGAGCGGTGTGTTCTCTCGTAAAACTGCGCAGGCCAAGGGCACCTGCTGTTTTCCCACTGAGGCTTCAAGAAAGCCATGGTCTGAGGTTCTGTGGGGCAGGTCCTTCACTCTCGTGGGAGGGGAGGTGCCTTGTGGAAGAGAATTCACGTAGGTCTCAGAACCTTGCAGTTCTGAACTTCAGAGTGTCATCTTCCTGATACTCAAAAAGAAAAAGTTTTAGCTTTCTTATTTGAAAAATGAAACCAACACCTACTATCACAGAACAATCCCAATAGGTAAGGAAATGTTGATCACAGCCCTGACATTGTTGCAATGCATGGCAATTCCCTTTCATTCTCCAGAGCCCCCTTCCCTTTGCAAAGAGAAGTCTCTCTCCATCTCAGAGTTCCAACTAGGGTGGGGAACCTTTTTCCTGCCAAGCCTCATCTACGCATATTGACAACATCATTCACAGGCCACTCAAAACATTCTCCCACAATCAGTTGGTTGAATTTTGAACCCCACCTGTGGTTGCCTCAGCAGGGCCACTTCTATTGATTTCATGGGCATTACATATCCTTGTATATCTGTACATGTCCACAGACTGGACATTCCCCATCCCTGTGAGGTAGGAAGGAAGGGGAAACAAGAGCCTGGGATGGACAGAGGGCTGCTGGCCTTAGAGGAAGTCCGCTGGGAGGAAGTCGCCTTTGCATTCCTTCCGCCACAGGAAGAACAAAGGTGTCCCTAATTTACAGGTGAGGTAAGCCCCCTTTGTGTGGAATACTGTGATAAGCTGCCTACATGTTATTTTTGTGAAAGAAAAGCACATTTTTCATAACCATAGAACTAAAAATACCAACAATAATAATGCAGAGAGATATAGAAAAAGCCATTCCCATCTTCCAGGAATAGCCATGACAGCAGGAAGCCTTCAAAACGTGGGCTGTAGAACACTGCAACTAAAATTGGAAGACTCCGAGGAAGCGTCTGAATTATCTGAACATCTTTTCACAGACAGAGCTGCAACTCTGGGTTCAGAGAACTCCGGCCAAGCTGTGGTCCCATCACACAGAGCAGACTCGTGGCCCTTGACTTTCTAAGACTCTGCTAACTTATGCTTAATTCCTAGGGTTATGGAGAGGATTAAATGAGATGCTAACCCTACATGGGACATCTGAAGACACAAGACTACGGGGTCCTTAACCATCACATGCCACATTAAGCTTATAAGCTAACTATGGGTATGAGTGCAGGCCAAAGGAGGGACATATTTTGTAAGCAGATCTGTGTGAGAACCAAGAAATTCCACTGTCAGATACACTGCCCTAGATCTCTTTTTGCCCATTCAAGGTGACCTAAGGATTCCATCTCAGGAAAGTCATGGGAAGAACACTCCCTCCCTTCTTTAAAAAGTGATTTTTGGAAGCACAGGGTGATAATTCACTTTCCACATTTATTATCCTCAAAAAGTAACATCTATATACATCTTGATATCCAGAGAGAAAGGTCACCCAGGCCTATGAATCTAGGACACTTAGAGAAATGTCGAAATATAGCCATCCCAACCAAAGGGCTGGATCAGAGAGGTACCCTGTTCTGTCTCCACCACATGGGAGCCTTATTTTCCATGTCTGCCAATTATGGCTTCTTAAAAAGTTGAAACACTTTTTAAACCTGCTTCCCAAATCTTAGAGGAAGCAGCCAAGCATACAGTCCCCATTTTTTGCCCTCCATTTTTCAGAATTCATACAATATAGGAGCAATGAAAGAATAGAGACGTTCTTTCTATGTATGCAATGCTTCCACCACGTATCTAGAATCAGGGGCTCCATGATGATAATGCAATGTGCCAGAGTGGTGAGATACATCCCTAGACACAGCTACCAAATGCAAATTGTGTACCTGAACTTGAAGAATTCACAAGGACATTCCTAAGACTGTTTTAAGTCCAATCCTCAAGTATTCTGTACACAAACAAGAGGAAAGAAATGCTTGGATAACTGTAGATCATATAGTGGTTTCCCATCAATACTAAAACAGGAGAAGTCCACAATACCAGCACTTATAATACCTACCTAAAACATAACTGACTTTATAAACACTGTGTGGTTTTGGACCTGTTTCAACAGCCCTCAATTAGGGCTGTTGAGGGCCACAAGTGAGCCTGCGAGTGTGTTTAGAAGCCAAATGATGATTCCTGACAGAAGAACAAGCTAACTCAGCAGAAAGATTGAGGTCAGTTCAGAGGATCTGGGTTTGCCTCCTAGTTCTAACTTCATCTCAGTAATCATGGGCAAAGCATTTAGCCCCTAGGGTGTCTGAGCTCTGTCCTTTGTAACACAAGGAAGATAGTGACACAAACCTTGCTTATCTCGTTGTTATCAAAGTCAAGAAAGTAAAACAGAAATGGCTGTTAGAGGGAGCTCTGGCCTGGGAAGCACAGAGCTAGGGTTACCGTGTTGTTTCAGATATTTTCTCTGTGACCTTGGGTAAATTCCTTGAATCCCTGGTTTCCTCTTTTATGAAACAAGATTATTTCTTCTGCTTCAGGAGCTCCTAACCAGGACAGAATTAAACAAGACCTGCCATGAAATAACGAAAAGGTGTACACTACTACCCTAGGGTTAACGCCAGCAACTGACATACAAAGGACCACGCACATTTAAGCTATGATCTCTGGCTTACTGATAGGTAGCAGTAACCAACGCAGGATGCTAACGACAGGAGCGCCGGTCTCTTGGAACCTTTCTTCCTGGTGTTCTCTTCCTCCAGACATGCTTAGGAATGAGCTCAGAACATCAGAAAGCTCGGGGTGGGTTCTGAGCAGCAGGAGCTGATAAGAAGACAGAATAAAACAGCCAGATGTTTCTGAGAGTGGCCCAGCCCCTACAATGACCCCATCTGAGGTAAAGGAAGGTGTGATGTGAGCAAAGGAAAATCAACTTCCCCCAGTTGGGATGAGCTCTGACCCATGATGGACTGACTCAGCAGTGGCCACAGCCTCGGCATGAATCCCTGAGCACACTGGTCTATTACCCAGCCGTCGATTGTTATCAGCATCCACGGGAAGGAGGGTTCTACGTAATTGTAGGAGAAAAATACGAATTTGGTTAAACTTAGCACACGAATTTCTTTTTCCAAGTTGAAATTTCATGGGTATAGCTGATAATTGACAAAGCAAGCAACTAGTAAATGACTAAAGGTCATCATTCCCAAATAAAAAGTTCTTTACGATAGGTAGAAATGAGGTTTATTGCTTCTTTTTCTGAGTTGAGTTTGTTTAAACTGATACAATCTGAGAACCAACAACACTTCATGGTATCTAGCATATGCTCAACAATGCTGACTCAACAGATGAACGGATCGACGGATGAGGTTGGAAGGATGGAAAGATGCTGGGTCGCTGGATGAATATATCCTTTTTGCGTGTTCAAAATGAACTGTACCAAAACAACTCTTATTTCTAAGTAAATCCAAATAATGTGAGTGATTCCAAATGCCAAATTATATGTCTGTTTTCACAGTAGTTAAATGGGCTTGTGTGAATTAGTGATGGATTAGAAAATATGCTAAAGAAAAGTAGGATTAATCATTCTAACACTTTCCTTTGAGTCTACAGCATCCTCAAGAGATTACATCTCGTTTAATAAATCTGATGAAACATTTGTAAATGTGATACCATTGTATGTAAATGATATTTCAATAAGACATATTAATACATTTGTATACATCATACAAAGACTTTTAGGTGCTATTTTCCTAGCATAAATTTTTGAGCATTCCCTGTGAAAGTTTCTTTATACATTTATTTGGTAAGTTTATTTATTTCTGGAAGATATTTTTACCAGTAAACATAAAGGTAATTTTGAACTTTCCATAACAAAAGATCAAATGTTGAAAATATTAGAGGTTAAGTGAATTTGCTTTTCTTTTTTCCTTTTGCAGTTAAATTTTCATGTCCTCTTTACGTGCTGGTCTAGGACAAAAAAAAAAAAACAACGGGCTGGTAAAACTGGGTTTCTCTCCTCACAGGCACACAGACTCAACCACCAGCTCTGATTTGAGCAAGTCTAAGAGGTGGCCATGACTGACCTTAAAATTCACATCTTAAACCATAAATCACAAGATTTGTTTTAAATGGCAGATTAGTTTTACAACTTCTTTCTCATGTATTTGCTTTCTAATGTTCATTCTCCATGATTAATGTATCAATGTTTATATATGTAAGTATGTGTTTAAACATTAGACACACATGCACGTCCTTCATTCTCTATCACCTGCACACAAAGCAAAAAATTACAAGCAGCTATCTACCCCGTAGTTCTCAGCACAAACTTTAAAGAAAGAAAAGTCTAGGTTCATGCACACTCGGCGTTTTACAATAAGTCTGCAGAATCACAGATTAACAATTTAAAAAATATATATATATATAAATAGCGCAAAACATGCAAGGCATTGAGAATGTTAGTCTTGGGAGGAGAAAACGAAGAGGTCACCAGCAATGGTCTGTAGAGATGAGAGCAGCCCGTGTGCGGAAGATTTGTTCTAGTCTGTGTCCAAAGGGTGACCTCAGAGAGGTGGGGAAAAGTTCTCCTGAGGCAGACTCGGTTCAACACGAGGAAAAGGCAGCCTATTTAGTGTACAGAATAGCCTAGCGACTCTCTTGTCACACAACAATCTCGAAACCTCCTGGAAATTTTTATGATTTGAAGGTCTCCTTACCTATTTCAAGAAGTATTCAGACAACATCATAGTAATATCAGTTAGTTCTACTGCAGCACCCAGTTTACTGAGTGGCTAAGTCAACTCCTGGGGCTGGCGGAGTGGCTCAAGAGTCCTCCACCTGCTAGTGCCAGGATCCCCTGTGAGCACTGATTCTAGTCCCAGCTGCTCTTCTTTCAATCAAGCTCCCTGCCTTTGGCCTGGGAAACAATGGAGGATGGCTCAAGTCCTTGAGTGCCTGAACCCACGTGAGAAACGTGGAAGAGCTCCTGGCTCCTGGTTTTGGGCTGTCAGCTCCAATCATTAAGGACATTTGGGGAGTGAACCAGTGTATGATAAATCTATCTCTCTCTCTCAACATGACTCATAAGTAAAAATATTTAAATCTCTAAAAACAAAAATTTGGATTCCTTATGACTTTGTCAATTCCCAAATTATGAATGCCCACAAACAGGATTTTGGCCTTTGTGTTTTATAAACAATTACTACTGAATACAAAAAAATGTTTTGCTTTTTGGTCTTCCATAATATCTCTTTTTTTTTTTTTTAAGTTCAAATTCCCTGTGGAATACCTATTGGACAAATCAGTCCGGAAAATCTTTCACTGAACTACCCTAGATTCAACAACATGCAGGTAGGTAAAGGGCATATTCCAACGTGGAATATAATGATATGCAAGTCTGCCATACCATACAGTGTCATTGTCACTAAGAAGGAAGAAGCCATTGACTAATTGCACAGCATCACTGGCATTTCCAAGACATCCTCTGTCCAACTGCTGTCAGATCAGTGGGTTACACACAAATGCCAGCGGGAGTCTGGAGTCAGAAGATACAGTTATTTACCTGCATTCCACCATTTCACTTTTCTGAACTGCATATTTGCCAGTTTTAAAATGAGAAGAGGACAATATTTGCCTAAGAATCTGCTTTTCAGAGTGAAGAAAGACCAAAAAAGGCCACAGTCACTCGCAGCTTGCTGACTGTCTTATGCTTCAATTTGGGAAACAACTCCAAAACATCATCTAGCATCATGGTTCATCTTTTAATTATTTAGCCATATTTAAATAAAAACAACTTTTTCCCCCTTAAGAAATATATTCAGGTTATCAGATCTTGGTGGTTTTTTTTTCTTCTTGGTCAGTATTCTTGGCAATCCGATGATTTCAAGATTGAGACTTTATCAATGAAAAGGAAATGGGGTAGGGGGTGTCCCTGTAGCAAAGCTAGGGAATGATGCTGACTTTCAAAGCAGCCTTTCCACTCCATCATAATTCTTGTCTCCTGCTGAGATGGTCCAGTCCTGCTTCTCCAGGGCTACTGTCTACCCCCTCATGTCCACAGCAGCAGCCTGTCTCATTCACTGAGTCCTTCCAAAGAGCAAACGAACCAACAAAAGTACAGATAATGTTTGGCAAAGGTTTTATAGTCCTCTCTTTCACCATCGTCTCCCATTCATGTGCTCCAGTTGTTTGGTACTCTGAAATCATCGTAAATTAGGGATGCAACTTGATAAGAATTCTGACCTCTCTGCCAGGTGTGATGCACAAAAGGCCATTACAGACAGAATGAAGCTGACCACCTATACGCAACTCAGGTGCGAAGTTTGTAATATGGAATTCAGCTTTTCCTGTTGGATTTCTGAATGGATTTTACCAAAAGATCACTTTGACTCTGTCCCATAAGCAGTGGAAGTCACGTGCAGTGAACAATATCATCAGATGGCCTCCTTTCATTGACACTTCAGGAACCCACAATGACTGACCACACCAATCCTGCCATCCTGTCTCTTTCAGCTCGCCTCGTCAGGGTGAATCGCACTGAATTCAACTTTAGGCAAACTGACATGTGTACTCCAACATTCACTTTTTCTGTTAAATGAAAGTAATGGATGAAATGGAAAGCTTTCAAATAATTAAGTGACAAAACAACATGTGTGAAGCCTCTGTCTCTGATCCTATTCCATCACTTCTCTAACATAAACCTTGTATAAAAGGTGGGTTCATCTCCCCATTATTACCACCTTCTTGGTGCAGTTAGTCCCATCTTCCATGCTGTCTCAGTGCAGTTACTGTCTCCCCTCATATCTTCTGCACCTCTGCCCACCACACATTAGGATTTCCACCTCTCTGTCCCTGTTCAAATCCATCCCACATGAGGGTAGATATAATTATCATGAACTCAAGATCACTAAAATTTTCCCCCGAAATATCTCTGTTACTCATGTCACATAATTCTAAACATCATTGAACATTATCACCTGCCGCTTTACTTATTTAGTATTTTCTTCCAAACACTGGAAGCTCCCCTAAGGCAAAAATCAACCTGTATATTTTTCCGACAGATCCATAAACACCTTAAAAGTTCTAAGAAGGGATGAATGTTTATGAACCATCACATGGAAGATCCTTCTCTCTCTCTCCTTCTCTCTGTAAAACTGACTTTCCAATAACAAATAAACAGATCTTTGAAAAGAGGGGATGAATGTTGAGTCTAGTAGTTAGGAAGTGTGCACTTATTCACAGTTACATGGATTCAACACTTGTTCTGACTCCTCACTCCAGCTTCCTGCTGATGGAGATCCTGGAAAGGTAGCAGTAATGGCTCAAGTAATTAGGTTGCTGCCACCCACGCGGGAGTCCTGGATTGAGTTCCCAGCTCTTGGTCTCAGTCCAGCTCAGTCCTAACCAGGGAAGACACTTGGAGAGTGAAATCGGCAGTTGTAAATTCTTCTTTATATCCTCCCTCCTCTCCCCACAACACTGCTTGTGTTATTCTCCCTCTCAAATAAATAAATAAAGATAGATAGATAGATAGATAGATAGATAGATAGATAGATATGAACAACGCAAATAAGGGTGAATTGCAAACTGTAAAGCAGTGTATGTATGGGAGATATTATTTGTCATAAATCAAGAGGACTTCGCTGGAGGTAATGTTGAGATCTTAGCGCTGCCCTTCAGGTGAGAAAGGAGTAGAATCTAGGCCAATAATCCCAACTAGAGCACATGAATGGGTGTGAGCTTGATCAGATGAGCCTAGCACAATAGCCTCATGCAAAAATAAAAATGCTTAGGCATTCATTTCTCAGCGAGTAAAGGACTATGTTGGATATCACGCCCATTAAATCACAGACCTCAGTCCTTAGTTTCAGAAAAATGAGAGTTTAAAATAGTCATCTTTCTATTTGATTATTTTTTTGTAACTCTTGCCTATACTTCTGCTAAAGTAGGGTCTTTTATTTTTCCTTTTTACTTGTTTCAAACTCTTTTACATAATGGAACATTAAGCTCTTGACTACAATATAAATAAAGAATATGTTACCTTGGGCCCGACACAGTGGCCTAGCGGCTAAAGTCCTCGCTTTGAAAGCCCCGGGATCCCATATGGGCGCCGGTTCTAATCCCGGCAGCTCCACTTCCCACCCAGCTCCCTGCTTGTGGCCTGGGAAAGTAGTCGAGGACGGCCCAAAGCTTTGGGACCCTGCACCCGCGTGGGAGACCTGGAAGAGGTTCCTGGTTCCTGGCTTCGGACCGGTGCAGCACCGGCTGTTGCGGTCACTTGGGGAGTGAACCATCAGACGAAAGATCTTCCTCTCTGTCTCTCCTCCTCTGTGTATATCTGACTTCGTAATAAAAATAAATAAATCTTTTTTTTTAAAAAAAAAAGAATATGTTACCTAAGAAAGAATGAAAGAAGAAAAGAAGAAAGTCCTTAAATGCTTAGAATTCTGTCTGTTAACTACATTAAATCTTTTCTCTTTGTGTTCATATCATAAAAATATGAAAAACTATAGAGAATCAGATGCTATCAAAAAAACTGAATCAGGAAATGACAATCTTGCTAACACACACAGGACAGCTAAGTAACTTCAGTATCACTTAGCCGGCAAGTTAGAGGGCAATCCTATTGACAGAGTTTATCCTTTCACATTTCAACAGAATCAACTCAATACTTGGCATCAGAGCTGAAAGAAAGTCGTCTATCATAAGTTCTGCATTCACAGCAACCAATCTCCAGTGTGGAGATTCTGCACCCTCCTGTCTCAGAAACCACCCTGGTACAATCGGATAGTCCAGTTCCCACATTCGTACGTAATCTTGGTTCTTTCTCTTGCTTCCTTTCTTGATGTGACACTTGTACCACACTTGGAGTTGATTTTAATTTCACCCTAAGTTCCTTTCCCCGTTGATCTAGAACCAACCCTACTTGTACTACAAAAATAAAGTATCGCAAGGAGTCTTCTTACTCAGAGAGGACCTGAACGCACAAGGAGCCGACAGTAAGCAGACGCCATTTAGGTTTGCTAAATATGGGATGTTTAGATTTATCCCAAAGGCTGACCTGTCATGACACACAGAATGCAAAATGCCTCTTTTCCCTTCTTGCTCCACTTATGCACAATTTAAATAGCTCAGACCAAACTGCAGGGCATGACGGGAGAGGTCCTAATGAAGATAAGGTGGTGTGAGATGATCGGATGCCAACATCAGGAGTGGAGGCACCAGCTGCATACAACATGGCATCACACGAGACGTACAAAAGCCAGGCTGACGGAAGCTGGAAATCCTGTGTCCAATTTCGACAAAGACCTGCTTCAAGACTGTATCCAAGCCAACTGGGTGGGATGAAACACCAAGAAGACAGAGCGAAGATGGGAGCTCGGGCCCTGGGGCTGGATTTCACCTGCGATGAGATGAGTAATCTTTGGAGAGAACACAGAGAGAAACGTGAAAAGCCAAGGAACAGCTCGACTTCCTCCTAGCTGTGGGCAGTGAAGAGTGGGGTATATGAGAGTCATCCTGATGACCCTTATGGACAAGACTGTCCTCGCTCCTGACTTCCGCTCAGCACCTCTGCTTCCGGCCTGCCTGGCCTGCATGTTGCTGAACAAGGAAGTGCTCTGGCTGGATCAGGCCTTGTTGCCTCCCCTGGGAGGAGCCGGGAAGGCCGACATTGAATATTAGCACGAATATTTCTTAAGTGAATGGTAAAAGGGACAATTTTCTCATTCTCCTCACTGTTCCCAGAGGTGGAAGAAAGACACAGGGGGGAGTCCAGCACCACAGCTCATAGACCAAACCTCCAGCTTCAAGTGCCAGCACCCCAGACAGGTGCCAGTGTGTGTCCCAGCAGCTCTACCTCCCAGCCAGCTCCCTGCTCACAGCCTGGGAAAGCAGCAAAGGATCGCCCAAGTCCCTGGGACCCTGCACCTGTGTGGGAGACCTGGAAGAAGCTCCTGGCTCCTGGCTTTTGATCAGCTCAACAGTGGCCATTACGGCCACATAGGGAGTGAACCAGCAGAAGGAAGATCTTTCTCTCTGTAAATTTGACTTTCTAAATAAATAATTAAATCCTTAAAAAAAGTTCCATGTACCAATGTCTTTTTAACTCAAAGTCACTTTGTCTCTTTGCCCTGACCTCCCAATTTGTAAGAGAACTGTTAGGTACTTTTCCTTACCATTGAGGGACGAATAAAGTAGGCAGTGTCATTGGACTTAGAAAAAGAAAAAAAAGTTTTCTTTTTGTGTACCTGAAATGCAGAAACAGAGCCACAGAGAGAAGTCTGCCATTCCCTGGTTTATTCCACCAAGTGCAGGCAGAACTCAGGGCTGGGCCAGGTCAAACCCAAGAACTAGCAGTAGGACCCATCATCCACTGCCTCCCAGGATGTGTTCAGAGAAGGCTGGACTAGAAGCGGGGCAGCCACAACTCAAACCGACCCTCCAAAATGGGATGCAGGCATACTGAGCAGCAGCCTAGCCCACTTCACTACCATGCCCATTTCTCACTGTGCTTTCATAGCCTAAGTCAGCAGAGGCTTACTCCAAACCCCAAGCAAAACACAAGTCTCTGCCCCCTAGTGGTGGGGTGTGGCATATGCTGAGGAATCAATGCGAGCTTCATATTGTGTCAAAATATAAACAGATTCACGGGAATTAAATGTCCTGGAGCGACTTTAAAATGTCAGTAACTTTCAGGAGAAAAGAAGTCAGAGGGGTTGAGTTGACAAAAGGAGCCTCGAGCGGTGACCCTGGGAGTTGTACTCATTAGGGACCAGATTTTGCTACCCAGAGGAGACATCACCACAGTTCTAGGCGTTGCCGGCCCCTCTCTGCCTTTTCGTTGAGCTCTGATTACTTATTTCAGTCCTACATTGAATGTCTCCATGACTAATTTTCCAAGAAAACTCCTTCACCATGCTGTTTTTCCCTTTCAACCTTGATATAAAACACGTCCTATACTATCATCTGACATTTTCACAGCAATGTATGCACTGTATGAATTTTCCAGAGCCCAAATGGGTTTGCTAAATGCCTCCAAGAAGAACCCTCCAGAGAAGCACACGGTGTTACTGCACACACATGCACAGCCACATCTGAGCTCGCTCGCTGCTGCCCCTTTCAATCGAGTACAATCACAGCTTTAAGATAAAGGGGAAAATGAAAGAATAAAGGAAGCAAGAAAAAAAAGAAAAGGCTGGCATTTTACCTCTGCCTTTGAAGTGGCTGCATGTTGACCATATTAATTTTGAAAGGACAAATTATGGGGAGTCTAAAAGCCAGAGACAATGTGCCAAGGACACTCCCCAGATAAGGATGGAGAGAGGAACCACCATGGGCTAGTGCCTAGATACACATTTGCAAGCAATCAGACACACACACACACACACACACAGCATGCACTACACACATGTGACATGCAGACATCTAGCCGCGCGTAGATGAGGCAAAGATCTTTTTTATAAACACAACGTAACAAGTATAGGAATGTAGATTGGCTGCAGCTTGAGAAGCTAAAGGGAGAAAAATCCTATGGAAACTGTTAATACGCCCAGAACCTCTAAGACTCAACCTGAATGCAGACACTTAAGCCCTCGGCTTTGCCATTAAAGCTGGGGCCTAAATTATTGATCCCTTGCCTTTATCAGCATAACAGTCACGTCCCTGTATCGAGATCTAAGTATACTGCGGTCCCTCTGCTGCAGCCACTGAAATAATTAGGAGAAATTCTCATTAAAGGAGAGTGAAAGGTTTAGAGACACAGGCAGAGCAAAGGGTCTGGGAGGGTGTGGGATGTCTTCCACGGGGTCGGAAGATTACTGGGATCACATCCCCCGAGCAGTGCCCACCGATGACAGCTCATCAAAGGGAAAAAGTACGAACAATGCACTCCTGCGGCGGCTCTCTCTGGCGTGTCTACGTCTGCGGGCCTTCATGTAGAGACGCACGCATGCTACGGAGACCAGGCTTGTCTACACGGTGTGTCACAGGAGGAACGCACGCGAGCCTCCCACGAAAGGAAAACCGAGAGAGAAACATACATGAAAAATAAATAAAAAGCCACAAATGAATAATGAAAAATCCACTGTGGACTTCCTTCAGGCTAATCTATTCTTTGAAAGGAGAAAGAGGGAAGGTACAAGCCTACAGGCAGGCAGCCCCATCTGATGAGAGCTCCCACTTGGGCTGGCCCAGAGGACCAGCTTGACAGACACCGGGAAATCACACTCGCAGGCCCACAGCAGCTCCATCCCATTCCTCTCTCGGTTGCAATGTCAGATGCACCAACATCCTTGCTCGAGACCTGGCCATTACCCTCCCACCAAAAATCAGCTTTCACACGTGTTCCCAGAAATGAGCAGACGCGTGGAGAGAGAGCAAAGGCCGCAGGGAGAGGTCACGGAAGGGGACCTAGAGATTAAGCAAGCTGTGTACAGGGAAGCAGAAGTGCACGGAGCGATACGAGCCCCTCGCCCAGCTCCAGGCAGGCACACACCCTGGCCAGCAAGCCCAGGTGCACGCACACGCCAAGTTTACCCATCTTTAATGTCAACGTGCAATAATTCGAAAGCAAAATTCCATCTCACGCAGCTCATCAGAATTGTTAGAGAAACCATTGCACAAACACTGGGAACATCTGAAATTGATTATTTTGACTTCATTTCGTTAATGAAATCCTCCAGCGACCAAAAAAAAAAAAAAAAACCAAAACCAAGCCCTGAATGAATTTCTACATAATGAAAAGAAAGAGGAAGCAAAGGACAGAAATTTCTTTGACTCTTAAAGACAGAGAGAGAACGAGGCCCGCCTTCGTGACTTGAGAAATACATACGTTTGTGCTGAGACTTCTATCGGTGCAGAATAATCGAGCGGAGCTGAAATGTGCTCCCACCATTTTGTCAGAGTCGTGATATTAACATGGGCCTCACATCCCATAAGGAGCACCACATCATTAAATGTCTTGGGCTGGTGCATAGGGAAGAGAAATGCAGGATGTCACCGGCTGATAGGGAAGACTTGATGTTATTTATTAGGGAACACTTACCAGAAACTGCATTTTCTCCATTTGCATTAGCTCCACGCAGCCTTCGCGGAGTGCACTCACACACAGGCACAGACACGTGCAGCACGGCAGTGACTTCTGAGCCCTTGCCACCCCACACCCACACCCCAGCTTTGCTCCCCGGCCCCTGGGTCTTCACGCCATCCAGGCCCTGCACTACAAGGTGCCTCGCCCTATCACTTTCTTTGCCTATCCCCCCCATTTGCTTTGTTGGCTCCTTCAGCTTCTTTCTCTCCCTCGCTTTCCGCAGGCTCAATACGCTGGGCTTCAAACGACCAGGTGCCAAGCTGCCCTGCCTTGGCCTATGGCCTGACCCGCGTGCCTTCACCGTCTGGACAGGTCCAGAAGCTGCTGTGGTCACAGCGAAGTGGTTTTTCTTAGATGTGTAAACAGACGGCCTCATACCAGCACAGGAGCTGAGCTGGCTGACATAGACTTGTTTAAATGAGAGGAAAGGGGACACTGAGTTTAGGGTTCCAGAACCTTCTGGAAAAGCTGAGTGGGAGGAAGCCTATCTGCCCAATCCTAGGTCCTTCCGGCACTTCCTTAACACAGCAGTCATGGAAAAAATGCCACCCAGAAGTTCGCTTGAAAGAAGCCAGCTTCAGGCCACAGGCCCCAGAAGAGGCCCTAGGCTCTTCCCCCGTTGCTTCCAGATGGTTCTGGGACCCCCAGGGAAGAAAAGCGGACATGTATTCCCCACTGTGGAACTAAGTGTTCAGGAGTGGGCCTCTCGGGTTCACTATGGGTTGGTCACTCAAGCCCATCACTTCCAAGCTCTCACAGCCTAATCCATGGAGGGAATCACAACCCTGGAGTCCCATGTCCTACTTCTAGGAGCTTTGGAACTGAGACAGGAGGCAAGGGTTGGCTAAGGTCAGGACCACGGGCACCAGGATCATTCATCAGCAAGATGCCACAGTCACGAATAACTGTGCTCCCTACGTCACAGCGCCTACAGACACAGTGTCAGCATTCACAGAACCGCAGAGGAAATGGACAGCCTTAGAGGAACGAAGCAGACTTCATGAGAGTTCATGGAAAGCCCCCCTAATGGACAAACACGCATCAAAAGCCAACAGGGTGTAGCAGGCAGCGTGCCTGGGTGTGTGAGGCTGATGGAACAACAGTGAGCAGCCCAGAAACACAGGAAACAGAACCCAGAGGCAGAAGGCCAGAGACGTCTGAAGAGAAATCACAGGGCTAGAACTCAGCCCTTCGGTGAGACAGCTTCCCAGAAGCACAGGAAAAAGAAGATGAAAGAATTTCTGTAAAGAGGTTTTCCTCACCTGCAACCCTCAAATCAGCTAGGAGAGTCTGCCCAACAGACCCCCATCCTCTGTGCAATCTAAAGGGACACCCCTGCCACCATCCCTTGCCCCCCGCTCCCTAATGCAGAGGCCTCTCCCCTACCTAAAGAAAGTGGCCGAGTGTAATTATGCAGAAAGCACCACTGGAGCTATATCAATAAGACAGACGTCTGTTGTATCATTCTCTCTCAGTAAGGCATTTCTTCTCCCCAATTGCTCATATAGAATCATAGCCTAATAGCATCCCATTAACATAATTGCCAACACAACTAGTGTTCCGTGTCTCAGAGCCATTTACTTACTTTACCATAAAGAATACCAAAACAGCCCTAAAATCACAAAGAGGAGGGAAGGAGTAGGGTGGATGATGGGGGAGGCGAGGGGCGAATCATACCCCTTTACATTCCCTTTGCTCCCTGGAGTGGGGCTGCAGGATGATAAACACAGGAGTGCCTCTCTCATCTGCGGGAATCGTAGCACACAGCCCGTACCAGACTCCCAAGCAGACGTGTGCTAAAATCTAAACGGATTCTGCCAGGCGAAATGAAATTCCCATTATTTTTAATTAATCCTTAATTAAAATATATTACTCCGCAGATTCCGCAAATCTCTCTTAATATGCAAATGCGGCCCATTCAAGGATATTTACATATCATTAATTAAAACGGCACATTCTTTCAGTCTAACAAGCTGAGGGGCTGTGGCTGCTGCCACATCGGCGTGAGGAACCCGTCCTGGCAGTGCCAAGCTCGTCTGATAAAAAGATGTCAAGTGTTGGCTGCGCCCGGGCAAGGAGGGGGAAGAGGCTACTAGACTTTAACACTCTCCAGCTTCAAATGTTATCTTGGGGCTGGGGCCAAGTGATTTTGGCAGAGCCTGAAGGCACCCCGTTATCTCCACCCATGGAAAGATCACCTCAGGGCCCAACCCAGCTGGATCTTGGCTGGGAGACTAAGTGTTTCTCACCGGGGCCGCTGGAGGTGGGCTGAGTGGAGCAAGATGCTGGCAGATGAGAGGGGCCAGGCTTTGGACATACTTGCCCCATTCTTGCCATAAAAGAGAAGCCTTTCTGAGCCTCACATCACCTCTCAGGGGAGGTGTTGCCTGCCGTGCAGCAGGATAAGCTGCAGCTTGCTCCAACTCCATGCCTTATCATAAAGCATGGGTTCGAGACCTGCCTCAGCTTCTGATCTAGTTTCTTGTTAATGTAGAGCCTGGGAGGCGACAGATAAGGGCTCAAGGACTTGGGTCCCTATCACTCCTGCAGGTGACACAGGTGGAGTTCCCGACTCTTGGGAGATCCATGTGACATTTCTGGCTATTTCATGCTTTCGGACAGTAAACCAGACAATGGGAGATTTCTCCCTCTCTTTCTCTCACTCTTGCTTTATCTTTCAAATAAACAAAGACAAATATACCCAGAAAATAAAATAAATCCACCTTAGCAAGGCAAGATCTAATCCGATTTAATGAAGAAAATTACAATAAGCACAGCATACCAATCCCTTTACCAATTGCTTAAGTTCTCAACAAAGGACTGCCTAGGCCAAGGGGTCTCTTGGGCAGCTCTGGGTATTGTATTTCATAGAACCCTGGAAAGACAAGTTCAGGATCATGTAGCAAAAGGTTGACTAGTAGGAAGAGATGATAGGTAATGATGACATAGTTCACCACTAAAACGTAAAGGAGGAGTTCACCCAGGAAAAAACACGTTGAAATGGACATCAATCATTTGCCTTGCATAGACAAGCCCTATCAATCAGGGTAAAATTTGCAAACTGCACTCCACCCACTCCATGGGAGTAGAGGAGGGGCAACCATTTGCGTACCTCCAAAAGCACAGACCGCCAGCCTCGTGGATTTCACTGTGGGCCGAGTCAAGACTGGACAGGCAAGGAAGCAGAAATACAGGAAGTGCAAACTGCATTTACCGTAAACTTTGCTGTCCCGAGACCTCTGAAGATGGGGCTGCTGGCAGCTGGCTGGACTCTCTCACCAGCTAAATGACTCACCAGTTTCAAATGGATGCCTCAGCAAAACTGCAGCTGGAAAGATTCCATACAGTTGTGGCCACTTTTAATCGTTGAAATCACAAACATGAAGACCTTGGATACCAACAATCTACTGTGTTTTAACTGTTAAGGTAGTTAGCACATTATGACAGGGGCCTCGTCCATATGATGTCTTGGGGCTGAAGCAGCTGCCCAATGATCATAATCCAAGGTTTCTGGTCTTGACCTAAATGTCCTCTGTTTCTCTCTGCTTTGTAGTTCCTCCGGGGCCAGACAGTATTTTATGTTTTTCAGATGATACACTTGCACAAGGCAAGGACCTTGGCTAAAAATACTTGCATCGCTTTTTACTCATCTCATTGCTATGTCAAGACAGGAAATGCACATCAAGATCAAAACGAGGTCAGTAAGAAAAAGGGAAGGTCTCAAGGCCAAGGGTTCATGAAGAGGGGACAGTTGGCCTGCAAAGGCCTTCAGAAGCAGGAGCATTCTGGCTGGGGAGAACTGGGAAGTTTACCAAATAATTGCACGAGAAGAGCCCTGCCAAGACAGACACGAGGGCAGGCTCTCACCTTAGTGTTTCAGAACAGGTGCGGGTTCAAATCTCAGTTCTGTGCAGGACAAACTGTGGGGCAAATACTGTTTCCATAAAGGTGCTAAGCCTTAATTTACTCATCTTGCGGGAGTGCCATGAAGGTTAAAATGAAGATGAGGACTCAGCAGCAGGCGGCCATGAGTAGCCCCTGTCACTGCTGCCCTATTTTTGGGGGCAAATTCCAGGACTCGAATCTTTTTAAAATTTAAAACTTTAAACTATCAAGAACCCTCTGATTGTCATCCCTCACCGGTCACACCTATCTGGGACCCTGTCCTGGTTCCATATATGTGATTTTCTGGGTGGCAACTTCAGGGAGATTTCTATTACGAGAACACCAATAACCAAAGCCCCAACACTTCTCTGAGCTTATCAGGCAGCAGACTTTCTGCTCTACCAGGCAGAATCTGTTATCAGGCTTCTTGGTGGAGTCATCATTATTGCATTTTTCTTTCTTAGACAAATCTGAGAATGAATACACTAAGATATTGTAACAACATAAGCATTAGCTAAGCACATTACTGAACCTTGGAAACCCTGGGCATATTTATGTATAGAAGCAGCAATAAGGAAGAGTGATCATAACAGACTTCTGGCCCCCTTTTAGCATTCAGAATGTATCCACTGAATGCAGAAGTAAACAGACTATCTCTTGTTTGCATCCAGCTTCTGAGGGTGTTGGAGGGAAAACAGGGGAGAAGCCACCTGGCTGACAGAGCCTCAGGAGAGACCAACGAGCTAACATACCCAAGCGCACGGCTGCTCGGCACCTCTTCTGTGAGGTGGAAGATACGCGGGAATTGGGATCCGTCCCTAGAGGTCACACATGCGTCTCCCCAGCTCCGTCTCACCTTGCACACGACTCCTCCTGGAGTTGCCTGAAACTCCGGACCTCGTAACTTCAAGTGTATGGCTCCTCATGTCTTTGAGACATTAGAAGTCTGAAATCCTCCCATGAATTCCATCTTCCCCAGGTCCAATGAGGAAACTTAGAGCCTAAGACGCCTCTGCAACTTAGAACAGAGAGTCCACCAAGACATGGCACTTGAATCTAGGCGATCGGCTCTTCTGACAGTCGTGACAGGCATGCGGCTAGCTGTTCAGGGCAGTGTGTCCAGCTGAGGAGCCTGGCTGCCAGCAGCAGAGATGGAGGTACACAGCTTGATGGACCCTCCAGACACTCAATGAGCTAACCTGTGTCCCATGGACTTTGAGCTGAAAACAAACCCCTAAGAAACAAAGATCTCTTATAATTTTCTCATTTCACTTAGTAATCAATGGTTTATTTGTAGTACAACTAAAATACCTAACTAAAACGTTCTGCTGCTGGTGTACAAGATCAAATATCTGCCCACTGAAACATGAAACTTGTAACTAAGCCAATCACAGAATTCAAACCGTATTGAGGAAGCTTCTTGTCCTCCTCTTCCTCCCATCACAAAAAGCCTCTCTTTCTAAAGAAGCTCCAGAATGATGCCAGCTCCTGCCTTTCTTGGTAAAGATTGAAATCAGTGGAAAATCCTACTGTACCAATTGATATCACAACTAGTGAGGCACTATTACTGCTTGTTGTCAAAAGCATAGTGGACATCTCACTAGATAGAGGGACTGGGCACTGACTGAAGCACTCCTTCATACCCCATGGGAGATACAGAAGCTCAAAAGAGAAAGACATGCAGACAAAGTATGCCAGCTGCTTAGTGTTATTTCATAAGGAAAGACTTGGGTATGTGAAAAGGAGGCTGGTCTACAAACACCATGACCCCGGTTGATCTATTTCTTTCACTGGAGACGTTCAAGTTCTTTTCTTTGACATATACCCATGTCACTTGGTTGCATAAATTCATATTAGGAAATTTAGTATATCCAGCACATGCAAAGTAGGATTCAGCAGGTGCTTGGGTTCTCACACAGATGACCACCATCTCTAACCTTTACTACTTGGCTTCTGCTAAGAGTAATTCATTCACACCCGATTAGTCATTGTTATACTATGCAAGGTGGCTAGGGTTTACCCTACACTTACCTGGAAAGTGATTGTTTCACTTAGGGTGCCAACACACTTCACCATGCTTTGCTAAGGTAATTATTTGCATAGTACTATGATGGATAGGATATCATACCAAGAGCAATACATTGAGGAGCACTCAGAAAGGTGTTTGATGATCTCATAAATGTTTTAATTGTGATGACAGACAGGTGCAATCATCTCATTAAATGTAAGTATCTTTGATATAGCTTTACTCTTAAAGAACACACAGCATGTCAGTGATAAGTATCTTTACATTCAGGACCTGGATTAGGCAAGCTGTGGGCTGGAGCCCAAGAAATGCACTGTTGAATAGCTTCCACGTTCCATCAACAGCGATGCGTTATTACACTAGCCCATGTTGTATAGAAGGAAGTATAGCAAGCCTCCACTCTGACCAAATCTCAAGATGAAAGCCTAAAAGCAAGATAGGAAGTCAGCCAGCCAGCCTCACATTCTGCTTAACTCATTCCTGTCACTGAAATCCTCTTAACACTCTGGGAAATGACCCAGAAGTCACAGAACTGGGCAAAACCTACATTTACAACTTGCACCACCAGCGGTGTGGGAGCATCATGGCATTTCTGTGATAGAATGCTCAATTTGAAATCATTTGTATTTCCTTGCTAGTAACATCTACAATAATACATGAGTAAGGAATAGAGACATTTCTAATTCAAGAGGAAGAAAATTATTCTGCAAACTTCTATATATTAACTGGTATCTAGAGAAAATAAACACACGTTCTTATGTACATCATAACATTCTGATTAACCGACACACGAGGGACCATGATCACAGACAGAGCCAACTCGAAATCTTCCAACTTCAGGATGGAGTAAAAGAAAGCGTGTTTAATGGCAACTGTGCTTCAAACTGGAGTTTCTTCCTCGAGCCAGTAATATGTGATATAACGCTCTCTCCCCATGCTGGGCACTAGCAGCAGTAGGCCCCACAAGCATGAGAGCAAACAGCCAACACTCTGCATGGACTATGTTTCTAAGTTCTGATGGTTGGTAGTTGGGTTAATTGAAAATTCAACTAACAGTAGTCTCGAGTTATGATAAGATTATCAGGATATCTCTCCACAATAAATCAAGGAACATCTGTAATTACTAAGCAGCTTAATTCCAAGCAACAGCAGTAAAGATGCCTAAACCTCAGGTGTGGAGCAAATCATCCCACTGCTACAAAGTTGTGCAAGAGGCCCGAATCAAGGGTATGCTCAAAGCCCATGCTCCTGAACCCCACAGGGAATCTCTCAGATCCAGGGGGGTTCTGTCTTACCTATAACGAGCTGAAGATGTCTCCTATGACCTTGAGCCAACCAAGTAGCATGAGTGACTCTGCGCATTTGTGTTTGGTTTGCTGCTGGTAGGGGAGCAAAGAATGTACCTAGTTTAAGGGTATTCTATTAAACTTTCCTGAGCTCTGCCTATACTTTTCCTCCTAGAAGTCTTAAAGTTTGCTCAGAATTAAATTTCCAAAGAAGATTAAGAAAGTATGTTGAAAGGCTGCTTCTCCTTCAGCTTCAGGAGGAATACACTTAATAGGATTTGGATAGCACTAAAAAAAGAAAACACTGAGACAAAGGATTCTCCTCATTAAGCGTATTTTTAGGTCTTTCATTTTTGTTTGCTTTTCTTTCCTTTCATGCTCAGTAAGCAACCAACCCATTCCTGCTTGGAAAAGATGAAAATTAGAAAAATAAAGCCTGACACTCCTTTTAATGAACTTACAATTAAGTGCTAACACTTAAACACACACTGACACCAAAAATAAAATTACAGAGGTCAACAGAGGAAACTGACTTAAACCATGACTGCTAATGAAGCTCCCCTCCACCACGGGGATCGGGCACAGAACCCGGACTCCCTGGAAGGATGTGGGGGTCTCACTGTGACAAAACACTCGGAGTCGGCCTCTGGTGTCCCTCAGACACTGCAGAGAGGAAGCCTTTGCGGGACTCACTTACAGATGCTCAAAATGATGGCACCCTCTCCTTTTTCTGCTCACTACGGACACGGGAAGGGGACAGCAGTGCGTCCATGTTTAAAGAATTCAGAAAAACTTGGTAGATTACAGAGCAAAAGAGATAAGAGGTTCCTTCCTCTTGGTTGTTTCTAACCCGCGTTTAACTTGAATAAGCACCTTTGCACCACAGCAACAGATGATGTGTGCGCCTCTGAAGGTGAGCACCTGTTTTAACGCGGCAATGATCAGATCTCCTCCCCCAGCAGAAGAACAGTGTTTGTATTAATCCAGTCACTCGACTCCGCAGGGAAAGTAGGTAACCTAGTGCTAAGGAGAACCTGTGGGGAGGGGTATACAAATCCTAGAAAGAGAATCAATCAGTGATATCAACAGCTAATGTGTCCCTTACTTGTAGGCACAGACCACTGAGGCATCAGATGCACTCAGGGACTGTAGTCAAGGATAGTGTACATAACAGCCGCGTTGTTTTGTTAACCAGGAAGATGAAGGCAGCAGCAGTAGGCGTCAGCACAAATCACCAAGTGTGAGCCCTAGACCAAGCCACTTCCTTCTTCATCTGCTGATACACCCGACCTCGGTTTTATCTAGCTGGTAGGATAACAGAGAGCTGCAAGTTAATATCATGGAAATGCATGTAACAGCAGCCATCCTACCCTTCTTCCCCTGATCTTTCGCCAGTCTCACCAGGCAGGTGTTTTTTTTTGAGTCTCAGTGCTGCTCTGTCAGCCACAGCTGAGTCTCCTCAGCCTCTTGGCAACTGCTTTCCAGTGGGGTGTAAGTTCCCCAAGACCACAGGCCCCAGCGTGTCCCACATGTGCAAGGTCCCCAAAGGGCTCCACGCAAAGCACAGCACAAACCAGTATTTCAGGTTTGGACAACATTCCCTTGTCTTTCAAAGCCAGGTGCAATCCCTCTCCACTCTGCCACAGGACCTGGAGGAAACCACCAGCCTGCTCCAAATTCTCCTTTAGGAAGCAATTTCCCAGACTGCACTGGGTTCTCCACCAAACCTCTTCTACCCCTCTGGGTTCTGGAGTGTTAACAAAAGGAAGGGACTCCAGCTCACCAACCCCAAAAACAGAATTTATTGAATAGATGGGCAATGTCTCACGGAGTCAACAGGAAACCCAGAGACCCAAGCTCAGAGAAATAAGCACAGGCAGCTGAGAACACAGCCACAGGAAGTCTGTCGGGGATGGACACTGGCATTGCTCCTGGGGACTTATCCCTGCCACTGCCACTGCCTTTGAATATGCTGCCATCTCTGAAGCAGCTATAGTCATCCTGTCTATGCATTTATCTTCCTCAAAATCCTAGGCTGGGTGGCTCTTCCCAGTACACCAAGTGCAAAATGCTCTTGCCCAGGCTCCGTGCAGGGAAGAGAGAGGGTACACGTGGTGGGAGGCAGCTCTGAAATCCGGTGGTGTTCTTCTCAATGCAGCAATCCCCTCAAACAGCAGCTGGCTGTCCTTCCCAGGCTCGCCTGCGTCCTTGGCACAAGGCCCAACTTCTCTTTACTCACTCAAAGGATCAAGTAAAACACACATGAGATGCTTTTGAGATGCAATGGAAACACTCCTAATATACAGTTTTGGTTCTTCATAGCACCTGTCCATTTAAGATAAAAGGAGAGGAATTATGGTTCCAGTGAGGGAGCGGCAGATAAATGCATGCTTAAAACTTGAAAAGAGGAGGCTGTTGGTGAGGCACACTGGGTAAAGACACCACATGTGACAGCAGCAACCCATACAGGCACATATAGGTTCGAGTTCTGGCTGCTCCACTTCTGATCCATCTTGCTAACAGCCTAGGAGACGTGATGGAAAATGACCCAACTACTTGGCCTGCTGCTGCCCAAATGGGAGACTTGTATGAACCTCCTGGCTCCTGGCTTCCGCCTGGCCATTGCAGCCATCTGGGGAGCGTACCAGTGGATGGAAGGTCTCCCTCTCTGATTTTCAAAGTAAATGAATTAGTATTAAAAAAAAAAAAACTTGGAAAGATCCTGTGGATGCCCTCTGCGTTTACCTTTATTCCCTAGAAAATCAGAACCTACCCTGGTGCTGAATGAGGCCACAATTCCAGAATGTCTCCCACTCATCCGGCCCTGTGCTACCTGAGTAGCCCATGAAATTGCCTTTGCTCCTCAAAATAATCTTGGCAAGGTAAGGAGGGCAGGCAAGGATGCAGGAAATCATAGTCTGAGATCATATCCCAACTATTCCAGCTCACAATTGGGTGCAGTGAGGAAAGTTGGTCCACTTCTCCAAGGTATAGCTATTCTCCTAAGGTAGCTACGAAGTCCCACGTGAAAGGTGTTAGGGATTAAATAGCCTTTCAAGGTCATAAACCTTGACCTTATGTGCGGATTGCAGCAGGGCTGGGATGCTGAATCTGACATTGACTTTAAAAACCAAGGATACTGCCTTGACCTCCTACTGTGGACAGACTATGGACTGTCACATACACTCAGGCACACCATGTGGCTTGCCAAGAAAGTAGCTGTAACTCTAAAGCTTTTGATGCTGAGGAATTATCACGGCAATTATCTCTATTAACAGATCCCCAGCGTTTTATCTCTAGCAATGATCGGTACTTGTTTTGGTCATTCTAAGAAAGGAAAAAAAAAAAACTGAAAAGGCCAGAAATCCTACAGCCACAGCAGATAAAAAGCAGTTTCCAATTGCTTGAGTTTCACCCCAGGCTACAGAGAACCTTTAGAGAGGACTGCATTTGCTTTATTGGTGTTTGGGTACAGGGCCACACTTACAAGGGAGCTTGATTATGAATCCAAGATTAGAATGGATTGTAAAGGTGGATGAGTCATACCCTAGCGTGACTCTCCTTTTTTCTTTCTCATTTTTTACGGGTGAAGTAACCACAATTTCTAAATGCCATTATGAGTTAGAGTGAAAAGGTCCCACCTTTGAATTTGAGGTCTCTTTATGCAGCATCGACATGCCAATGTTCACACTTACCTGCCATGATGATGTGTAGGCTTCAGAATAAAACCTCTACAGAGATGCCTCAGGGGAAGCCAGTCTAAAAGCCACTGGGATGGCAGGATAGCAAGCCACTGGGGTGGCAGGATGGCAAGCCACCGGGACGGCAGGATGGCAAGCCACCGGGATGGTAGGATGGCAAGCCACTGAGCGGCAGGAGCACCAGGACTTGGTTTAACTCTACACCATCTGTCCATCAGCTTCCCTACATAGCAGGCAGACTGGATGCTCTTAAAACCACACTGCTTGATAAAGCCACACACAGATCAGGTGGGTACATCAAAGACAAGAAAACAGAAAATCTTAGGTAGGGAAAAGAACATGTCTATGATGTGCCACCGTGTCCAAACAAAAGTGGGGCTCCATTATTTTTTGCGCAGCACCCTAAAAAGAAACAACAGGCCCACTTAAACCAACTAACGCTGAGAGAGATGGTATATTTTCAAATGTATTCTACACCAGGGGCAGATGCTTGATACAGCCATTATGACACAGCTTGGGGCACCCATATCCCCTATCACACCGCCTGGATGGAAGTCCTGGATCTACATCCAAAAGGTTCAGCTTCCCTGATATACACGCTGGAAGCAGCAAGTAACAGCTCAAGCACTGCACCTCCTAGGAGACCTGCACCAAGTTCTGGCTCCCAGCTTTGCACTGGCCCAGCTCCAGTGCTGCCGGCATCTGGGGAATAAACCAATGTCTCTCTCTATCACTCTGCCTTTTACATAGATAAAGGTAAATAAGTTTAAAAAAAAAAAAACATACTGTACATCCAATGCTTCATGCTTCAGCACAATCAAGCTTTTTATTAGCATCTGGTAGGAACTTAGAAGTATACTGAAATATGCTACAATGGTAAAATTATTGCTTCATTTCTAATACTGAATGAAAAATATTACTTAACACATTGTGTTTGCTGTACTTTGCTTTTATTGCTTCAATTAATTTAGTTTTAATGCATCATGATAATATGAGGTTTGGTTTACTATATTATTATTGCCTGTCGAAATAAACATCTCCCATCTACATGACAGACAGCAGATGTCTCCCACCTTCTGAATAGATCCCAATGCATAGTTTATTTCCAAAGTTCTAAAAGTGCTTAAACAGGCAGGTAGAGAGTCACTGACAGACTAGTTCCACTCCGCTATTCCTCAGTCATCACATAGCTCAAAAGTTCACCTCTTAGAGCCAATTACTCTTTATCATGTTCACATATGCTCCTATAATTTTCCCATTCTGTGTAATATACTCCATCGTATTGTGTTGATTTATCCAAATTAAACGTATATTGGGTTGGAAAGTGTCGTATTCATATTGCTAAGGTCAGATACTGAGTGTCATTTGTAGAATTCATAGTTGAACATTACACAAATTCACACTTGGGTCACCAGATAAAAAATTTTATCATCTGCATATGGTAGAATATAACTGATATATATTGCTACATACATATATATATATATATATAATAGCTAATGCATTAATATAATCATATACCACCTACAAAACCCCCAGAGCTACATGCACCATTAGTTTATAGGAGTTTTCTGTGCATTTTGGCACTTTTTCCTCCATATTTTTATTTCACATTAAGAAGGGGTTTTTTTTCCCCCTCCTTCACGTCCTTGGTGTCCATCACTCAATCTTAAATTGACATAACAAATCCTCCAGTGGCATCAAATAGCGCACCATGTTTCAGCCATGGTCCAGACAATTCTTTCCTTATAATTTGTCTAAAATGGAGACCACAGATGTCTTTTGATTCCATACAGTTTTCAGAGCCTACTTACTCTGGGTGTACTGCGAAGAAATGGTCTTTTTAGAAATTAGTTTCAGGGAAGTGAAAATGCTCCACCATCCCTAGCAGGCTGAACACGGATGACATGGATTCCATTATTATTTTAATTTTGCCTCTGCAACACATGGATTAAATTCTTTCAAATCATATAGATTCTAACAGGGAACTACAGCTGTGCCAACATTTTCCAAGCGGTGTATTCAGCATTTGCCTTCTGAATTGCCACTTATTTGATCCCTGGTTCTGTTAGTTATTTGAGGATGACAGAGGTTTTTGGTAGGGTACAGAGCTTGAACTCCCGCATTCCTCAACTCCCTTCTCTGCCTCAATGGCCTACACCAGTATTTGCATGACACATTTGTTGTTAAGATTACTTTATGTGATAGATTGACAGGGAGACACACAAAGAGATCTACTTGCTGATTCACTGCTGAAAAGCCCCAGACAGCCGGGGTTGGGTCAGCCAAAGCCAGAAGCCCAGCACTCCAGCTGGGTCTCCCATTTGGGGAGCTGTCACCCGAGTACTGAACCTATCGTCTGATGCCTGTCGAGAGTATGAACAAGAAGTTGGACGGGAACCGAGGAGAGGATTCCCAACAGCACTTCAACAGGGATGGTGGGCATTCCAAACAGCAGCCTCATCCACTGTTCCACAACATCCACCCATATGTTGCTTTTTACTACTGAATATTTTTATCAACAGACCCTAAGAACTTTTCATTATAATAAGAAGCCCAATTTCTAACTCATTAACAACATGCTACATCTTCTTTCGCCTCAAAAATATTATCTCTAAAATATTTAAGAGCATATCACGTTACTTACATTCTCCAACTGTATTTGATAACTGATTATAGATACACTCCTTCTAGTCCCATTTATCTCTGGTGACCCTAAGAAGCCATGTCCCCTTTCAACAAAAATCTTCTTCATAGAGTCTTCATGCAACATTAGACTCTAACAATTGAGGCAGCTATACATATTCAAATTTCAAGAAATCCATGATATGTAACATCCCACTCCTAAAAATGTAAGGGAGCCACCTTTATACAGTGGTTCACACATCTAAGACCCGGGGCAAACCAACAAACTAAACGAAATAGATGACCATGGTCAAAGAGGTCAGCCAGGACTCCAGCATACATAAGCGTTAAGGGTCAACCAAAGAAGAAATTTCACTGGTGATTACCAGAAATATTCATCTTGTCTTGACCATTCTAAGAAGACCATGCCAGAAGTAGCATATCCTTGGGAGATTCAGTGTAGCCATGTACCTCATCAATCAATTCATTTATCATTGGATTTTTCTGCTCCAAAAGCCAGACCACACTCCCATAACACAATGCTCTGTAGGACAGGTAACCGTTGTGGCATAACAGGCAACACCCTGCAATCCTAACTTCCCATATGGGTGCTCATTCTAATCCTAGCTGTCCCACTTTACATATGTGTAGTTTTAAAACTCAGAAGTTTACTTATTGCCAACCTCTTCCCACCTTTTAATAAAACCTAGGACATTTAGTAATACCAGGAATGCAAGTGAAATTTTGTAAACAGTGAACCTGATACGCAACCCTTGTTCTCTCATCTTCCGTCTTTAACACCTTGAGCAAGTGAATTAACATCTGTACTTTGCATTGCCCATCTGTACATGAGAAAATCCTATTACAAAATTACAAATAAAATGTTTCAATAATAAAATGCCAATAATACATAGAAAATGCTTTGTAAGTGGTATACCATTACATAGAAAGAAGTGAAGAAACATAATAGGCTAAACCTCCCATCAGGACGTTGATTATAGAGTTCTGCATGCTCTACTTCAGATCAAGTTAATCACCAATGGCCTGGAAAAGCAGAGGATGATGGTCCCAAGTCCTTGGGCACCTGCACCCACGTGAGAGACCCAGACGAAGGTCCAGGCGCCTGGTTTCAGACCAGCCCAGCTCCAGACCTGGCGGCCAATTACAGAATGACCCAGCAGATGGAAGACCTTGATTTCTCTGCCTCTTCTCTTTTTCTCTGCAAATCTGCCTTTCAAATAAAAATAAATCATCTTTTCTAAAAAAGAGAGAAATGAAGGCAGCCATTATTTCCAAATGCACTGGGGTGAAGAAGGGAGGGAAATCTTCTAGACAGTACCCCCACTGGATTACCTAAATTGATATTGATTTCCTCTATCATTTCAAACATGAATTTCTGCTGCAGATCAGAATCACAAATTCAGGAGCTTATACTCGGCCTCTACTTTTCCTTACACACACATGCCTGCACACACACACAAACCACTCCTTCCCTGAGCTCTCACTGCTCTCACTTGCTCTAGCTACTCTGTCCGCTTTGGAAGGTACCCAATCTGTATAAACCATGAAAATAAATCAATCAGGCAATGAGGAAAAGGCAACAAACTGACAGCCTGGCCCCACCCAGGAGGAACAGGTCATTAGGTCCCGCTGAGAGCTTTGCAAGTCACCTTGTTTAAAGTGGACTTGGCCAGGGGAAGTCAGCCATTTGCAGCGTCCCTCTGGGCCTCATGCTCCTCTTGTTTTCTGTCCCCCTCCCTCAGCTGGTGGGAGGGTTGTTTGTATGTTCTCCAAACCTTCCCTCTTCCCCTCCTCTTGTGTTCTCTCCTGCACTTTCTCTTCCTCTCTAGACTGGGTTTAATTTGACACCTTGAGCTTTGGTAACTAGGTGGGGAGCAGAGCAGCCACAGCGGAATTCATTAGGCTCAGCACTGCAGGGCCCGCTCTCTGTGCGTTAATGACATCGGAGGGTAGGGAAACGAGACAGCCACCACGCGAGATGAAATAAACATGAGGCCTGTCAGCAGTGACAGCCTAAGCAAAGGGGACAAAATGAGCCAGGTAGAGACCTTTCCCGGCCCGCACAATGCAAACCGACAGCTTGCAAAGCCTCCCCCCTCCCCTGCAGCATCCACCCTCCCTTTCCCAAAGCTGAAGAGTGGGTAAGGATGGGGAGGGGGAGGGGCGCGGGTGTGATGGAATTGTGCACTGGCAAGAAGGAGAGAAAATACAATTAAATTATCATTGTTTTAACATACAAATTTCATTTATCAGTTTAATGTTGGCGGAAACCAAACTCATCACCCTCCTTCAGAGTCGGGAAGTACATGGAGGCTGAGACTGGAGGGGCTGTGCTTGAGATCCCCAGCATTCTTGGCTGATTCACTTCCCTACCCCTCACCCCTCACCCTACCTTGAAAGGAGGAAAGCTGGGAGAGAGCAGAGCGGGCAGAGAAGGAATAAACACGCCACCTCCTGCACCCAGTTTCCTGATGCTGGTGGTGGGGATGCAGAGGGAGGAGGCTGACAATGAAACTCAGGTGGCAGGGCCTAAACCACAGCACAGCATGAGTTACACTGGCACTGGGCAAAGTCCTTCATGTGTGTACCCACAGGAACAAGGGCCTTGTTCCCAGTTCCCAGTTGTCAAGAGACAAAGACAGGTTGTCCAGCAGGGTTCACTGGCAAGGAAGGTTTCAGGGAATGTGAGTAGAGCCTTCTCTTTTCCAGAACACACAGGAGAAATGAACCGGCTGGGATGAGACTCAATCAGGGCCATTTGCCTTTCCCATACAAATAGGCCTGTATCCAGTTGTCTCGGAAACTGGTGATTTCCTCTTCGCCACTAAGGGTTTTCTCCACTGGGGCTGGCCACAGTCGGGGATGCAGGGCTGGCCACAGTCGGAGACGCAGGACTGGTTCCTGCAATGTCACATTCTTCTGAACGTGGAGTCCTAGCATTGTGAGCTCCCCCTACGCCTCTTCCAGAAACCTTGGGCCCTTTCTTCACCTTCCTCAGAGAGAAGAACTTGGTGAGCCCAGCCTATACTTTCAAAGCCAAGTACCATTATTTTCTTTGGCTGTGCTCTTCTCAAGCAATGTTTCCAAAGGGCCTTCAAAGTTGGCAATAGTCATATGAGAAGGGAAAAGCAAGCTATCGTATAAGCAGCATGAAAGGGAGTTCATAAGGGAAAGTGTGTGAAAGCTGAACTCAGACCCGGCCAGCAACGTCATTTGCAGTCACGTATCACACGCGGGCAGGGGGTGGGAGCCAACAGAAGTACCTGGACAATCTGTTAAAGGTCTGCTGAAGGATGTGAAGGGTGCAGGAAGACAGGTGCATCATACGGGAAGCTCTTTATACTTGAATCTTACAGGACACAATCCAGGAAGCGAGTGGCAAGGACTCCAAGCCATGGGGATGGACTACTGACCCTGGAAAAGTGCCTATGTGTTTTACACACAGGAAAAGCACGAATAGATTAGAAAGCTCCTCTTTCTTGAGGGTTAGGACAATTTTGTCAGTCAGGTCCTGGAGTTAAGCCTGGAGACTTAAAACTGGAGTTTTATGCACACTGAAAAACAGTTAACACCTTCCTTCCCTAGATGGCATTAAAATAGATGATTTAGCAGCTCAGCCTAAGCAGCACAATCCCTGAAGGAAAGCGATCCATTAATAAAAGTGCTTTAGAAATGTTTTACATTTAAAAGACTAATTTTGTTTTAAGCTAGAAAATATGATTATAGACTACTTTGTTAAGGGAAGGAGACACACACAGTCCATTTGTTCTGGAAGGAGAGTGATGAAGAGCATGACACTACGACAGGACTGAACTAGATCTAAAGGCCAGTCGTATCACATTCTAGACCAAAGCAGCCTAACCTAGCAAGGGCCACCTGAAGATGAGGCCAGGAGTCCACAGCACCACAAAAGATACATGGTGCAAGCCTGCTGTGTTGGAAGCAGACAGCATAAGTAACATCCGGGACACAAAAGACACCGTGATTAAACCACAAGCGTGGGTTCCAATATTGTTTGCATTGGGCGGTCCCACAGTTTGATTTCTTCTGGCCCACTCTGAACTGCATGGCTGCCCTGAGGCTGCAGAGGGCCCCGCTTGCGGGCAGGTTTTCATTGCTCAATCCTGAAGGTGAGTGCGGCAGAAGCAGTTCCCTTGTCATTTCTCACCTACCTGGAAGAAGTGAACTAAAAGCCTTCCCGCACCAGGAGGTAGCTGGCATCATTCTGAGACTCAGTGAACACAGTGGGGTGGCCTTAGCGTGACATGAGCTGGTGTGGTCCTTGTCTCTACTCTGTGCAAATTTGAGGACCCTCCTCCAATGATGCAGCCACTCTGGAGCTTAGATTCCTCCCCTACACAATCCCAAGCTCTCTGCTCCATGCAGGTGGAAGGTCGTAAGTGCAATCCTCTAGAACATAGGACGTGCAGTTGAGGCTTTCCCTGGGAGCCACATCCCAGGAGGTGCCCAAAGTTAAGTCTTGAGCACCTCGGAACATTCCCTGGCCTTGCAGCATGTGACAAATGAACCACAGGACCCAGATGGACTATGCTATGCTTGGTAACTTCAGAGAATAAAGTCCATTCCCCACTATGTGTCAGGGGAGGCACTTAAAATCATGTCCCTGTAATAAGCCTTCGCCTTCCTTTCCTGGGACATTCTCAAGCTCTCCTCCTCGGCTACCATCCCCAGAGTGCCAGGGTGGCATTTCACAACCCCAGCCAAGGAAGTACAGGTGCTGTGTCTCATTTCCCAGTTCCAGAATGGGGTCCAGACATCATGGTAATCTGTGTTAGTTTCCCAGGTGATTTTAATAGGCGGTATGGTTGAAAACCACTCTATACCCATATACTTGCTATTGAAAAGTTTATGCATAACATTTAAAAACCATTTTTATTACTATAGTGACTTGGCAAGAAGGTTAGACTTGCTCATGTAAAAAGGAAAACTCCACAGCTCGCCTGAAGATGACACCGAAGCGGTGCTTGGAAGATCAGCAAGGTCACCTCTGGTTCGTGCAGGAGGCAGAGAGAGGGAAATGACGCAAGAGCTTGTTTGCAGTGGCAGAATTGGAATCTTCTCCATAACCCTGTTCTTCCTTCTTTCTCACCCTGTGCAGGGCTCCCCATCCACTGCCCCCTCTCCGGTCGTAGGTGCTGAAGGCTATCACTTTAATGTGTTCCACATAACGCCTTGAGTTCTGAGAGGAAAGGCCATGAAAATCTTAATAAACAAATAAATAATTCATGCTAGGTATTGGTCTGTTCTCTGCACCGCTGGGTTTCAACACGTCTTAAAAGCTGACTCTCACCCATAAAATGAAACTAATAAAACCCATGAAACAGGGACGCAGGGGTTGAAGTTGGGGTGAAGGCTCAGGCCTTTTAGGTACGGCCCCCTTTGTTGACAAGAATGCCGCCACCTCTTCTGGGGGTCCTCGAGGGACACAAAATGAATAGGGCCACAGTGTAGGACAGGCAGAGGTACTGAAGGTTCATGGCAGTAACTGCCGTGTATAAGATAGCCCCATGTCTATTCTAAAAGGGATTCGTTATAAAACAAGTACACTTCTGTGCAAACTGCATGTACTGAAATGGGGTTCTGGGGGGGGGGGGCAAACATGGCAGTGGCTATATTTGCTGAAAATACTAAGTCCTGAAATAGGATCTACATCCTTCCTCCAAGATTCTCTAAAACAGTGTCTTGCCAAGAAGGGGAATATTCCAATAAGCACACGTCAGTTAACAGTTAACTCCCCCAAAGGCTTAGTATCCCTTAAATCCTTTTCTTCATTCCAGTGCAAGAAATAACGGACAATAATCAGGAGCAAGAGGTCAGTCTGACCCCATTTCCTCCCTGGAAGCATGGGCAGTCTTTGGTAGCCCAGAGAGGGTTGGCCTGTTGCTGGTTCTAAGAGTTGATTTCTTAGTTTGTTTGGCTTCCTACCTTCTTATGAATCCAACTGGTGGCATAGCAGCACCTACTGACCAGGGCCTGAATTCGCCTGAAACGTTGGATTGATTCTTTTCAGCACTACTCATAATAAACCTGAGGGATGATTGTAACACAATTACTGTTTGCATCTTCACTTGTGTGTTTCCCTAACCATTAGGCTGTTCCAGAATCATTGCCACTTCCTTTTCTGCTACAAAAAAAAAAAAAAAAAAAAAATCACAACTTACTGAAAAGACTAGGACTAGATATGTAAAAGACCACCAAGAAGAGATGGCCCAGGTGGAAACAGAGCATACCTCCAGACCTGCCTTTGTGTTACTCATCAAAGCACCTTGGCTTCTACAAGGCAGTAGTCACGGTCCTGACTTACAAATGAGATAACAGACTGAAACAGACTGATTCGCACAAACTCACACAATCTTGCATGTGCTAAAACTTGAATCCAAGGTTTCCACCTCTCAACAAAGTGATCTATCGACCATACAATTCTCATAAAATTCAACCCAACCATTATCCGTCCACACTAAATTCAGTCAGAAATCACCCCACCACTTTAGATCAGGGTGTCCCATCCCTGTGACACTGACAATTGTCTCCAGTATAATCTTTAGCATCACCTCCAACTTCCCTGCATACAAATTTGCACACTGAGAATGAGGGGTGTGTGTGTGTGTGTGTCTGTGCGCGCGCGCCTGTGTGTACATGCATGCACGTGTGTATTGACAAGGACAAGCGACATAAACTATTTTCAAAGGGTCACTTACTTATGCTTCCATCCCGAGTCCTTCTGTTATGTTTTTTTCTCCCACCTTTCTCACTCCGAGTTCTTTTTGATCACCCTCATCTATGCTCCTTGGTCCTCACCACCCCCTTTCCCTCTGCCTAAAAATCAAACAGCCATGGAGTTTGTTCAGATTCCCTATTCATCAAGGAAATGAATTCCATATGCATAATTCATTTCTTTTGTGAACTTTTTCCCCTGCAGGGAGTTAATGCTCCCCAGCGCATTGGGAACAGAGATGGTGACAGAAGGGCGAGAGAGCAAGGACACAAAAATGACTTTCCCCGTGTAGCTGGGACAGACAGGGGCCAAAGGTCTGGCCTCTGCTGGCTGACACCTTGGGCTCCACAATCCCATCTCACCAATGAGAGAGGCGACTCTGTGCTGGTGATTAGGGGACAATGGGCTTCGTCCTTAAGGGCAAGAAGCCCAGAGAGCCCAGCAGCCTTTGGAGGCTGGGAGCCTTATTTCCAAACCCAGTGGCTGCCTCATGGGTAGAAAGAAATCGATAGAGTCTTCTCACTCCTTTATGTCTCTGCTCCTATTAAAAACCCAAAGCTAAACAAAGAGATAGATACCGTGCCCAATGCACCATGTTTAACAGCTGTTGCATTTGGAGGAAAAAACGGTCCCTAGTCCAAAGTCAGATTTGAAGAACGACTTTATTAAGAGCAAGATTTACTATATATGAACTCCAAGACTAGAAACTGGAGGAGGAGCAGCTGAGAGAGACAGATATGCCAGACGGAGAGCCCAACTGACTCCACTGGCTGATGTTACCTTTTGGCAAGCAACCCTGACCCACACAACACCCTGGATGGTCCAAGCTTTCCGTTATTAACTCTTGAATGCCAGCTTCCAAGCCCTAAAGTTCTTAACTGATTTAATGAATGACAAAATAGAATTCAAGGCCAAGGCAGAGCTTTTGTTCTAGCAGTCTGTTTCAAGGAATACATGCTCCTTAGCATCTCATTAAAATATCATTTAATCCATCCTTTTCTCTTTTTAGCTTCCACACTTCTCCATAATTAAAAAAAAAAAAAACAGATAGACACTTCAGATTTTGGATTTCTTGTACCTGGTTTACCAGAGACTACCCCATAGCTCAGAATCCGAATTTTGGGCAAGAAGGTAGACAAACTTCTGTAGGAGCTAGAATCCTGGAGATTTTGTACACAGTTCATAACAGACTAGTCCCAATGCTTTCTACTAAGTATAATGATGGGTGGACATTGTGGCACAGAGCGTTAAACTGCCACTTGGGGTACTCACACTCCTTATCAGCTGGTTTGAGTCCTGGCTGCTCTGCTTCCCATTGAGCTCCCTGTTGGTAAAGCCCAGGAGGCAGCAATGACTTGGGTGTCTCAGCCATCTGGTAAACCAGGTGGAATTCCAGGCTCCTTTATGTGACCTGGCCCAGGCCTGGTTGTTGTGGATGTTCAGGCAATGAATCAGTGAGTCAAAGACTTCTCTCTCTTTTTCTCTCTCACTCACACACACTCTTTCAAGTAGATGTAAATACACACTCATAAAAAGTCATTATGAAGCTAATTAGCTACTTTTGACTGTAAACTCGTAAAGACAAAATCCCCAACAGCTTTCATGTAATATATGAAAAACCAAAAAGCAGCTGGCCAGCGTTCCTAACCATACAGTAGACACACAGTGCACAAAGAAAGTCCTCTGAGCAGGAGCTTTAGGGATACATCAACATTTAAGAGACTGAAGAGAGGGTCCTGCCTCTGACCTCAGAGAAGGTAGAGTGACATACTGGAGTTAACGCTAAAGTGAACCCAAACAATATAGAAACGCATGAGGCAAGCTGTGCCCAACAGTCACCAGGGATGCCAGCTACCCTTTGCCTATCATGGAGGCTTGGGCAGAGGCTTGGATGGACCTTGGTATGAGTGCCATCCACGTTCCTTACTGGATATGTGACCTTGCATATGCAGATTCAGCTCTACAACCTAACCTACACATTGCATGATATCATTTCACTTCTTTGGAGAATGTTTACAAGAATTTGATTAGAATAAAGTATACAAACTAGCTTAGAAGTATGCCCAGAATATGCTCTGTGCCCAACAGATATAGATCGTGACTTTTTTAAAGGAATAAAAAAAAGCCCACGATATTAGCTCATTTTCCCACTGGAAACAAATACAGTGATGCAAACTGACATGGTGACAGGTAATTTGATTTGGCACAAAGTGGGACGTCACATCCTGAAGCTTACACACAAATCCTTCCCTGTCTTCTGCAGTGTGTCCATTTACCTAGTTCTCCCACCGACTGGGGTGAGCCAAAGGAAATCGAGAAAATTAAGACTCACACCGTATCCATCCCATTCTGTGCTCCACAGAGGTATACTCCCTCTGAATCTTGCCTTCCGTTGTGCCCAGACAGACCCTCTGCCTATGCTCTATTTCCGTCCATGACACGTCAGCACTGCTCCCCTTCCACACTAAATCCGGACAGTCGGTGGCGGCACCCTGCCACGGGGGTACAGAGAGCGTCTGCAACGCCCCATTTCACTGCTCGGGGCTCCTTCTTCGGGCTTCATTAGCATATTTCAGCAGGGCCTTGATGGATGAAGATGGATGAGGAACATCAGCCTGGGTGAAATCACTGTTTCATCAAGGTTAAACCAGCCTCAAGCTTTGCCACCTCCCTTTGTTTGGCTTGGTCTCTAATAACAAAATTAACAGCAGAATTAATGCCCAGGAGGCTCCCTGTGAAATATACTGATGCCCCCAGAATGAAGCTGTATCCTGGACCTCCCAGTTTATAATCCATCAATCAGCTACTTCCATACTTTATCTTAAGATAAAACATCACCTCCATCATAGCACATGCCTGCGTCTCTAGCCTTTCAAGGAAAACACTTAGACTGGTTAGAAGAACCAGAGGTGGTCTCTCACCATCTGATTTTTCACAGTGACACCAGTCCAAGCAGAGGGCAGCAGGGGTTGTCCTGTCTCCATATTTAGGCTGTGAGCTCCTTGAAGACAGACGTTTTTGTTCCATTTCCCTTTAGCATCTCATCTCGTCTACTTCTTATTAGGCAAGTAGCGTGTGTTAACTAAGTCCTTGCTGATATTAAAGGAGATGAAGGATCTGGCATTGGGCTGCAGGGGTTCACCTGCTACTTGGGACAACGGCATCCCCTATCTGCATGGCTGGGAGTGTGTCCCACCTCCATTACCATCTGCCGCCTGCTAATACTGCACATTCTGGGAGGCAGCGGATAATGGTTCAGGTACTTGAATTCCTGGTACCCAAGAGACCCTAATGGAGTTCCAGCTGCCTGGATAAGGCCTGTTTTGAGCATTCAGGGAGTACACTCGTGTATGGATCAATATCTCTCTCTTTGTAGTTGCACCTTGAAAATAATATAAACCTATACATGTTTACATCATAGACACATTAACAACAACAACAACAAAGCTTTATTCAACATGACCCAGGGGAAAAGACCCAATCAACTCAACGACTATACCATGTACACTTTCTGTCTACAGTCACAGGACAAGGTTATAGCCCAAATCCCAGCCACTGCATTTGTCTCCTGGCCAAGTTTGAACATCACTCCTAAGAGAGCTAGCTCCTGATCAACCACTCAGCTGTCCTTGGAGGCTTCTCCATTAGAAAAGGGAACAATGCCTTGAATGTTCTGGTCTGAGACACAAACAAGAAATAAAGTAGGTGACAACCAGGTAAGATGCCCGAGGTCGTACCTGTGTTCTATTTCTGGTTCTATTTCTCATTTAGAGTCACATCCCCCTGGCAAGACGCTTGGAGTAACTGGGACTGAGTCCCCGGAAGCTAGAAGAGGAACACCTGGCTCCTGAGTTCAACGTAGCCGTCACGACTAACTTCTCTGGTTCGAAATGTAGAAATGTGCGTGAATTGCAGGAAAACGGGCACAGTGAAAATAAACAGCCTCAGAGATGGGGCTGATCACGCCAAGTGGAATTCTGCTAGTTCACATCCCCAAATAACTTTCTGATAAAATGAAAGGGAGAACAGCTAAAGGCAATGAGCACATTTTATGACTAATCAAGGCACTGGATGCCCTTGTACCTCCATCTGCCAGGGACATTTGTGAGGGTCAAAGGCTTCGAATTTATCAAGTGTGCTAACTTCCTTAAAGGAAGGGTGTTAACTGAATATCAGAAGTTACTCTGGCCATGCAAAGCCAAAGCTAACGTGTGATTTGTGTCACGGGAAGGCTGCAAATCCACAGGCTCACACCAGACATAGAGGCTTGAAATACAGTGTCTCCACTCCATGTTCTCTGACAAGGAATTCCAGGGATGGGACACTACCCGTGACCTTCAGTCCCTGCTGCTCTTTACCTGTGAACTGCTGAAGGACCACCAGCGAGTCAGGCCAGGGGTGAAGGCTGCACCCGGAGCTGCCTGTGGCTCTGCCACTGTCACCCTGCAAGAACCCTTTGGAACACAGACACAGGAAGGCAGCCCACCTCCAGTCAGAGTCAACAGGCGAGGGCAGCTGAGGAAGCTTATCACAGGCAGGAAACGGCCTTAGTGAGATCTTGGTGCAGACTCTGTCACTGGGGCCTCCAGGCTGGAGCCAGTCTGCTGGGTATGCAATGGTAAGAGTCCTTAGACCTTTCAAGCACAAAGAGACGGAGGAATGGGCTCTGGTCCCAGATTTTCTCCCTCTCTCTTCTCCCTCCTCCCTGTCCCCAGTGACCGAGTCCAACACTACCCTCAGTGTCACAAGTCAGCTGCGGCACACAGCCATGGAATGTGACTCAGAGGCCACAACTGAAAGAACAGGTGGTGCAGAATTTTAGAACCACAGTGCTTCACGCACTCTGCTCAAAGGCCCAGAATGGCGCCTTAGGATGGGAACGATTTGAGGGATGGTCTCTCTCCGCACAGACACAAAAAAATGGTCCTGGGTGTTGCTATCTTGGGAAGACTTTGACTTTAAGACCTGGAAGACTTCTAGGCAACCATCCTCCCCCAACACAGACCCTGTACCTGTGTTTGCTTTAAGACACAAGTAGCCACTGAAGTCAAGTATTCACTTCGTGCTAGTTTCCTCACAGAGTCCCCAGGGGCAAGGGGCAATCTGCTATGCGGCACCTGTATAGTAATGACAACTGGTCAGTCCCAAGGCTGCATCACAAAAACAGAAGGATGAGCACTCTTAGCTGGACTCTGATGACACAGGCCAGGCAAGAACCCAGAGCCTTCCCCAACTAAAGCAAAGCCGTTTGCCACTCTGCACAAGAGCAGGCCCACAAACATACACAGAAGAGAAAAGATGCAAGCCTTCTTACAACCATGACAAAACACCAGCACAACCAGGCCTCCACGGGCCATGCTGTCCAGGCGGTACTCACTCAATTCAAAACCAAGTCTTGCCAGTTTGAACAGGATTTCACAGTGATTTCTTACTCCATCCACTTTGGCTTTGCAATGGATTTCATTGACCCCAGTAGGCCATAAGCTTTTTTTGAAAATGCATTTTGATTTGTATTATTTCTTTGAAAGGCATGCAGAACTAGTGGAGGCAGGGATGGAAAGACAGAGCAAGATCCTCCCTGTACTGGCTCATTCCCCAAATGTCCACACTAGCTGAGGCTGGATCAGGTTGAAGCCAGGAGCCAGGAACTCAGTCCTGATCTCCCACAGGAGTCACAGTATCTCAAGTACTTAAACCACCACCTGCTGCCTCCCAGAGGCTGCATCAGTAGGGAAGTGGGACCCCAGAAGCAGAGCCTGTGTTTAGGCCCAGGAACCCTGATACAGGATGCAGGCATCTAAGCTGTTTGGCCAAATGTGCACTACTCTTGGAACCAGTGGTGCCTAGGATCCTGAATAAGAAATCTCATTGCACTCTGTTTTTGGCGCCCCATCTATGAAATGGGAACAAACCTTCCTAACTGATTCTGTAAGGATTATCTTGGAAACCATTAAAAATAAATTAAGAGCTCTTTCTCGTACTCTGTGAACCTAAAGTCCAGCACCCAAAGGAGAGAGATTTCTTGTCTAAAGTAGAAAGAAATAACGGTTCTTCATTTGAGAAACTGAAACTGAGGGCAAAACCTGAGATGCTGGAGTCTGTAATAAACAAGGTGGTTACCATGGCCACCTTCTCTTTGCAACTTCCTGATTTCTAGTCTCCAAGAAGAGGATACCATCACAGCCACCTTCCACCTGCTGTGTGCCAAAGGGTCCATACACCGGTGACTCTTTTGTCTTTCCAGTCCTCTCTGTAAAGCAAATGTCGCTTGCCTTACAGACAAGAACATCATGGTTACAGGGGACCAGCAGCTTTGTGGGTGCTGGAGATAAGGATTGGCATTAGGGCCTGCTCATGCCAACCCTACACTCTGGCCTCTGCTAAACTCCGTGGGGAATAACAGGACAGGCAATACCTGCTCCTCTCCAGACAGGTACACATAAGGCGTTCCCTCCTCCCTTAAGCTTTCCATTCCACACGTTTCTACCATTACACACACATACACACACACACACACACACACTGCCAAGAACAGATGAGGCTGGAAGTCTGCTGCAGGCTTGTGCCGAGCAAGTCTCTTGAAAATCTGTAGTGAGCAGGTGAGCACAGTGAGTGTCACATGTGCTGGGGATGGACAACATAGCCAGGAAGGGCAGCCCAGCAATACTGCCTGCCTTGATAGCTCCCAAGTGAAGTCGGTAGCCACTCTCTGGTCCCCTGTGTTTCTTACTGTATGTGTCTGTGCCTGTGTGTGTGTGTGTGTGTGTGTGTGTGTGTGCATGTCCTGATCAGAAAACGGGTTGCTTTCTATTCACACATACAGAGGAAAGGGTTCCTGGGATCACAAGTGAACAGCCCACAGAGGAGCCTGGCACTGGGTTTAGACTCCTCTTTAGCCTTACGAGTCCTTCTTCTGGGGCTTAATAACTTCTGAAGGAAAACTGAGTGATGATATGCAAAGATTAGTGCTTGGCCATACGCGGTTTGGAAAGTGCACTATTTAAAACATGTATTTGTGCCTTTACATTGTTTATCATATTTTTTTTTTTTTGCATCTCACTGTGGCTAGGATAGAGAGGGACCCACAGACACCATCTATATTTTCCAGCAGACCAAACAGGAAGAGGCACAGAAATCTGCACAAGAGACCACGCCACTGCTGTTGCTAGGCAGCGTGATTATGTCCATTCCCTGCTGCTTGGCAACCAGCATTTCCCATCACATGGCCACAGCAGCAGCACAAGTGCTCTTAACCGTTGTCTTACAGCTTGCAAAGAAAAAGGCTGAATTTCAAGGGGACTTGGAGGTATTCATGACACCACTCAATACTCCATTGAGATCCAGATGGCCCCTAGAGCAAAATGGCCCCCATTTAATCAGAAAGCATCTCTTGTATGATACATGCATCAGTATCCGATGGTTACACAATCTTCTGCTTAGTGCAGTGACATGTCAGAGCTAACTTCTCCCAGTGGGGTGGGTAGAGTAGGTAGATAAACTGTCCCACAGCCATGCTAACCTCTTTGGTCACAATCGTCCAGCCCTTCCCCAACAGAGTCCAAGTTATCACCTTATTGTTCAAATCAAATAGCTGCCTACTAAATGGCAGAAGATTCCCTCAACTCACCTCCTGCCTTTAGGTGTTACTGAAAGACGTGTGTAAAATCCCACAGTTGGCACATGGTGGGCTCTTCCAACGAAGTATCTCAGCTACCATAGGACATTACCCTCACATCACACCCACATCAAAAGACACGTTGTGGTAGTTATTCTTTCCACTCTATTTTGGTCCAACTTTTTGACATGTTAACTTTTTAAATAACTCCTTTAGAAGGGGAACATACAGAGCTCTGCTCCTTCTTCCAGGGAAAGCAGTCTTTTACAACTACCATGGGTATACGTTGTCTCTTCCAAACCTCTCCTTAGGATTTGAGAAAATTCTCCAAACATCATTGAGATTATACTCTGAATTCAGGGAGATCACCCAAAGTGATAACCTCACTGGTATTACATTTTCCTCTCCGTCCCAGCTGGAAAATTTTTCCCCTCATTAAAATTAACGAGGTCAGTTTCCCAAGCCTGAGACACTGAGCACTCCTGTTGGTGGAGTTTTGTTTCTCAAATTGAGCTACAGTCCTATAAGTGCAAAGTTATACTAAGCATCATTTACTTTACTGCTGTGTAATAAGAAACCAAAATGGAAGGCCTAAGCTATCCTCCTAACATATCCCACACTTCAGCAGCCACATGCAAACACAACGCAAGCCACACAGCCCTAACTCAGCCTGTGGTTTCTATGCATTCTGGCCACAAAAAGAAACCTCAGGACAGTTTAAAATCAACAGCTCGGTTGAAAAACCAAAGAACTCGTGTCTTGTAAGTGCCCAGGGGCCATACCATTACAGCCAAACAGAAGAAAGGCCACAGCTCCGCAGACATTTCACGCGGCTACGGAGCCCATGAAGAAAGTATTACAGGGTGGAAGACAGGAGATCATGGGGAGAATTTTCTGTCCCTTTCTAGGGTTCTTCTCTGCAGTCAACAAACAGGTGAGTAGATACTCAGTTTTGTGTGCCTTTAGCCGTTAACCAAAAAAAATACCCTAACCACTCTAAAAATCAAGAGGAAATACTGTGTCCACAAGAAAAAAAGTGTACTTAATCTGAAAGTGAGAGGAAGAGAAAGAAGAGTAAAAATGACTAAAGTTTCATAAAATAGATGCAAAGACAGTCTTCCAGGGAACCGGACACACACACACAGAGAAACACACAAACATATACATACAAATCCCACACGCTACAAACAGGATAGGGGCGAACGGGCGCCTCCCTCCAAACTGAAACAAGATGCTTTCAAGATGCTCCTGGAAGAAAGGAAATAGCCTTGCTCAGACTCACTCCTTCCGTCATCCTTTCAACATCCATCTCTTTGGTTAACCCAACCAAATTTGTTTCCTCCCTCTCTTTCTTTCCCTGTCTCGGCAGACCTATTTCAACAGAAATGAAATCTAACTGTAACTGAGATCAAAAGAGAGGGGTGGGGGGAGGATACCAGGGGCTAGAACCAAAGCCTGGGAGGAGGTGCCCACGGACTGAAGGCCACCAGATTTGTCAAGGCCCATTTCCCCAGACCTGCCTGCAGGGGAGGGGAACCTCTGCGGTTCCCATTGTTAGCTGATCCAAGGCCAATGAGAAAGTAAGAGAGGCACCCATGTGATGTAGTGCAGGGAGCCAGATCTAAAGAAAATGAGCTGTGCTCTTGAATAAGGTGCAACCAAGACATCTTAACTGAGGATGCCAGGGAGAGAGAGAGAGACTCAGGGAGGAAAGCAGAGAGTCTATTTCAAGCTGTACCCTAACAAACCTTGATCAGTTCGTGTAGGAATCCTCCCAAGGAGCCTGGCTCCAGGAGACAGTGGTCTCTCCTGAATCAAAATCTGTTATGTGGTAATATAATAGATGTAAATTAAAACAGAAAATCTATCATGCCTCTAATGTAGCCTGATAGCTGAGTGTGTGGATCCGTACGAGGAGAGGCACCAGGAGGAAGGGTGATATATGGCGGAGCTGGATAGAGGGTGAAAAGCGTGGCGAGACGAGCGGGAGAATGGCGCAGCCTGCTCACGCTCCTCAGACCCAAGGGCAAGAGACGAATAAATGTTGATTAGTGTTGATTTTGTCCGACAAACGCCTGTCGAGTGACAGTTGGGCTAAGCTGCACTGAAAGAGAACCATTAATCTTGGTCTGGTTTAAGTAGAGTATATTAATTTGTGTCATTTTTACTAAGTCGCACTGAGAAAGGCCTCTCGCTGCTTTGCATCTGACTGCCTTGGTGGTTTAGCCTGGCTCCCCTTCCCCCCCCTCTGTCCCCCTCATCCCCCACTTTTAAAACAGATACCATAGTGGCAGCGGTGGCAGCAGCAAATTCAAATGACACAGCAGGGGAGCAGGGGACTGAGAGCTCCTCTCTTGGATTAAGAAAATAAACTCCCAGGGTGTTGGCATAGCAACAGCATTTCAGATGAACTACTGTGTATTCAGTGATTAATAAATTAACATTTTTTACAGTTGTTCCTCCTCCCAACCCCCCAGCCTCACCCTGTCCCCCTCCCCACCACCCCACACAGACTCCAGCCATCCCCCGCCCCAGCTCTAGCTCTTGCCTCCTGGAAGAGGCATTCAGTAGGCTCCTGTTCACAGCTGCCATCTCTACAGACAGAGGACTCGGCTTCATGTCACCTATGAGGCTGCCACCAGGCTGCAGGGCCAGTCGGCACCCATGTTTCAGGGAATACAGGCCTGCCCAAGGCACTGATAGCAGCAGGCCTACAAACGCTGATAGGCTAGGCAATGACCCCACAGAGGAAGGCTCTCCAAAGCCAAGGTCCTCAATAATGTCCAAGGGAGGCCTGACCTCTCAGGGTCACACTGGATAAAGACAAAGTTTGTGTTCATAGGATGGTATTGGTGCAGTCCCAGGAAGCTGACACTTCGGTCCACCGCTCAACAGGTCAATACCATGGGCAATTCACATTCCAGAAACAGTATACTACCAGCCTTGAAGAGGGAGGAAAGAACCAACAGGCTTTAAATACTGCCTCAGTGGTGTGGGGCTTCAGACAGTTCTTAACAGCCACCCAAACTCAAAAACACTTGTTTCTCTGAGCCTTCACAAATACACGTGTGAGGGAATGAGGAACATGGAAAGGTTCATTGTTATTTCCGGCCTCTGTCTACCTGTCTGTATCTTGATTTCCTCCATCTGTATAGCCAGTCCTATTGGTCTGATGTAAGTATCATCAAGTGTGGAGACAGGTGGGGCTTTGCAGAAAGTCAAAGATGCATAGCTTGGCCTTCAGGGGTTACCTGGCCTTGAGGGCCCTGGAGGAAGGAGTCTCTACCCAAATCTTCCAGAAACGTCCCCCTGTTACAGGAGCTTGGAAACCAGCAGGACGAATGTCGAGAGAACAGAGGAACTCCTCAGACAAATGGACTAGTCTTGCACTGTGCTTGTCCAGAAGACAAAGTCAACACTGATTGGATGAGAATTACAGGTGAACAGGAGCTGGCTTCCAAGGAAGAACCATGCCCATCTTGGGCTGTGCTGCAATAGAGCTAGGTAGCATTATTCAGGAATTCCTGTATCCACCAGATGGGAGAACAAATTTTGCCAACTCTTAGGTAGCTGAGACCACTGCTAGAGGGTGAAGAAAATCAGTAACCATAATAGCCGATATAACAAGAGGCTTAACATTTGACAGGCACCACTTAAATGACTTCCCTCCATTAACTGATATAAATGCCTGTAAAGTAGGTACCATCATCATCTTTCCCATTGTAGATAGGCAGGGAAATTGAAATAAAAACAAGTTCAATATATCTACGTCAACTAGGATATAAGTGAAGTAGCTAGGATTCAAACCCTGCCAGTCAGAATCCAGAGTCCCCATTGTAAACCACCACAGGACACTGCCTTGTGTGTTAGATGACACCTGGAGGGAAATGTCCAAGCAGCACAGCACCCATCATGCTGGCTCCCATTCATACTCTAGTAGCTCCCAGAAACAGATCCTTGAAGAAGAGTAGAATGAGCCTGGCAATGAGAAAGCCATGTGATTAAACAACGCACAAGGAGAGGAGACAGTTTTGAAGAAGGAAAAAAGGCGGAAAAAGGGTAACATCACTCACACAAGGACATTCTACAGTAAAAATGTATATAGTTCCAAACTATTCCACTGGCTGGCTTCTGTCACTGAAGTAATTTCATATCTGCTCTGTGTTCTCTTATCTATATAACAAGAGGTTGGAATTTCTAAGATGTCTTTCAATGCATTTACCCTGCCCTAAGCAGCCTCTAAAGTTCAGGCCCACAAAATCAATTTTTGACCTTTTTAGGTGATCTCCAGGGTTACCCTGATTACTCATGTACTTCCATGTTCACCTTTTCATCACGATCAGCTTGGTAGAGGACACCAATGAGTTAGCTGGTAGTTACAACATTCTTTAGGCCATAAACGCCAATTGTGCCCAAATTGTTCAAACCAATGATTCTTCGTAGTTTATTAAATCATTACAAAAGTCTAGATCCAAGTGTGTTTAACAGGTGATAAACAACAACAACAACAAAACCAGATAAAAACCCAAATCAGGTTTGTACCTTGTCCTCAGTGGGCATCCTGCATGTTCTACACTGACAATACTAAAATGTCTATAAGTTCTGAGATTACTTTTGAATGAATGGAAGCCTATCTGGTCAAAGTCCTTGAGACTGACTCTCCTCCCGTTCTCATGTCTGGTAGGGAAAGGCAGAGCAGGTGTACCTGCTCTCAGAGCCTGACTTGCTCTCCACCCTCCTCTGAAAACCAGAGTTTCTGAGATTGTATTTGCTTGGCAAGTTGGGTGGCACCATAGGAAGGACACAGTATGAATATCAAGGGAGCAAGGGCAGTTGGGGACGGGGAACCCAGTGATACTTCCCTTCCCTGTTACTTCAACTCCAGGACAGTCCTGTCAATGAGGTGCTGCAAGGGCTATTTAATGTCTTGGCCCTGGCAAGCTATTGAGGTTCCAGGGCAGAAAGGTGTTAGGTCAGCCCCAAGTAATCACCGTGATAACGTTAACAATATTAGTATTTGTCCGGAGAAGGGGTGGTGTGAAAGGAATCACATTAAATCCAAGAAGACTCAGATAAAATGATGGTAAGGGTCAGATGGAGTCTAACAACAGCCTGTGATTTGTGCCTTCTGCCACTGCTCTAATTTGCCTCTCTCCGGCTGATGGCCCATGAAGGTGAGGGTTGTTATTGAGTGTTGCCCAGGCTCCCTCTGCAGAACAAGGGAATCACAGTATCACTCGCCCAGTTCCTGACTGCGCTATGGCCCAAATGGCTTCCAACATAACATTTTAAATACGAAAACAACCAAACGGGGATCGAATGTTTCCACTGCCTTTATTTGTAGTATTTCCCTTGGTTTGCTGCTAACATTGATTTATCTTACTGATTTTCGCGCACATTAACTGCTTTACTCTCGCTTGTTTAAAATGTATCGGGATGCAAGTCTCTATCTACAGAAACAATATGTCTTGTTTACATATTATCTATTGTAGATTGTAAACAGTAATGGCAGGAACTGTCTTTTTTTCCTCTCACACTTGTAAATATGCCCAGAGGCTAACAGCTATGAGCTTCTCCAATAACTAAAATAAATAATGAATCAAGTAAGTGGACTTGTCACTCTCGGTGTGGATTATTTATGCCTGGCATGTTATCTCCGAAAAAAGGGTTAATGCAGAGTTCCCGTTGACTTCTTTTACTTAAATTTTTTTTTACCCCTCTCCTCCAGCCCCTAGGCTTTGAGTATTTGACTCTCAGAGCTGCTTCCTGACTTCGCGGTGCTTAACATCCAAAAACACTCAAGTGTGTCAGAAAAGCACTTTGAGCTATACAGAAGACGACTGTCCCTCCCACCTGCTTTAGGAAACTAGACATTGTGTGTTTTGATTACACAGAGGGTAGCTTAAAAAAAAAGTATTAAAAAAAATACAAGCAAAACAACCAAAACCCCATAACTGCTAAGCTGACAAAGATAGGAGATGCAACTCTATGAAGGTTAGATGACTGCATTGCCCTTCCTTTCCCAGCGACCCCCTCCATGCTGCCTCCTGGGGCCCTGGTACTGCTACTTCCTGATCTGCTCTGTCAGGGACGTGACATCGCCCGGAAAGCTGCCGGAGCTGACACAGGGGACTGACTGGATAGCAAGGTGAGTCCTGCAGACTCAGGTTTTTTTCTGTGAGGCTGCCAAGTGCTCATCATTCTTCTTTTACTATGAGTTGTGGAGGGAGTGATTAAGCACATTACCAAAGCAAAGATCCAAAGATTGCACAAGAGAGTAAGTGCCAAGTACTTCGAGAGTGCCAAGTACCAAGGGGGTAATCTGACTCAGAGGAAAGAACACGAGCTTTGAAATCGGAGACACTTACATTTTGCAACTTACTTGTCAGAGATTGGGCAATGTATTTCATCTCTCTAGAGTTCAGTCTGTGAGAACGGTGATGTGGGAATAATAATCCCTTTTAGGGTCATCCCATTTATTTTACATAGATTATCTCTTCGCAACTACTTGGTAGGGACATAGCAAATGCTAGCTTTCCCTTTCCTCTATAATTTGAGGAACAACAACAAGGACAATATGATAGAATGGACTGCTACCTACAATAGCTTATAGTTGATCGAGGGACTGATGGCAAATTGCTGATTGCTACAGGAGGTCTGTATGCAGATGTAGCATGCCCACTCTCCAAACGTTTAAGCACCACAGCACCCCTACATGTGGGAAATATCAAGTAGACCTCTACAACAGAGCAAGGCCTGTCTCCCAAAATGCTTTATTATCCAGCCACATAAAATTTCTCAGTCAGACTCGGGGAAACAGAAAAGTATATTCTGGATGCTTCTTCATGTCATCCAAGAATGAATTATACAATCTCCCATGCCAAAGCTAAAAGACTCTCAGGCTTGAATTACTTTCGCCCAGTAAAAATCACTAACATCAGCCATGTAGCATTCCAGGAACATACCTCCCACTTGGATAACCCACACTAGCTCTCCTCAATGATATCAGAAAAAAATGTTTTGCAGTGTTTTTGGGGTTCTTTCATTCAGCGTTCTGATAAATTGCTTCTCATGAAAGCATTTCTCCTATCTTCTGTGATTTTTCTTCCCTACTCTTTGACGCTCTCAGAAAGAGTCAAAACATTGCCCATACAAATATGTAAATATACAAAGATACTTGCAAGAGTTCGTGGACAGAATGAAAAGTATGAGTTCATTTGGTGCAAAAACAATTTGAAATATGCTCATCATCTTCTTCATGATACACATTTACTATAGATTATGCAAACCACCAGAATAATCAATTCATGCTTTTAATTCCATTTTTCTATGAGCGTCTTGAAGTACCCTTATACATGGTCTTACAATCAGCTCAATGTAGCTGAGGTGACAGACTCCAGCTACCTTTAATCCAGGAGTTGGCAAGTCAGAATTCACAATGGAAAGAAGAATTTGAGAATTTGGGAGCTGAGGGCTCACCTCTGTTGTCACCTGCTAAACACCCTCTCCACACCAGTGACGTCCATCCATGTTTTATAGAAATGCTGAGGCAGCTAGATGGGAAATGAGTTTGACAGTAAAACCTTTTGAATTATTTCTGTTTTCAAGAATCAACTAATCATGGTGAAGTTGATCTCCAACTGTTGGCTGGGAGGCGCAGGTTTTCCATCCTATCTGCACCCCTAAAAAGGGCATGCCCCCAGCCAGCCGGCCACCTGACTGTACAGCTCCAGTTTCCCTAAATGTAATTAGGGGATAGACTCAATTCTGCGGTTCTTGCCCAAGAATCCCACGGATCTGGGAGAAGGAGATGTTTCAGAGAGGAGAAGCTGTAAGAGAGAATTTGAAAATGCAAATGATATCTGTTGGAACCTGTGCTGTGCGAGCAAATTCCAAAGACAGCTCTCCTGTCATGGAGAAGGAGCTCTCCTCCCGTTCCACCGAGATGCAGTCTTCGCTACACTCCAGGTTTTAAGCCCAAATGCTTGACACTCCCTGCTGTTTCCCAGTCTCTAGAGCATGAGCAATAGGCTTGTTCCCATGCTTTGTAGGAGAGGTCCCCAAGATGTGGAAAAGTATTCCTACAGGCACAACCGCAGCTGTCCAACAACACACAGAGCTTCTGGCAAGGAGGAAAAATCGCCGCTGATGTTCAGGAGAAGGGCCACAGCCGTGGCCCCATCTGAGTGCTGGAGGTCAGTCCAGACGATCCCTGCCTGGAAGAATCCTGTGTGAGGATGTCATTCTATGCCACCCTAAGAAACCTGGGAACCGTTGCCATGGCAACGGAGGTACTTGAGAGGGACATGAGCAAAGGGAGACTTAAAAAGAAAAAGACAATATGTGGCCTAAACAAAAATATGTGATGGTGTAAGGGGTGCTGTAAAGCCTTTATTGCCACTTGTTAAGGAAGACCTGTATAGCTCACTCGTGAGCAATAAGGCGGTCAACCCAAACTAAGGCACTAAAAATTTTATAGTACTCCACATATCATATATATCCAGAAAGATAGAGAAACAGGGCGATACATATATAAAGGAGCTCACAGATGCACTCACAGGCAACACAAATGTTGCCACTGATTTGGGAAGACCGTCTACTAATAGCGTCGTTACATTTACCAATATTCTTAATTTATCGGCAACCAAATTTCACATCCCGTCAATTCGGTCCTGAAGACGTTTTGAAAGTTCAGCTGCAATGAGAAGGAACTGTGATGGCTTTGCAGGGAGCGCAGGCTGACCAGGTGCAGGAAACTAGGACTGACTCCCTGTTTCAGCGGGGACCCCACTGCTAATTGATTACTTCACGGTCAGATTAAATGCTCCCTACCGCCATGAGAAATTGTCAAGGCAACTACCAGAAGCTCAAAAAGAGAACCCTGCAGCCCAAAGCCAGAGATGGGAGGCTGCCATGGTGCACATTATACATTCCTCGCCTTACATAAAATACGCATGCGGAGCATCGGTTGCAAACTGATTTATGATCTCATTAGAAGAATGTGGGACTAGAAGATTTGGTCATTTAAAGTAAACCTGTAATGAAGCATTTTCAAATAGAACCTTGAGAACATTTAAGAAAAAATAGTGATTTCTTTAGTTGCCTCGCAAATTTGGTTTCTTACAGATTTTCTCAAAGAGAGGTACTGGGCCCTACGTTAGCCACAGACACCTGCAAAAAGACGCTGGATGTCCTCGCCATCACCTGATTCTCCAGGTCCACTCCTTCTTAGGTCCTCTGCTGTGTTTGCTGAAGCTGCCAGCTTCCAATGTCTGGTGAAGGCAGAGAACCAGCTTGGGTGAAGTAGGAGGCCTGATCTCACTCACCCTTTTGTACTTCACAATGCAGTGTGAGAGGGGAAAAAATGAGATTACATGAATGAAAGTGCTCCTCGCTCGTGGGAGACAAAGTGCTATGGAGGTGCAATGTATGGGCACTATTATTTCTACAAAGCCATTTCTGAAGCTAAGACATGGATCTCTGCCGGGCTATTACAGCAAGAGCAATGCCCGTCCCCTCTACCAAAGGCCAGGGTCAGTTTCTTGTGGAGCTCAGAAAATGGGAACAGGCTGGTCTAGCTTCCCCAAAGCATCTCTTCCATCATGCTGGCTCCTGACCTCCTGGGACTGCCTTCGAGAGAAATATAGCTCCCTTCTGCTGCTATTCTGACTTTGCTGTTCTCCATGCAAGGGCCACCACCTCTGACACCCTGTTGCCACACACACCAAAGCAGAGGCAACTCTTGCTGCACTGAACATGCTTAAGCCTCGGGTGACACAATGGATCAGCCCAAGCAATTGCCAGCCACACATCTGTACCAACGCTCTAAAAAATCAATAGGGCATTTATAATAATGGAAGTTCAACAGCTTCCATTTTGTGAAGTATTTAATGTGCCAAAGGACTGAATTAAAGCTCGGGCTATGAAAAGGGGTTGTAAGTTATACTTCCTTTTTAAAAATTAGCAAATGGCTCATTTTTTCCTTAAGGAAAAAAAAAATAAAAGAAGCATTTTCAATTAGGGAGTGGAAGGACAAATGCTCCTTGTGCATTTTGCTGCAGTTCTAAGTGCTTCGGAAACCCCTCCTGTCAAGACGTGAGTAATACAAGATTTAAGATGCCCAATTAATTTTTTCCAGCCACCAGCCAAAAGTAGATGCAAGAGGAGGTTAAAAGCTAAGTGTTTAATTAATATTAAATTTATAAGATTCTCTATCACTGAAAGCATTGTAAAATTGAAAAAGCAGTTAATTTTATGGTTGCTGTGTATTCCTCTGCTTTGATCTTTGATCTGTGATATAAAATCACCAACTGTAAAGATTCTCCAGCTTTATTACACCTGTTTCATGGTGAAGCGGAAGGAGAAGGGGAACCGAGAGGTGGGATGGGGACACAGTCACTGGTGTCGATCAGGAACCCAAGCAGGGATCACACAGTCAAACCGCATAGATAGACCACAACATCATGGCACCCACCCTCCACACATCCCTTTCCTGGAGTCTACAGACAGGCAAACAACTACTGGCCATCCCCAGCTTTAGACAAAATACTAACACAATCAAGATCTAGACTGAATTATGAAAAGATCAAGACTTCAACTGTTCATCGGAATAGACTTTTCCCATCAGCTCAAAGTTTGAAGGAAGAAAGCATATGTCTATCTTTTTAGATTTATTTATTTACTTTTTCATTCATTCATTCACTCATTTGGAAGGCAGCACTCACACCCACATACACACATACAGAGAGAGAGAGAGAGAGACAAAGGTAGAGTGAGAGAGATCTGCCATCCTCTGGTTCACTCCAAAAATGTCTACAACAGCCAGGGCAGAGCCACGTTGAAGCTAGAAGGTTGGAACGACACCCAGGTCTCCCACTTGAGGGCAAGGGCTCAGGATCCAGGCCATCTTGACTGTGACACAAGGCCGGCCCCTGTGTGTAAACATCTACAAACTCACTCATTAAGGGCCCCGCCTAATTACCCGTGTATGGCCAGGCCAGGCCAGGGAATGTCTTGCCCAATCTCAGTCCTGTAATCAGGGGGATTTCCAAAAGCTCGGACTGATAAAGAGACAGCAGGCTAAGAAACACAGGTCACAGAGCTGGAAACCTGACATCAAAACCGTTATCACCGTGTGTGCTTTTCCTCAAATTTCAAGATACTGCATTTCTGTCCATCAACACCGAATGCCTGGTCTCTTCTACGTCCGGCCGAGTCACACATCTTCACAGTTAAAAGGGGCCAGATGCGTATCCACAACTCAGATACACATCAGGCCTGCAAAAATATGAATACTCACCTCTGCTCCTGGCCACACAGTACTGAGGTGAGGGAGAGCAAGCAACAGGGGCTGGAGGGAGCAGACGCGCTGAGACATGGAGGAAAAGGGGAGTGAGCCTTCTGGCAGAAGAAACAATGGGGGACACTTCCGACTTCCGGCCGCCTTCAGTTTCATCTCAAATCCAGAAACAAAGGCCTATTATGCAGAATAAATTTTACAGAAAGACAGAAGGAGGAGGAGGGGATTGGATAATTCATGTGAGGTGGGTTTTTTTTTTTTTTTTGCTTTTTTTAAATCCCATCAGGGAACTCATTATAATTTCATTATTAGCAGAAAAACCAAATAAGTGGCAAGAAAAGGAATCTCAACTTAATATTAACACACACACACACACACACACACTCACACACAAAGATGAAAGATCTTCTGAGCTTCAAAGGGGCTGCTAATTTCCCCAGCTTCAAACGAACCAGTGAGAAAGATGCTGCTAATGAATGTGCTTTTTCCACTGGCTCACTTATAAACTTTTCCCCGTTCCATCTCCCTCCCCCAAATCCGTTTTCATTTCTAATTGAAAACAAATATCAGATCTAATAACAGAATCTTGAGTTCATCATAATCCCCCTTCAGTGCTCTGTCAATAAAAATGTAGGAGAAAGAGAAGAGTCAAGATGCTCTCGGATGCGCATCTGGAGTTTGAGGATGCTGAAGGAGTGCAGTGCACCAATGTAACTTGCTGAATCAGGATCTTACAGGTGAAATTCCCAAGACTTATGGCAAGAAGTAAAGCAAGACAGGAAGACAGGAGACAAGAGAGAACACGTGTTTCTCGGAGAACTGAACGCATAAGGCATTTTTTTTTTTTTACCTGTCTTCCAGGTAGTTTTCTTGGTGTATCTCTAAAAAGACAACTGTGACTGCTCTCGTACAGGCAGACCTCCGGACCAGCAAGCAGTGAGCACAAGCCTGACTGTGAGCAGTGTCTAGAGCAAAAGAGTAGATGTCCTTGACATCGTGGCTACGGATGGAAGACAGATTCACAGGACGAAACGCCATAGGGGTCATGACTATGGGCTCTAGGTTCACAGGACTAACTGTCTCGGGATAAGAGGGCATCACTGAGTAAGTGATGTGGCATGTGTTTTCCCTTCTTTCTTTCAACATTCATCTTTGAAGATAACGCAGAACAAAACAAAGGAATATAGCTTAAAAACTGACTTCAGCACCAAGATGGGAGGTAATTCTGTCCCCAAGCCCATTGCCCGGTACCTAGAGGGTGACCCATTGACCCCTGAGCCAACATGTGCATTAATATATATATAAACACACACACACACATATTTCATAGATACTATAAATTGGTGCAAAGTACACATTGGAGTGCTCAAAAGTCTGGTGGTGTGACAACTAAAACAGTTGTCAAAAGTGAAGTCTCGGGGGTAGCACCGCAGAATCACAGGTTAAGCCAACATCTGTAACACCAGCATCCCATTTCACGGTGCCAGTTCAAGACCGGCTGCTTCACTTCCAATCCAGCTCCCTGTTAATGCTCCTGGGAAAACAGCAGCAGATGATCCGCACGCTGGGGCACCTGCTACCCACATGGAGACCCGGACGGAGTTGCAAGTTCCTGGTTTGAGCCTGTTCCAGCACTGGGCGTTTCAGCCATATTGGGAGTAAATCAGCGGATGGATGATTTTTTTTCTTTCCCCTCTTCAAATAAATCTTCAAATAAAAGGTGAAATCTACGAGCTTCACCACAGTTTTCAAGGACAACAGATAGCGGAGATTCTCAGTCTTTGTGAATACATAGCATCTTTGAACATAAAAAATTGCAAGAGAGTCATTACGTCTTTAGCTTCTACAGATGGAGGAGAGATACACATGAACAAATGCTAACAGGAACTGAAAAGATGCCTTTTAAACAAATGTGCATATCATTAGCAGTAATAGCATCTCATATATTCAGAGCATCTTTACAGGTAAATGTATACATGTGTGAATGAGATTACTCTGTTTTGAAGCAATGCTCATGCTGTGTGTGGATTTACCAAACCTTTCCAACAAATTCATGACTTCCCCAACTCAATGGCCCACACATTGGGACAGTTGAGGTCTGTCACGGTAGCCTAGTAACACGTGCCTGGCGCCCATATGGACATCAGTTCTAATCCCAGCTGTCTCACTTCCCATCCAGCTCCCTGCTTGTGGCCTGGGAAAGCAGCTGAGAATGGCCCAAAGCCTTGGGATCCTGCGCCCACGTGGGAGACCTGAAAGAGTATTCCAAACTCCTGGCTTCGGATGGGCTCAGCTCCAGCTGTTACACTCACTTGGGGAGTGAATCATCGGATGGAAGATCTTCCTCTCTGTCTCTCCTCCTCTCTGTATATCTGACTTTCCAATAAATAAATAAATGTTTTTAAAAATGGGATAATTGTGCTAAAAGAGGGTAGTATCCAAGTGAAGTAATACATATCTTCAATAGTTCTCTCGGTGGGGCAAAGTGGCATCAAACAGCTAACTGGTTTCACACCAATCCTTGTTTTCCTGCTACTCCAGACTATTTAAATGTTGACAGACACAATACACATTATTTCCAAGCTTACAGTCTTGACTGTTGGTTTATAACACAATAAAATTTCCCTTTGGCCCAAGAACCTATCTTCTATGAGTGTATCTCCTATTACAAATTGCCAGTAAAGATATTGTAGAAAACAGTATAATCAAAATAACATTTCTAACAAAGATATGTGAGTATAATCAATGGCAACAGTAGCAATCGCCAAAGACACATTAGTAAATAATTCTTTGGACACAGTTAGCTTGTGGCTTTAGGACGTAGGACAGTGGAAGCATGGTAAGGAAGCAACGCTAAGAAAAGATCTAGTGACACAAACACACACGGGCATTCACACCCCCCGACGCACAGCTCTGCCCTCCTTCTCCCTGTCTGATTTCCATGCATCCATTTGCAGCCCCTGTTTGTCTGAGGCCACATGCAACTGGATTTGTCAAGCCCCCTTTTAACAACTTGTTGTCACAGTCCATTACCAAATTGCATATAGTTATATATTCCACTAATTAGGCTTCTAAAATATCATTAACATGTCTCTTGATCATTAGCATAACGTATGAGGCGTCCTCGTTAGGCACGACTCGAGTTTGTTAACGTGCTAATGAAAGGCACCAGGCAGGCTCGACAGAACCGTGATGCAGAAAGAGGTGGCCAACACGCAGGCACTGAGAGGCCAGTCCACCAAGTACAGGCAGACAGAAGGACAGACAGCGGAACACAGCAGGAAGGGGACAAGGCAGAGAAACATACTCAAGGCATCAGAAAGTTGATGACTTTGGCTTTGAGAGGGCTGTTTTGGCATGAACCTAACGCACCATGCCCACCTTTGAGCGAATCAGAACTTGGCAGGGCTCTGCATAAGCCTACATTGAAACTTTGAATATTTCCTGGACAAGAAGAAAATTAAACAAATCTCCATTTCTTCCAACTTAATGCACAGACACACACCACTGAGTCCCTTCTCCCATATATTCTTTCCCCTCTATTCTCCAGTCCTGACAGTGAGCAATCACTCCCCAGACTTTTAAGATTACCTGAAGGCAACACTTCCCTTTATCACAACCTGAATTAACATATTGGAGGACATTTCTACCTATCTGCACAGTGTGTTGGTGGTACCACCTTGCTTGTAATGAAGCAGGGTTTATCTCAAGCTATAGAGACGTCATATGCAGACAAGAGAGAAAGAGGGAAAGCAAATAAGTGGCCCCGACACAAAAGCCTAGTGGCTAAATCCTCGCCTTGCATGTGCCAGGATCCCATATAGGCACCAGTTCGCATCCCGGCTGCCCCACTTCCCATCCAGCTTCCTGCTTGTGGCCTGGGAAAGCAGTTGAGGACGGCCCAAAGCCTTGGGACCCTGCACCCTCATGGGAGACCTGGAAGAAGCTCCTGGCTCCTGGTTTTGGATGGGCTCAGTTCTGTTGTGGCCACTTGGGGAGGAAACCAGTGGGAAAAAAAATCTTTTTCTTCGTATTTCCTTCTCTCTGTAACTCTGTGTGTCTGGTAGGTGTGTGTCAGTATGTGTGGTGAGCATGCACCAGCAATGTGGATTATGACTTGTGATTCAAACAGCCAGTGAAGCCTGGCTTTCATAGATCATGGGGCTATTTATTATCAATGGGGCTGTCCAGACTCAGGAGAGGAAGAGAAGAAAAAAGTGTTTTGTTTGGGAAAAGCAGTAAGCATATGCTGGGGACAGAATCTGACAGAGTTTAGGGAGAGATAAGTCAACAGTATGCACACATCAAGAGCTTATTTCAACCTGACAAGGAAAGGCCAGTAGGCTCTGCCTTCGTCCACAGGCTGAGAGCATAGCAGTCTCAGAAATGGCCAAGAGAATGGCCCTCAACGAGGTGTTTCTAAACTCCGTACATACTCCAACCAAAACCTTGGCAGTCCGAAAGTCCTGCCATTTCTGTAGTACACAAAGCATGGGTTAACGTCAGTGGACCTGAAATCGCATCCCAAGCATTCACAAGACGGCACAGAGCAGAGTGCAGTCAACACCAGCCCCATTCCAAGATGATGCCTTCTCCTAGCTAGTGATCATCTCCAGCCCAGCCATGCCTCCTGGGCCCACAGGGGAAAAAAAGACTCCGCATTCACCATGGAGGAGCAGTAAAGCCAGTGAAGCCAGGCCGTGTAAATGCAGATGACGCCTACATGGGAGACTTTCCTGTACCGTCTGGCCCACTGACAGCTGAGTGGGTGGCCCTAATGCTGTCTCAACAACCCCACGACTTGACGTTTAAGGAAGACGGAAGTCAAATGGTCAAAACCTCGACTCGAATGCCTCCAAATGCCTCCGTTTTTGTCAGCAGAAGTGGAAATAATCCTTCGTGAGCTCTGAATGTGATTCTTCTGTTCCAGAGCCACAGGAATCCTTTAAATCAGGCATCCCCAGACATCCCTCTCAAAGGAGTTGTTAAGAAGCCCCGCTAGCCAAATGTGCACCCTGCATGTCAATGGTTCTTCATTTGGGCCCAAAAGAACATGCAACAAGAAAGTTGAGCGTATTTCACGGTCTCTTCAGTCCAGAAGCCCTGGGCGACTCAGGAAACAGGACAGCTATGCCACACCCGACTGCACAGCCGCGGAGCTAGAACAGCCTCAAGAGAGCCTGCAGCCAACTCGCCCCATCCTTGCCCAGCCCAACAGCTTCCCCCAGCGTCCTCTGCAACACCTTCCCGCACCCCTGCCAGCGTCCTCTGCAACACCTTCCCGCACCCCTGCCAGCCGTGCGGATGGCCATCAGACAGTGTCTGGGAGTCCAATTCTACCCCCACCCCCACTGCAGAAAAGGGAAAATGGAAGACAAAAAGGAGAATGGTTTAAGAAATAAACAAATAAACCAGAAAGTCTAACATGAGACTTGGATGTAAGCCATGGAAATAAAACTACAGACAAGTTCCTACCTCACACTACAAGAAGAAAAAAATAATACGCCTAAACAAATGTGTACATACCCACAAATGCATAAATACATGGAAACATGTGAACTGGTTTTTTAAAAAATAGCCAAAATCTTATACAGGTTATTCATAAAGGCACATCACTTTGTCACATTCAAATGCTTATAAAAATTAGAATTAGGGGCCTGGTGCGATAGCGTAATGGTTAAGGTCCTCGCCTTGAATGCGCCAGGATCCCATATGGGTGCCGGTTCTAATCCCGGCAGCCCCGCTTACCATCCAGCTCCCTGATTGTGGCCTGGGAAAGCAGTCAAAGATGGCCCAATGCCGTGGGACCCTGCTCCTGCATGGGAGACCTGCAAAGAAGTTCCTGGCTCCTGGCTTCGGATCAGCGCGGCACCGGCCATTGCGGCCACTTGGGGAGTGAATCATCAGATGGAAGATCTTCCTCTCTGTCTCTCCTCCTCTCTGTACATCTGCCTTTCCAATAAAAATAAGCAAATCTTTTTAAAAGATTAGACAGTTACGTTAATAAAACAGAGCCTCAAAATACAGCCATCTAAAACTACTTAATAAGTGAATAAAGCAGATCTGTATTTTGGGCCTTTTAATATAAAAATTTTTTCATTAAATTAATTAAGAGGAAAAGAAGGAAGGAGGGAAGCAAAGGAAGAAGGAGGGAGGACGGGAGGCAGGGAAGGGAGGAAGAAACAGAGCTTCCATCTGCTGATTCACTCCCAAATGCCCACAAATGTGCCCCAAAGCATGTTTGTGTTAAGATTTATTTGCATACACAGAGTAACAGAAAAACAGGGAGAGACAAAGAGATTCTTCTCTACATGTTCTCACTGCCATGGCGAAAACAGGCAGGACTAGGTCAGGACAGAGCCAGGAGTCAGGAATTTCACCCGGGCATTTCCCAAGGATGGCAAGCACACAAATCCTTGGGCAAGCACTGGTCAGGATGCTGAGGTGGAGGTGGGACTGAAACCCCAGGCACTCTGCTGAAGGACGCAGGCTTCAAGCACAGCTCCCACACCACATCACCTTAGCCCACATGTGTCTATGAAATACCTGAATACAGTTTTTCCTGAGGTAGTCATCCTTTTTCTCAAGCATTTGTGCGTGGTTTTAAGAGTATGAATTTCATTGGCTGCATGAAACAAATCAACAAAATGAAACAAATTGAAATAAAAACAATTTCAGCTATGTTCCTGCAACAATGGCCATGAAGTCAAAACCAGTGAAAACCAGTGAAATCTGGCTTCTTTATCCACCCAGGATAAAGAAGTGATGGTTCTGTCCTCTTCCAGCCATAGAAGAGGAGGCAGAGCAGCTCCCCACACCTGTCACTCAGGTCTGCTGTTCCACCTGCATTTCTTCTTCAGCTTTCCTCCCTCTAAGCCTCTCTTTGCCAAGCACACAGCTGATGGAGAACGGAGGCTAGGGGAATGCACAGGGACTTCCGATCCAAAAAAGCAATGAACGCTAGAGACAACAGCACGGTCCATCTCACAGGACTACTGAAGCTAAGCAGGATGTTTAAAACACACCCTGCGTACCGTGAAACTACCGACAAGTAAAACAGACTCTAATCATTGTCCTTGGCTCTGAGTTTAGGACCAGGACACCAAGTTGAAGATCAGGTTGGGAGATGTCAGCCGTGGAGTAGAAGCCACAGCGCTTGTCAGGAGCTTTCTTGGAGCTGGCCTGGCTACTGGCAGCATTGCCTTTGGAGTGAAAGCAGGATTTCTATTTTCAACCTGACAGAACCAGAGATTCATGGATGTTCTTGCAGGGGTTCCTCAACTGCCTGAAAGTCAGTGTTGAAAATCTGTGTCTTGGGCAGACATTGTTCAGCAGTGGTAAGCTAGTGCTTTGGATGCCATATCCGATATCAGAGTGCAGGTCCCATCCAGTCAGCTACCCTGCTTCTGGTCCAGCATCCTGCTAAGGAATCTGGAAAGAAAGTAGCTGCTGGCTTAAGCATGGGGGTCCTTGCTACCTATGTGGAAGCCTTGGTTAAGGTGTTAATGTTCAGGCTTTGGGTCGGTCTAGCCACAGCTCTTATGATCAACTGGAGGATAAAACAATGGACGAAAGCTCTCTCTTTCTCACTTGCTCTTGCTCATTTTGCCTTCCAAATAAACAGGTGCTTTTTTTAAATAAGTGTACCTGAACTTGTTTTTTGTGAAGAGGGTCCCATTGCTCACTAGAATCAGGGGGTCGCCTGACCCATAGAAGGAACTACTCCTGCAGTAAAGCAGGGTGCACAGGCTTTGCAGCAAAGTGTAGGAGTTAATCTTGCAAGATTTTAAGAAAACCTTAAGACGGCCTTACCCAAACAGCCGGTCTTTCACATCATTCCTCCTCTTGCTCAACACTCGCCGTTGATGCCTCCACCCACTGCCCTTCACTGAATACCCACTGAGTCCCTGCTTGACAGACATGTTAAATAGCTCCACCAGAGTACAGTTTGGGGCAGCTTCCAATCAACCTTCACTAAGCGTCTTTCTTTTCCCTGCCAAGTTTTTGCAGCGAGTATCCAATATCCTGCCCACTGCTTGGCTCTGAGTTTAGGGCAAGGATGTCGAGTTGAAGATCAGGTTGGTAGATATCAGCTGCAAAGTGCACATACATTCCACCTGAAAGCCCAATATGGGAATCAGAAGCAGCTCTCAAAGGGAGGCCTGGTAGTGTGGCAAGGTAGGGTACTGGGCACCTGTTCGCTTCCTCTCTTTTTCTTCTCTCCCTCTTGCCTAAACCTAACTTTGCCTACTCCTATTTAATTATCCATGATCATTTTACCATTTTCTCTCCTTACTGGCTGATTATCTTCCCATTTCATTTATATCCCCATGTAGAGACACAGGAGCTAAAAACAAAGAGGATGGCCAATTAAAAGACATTGCCTAATGTTGAGAGCCAGAACATTATACCTCAATATTCACCACGAGGTAGCTTTCAAATGGCTAAAGAACAATGCATGTTCAAACATGGGGCTCATCAGGGCACCAAATCAGCCAACACCAGTTTCAACAACTATTGGGAATGGCTTGCTTCCTTAGTGCTGGCCTGGAGCCTCAGTACTTCATAAATATTAGAGACATAAATGACCAAGAGGTTCCTAATGTGTTTATTTCATTATAATAAATTCTTCAGGCAAGAGATAGGATTACTGAAGCAGAGCTTGGTTTAAAAAAAAATACTGGTTTTGGCAGCTCCACTGTTACTCAGGAGCAACATCTAAATATTATTGAGGAATCAAGCATAAAAATTATTCACTTGGGTATAGTTCCAATTTGTCAGATCCCCCAAATAGCCACTGGAGCTATATAAAATCAAATAGAGAAATAAAAGAGACAGCCATAGCCAGAATCTGACTACACGTCAGCATTACCCAGAAGCCCCTGCTCCAGCCTGGGACAAAGTTGGGCTGGTGTTGATCATGCCTGGGAATCCTCAATGTGATTATTCTGCCTGTGGAAGAATCTAATCTTAGACACTTTACAGAATGCTGTTAAGTGCTTGCCCACAACGCTGTTAATTTTACAGGGGTTGGGGAATGGTCACTGTTGGCCGGAGAATTAAGATACTGCCACTTCATATATTATAAGTGGACCAAAGTGATTGGCACTCACCAAGCAAACTCTTGCTAGATATGAATCAAACATGAAGATCTCTGTTCCCTGCAAGCACTCCATCCACCGGGAGGCAGCACAGGCTGCTGGAAAAATGGGCAGGAACCCAGAGATCTGGGTTCCAGGATCTAGGATGTCACTCAATTTGGCATGCATGCTGTGGCCCACTGCTGGGGTCCGTGCAGTGGGTGTGGATGACACGAAGGTGTGAAGAGAACAGCTCCCCTGCTTGGCAGGGCCCAGGGGAGCTTCCAACTGTTTGGCAGGGCCCTGCGGATTTCTCTGACCACCTTGACGCAGTCTCACCACCTTTGTGCATGGAAACTCAAGCACCCCACTAAGAATTCTGTGATCTATTGAGGCATTGTTTGCCCCTGTGAGATGGCTTTTGCCACCAACGTGAACTTGAGAGTTAATGTTACTGATATGTCTTGATGAGTGGGCATTTGACTGCGCACAGGAGTACAATTAAACCCATGCCATTTCTGGACACCTTATTGTGTACCTACCCATTGCCCTGAAATCGGGCCCAGACGTATAGCATGCCTTCTGGGAAATGGCTTAATAAGAAATTTACAAAGTAATGGAAGTGATGGGAGTGAGACCTGAAACTGCTATGGCAATAAATATAGTTATTGTTATCTCAAAGGCTAGCCTGTCTTTGCAATTTTTCGGAATATAGAAAATGTAATTGTTTTAGCTGCTTTTATAATTTTTAGCTAGAGGAATTAAGGATGCTTTTATTAAAGAAAAAATGCTTTTGATTATTGTTTCATTGTTTATGGGGTTGTAGAGTCTATAGTTGTAGGGGGATTTAATATTTGAAACTTTTGTTTTAGATTCTACATTTTTTCCCATGTAACCTATTTTCCCATTAAATAATGGGTAAATTGTAGAAATAGAAATGTGATAGGAATGTACTACTGATTAGCAGGTAATCGCATGTGCCTTGGCCTTGGAGTCCTGGCTGTTGCTCCATGACTACTGTAGAAGAATAAATAATGGCTTGCTTTGAAGAATATGAATACAGTGTTTTGCAGAATTATCTTTAGGGGCACCTGCTTAGTGCAGACGGAGTGACCAAATATCTGTTCATGCCCCCTTAGTCTTGAAGTAAAAATAGAATAATTACTTATTTGTGTAGAAGCGTGTGAGGTGTCTGAATAAATAAAAAAAACAGCTTTTTCTTGGGCTGTTGTGAGAACGCACCAATTGTCAATGTCTGTGTCTTTCTTTATCACCGACTCCACCCTTCCCAAGCTCTGAACTCAGCTGGAGCTGGACTCCGGCAGCCCACAATAGAGATCTTGGGAAAAGAAGTTAGGACAGCAAAAGAAGAAATGAGACTAGGAATGTGAAGCACTTTGGAAGAAAAGATAGAAGCTGATGAAATAAGATTCACATGATACCTAAGTTGGTCCAAGTACTTGGGTCCCTGCCACCAACATGGGAGACTAAGATGGAGTTCTTGGCTTCTCACTTGGCCTGGTCCAGTCCCAGCTTTTTGCAGGTATTTATTGAGTAAATCAGTAGATCAAGGACCTCTCTAATGCTCTGCCTTTCAAATAAATAAAAACTTTAATATAAATGAACAAATAGAATAATAGCTCAAATAGGACTGGCCATTTTTTAATCAAACATCAACAAATTCAGCCAAGCAGGGATCCAAAATGATACAACAAAATGTATGTTGAACATGTATATGCTTTCTGGCTTGTCATTATTCCTTACACAGAACAGTATAATAATTATTTATAGTGTATTAGGCATTATAAATCTAGAGGAGAGTTAAAATAGATGGAAGGATATATGAAGTCATACCCAAATACTACAGTGGTTTATTTACATGAATTTGAGCACCCAAGGGCTTTGGTCTTCCTGGGTCAGTTGATGGGGAGAGCAGAGGGCCAGTCCTGGAATGACTGTTGGAAAGATAGAAAAAGACACTCTGTATCTGAAACAGAACGTGCTAATGTGTGCTTCTAAGAACCCAAGTCCAGGTCCTGGGTCAGACCGTTTCTCAAGGTGCCAACTAATGCCTGATACACAAGCCCTTTTTGGAGATTTACAACATGTACTAACCATAGTAAAGCTTAGAGAAGCCTTGTAGTGAAGAAAGCTCTCTGACCCACAGAGTTCTTAACAAAGCCACTTTCATCATCCCAAACCCTAACACAAATATAAGCGCCATAGAGCATAATAAGAAATGTTATTTAAATATCTTGAAAGTGGCAATAATATCCAACTGGAGACACAAGGGAATCGCGGGGTGCAGTCATGAGTGGTTATCCCAACGGTTTGCACCATTTTCTTCCCACCATCTCCTTGACTCTCCTTGGTCCACAGCAATCATTTGGGAGGCAGCAGGCCAGAGTGAAAGGTTGATTCTGTGCCTGTGACACCCAGCCCAGCATCGACACTTAGAGGGGTGTGGACCATGTCACCTGGCTCCTTTCAGCTCTGCCCAACTGAGTTGATTTAGCAGAAAGATCAGCTTTAGTGATCACCTATCTGGGAAACTAAGGGTTAAGGAGCCAGCACATGGCTAGAGGACTTTAGCTTATAAAAGTAAGAAGTTTCAGAATCATATTTAAGATGAAGATACGGTATTTCATCCTAACAGAAAACAATGAGGAGAATACGATTTCTGGAGCCACACAAAGGGTGAATTGATAGGCCAGTTCTACAGCTATATGACCTTGAGCAACTTACTTATTTGACCCTCGGTCTAAAAAAATCAGTAAATTAGGATAAATATATCCCATTTCTCAGAGGATTATGGGAAATTATCTATGTCAATGTGTTCTGTGGTGTGTCGAGCACGTGATAAACACCAATAAATATCAGCAATTATCACTATATTTAAAAGAAAGATTCCTTTCATAAAATGTAGCTCCCCCTCAAGTTAGCATTGGGGAAATGCAATTTCAGATTTTATTTTTTCCCTCCTGGATGAAATGTTTTTGCCTTGTAATTTATCAGAAAATATGCCTCCTAAACCTTCACTGAAAATTTCTCTAAGAAATGGCCTTGGTCAGATTTTGTCCTTGAGACCAGAACTCTAAATTAATAACTCCAGTAGCCATAAAATATGATTTAGCTAACTGAAACTCATTTTACTGGTATACTCCCAAGAATATATTTCTCAAAGGAGATACACCCCATATAATGCTAAATAATCGCAAGGTATTATCAGTTGGCCTAGCCTAGTGTTTTCCATCAGAACAGTAAGATAAACCGGGAAACCAAGCTTCCCACACACATCCCAGGAGCAGGGACAGAAGAAAGGATAGAGGCTGGGAAGGTCAGGATAGCAGGGGACCCAAAGAAGGGACACGGCAAGTCCAGGTGCCCACAGACAGGAGCCCAGTGCTGCCTGGCTTAGGCACTGCTCCATGGAAAATGGCCTAGACCTGTTCACACACTGAATCGGCCCCAGAAGGGAAGGGCAATCATGTGAAAAGGCTCTGGGAGCTTCCCAACAAAGCTCCAGAGGCACATGGAAAAAGCAAAGGAGTCACTCAAGCCCAACCTGGTCCCAGAGTCCCCCTGGCCACATTACCAGTGCGCACGGACACATGCTGGAGACCCCAGAGAATGGCATGGTGGTCATGGGAGGCACATTCTGGAGACCACAGAGAAAGGCATTTCCGTGGTGATCATACAAGGCACTTTGATGCCCAACACAATACTCCTTGGACTCCCCAGACTCCTGCCTTTTCATCTCCACCATCCTTCCAGGCAGATTTCAGCCCAGGAGAGCCAAATCCCAAAGTCAAGGGGTTGGTCTGGTCCTTCAAAGAGGCCTTGGAGTTCTCCCCGCCCCAACCCCCAACTCATGCTTCTATTCCATGCCTCCCCTCGTGACAGGTCATTTGTAACTGTCTTGTAGGTTGTATTTCATTGTGGTAGGTACAATTAAATGCTGTTCTAACTAACAGAGACCTTTTCAAGAATACAAAACCCCCACAAAAGTCAGTCTGGTTCCCTGGGCCACATTTAGTGACCATTTCACACCACCAACCTTGTCAATCTAATCAATGATGCGGCGGTTGGCTGTTAATAAAGCTAGATGAAAACAAATTGATCTCAGAAAGGTCAATTTGGTACCTAACATTTAGAAGGCTGGAGTTTGATCACACAACACCTGTGGGACTCACCTTGGTATAAAATCAGGCTTATCACACCTGTACAAATAGCTGCTTGTCTGAAAGAATGGAAAAATGTACACTAGAAAAAAATAATGTAATTGTTTTTGCTATTTTGTGTTGGTTCAGACATAAAAAAGTATGAATTTGTTTTTGCAAAATTCCTTGAAGTTATGTACAAGATGATTCCAGCCACAAGAAGAAATGAAAATAAACCAATCAAAAAGGCCACACTAACCCACAGATTATTAATAAAAAGCAAAGGAAGTGGCTGGCTTTGTGGTATGGCAAGTTAAGCCACAAGCTGTGCCACTGGCATCCTATTCCCAAATGACAGCTGCTGTCCTGGGTGCTCCATTTCCAGGCCAGCTCCCTACTGATGTCCTGGGAAAGGCAGGAAGTGAAATCCAGGAACTTTGGTCTCTACAACCTACCCATGTAAGAGACCCAGATAGAATTTTTGGCTCCTGGCTTTAGGAATGGCCATCTAAGGAGTGAACCAGTGGATGGATTATCTCTCCATCTCTCCCAATACATCTCTCTGCCTTTCAAATAAGTAAAGGTTTTTCAAAAAGAGATGAAACACTACTAAACAATATTTTTTTATTTCAAGACACTGACTATTCCTACATATGGAAATTGTGTTCACAAAGCTTCCTTTCACTTTCTGAGATATGCAATATTTTGGAGTCCTTTCCAGACAAAAACAAAAAGGAAAAGAGGTGAACATGCCTCAACAGTTAGGTGGACATGACCAAAGAGCCAGCTTAAGCCAGCCAGGCAACAGGCCCTGCTCTACAAGGCCTGTTTATAATAGTTACATATGCATTGCATTGAAACCCAACTTAGACAGTAGAATACATGGGAGTCTGTTATTATGAGTGACTTCCACATTTCAGAGAGTGAAAGGAGAGAAAGTGAAGTGGGACAGCAGAGCCGTCAGCAGCAGTTGGCACACGTCAACCACCCAGGCAGGACTGTCACAATGGCCGAGTCCCCAGCACCATAGTAACTGAGAGAATGGGAAAGGAGATGAGAAGGGAGATAGCAGGGAGAAGGAAGGAGGAGAAAGAAATGAAAAAAGGAGACTTCTGTGGGATGATCTGGTTGTATGAATCTGAACCTCAGAAGGCAGCAGAGCTAGACACTGGAGGACCACTAATGTCCAGAGGACTACCAGTGTCCTACGGTCTGACTCCCACACTTCTATCAACGTCTGTGAAGTCATTTAACCCCTTTGGGCCTCACTGTGCTTATCTGTAAAATGAGAGGAGGTGAACTCAGTGGCTTCTCCGCCTTAAGGTGTTTTCATCCTTATTTCATTTCTTAGACTGAAATCCAACGGCGGTGAACTGTATTTGGTATCTTCTGTCCTCCCCTGCCCCAATCAGACATCCCTCAGAAATATCCTGTGAGGCTTATCCCTAGAGAAGGTGGAATTCACCTGCTAAAGTTCTACATCACTGGTAAGGCAACGAGCATCTGCCAGAACTCCCCTGGTTTGATTGTCTTTGGGGTCACCACTCTATCTGAACAGCCAGACCAGGTACAGCCTCCAGGTGAACCCCAGTGGTAAACAGAGCTTGCTTTGGAGCACACCCACCCCCAGGTTAGCAGTTCAGTGGGGTCTTGAAGTAAAGTCTGATTTCTTTGTTTCTTCCCTAAGGCAACCTCATCAGAGATGCAAACAAGACAAAGAAACGTTTCATAGTTACCAAAATAAATTGATTGATTGATGGGAAAACATAGAGCCTGGACTATACAAAAGCACACTCTGAACTGCTGGTGCTCACCCACATAAAGACAGACATATGGTTCATAACAACATGCAGAGACATACACACGGCTCCGGGAATCACGGGAACAGCCTGAGTAAAGTTAAGAACAGTTTTCCAGAAGGCCTGACATTCACGCTGGTCTTCAGTGAGTTGCAGTCTGCCTGACTGCATGGAGGGCAGAGAACACGTTCAAGTCTGAGGACGCAGTGCAAAGGCTGAGAGCTGGCAAAGGGCATGACCTATTCTTGGAAGACGGCCAAGTTCAAGGTAGAGGTAGCCTTTCTGTGGCTGTCCAACATGACTTTGGGTATACCTTAGGTGAGGGTCTCACACGATGGCTTGCCTACAGGTATGGTAACAAAACATGGATCAAAAAATTGAATGTGAGGTTTAAACATGGGCCACACGAATCGAGACTAACTTACATTGCTAAGGAACAGACAAAAAAGCAAGGTACACGGTGGTTTGCTTACTGTTCTACCATTTGTGTTTTAAAAAGAGAGGGGAAGGGAGAAAATTTGTTTGTAATTTATAAAAAATATTCCCAGAGGAATTTTTAAGGAAGTTCTTATACAGTGTTTACTAGGTGCCAAGCACATTGCCAACACTGTGTGTATTTACTCTCATTGAACCTACCCAGCAACCCTGTGAGGTCGGCCCATTGCTCCTTATATTAACAGAGGAGGGACTTGGGCAGCGTTCAGCTAGCCTAGGGCAGACTAACTAGTCAGTCAGTTCTTGGCAGGGCCAGGAAGAGGAAGCCAAGTTGGACGATGTCTCCTGAGCTCTTTATCACAATGGCTCAGCAGATCTCGGGAGCCACTGGTAACTAGGGTTCCCTCCAGAAGGAGAGGGGGCCTAGCTATCAGGCTACAGTGGTGAAAACCCCAGTTTTGGGTTATCTCCTCTTCTGCCCAAGAAGGTGCTCCTGGTGAATGCCTAGCAACATTCCCCTACAGCATGTTGTGTTCTGAAACGTTTAGGGTGGAAGTAATGTCCACAAAAGGTATTGTCCACCAGGCACCTGGTTGCAAGCAGGGAGCAGGCGCAGCTTGAGAACTGCCACATCCCCTTTTTGACTCCCACCCAAGTCCAGCAACACAGCGGAGAAAACATTAAGCTCCAAAGAGTCTAGAAGAGGGACCCAGTGACAGGAAAGTCCTCCCAGGCCCCTGTCTTTGCTAGTTCAGTGTCAGCCACTGTGGCTGCTCAATGGCAATGCACTGGAATTCAAGATGAGGGCCAACAAGGTAGCACTATACAGGGTGCCCCCCCAATAAACTCCCTTCCACAAGGTCCCTTCCTAACAGGGAAAATATTGGCGTAGACACCCAGGCATAGAAGGTCTGAGCAGGAAAAAAAAGAAAGTCTTACGCCCCACTACCAATTCCAAGGCAATTCCCCATCCTATTTCCCTCCTCCCCCTTCTTGAACTAAGAGCCCATATATTATACCATGCCATGGTTCATTTCAGCAAAAATCAACTAGCACTCTTCTGACCTGGGGCAAAAAACTCCCTCATTGAGATCCTGAAAAATAACATTACATCATGTTGCCAGTGTCAGGTTTATAAATGGGCCAGGGGGAGGCTGGGGTGCAACCTGACACTATCAAAACACTGGCCCTCTGAGAAGAAAGGAGGCCATTGTTGGAGACTGTCAGCTCTCCCCTGGCTGGAGGTAAAGTGAGATGGGAGAAATGTTAGTGGGAGGCCAGGCCCAGTGCAGGCCCTCACTCTATCTCCTAAGAGATCAGGCAGCTAGCCTCCACATGGGGCTTGTCCCCATTTCCTGTGGAGTGTGTCACCCTCTTTATTATGGATGATCTAAGTAATCTTTATCACCCCCTCAACACCGGCGCCCCAGCCTCAAAAGCAAAGAAGCAGGCACAGGATGGCAAAGTTCAAGGCTAATTTTTAAAATCTGAACAAGCCTCACTTCTCCAAATGGTTAATCAGAAGAACTAAGTACCAACGCCTACGCACGCGCGCGCGCACACACACACACACACACACATATTAAGGTCACAGCTACATGTATGTACATGACAGGAATGTGAAAGGCACAGAGCTAATCTCCAGAAAAGCTAGAGAAAAAGGCAGGCCCCGAGGAAAGTCACGTGAACAACCCACCACAAAGCCAGAAATGACAAAACCTGTAAGAGAGAATGAAAGCATTTCACAGTGAGCAAGGGAAGGGCTGGGAGCAGGAGACAAGAAAGTGACAAAGAAAAGAACTTGGGAAGGATTATGGAGCTGAGACAGACACAGGACTTGCCAGAGGACCGAGTGTTGGCACAAAGATGAAAAACATTTTAAAGGATAAAAGGAGAAGGGGGGGAAAAAAAAGGATTTATGGTGAGAGAAAGTTCAGGAAATAAAAAAGCGAGACCAATGGAAGCCAGCCTGACTGGAGACAGAATTCATTTCGCTGGTCAAATGCTTAATTTGATTTTCTCTTTGCTGTCTTCCCCATCTTTCAGCTCAGCCTTGAGGACAGCACCGCATGCAAATGTATGACCCGTGGCAGAACGTGCATGGCTTCTGCTGGCAGGAGTGCCCAGCAACGTAGAGCAAAGGGAGTGGCAGCCCGTGATCACCAAGGGCAAGCAGGGAACCCAGGGACAGGCACAGAGCTGATCAGCTGCCCTTCTCCCGGTATTGTGCTTGCTTGTTTCCACCAAATGGTTGCTAATCCCATCGGCACTCCAAGAGGACCTTGACCTCTTACAAAAGCTTTCCCCACTAGCCCCTGTTGCCCCCCTGGCTCATTTACCAGCAATTAAGAAAGCAGCCACACAGCCCATGGGGTTTCTGGTTGCTAAACTCTGCTTTTATGTTAACCCCATCACATTTTCTTTGGAACTCAACAGGGACCCCCTCCACTAAAGTGAAATGCTGCCCAGTGGCCCCAGTGCATGGTCCTTCAAAAGAGCTTCCCCACAGAGCCCTGGGACCAGTCTCTCCCTGCTTCAAAAAGGAGAAGGGCAGGCACCCCGTGGACCACCCTCCAAGCTCAGAGCTTACATTTCCCTGACAATCCCAGGCCCTGAGGTCTTTCTCCGGGCAGCAGAGAGACCTTGAGTGGCGCCACAGTGTGTTTGTTGCAGGGTAGCTGACGCCAAGCAAGCCGATGGCAGGTCTGGCAGAGGGAGGGGGTGGGAACCAACGTCTGCCTCACTACAGAACCTTGTGCAACAGAAGGGGACATGCGAGCACACCTGTGATCTTTCAGCAACTCTTTGGTGAGACCCTTTATTTTCAGTCTAGGGGATTATCTCCCACCCCTGCTACTACACCAGGTAGCCTTGGCTCTGACCTCTCCAGTCAATGGAACAGCCTTAGGATTTGAAGACATCTAGGAGTTGTGTAAGTTCTGTCTTCTCCTTCATCTTCACTATATCCCCCAGTTAAATGATGCACTGCGTTTCACTGAGCAGATGGAGACCCAACCCTGTGCGGGTCACTGGATTGGGTCCTGGTTGTGTGACGCTGCATGAAGCAACAGGACTCTCTGCCTCACATCTAGTTTCCCTTACCCCTTGTCTAAGGTTCTCAACATATTCAACGGGAAGGTTGCAGGTGGCTCCAGGACATTCGTGTGATGCACACTAGTTTGCCCAAAGAGCTCTGTCTTCAGACTCCAGAACAGGTAAGTGTCCCAGAGTCTTCAGGGACATGTAGAATTGGAGGCCTTGGGAACCAGAGCAGAGAAATGGAGTTTGGAGGGATGGGGACTATTGATGGAAAAGGTGGGATGGAAGGGAAGGATGTGGCAACACACCAACAAAGGGTGACTTTAGGAACCTGTCCAGACACTTCGTGGATTAGCATATAGGTGTTGCAGTAGCCATCCCCAGGCATTCACATCTAGCATTAAAAGAAAGTCCTGATCCAAAAATCACCTACTGTGCTCACGTATAGTAGGACAACAGCATCCTCTCTAACCAGTGCCTAGTGTTGTATTCTTAGAGACCAGATCTTTCTGAACTCGCCATCTCCAATACCAAAGGGGAAAAAAAAAAGTCCGTGCTAACGAATGGAGGCCTCCTGAAAACTTGGACACCTCCGGCCCTAAATTTATTCTCTCATTAATGAGTAACGGGGGATTAATTGTTGGAAACAGTGTCTGTTTTATATCAATGGTCGTTCCCTGTTTTTCTCCCAGACTGTGGAGCTCCAAGGAGACTGAGGACCAGATGTTTTATATTTCAGAAGGGAGCAGTCGCCCCTCAATTCCTAAAAGATTCCTGGAATTCTTATACTTAACAAAAATTAGCTACAGAGAAAGACTCATGAATCACGAATCGGGGGCTAGCAAAGCGTCTGGAAGCAGACTACGTCTTCCCTTTCTCCAACTGACCTTCCGCTACCAAACTCCTGCCTGTCGCCCACTGGGTTCCCTAGGAAAGCTCTTCTGAAAAATGAGGTGTCAGGCAAGTCTGGCCCAAGAGCTTAGCTTGATTTTGTGATGAAAGATGCCAGTTCCAGGGCCTCCGTCTCAGGAACTGGAATAGGGGCGATTCCGATCTGGGTTCCGACCTGGGTCCCCCTGTGCTGATCATTTCAGGAATCCGCATCTCTACTGTCTCCTTTGTCCAATAGAGACAACAACCCAGGACCCAAGGTCAAGTCAAAGGCAAGTGTGTACTAGGCAGTGAAAATATTTTTTCCTGAAATTGAGACGGTCTAGCATTCTGTTAACAGAAACTTGGCATTAAGCAGCACACTAAGGCTGTGTGCTATGGGTCAGTGGATTAAGGCTGCGATGCCCGCATCCCACGTGAGCCCTGGTTTGTGTACTGGCTGCTTTGCTTCCAGTCCAGCTTCCTGCTGAGGCACCTGAGAAAGCAGCAGAAGATGGTCCAAGCGCATGGGCACCTGTCACTCCCATGAGAGACCTGGATGGAGTTCCTGGTTCCTGGCTCCACTCTGTCCCAGCTCTGACTGTTGCAGCTATTTACAGAATGAATCACCAGATGCAAGATGTCTATCTCTTTGTAACTCTGCCTTTCAAAGAAGCAAATCTTAAAATAACAGTAAGAATAAAGATCCTTCTACGAAGGTGGGACAACAGAAGTGGCCTCAGCTGAGTCCTCAAAGCTTGTTTACTCTCAGTGTGGTCCTTTTTGCTTCCTTATAGAGGAGGTTGCAAGCTTTTCGCCATACAACATTTATTCAATAAACATTTCTGGAGCACCTGTCCCAGTACTTGGCACATGCTGGGTGTTCAGTAAATATTTGGTGAATAATGAATGAACGAATGCATCATGCAGACATGAAAAACACATGGCCAGTTGCCACCAGTTCCTAATGCTGAACCCATATCAGAAGTCACTAATGGAGGAAGGCAGCCTCCTCTGAGGACTCTGGACGCAGCTCAGAAGTCTCAGACTTGGCACTCTGGGATGAAGCATATTTGCCACAGGCGGGAAGATAAAGCACAACTTATCCCTGCTTTCATGGAGCTCAGCGACTAATGGGAGAAAGATGGAAAATAGACAAATGTAACATAATATATGTCAGCAGAGACCTCTGAGAACCCAGTGGAAGGCTGTGGCATTTAATGATGTGGATGAACCTGCAGTTCTTAAATTCACCTTGACTTTTAAGTGGGCACTCCCTCCAGGCTTTTTTTCTGCCTCTGAAAATCCTTTTCTCATTCTCTCCACTACTCACCTTGCTCAGGTTGACATTTTCCAGGGCCTGCCCTGGTCCTCCGGTGTCCTGTAGAGAATGGCTGGCTGTCCCCTCACGGCATTAATTGCCACTGATATGCTGATTACACCCAAATTGATGCTCCAGCCCTATTCTCTCCATGAAGCTTCAGACCTGTGTTTCCAGCTGCCTCCAAAACAGCGCCACCTGAATGTCCAACCGGCTACGCAAAAACCCTTCACTCTCCTCCTCACCCTCTTCCACCACCGGTACTCCTAAAGTCCTGGAAACATTAGTATTCAAGACTACCAAACTAAAAAGCCTGGCTTTTAAACTGGTGTACAGCACATCTGCTCTTTTTTTCTTTTAAGATTTACTTATTAATTTGTTAATTTACTTACGAATTGTATTTGAAAGACATATTTACAGACAGAGGAGGGAGAGAGAGATGGGACAATGGATGGAGAGAGAGAAGCAGAGAAACACACAGAGAGAAACAGAGTACAGAGTGCTTCCATCCCCTGGATCAGTCTCCAATGCCTTTAAGGCCTGGAGCTGTGTGGGTCCAAAGCCAGGAGCCAAGAGCTTCCTCCAGGTCTCTCCTGTGGGCTCAGGGGCCCAAGCCATCCTCCACTGTCTTCCCACGCCATTAGCAGAGATCTGGATCAGAACTGGAATAGCAGGGACCCCATAGGGGATGCCGGTGAGGCAGACAGAAGCTTAACTTGCTATGCCATAGCACTGACCCCCACATGCTCACTCTTTAGTTACACTTTTATATTCTTCCACATCCAGAAACCCCATTCCAAATGTCATGAAAAAGTTTCCAGTACTTCAGATTATAGGTAGCTATGCCATCCTCTGCAAATAAAAGATAGAATTTTGGAATTCCCTCATATATAAAAAGTTAAGTTATTTAAGCAGTGTTAATATTTATGCAAAAACACATATCTGGAGTTTCTATGCAAAAACGAAGAATAAACTTCTTGAGTCATTCATTAAACAAATACGAAGTGCCACTCATGTGGCAGAGACTGTTCCAGTTGCTAAGGAGAGAACACAAGGTCTGGGGCCTGTGTTGTAGCACAGTGGGTAAAGCTACTGCCTGCAGTGTTGGCAGCCCATGTGAGCACTGGTTGATGTCCCTGCTGCTCCACTTTCAAACCAGTTTCCTGCTAATGTCCCGGGTAAAGTAGAAGAATATGAGGCCCCACCAACCACTGGGAGACGTGGAAGAAGCTTTACACCTCTGGCTTCAGTCTGGTCTAGTACAGACTATTATACCCATATGGGGAGTGAACCAGTGTATGGCAGATTTTTCTGTCTGTATCTCTCTCTGACTCTGTAATTCTTTCATATCAATAAATACATCTGAGAGAGAGAGAGAGAGAGAGAGGGAATATCTGTCACCGTGGTACTTATATTCCAGATAAGCAGACACATCCGATCAGCAGATATCACCAATTCATTACCCATTCATTAGAGGGACTTGAAGGTAAAAGTGATGTGAAACAACACAAAAATATGTGACATCTGACTAGCCAAACGTTTTCCTAATCCCTCAAACTAAATGTAAGTCCTCCTATCCCCCTCATCGTCCTCTTCAGGCTCACTGTCATCGGTATGCTTAATGTTACAGAACATGAAGTGCAACTTGGGGAAAACCTTACAGGCTAGGGAAGCTGGAAGAGAGGCGAGGCGGCAATGACTGGGTGATTGAAACTTTATGGGACCCAAACAGAAATGGCTACTGACCTTTGTGCGTCCACACCTTTAAGCCCTGATTCCGAGAACAGATTATCAACTGAGATCAGTAGGCTAATGGATGCTGTTTACACAGCCTTTTAAAGGACTGTTGTATTAAAGTGACTATGTTTCTAGAGCCTGTGTTTCTAGAAACACACCCCGTGTTTCTAAAAAAACCCGTACATTCCCTCAAACTTTCTGAAGTCTTCTCTCCTCCTCCTTGGCAATCACGAGCTCTCCGAGCATTGAAATGTTCCATAGATATGGATCAATTCAATGGGTACATCACTTAGAGGGTGGCCAGCTGTTTATTACCAGTAGTCTTCACAAAACCACCCAGCCTGGAACCACAGGCCTGTGAGTTCATGGGGCACGATTTTTTTTTCCCCTGAAAGAGGAGAAAAGGCATTAGCACCGCCAACCTGGAGGAGGCTGCAGAGGCCATCTGGCCTCCCTACAAGGCCTCTGTGCTTTCCACAGGAAGTGGACACGTCCTCTTCCACAGTGCCCTGGAAGTGAACTTGCCAGTCTGGTTCTCTTGGCCAGCACCTTGACCCCTACTGGAGTGCTAAAGGTTCAGAGCGCAGAATGTCACCCTTTCTTCAATACAACTAAAGCGTCCTCCCACAGCACCCCTGCCCCTCCCGTGCCCCTCCCAGGGCGGACTGACGCCCCCCCCATTCACAGATCCCTTTTTACATGTCCTCTCTTCAGAAGAAACATTTTTGAGGCGCCTCACTCAAGATGGGGGGAGGTGGGAACACTTCTAATATCCCCCTCTACTAAGTCATGCACTGGACTAACAGATTTCTTTTTTTTTTTAATATATATATACATGAAACTTTTTTATTTTTTCCCATTCTTTCTATCTTTCTACTATTTTTTTTAATTATTTCATTTTATGACACAGTTTCATGGCTCTGGGATTCCCCCAAGCCCTCCCCCCATATTGAATTCCTCCATATTGTTACAGTAGTACAGATCATAACCAGCCGTGATTCCTTCATTGTGGGTATGGACCACGCAGAGAGTCCAGAACCTTATTGTCCAGATAAGTTCAACAGTTTCAGGGGTGGGGAGAATCCCAGTACCTATAAAACTGTGTCACATAATACAATGTAATTAATAAATAAATTTTTAAAAAATTCAACAGTTTCATTGGGAAACTGTCTTCTGAAAGTAGAGCTGGCAGAATATCATCCCCTCCAATGAGATGCCACTACATAACTTCAGCAACAGGAAGAAACATGGAGATTTACAACATCATGAAGTTAATTAACATGGTATTGAGTGACCAAAGCGGCTAACAGATTTCTTGTCTGCTCCTACCAGAACCCAAGTCTCTTGGGATCAGCATATCTGCTGGGAGCCCTGCGTCTTCCCAGTGTGGAACCATGGCTCTATTCTAAGAAACAAAGGATCGTGTTTATCTTTCTTCCTATTTTTGACTATAGATATATATTTTTTCTTTATTTGGAGAATGAGGTGAAAAATTTTAACTCTAATTTGTGTCAAAATACAGTATTTCACAAAAGAAAAACAGGAAAACTTAGTCCTAGATATGAGACCATCTTAAGGAAAACCTTGAACAAACAGTTCAGCTGTATACCAGGATGCAGTTCCTACTTATTGCTAAGAGTTCTTCCCATTAAAATTTAATGCAGTCTTACCTAGCAGTCCATTTTGTCTGCTAAGTCCTTTATGACTATTTTGATGAGTTATTTATTACACACGGATGCCACAGCAGGAAGCGGATGGCGTAAGTAAGCAATGGCTTCTAGGACGGCATCAAGGCCAAGTCCACTGCTGGTCTTGCAGTTATACCAAGGGCTGACTCGAAGCAGCACATCCTGACTCTCAACAGTGGCTCCATACACGTCACTACGACAATGCATGCAAAAATGAAAACTGGGCTGGAAGGGACATCGGAAGTCGGAGGGGAACCTCAGCATATTGGAAACACTGTATTATGATGGTGAAATCCAGGTAGGCACAAAAGCATCCGATGTAATTCTCTGCTTTTAAAACAGGAATGATGATAGAATTAAACGATATAATATGCAAAAATGTCTTATACTATGCCTGGCAAACAACAGGTACTTAAAAGTATCTGATGTTATTTCCAAACACTCCACTTGTAATCTCTCAAACGATGGATGCAATAGAGACCAGAGTACCAGGAGTCAAAAAACATTGACAGAATGCATCTACTACTGAATTAAAGTAGGCTCCCAATGAAACTTCTAAACATACCTAAACAACCAAATATTAAACTGTAGGGCACGGCGCAGTAGCCTAGCCACTAAAGTCCTTACCTCGCACACACCGGGAATCCCATATGGGCGCCGGTTCTGATCCTGGCAGTCCTGCTTCCTATCCAGCTCCCTGCCTGTGACCTGGGAAAGCAGTCAAGGATGGTCCAAGGCTTTGGGACCCTGCACCTGCGTGGGAGACCCGGAAGAGGCTCCGGGCTCTTGGCTTTGGATTGGCTCAGCTCTGGCCGTTGCAGCCGCTTGGGGAATGAATCATCGCACAGAAGATCTTCCTCTCTGTCTCTCCTCCTCTGGGTATATCTGACTTTACAATAAAAATAAATACTTTTTAAAAATTTATCTATACCAGCAGTATCATGACCGATGTAAAGAGCAGAAAATTGGAGTCAAGACTACAATGTGTCATGTGTATTCTGTTTAGTAAAAATAGATTCTTAATACAAGCAATCCAACAGAATTATTCATGTCCATGATTATACAGTGCAGCTTGAAAACACGTATTACTCTGAAACGCACAAGGACTGTTGGAAATGTGAAAAAAATGTTGTAAATAGTAGGAATTTAACTCAAACATTCATTGAAAGGTGTATTTCAAATAACTATGCACAAATTGCAAAAACTGGGGGGAATCACAATCAAGTTAACATTGAATCACTTTTTCTACCAACTCATTGAAGTGCTTTTCTATTTCTGGGACCCTTACTCAACGTGTAGACTTGGCCGCACAGCGAGGGCTTCCCAGTCACAACCATCCAGGTCCCCCAGAGCAAAGGGACATTATTTGTCTCTGATTTTAATCTTTTCATGCTTGAGACAGCACTGAAATGTCTATACTGAAATACCTCGTTAACAATCTTCACTTTTGCAAGCAACAATTCCATTCTTGGCTTCAAGAGGAAAAACAAAACACAAAGGAAAACAGAGACGAATAGAAACACATCACACACACACACCACACACACGCTATGGGCTGTGATAATACAGGAAAAGAAAGAAAAGCTGGCACCCTGGCCACCAGACTGCCCCTCCGAGGGCTGCATTCTGAAACTCCCTCCGAGTGGGGTAAGAGTGGGGCTGAAGAAGGAAGGAAAGCGATGGGCGATAAGGAAAAGCAGCTGCACAAAAAAAGGGGGAAAGCAGAGAAGAAAGGCGGCTGAAACCCGACACTCAGGAACTCCAGCGGGGTGGGGGGGGGGGCCTGACTTCTGGGACTGAAAACCTGCCAGGCTGGGGCTGTGGCCTGGTTCCAATGGCAGCCTTCATTAAGGCTTCCTAGGCTCAACCCCTGATTTACAACTGTTCAGCTGCAAATCTTGCACACAAGTACCTTTGGGGACCTCTGAGTACCCAAAGGAGTCAGGTGCTCAGAGAGTCTCCCCGCTCAAAGGGCAAGTCCTTCTGTGCAAGCAAGAAATTGAGCTGCAGTGGAGTGGAGTGGGGGTGCTGGGAGGTCTGAGAGTTCAGGGGGCGAGGCAGGAACACGACAAGACGGACATCCAGTCAGAAGATGTGGGGTGGTGGGCAGGGATGCAGGGTCAGGATGTGGGAGGCTGTGGAACAGCTTGTGTCTGGCGCGGGGGTGCTGTATGTGTCTGGCGGTGGGTGATGTGTCTGGGAGGGGGAGCCGTGCACAACTAGGCATCTTCCTCCTCACAGGGGCCTTGCAAAAACGGAATGAAAAAGTAAGTTTCCCTGTGAGCAGAACATTGTGAACTCCATGCATAGTTTTTCTGTAAGACATGCTTCTCATTGACTTTTGGAAGTACCCTTAGAGAGCCAAATGCTGCTTCAAGAAATTTGAGTAAATAAGAACATGTTTGTAAAAATGCAAAGTTGCCCAAACAATCCTTACATAGCAGATTTTAAAAAAGAATGAGAGAAAAGAAAGAGAGAAGAAAAGAGACGAGAAAAGAAAGGGAAGGGAAGGGAAGGAAAAGAAAAGAAAGAAAATGAGAATGTGGTATAATCCCCAGAACAGAAACAGAAACCTGACTGAAAGCAAGCTTTTCTTGTCTTTCTCCCCAGCCTTGTTTGTTGCAGCCAGACACTGTGCACAGTGAACCAGGCACGTGTTAAAGACCCAGGGCCTAGAACTGGTTAGGCAGCTTCTCTTCCAAGGCCATAGGCAAAAATCAACCTCAGCCCAAGAGAGTCCTGGAAAGAACACCTCAACTCCCTCTCCTTTGGCAGAAGCCGGAGAATGGGAGAACGGAGATTAAACAGATTACCTTCCCACTAACAGCTTTACCTAAACGGATTATTGTGGAGGATTAACTGCCCCAGAGCCACCCCAAGGCAAGCACCCCCATTCTCACTCAGGACGGGGGCCAGAGACTGATCCACTCCCACTCTCCAAGGGGCTCTCTCAAGAGCTTCTAGAACATTCTCCCTGGCCAATGAATCCCACAGGCCAAAGCTGTTCATTCTCACAGTACCCAACTCCAGTCTTTAAACACATTGATCTTCTCCTGGGGCAAGAGAAAAACGCGGTGGAAGCTCCAAGTGAGGCAGGGAGCAGGGGATGGGGGAGAAGGCTTTGTGGTCTATGCAGTCATGTAAGAAACAATGTCGTGCCCTCCACCATGTCAGCTCATGCCTGTTTACTCCTCCAGAAAGAAGTGTCTGCACTCTTCTCCATCAAGTGAGCCACAAAGCTCACCTGCCCTGCTTAGGTTAGGCTCCTTCTCACGCTCCCAGCGCAAGTGCTAAAGCCACCACCACTTTCATTATCACATGGACCATACGTTTACCTGCAAGTGATGCGGCCTTCCCAAGGAACGCCCTTCAGGGATGCGGCCAGTTCTTCAGAAAGAACTGCAGAGTCACCTTCTTCCTTCTTTGTGCTTTCCCCATAATCCCAGGAACTTTCTCAGCTCCCTGGCTCTGAGAAAGGTGGCTGCTATTGAATGGTAAGCTGACCAATGCCAGAGGCAGCCCTGCAGAGGAAAGGTGCACTCGGTGTCTGCTGCTCCGACAACGGAAGCATATTCTGAGTTGTTGTTTTGTTTTTGTTTTTGTTTTCCAAAATGCCAGCCATTCTTCAGCGGTAAAGACAATGGTGGCTGACCCTGTCCGCTTGGCCTTGACAATGATACTGGAGGCAAACAGACAGAAGAGAGGTAAACCATGTTGGGGATGGAATCTGTGCCTTGGAATACAGTAAACTAACATGCTCACTAGGAACTGAATCTATAGCCATGTGTGTACAAACTCAGAGCTTTAACCAGGGAAGCTATACTAGGTCCATGGAAAAATGCTAAAATCCTCTTGGCTTTTTGGAGCAAAAGAAAAAATGCAGGCAGCCCTTGGGCAAGCAGGGGTGGGATCATTCAGGTCCTTAGTATTTTCATTATTATCATCTTCACTTATAGTTGCTATCCAGCTTGGATTTGGTTTAGGACGGTGCTGCCAAAGATCTTATCCTACAATTATAATTGTCAGCTTCAGCAGAATAACAGGAGATTTATAAAACAAAAATGTCATTTTTGAAATACTCAACCTTTCTGGCAGATGTCTGACATAGTAGTTAAGATGTTGTTCAGGAGGCCCACACCTTGTGTCAGGGTTCCTGGCTCTGCTCCTCCTTCCAGTTTCCTGCTACAATAACGGACACCTGCAAGGTCACCGGTGACTGCCCAAGCACTTGGATTCCTGCCACCATATGACAGACGTGGACCGAGTTTCCGGCTCCCAGTTTCAGCAAGGCCAACCCCTGGCTACTGGGAACATTTGGGAAGTAAACCAGCCAATGGAGGATCCTCACTCTCTCTCTCCTTAAAAAAATTAATTAAAAAAACACAAAGCTATTCCACATGGGATGACATGCTACAGATGGCCAGGTTGACTTAAGTATTATCCTTGCCCCAAGACTGATGGTGTAAATAAAAATTGTTTTGGAAAAAATTTGTCCATGCCACCTGCATGGCATACACACTGACTTCAACTTGTTATGGTTTCTCTCAAAGAGCACAGAAGCTTTTCACCGAAGTGGGGGACATATATGGGGTGGTGCAGAAGGGCCTAGAAAGCCCACTCTTTCCTTAGCAAATGAATAGGAAAAATTAAAAAAAAAGGACACACAGCAAGATGTATGTCCAATTTCAGAACAGACTTGCAAAAGATGAAACTTAGGTATTAGATAGAAAGATACACAGATTTTTCTGTTCTAGAAACAGCCAGAACAAGTGCCTGCCTCCCAGTTCCAATACCTGGCTTCCCCCGAGTCCCAGGCATCCAGTATCCGAACTGGATTTGTCAGTTTGAGCTACTCCAGGCCCGTGAGCTTCTTCTACCGAGGGGCAATGCCCTTCCAGAGAATATTCGTGAATCTCAATCTTCAAAAGAAAAATAATGGTTTTGAACTATTAGCCCCTCCCCAGAAAAGACTGAAATCAAGAAGAGGCCATTGACAAAATATTCATATGGGAATACCGCCAAAAAAAAAAAATTGCAAGCTAAATACATGCCCAGCAGTTGCAGACTGGCCTCTGGAAAGAGAGAAGAAATAATTTAAAAAAAAAAAGGAGGGGGAATGTGGTTGAGTGATAGATGGAAACTCAAGATCTATTAAGAAAGAATTAGACAATTTAGGAAGAACTGGGATTCCTGCAGCTATCAGCAGGGAACAAAGTTAAAGAGTGGTGTTGGGCAGGAGATCTATAGGCAAAGAATGGAAAGAGGAAAAAAGAAATTGTACTGATAATGCTAGCGCAAGAATCCTTTTCTACAGAAAATGGGCCATAGCATGAAGAAACGCCCTGTTGTCTGTCAGCAAGGAGGAGTTGGCAAAGACACAGACTTGAGAGGAAACCAGGACTGAATGTCAAGCTTGGCAGCATACCTGTGGGACAGCCTGGGGCCCTGAACCTCAGTAATGACACCTCTCCTTCCCACCTCCAGGTGACTGAAAGGTCAGCTGGATCCTATAAATGAAACCCACTGCATACTTGTAGCTACGACCCAAATGTCAAGCTATTTCAGGTATGAGGGTGCTTAGGAAAAAATGTGGCTACCCAGGAAGCCCTTCACAAAGAGAGAGACAGAGAGAATAAAAGAAGCAGAAAGCTGGAGGGAAGGACGGAGCTGGTTGTCCAGGACAGGAACCAACAATCGGATCAGGTGTTTCAAGGCCGACACCAGCTACGGAAGGCTCCAGCCAGCAGCGGACACCAGCTCGCTCATTTCAAACTCCAAAAACTGAACTCTTTTGCCTCCCACAGCTCTCGCAAAGTATTCACGTGAGCCAAGAGAACACAAAAAGGCCAACAGACAATGGAAAGACATTTGTCCCCACCAAACTCTGGTTTCATTTCTGGTGCCCTCCACGTACCAGAAAGTGAGGTAGCAAGAGAAAAGGGGAAAGGGAAAAGAAAAGGAGGAAAATAACTCTTATTTTGTAGGTAGTCAAAAAAACCCAGACAATTGACAAATTAGATCCTTCCAGAAATATAAGGTGATGTTTCTTGTAATGTCATTTTACAGAAATGTAAGATGAATTTCTTGTGGTCAGTACAGTGTGTTAGTTGCTACCCTCAGTTTAGGCATCCCATATGGGCTCCACTTCCAATCCAGCTGCCTGTTAATGCACCTGGGAAAGCAGCAGAGGCTGGTCCAAGTGCATGGGCACCAGCCACTCATGTGGGAGACCAATATGGAGTTCCAGGCTCTGGGCCACCTGACCCATCTGGTTACCCAATCAGCCATTTGAGGAGAGAATGATCAGACAGCAGATCTCTCTCTCTCTCTCTCTCTGTAACTATGCACTTCAAATAAGACAATTTAAAAAAACAAGTGAAATAAGCTTCTTTAAAACATGAAGACTTCTTAAAGGTCCATAACTAGAATCTATAAAACTTCTTGAGCTTCTGCACTTCTAACGTGGATGCATGATCCCACACAACAGCCATGAACAATCCATTCTTACAGGTAAAGTCCTAAAATACAGAAGAAAATGAAGGAATCCATGGAGGAAAAGTACACAGCAGTAATACCCAATTCCTAACACAGTATGATGCAGTCACTATTGCCTCTCTCACGCTGGCTAACTGAAGTCGAAAAGTTAAATGCTGTGTGTGTGATCAGGATGAACTGAGGAGAAGCATCTACTCCACAAACAGGTCCCCTTTCCACAAGCTCCAATAACCTCCCATATCACAGGCAGGTCTGTAATAACAATATTTCAAAGTCATTAAAGATGCAAATAGAGCACAGCACATACATGTCACAAAAACAACAACCAGCATCATTATGACAACCCTTAATGCCTCCAGACATTGTCAAAAGACTCCTGGGGAATACAATCACCCCTGATTAAAATCACATCTCTGGTTACCTGGCTAGAAAGAGTAACCCAAAGGCACAGAAGACCTAGCAAGTTTATGCTGTATCTCAAGGGGGAGGACAGGTGCCTTTTCCACCATGCAGGGATGTAGCCCAAATTCCCCATGCGAGTTGGTAAGGATCTGACACACATTGCTTTTATAAACGACTCATTCTCTTGATGGTGACCTTTACACAAAGACAATATTTCAGGAACTTCTTAGTTGGTTTGGTTTTTAAATAATTTTTCTTTTATTTGTTTGTTGGGAAAGGCAGGATTAACAGAGAAAGGGAAAGACAGACAGAGAGAGAGAGAGAAAGAGAGAGAGAGAGATCTTCCATTTGCTAGTACACCCCCCAGATGGTTGAAACAGCTAAGGCTGGGCCAGACTAAAACCAGGAGCCAGGAGCTTCTTCCAAGTCTACCATATGCACACAGAGGCCTAAACACTTGGCCAATTTCCATTACTTTCCCAAGAACATTATCAGGGAGCTGGATCCAAAGCCGAGCAGCCAGGATTTGAACTGGAGGCCGTATGGGACACTAGCAAAGCAGGCTGTGCCTTAAGCCACTCTGCCAAAATGCCAGCCCCAAGCTTCTTCTTTTGCCTTGTATTTATTCTTTATAACTCATCTTAGTAGCAACACTGGGTTGAAGCAAATTCTTTTGCTGGGAAATTCCTGCTTTCCATTTTTCTTCTGTGTTTAGGGTACCACACTGGACTCCACCATAATGACAAGCTTTGGAGTTATTTTGTCAGCTGCATTTCCCTAGAATGTATTTTTTTTCCTAGCTACCCTAGGTATCCCTTTCTGTTACTCTTTTCTTACGAGCCTATTTCGAAGGAATGGGTCTTATTCTGAGTTCTTCAGCGCACCTTTCACAGCATTGTTGATTAACACTAAATAATAATGGTGCTTATAACAATGGCTGCCAATAATCATAACCATAACCATCATCACTTTAAACACAAATTCTCACTGGCAGTTTCTTGAAACCAATGCAGACACAACAGTCATATCGGTTTGAAGATCACCTTGCTAAAAGCTAGCCGAGCTGGGTGGTGACAATGAGCGAATGAATCACAGATAACGTGCAAAAGTGGGGATGAATGGATGGCTCTTCTTCGCCCGAAAGAGGCTCCCAGAGTTATCATCCAGCCAGGTAACTGACCTTGCCTGCCATTAAGGCTGCTCAGTCTCAGCTTCAAGAGGCATCACTCATGTTATCCTCAACTGCTTTACAGCCAGCTTGCCACTGTGAGACCAATACTGAAAACTGCTCTTCTGGCACTGTCCATCTTGGCTCAACAGAGCATTCTTCCAAGGGTTTTTAGGGAATACCATATCCAGTTCCACAGGGTGTATATAGGAAGCTCTGAATAGCAAATACTGGACTCCATTTTGTGGTAATGCTGCAAAGCAAGAGTTTCATGGATTTTTCAACTCCCCTAGAGCAAGGATACGCTTAGGAATCAGAAAGTTCTGCTTCTAGAAAGAATACAGCCATTACCTAAAGTCAGATATGGCGCTATCTTAAAAGTCTTAGCAGCAAGCATTTTCTCTAAGGTCAAACGATAGCATATAAGACAGGTATTGCAAAATTAGGAGAAGCCAGGTGCTTGGGTTTTCATGCTCAAGATGGCCAAGTGAAGACAGTAAAATGCAAAGGACTAAAAAAGGGAAATGTCTCATTTCTGCCACTTGCTAGTTAACCATAGTTCTGAGCCTCAGTATCTTGATCTATACAATGTAATCCTTAGACCAGCTCTGCGCTGTCCAATAGAGAGCGGCCTGCCAGTCATATGTAGCCGATGAGCGAAGAAATGGGTCTGACCTAAACTGAGACAGCATGAACACTAGTACAAAACAAGATACAAAATATCACTCACATGTTGGCACTGATTACATTTTGAAAGAAAAACTTTCTATCTGGTTGAAACATATTTTGCAAAACTTAATTTCACCTGTTACCTTGGAGTTTCATGCGGAGACTGAAAATTGAAAACATTCTATTTCAAGGTAAAGTGTGTCTCCCTCGTTTCAGTGTTGGACTAGGCGCTCTCCGCATTTTCTCCTGCAGCTCCAAACACCAGGGTTCCATCGGTGCCTCTGTGGCATCTTCCCTTTCCAAGTTGGAAGTGGAATAGGAATGAACCTCACAAAGATTCTTTTCCTTTTATGGAGATTGAACTCCCTTGCCTCTCAGTTGGACAGCACTCAAACAGGTGTTTGAGTCTAAGGCCGGGTTACTCCCATGCTACTTTGGAGTACTTGGGTTAGAGTCCCCGCTCTGGCTCTGCTTCCATCTTAGCCTCGTTCTCCGGGGATGACTCAAGTCCTTAGCTATCTGTGACCCAATGAGAGGCTCCAATTGAGTGTCAGGCTCTGGGCTTCAGCTTGGCCTAGCCATGGCTTTGGTATGCAAGTGGAGAGTGAATAAACAGATAGGAGATTCTCTGAGTGTGTGTATGTATCTCTCTTTGCCTTTCAATCCAACTCAAAAATATAAAATGCGTAATGTTACCTTTGATGTGAGGTGAAATAGAAAATTGATCTGAAGTCAATAAAGTGCTTTAAAACTGTTATTATAATAACTATAATATGTTATTAATTCCCAGGTAGTCTCATGAAGACACAGCCACCTGGAATGTCAGATGAAAGGGAAAGTGAAGTGAGGAGAAGGAAGTCTCAATCAAATGAAGAAAACATCCAGCTTCATCTTGAAGTTTTTAAGAAAACAGGCATGAATGAACTCTGAGCACATCCAGAGCTGAAGCCTTTCACAGCAAAAGCTCCAGGGCAGCACGCAGTGGCCAGAGAACAACACCGTTACAGAGATGATACCAGTACGTGCCCATAATGGGTGTGCAAGCACGCTGGCCTCCAAAACACCAGGCTCTTTATAACTTCACAGGGAGCACAGGATAGTGATGTCCAACCTTGTAAATCTAGACAAGCAGAAGAATCCGCGAGGTTTATGCAAAATTCTAATGAGCCTTTTATTATTTTTCTAGCCCTTTCAACAACTTTGAAAGGCAAATGAAACATCCACTTTTTTTTTTTACAGACAATGAAACCAAAAGAAACAGGGGCTCACATGACTTAGTGAACTCTCGCTGGCTCAGGCAGCTGGAAGCCACTGACGCTGGAACGGATGGCAAAGTCTCCTGATCTGATTAATTCTTCATATCAGGAAAAGGGGCAAGCCACGTTGGGAAAAGATATAATGTGTCTAACTGCTCAGGGCTACAGCTTAATTCTTCTAAGGTAGCTCTGACATCTGGAGTTCACCAGACATTGGCAAAGTAGAAGTGCTGTCACAGCCACCTGTCACCAGCAACGGCCAATAATGTCATCGTGTCTGAACCAATAAACAGCTAGGCTGGGTTGAAGATGAAGGTAAGAGTTGGGCACCCCACATGCTGAGAATGCACCAGTTCCCAGCATGGGGAGAGGCAGAGAGGAGTCTGTTATCACTGACTGTTCTGGAAAGAAAATCCAAGGGGCAATCTTTGTCAGCAAAAGGGGTAGTGGCGTATCCCAGGAAGCCACGGAGACTCTGCAGGAGAAATATTCCCGAGAGACAGAATTCCATGCCCAAGAATTAGGAAACCCTGAGCTCTGGTGAACCACTTACAGCCACAGACCTTATACGGCTTGTCAAATTACTATGTGGACATGCCACAGCAGTTCCAGAAGGTCATTCCCTTTCAGCAGCCATGAACCCTGCCCCAAATCCTCCCATGCCAGCTTCAGCACCTCCACACACTGAAGGGCAACAAGGAATCATGACCGCAGCCGTGACCCTCCTCTCTCCGCTTCCCTTCCTCAACAGACCATCAGTTTTGCAGACCCCCTAGAGAGCAAAGAACAGCCAAGGAAATACAAAGTTCAGAACGTTGGGTTGCTAGATTCATTGAAGCAATGCAACCTGAACCTACCTTGTGAATTCTCACAAACTCAAACATAAATGATTAGTACAAAAGTCTCCAAGTTACAGAAACGGTGTTTCTGCTTCTTTTTTTCCAGGATCCGGAGATGAAATACAGCAGTCCTGTGCAGCTTCTCACACCGAGGCCATGAGCCCAAGGATCCTATATGGGCCCATTCTCTGCCATCCTCTCTGGGAACCACAAGGCTTAGAATAAACTGGGTTTGAATAAAGACCCTTCTCCTTCCACATCTCTCTCCAGCTTCCCAGCCCCCGTCGCCTTCATCTGCCTCTCCCCCCAGCCACATTAACTGCTCAGAAACACAGTCACTCCACTCTAGAGTTACTCCGGAATCACATTCTTAGAATAACTCATCAATTATACCTGTCAACTTGCCAAAAGTGCCACAGGGGAGTAGGAAAGTCTAGACGGCTTCGAACTGCAGCAGCACAGCACCCCTGTTCATAGAGCGCCCCAACTTTGCAAATTGTCTGCGTACTCAAAAAAAAAAAAAAAAATCCATGAATTCAGGGAAATCTAGGAGCTCCCAATCAGGACAAACATTATCACCAAGTCACTCTCCTATGAAAGGCAGAAGCTGGATTGGCCCAGGATGGGGAAACCTGCACAAGTCTGCTAACAGGATGTTCTGACACAAAAAGCCTGGGTTAGAAAACACTGAAAAGAAATGTCACTGTATTATTTAAATATGCACATAAACTTGTTGTCAATAAAAGGGCTGCCAAGGAAGCAGTGCCATGACAGACATATTTTTTAATTGGCAAGAATCATTAGTAATTAAAACATTTATTGTATGCAAATGGCTGCAGCTAACTGAAAAGTTTACTCCCTTAAGCAGGATAAACATTGACTGGAACATTATGTATGCTACTAAGATAGTCAGAGATGCCTTGATCCACCTACAAAAAGGTGAATTTTAACTTAGCCTGAAATGATTCAGGGTCCAAGCTGCCCTTGATATGAAATGTTTTTCTTTCCCTTGATACCATTTCTTTATTTCCTTCTTTTCTTTTCTTTTGGTGGTATAGCTATTCCACAAAAATTTTCCATTGGCAATGCATTGTATTTCCAAGATAATATATACTCTTATTTATCAAACAGGACTGGGACCAGTTCTTTCAATCACCCTGCATCTTACTTTCCTCACTTGTTAAATAATACCAGTTCTCCCCTCACAGGTTGGAATGTAGACCAAATGAGATAACATACGTAAACATGCATGAAATTCTCTACACACTGACTTATAAAACCTAAACAGATGTTAAGAAGTAGCATCATGCACTCAACATTCCTATAGAGTATATTTTACACTTACTCCCTTGCAATTTTTTTGAACAACTCCATGGTGAAAAGGACCAATGGAATCCAGTGTCTCAATTCCACAGGTGAATTCCGCGTTCACTGTAACAGCCCAGACCCCCGTGGTCTCCCACCCTGAGGCGCCATGGGAAGGCACCTGTCTTCAGGACTCCTAGGGTTCATCACAAATCACAAAACAGAGCCCCTCTCCATTTAGCCCCACGAGCCACTCCCCGCTTGGATCTTTACTTGATCTAATGGTGCTGATGTGCGGGGTCATCAGGGCATACTAAGGACTGGAAACCAGGATCAGAGGCAGGTGAGGCAAGCAGAACTGGGAGAACCCAACTCAAACAGCACACAAGCCAGAGCCGGAGCTTGTTGTGGGGGCCCCGGGAGAGCCCTCAGGGAAGCCTCCCCTCCTTCTGATACCTGCATCCCTGTTAACCTCACAGGTGAGATGCTCCCTGTGAGAGTCAGGAGACTGATTTTTCTGTTGGACAAACAAGAACATCATGATAGGAACTGGACTCCGACTCTGTCTCCATCCCTGGCTCGCTCAAAACCTTGGCAAAGTCACTTTTCCTCCCTTTCCAGCCACCTACAGGTGGACAGTCCCCGCTGGACTCCAAGTCCCTCCACAGAAGACGTGGATGGATGGACGGGGCGGCTGCTGTCCAGCCATAAAGCACTCACCTCTCAGAGGTGAACAGGGCATCAGGGGAATCACTTAGCACTTCTCCTAGAAGTAATTGGCTCTATGGTCCTCTGGTGTCCTGTGAAGTGCAATCCACCTCCAAAAGGTGACTCTTCGATCCAGAGAATTTGTTTTCGCGCAGCTGGGTCTGAAGGCTTGAGTGTTTCCAGCCTCTTAGGTACCATTTTCTGCTCTCTACCCCCTGACAGCCCCCTCTGTTCCCCCGATCAGCCAGGGCCCTTCTCCTCAAACACAAACCAGATGAAGCCATTTGCAAACAACTCGGGAATGCTCAGTGTGTGCCGCCTCAGGAAACTTAAACAAAACTCCTTCTGGGGACCTACACTCTACTCCTTCTTCCCCCTCCCCCCACTGGGGAAGAGCCTGGTGTGTTGGGGCGTGGGGGCGGGGTGCTCTTCTCCTCCCCCTCTGGCCCTCTCGGCTGGGTCCGCAGCATTTGATTCCTGTCTGTCACTGAGTGATGAGGACAAAGGGTGAGGAGTCAGGAAAAGGTCTGCGCCACTTTGTTCAGAGTCTGGCTTCGAACTTTGGATGAACCCTTCATCAGGGAGGGAGAGGAGAGGCCAGCGAGGAGAAGCGCGCTCTGGCGGCTCCAGCCTCAAAAAAAAAAGTGGGGGGGGGGGGGAGGAAGAGAGGGAGCTGAGATGGATTCTCATTAAACAACAGAAAGGGAAAAAAGGGGGTTAGGAGGGTAGAAGGAGCCTCCCCCAGCCCCAGTGGGAAGAAAGAGGGCAGGGGGCGGGGGGGGGGGAGGTAGGGGGCGGGACAAGGGGCTGTGCTTAAGAAAACAGCAGGCCAGCTCTCCAGCCTGGCTGCGGGTCCGTGCTGTGGGCTGCCAGCCAACAGCTAGTTTTGTTTCTTCCCCCTCCAGCCTGTCTCTCCTCTTGTTACTTTTTTCCCCCCTTAACCAAAGGGAATTCCTAATAAAGCCACAGTAGACTTGTAGGGAGCAAAGGGAAGGACACAGGAATCAGGGCTAGAGAAAACCGCAAACTTGGTGCTTTCTGAACGTTCCAATACACCTCTTCTGGCAGTGGATGTCTGTGGCACCAGGGCACACTTCACCATCTGCTTCAAAGCCCAGAAGTACTTAGTCCGGGGGTCTCTGTCCCTCATCCATATCCGCTAGCCGCTTTGACCAAGTAGCTTGTTCACCCCTTCCAGCTCCTACACCATGAACGTAGAGTCGAAACCACAGCAAAAGTCAGCTTGTCTGCTTTGTGCTCAATAAAACCCAGCTAAAACTCTTTCACCTCCACTTACTATTGATTTTTCTATTGTACTCCACCAGCGTGCGTATCTCACTCACTCATCAGACTGCCTTTCATTCTGGGAACCTCTCTGACCGCAGCTGGACGTGAGGGTTTGCAGTTCCAGCAATGGGGAGTCCGACTGCACTCAATCAATTGGTTCGTGCATGCAATCTTGCGGTCACTTTGGGAATGGCCTATGGTCTTTGCCTCACATTCTGCGTTCCAACGTCCCCTCACCACCACCACCACCACCAAAAAAAAAAAAAACAAACCTCAGGTGTCCCTCCCAGCAGAGGAGATGAGAAGGGACCAAAAAAAGGCATTCTGACTCCCTGGACCCTTTCCCTTTGTCTGCATATCAGAGGCAGCCTGGGGAGGAGATAGAGAATGGTGCTGCCACAATATCTGGCAGTTCCTCTCCCGTTTGCAGTAGGTGTCCCAGAGCTGCAAACGAAAGCGCTTGTGCCTCAGCTTCACCAAGAAAAGCATATGAACGGAGCGGCAAAGATGTGTGAAGATGATCGCTTGAATCTGTATTCCTGAAACTTTTCAGTCAGTCGGCACATCTCTAAAGAGGAGCAGAAATGTTACACTTTCAATCAGTGTCCCTGATGGCCTTGCTCAATAGGGATATAAGAACAGAAAAATCAATAGCTAACAACCCCAAAAGGCAGTAAGATGCTGGGTGAGTATGCATCCTACGAAAAGAACTTCTTACCAACCAGAAGAGGGTGGAGTGGGTGCCACAGGGGACAGGAGTCCCTTTGCACACCGTAAGTCCTCTTGGACTCACATCACAGCTTCCTGCAAACCTGCGGTAAGTGATGGCTCAAAGTCTTGTACCCTACCACCCACATGAAAGACCCCGATTCAGTTCCTAACACTTGATTTTGGCCTTGCCCACCCTAGGGTGCTACAGGCATTTAGGGGAGGTAACCACTGACTAGAAAATGTGTCTTTCTTTTTATGCCTTTCAAATAAGAATAGACTAAGTAAGCATTTTTTTAAAAATATGGGGCAGGTAGGGATCTTATCTCACTCCTTCCTAACCCTTTTCCTTTGAAGAAGCCTCCCTTGTGCGAGCAACAGAGTCAAGCTATTACTGTCCATAATACCCCTTTCTATGAAGGGGTGTGCTTAAATACAGGGCATACCTGACCAAAACCAGATAAACGCAGTTGAGGAACAAATTCAAAGGCAAGAGTACATCTAATCCAAAGATGCAGGCGCACTCACACCATAGCATGGTCCATTAGTGTGAAATCAGGCAATGTAAAACAGGATACATGCACTAAACCATGCTCACACCATTCAGCCTCCAGGATGAGCATGCCCTGGGCCCTTGTGGACCATGTGACACACTCCATCCTTACAAATCAGGGCTGGTGCAGAAACTGGGTGCGAGGCCCAGATTCAAGTTTCACTTTCCATACTGTGGAACGGCTACTGTGCCATTCTCACTGTGGGTAAGGAGCCTGAACTTCCTCGTACCCTTTGTGGATAACTGTCCCAACTCACCATCATCTCACTCTCAAGCACACATCTCTGTTCAACTCTCTTGGGAAGTCCAGCTCCAACTCACCGCATTGCCCCACCAGTTCTGTATCCAACAAGATTTCTAAATCTATGCCATTTTTTTCAATTGGCCCTCTATGTACCTGACAATCTGTGGCTTACTTCCCTTGCTTCAGTTTCATAAACAGTGGTGACAATAGAGGCTAGAGGAGAAGTCTTAAAGTTGCCTCATGATTTCTTTTACTTTACAAAGCACTTTACATCCATATCTTTCTGGAGCATCTCAACACCCCAGACTTGGACAGAGCCTGGTTAAGTAGTGTAACTGGTGCCTACCTAACATATAAACTCCTGAGTGAATGACTTTCATTGCCCAGCAATTCAATCATATCACGGTAGTGTTGGGATACAGCAGGTAAAACTGTCACTTGAAATGCCAGCATTCCATATGGGCACTGGTTCCAGTCCCAGCTGTTACACTTACAATCTAGCTCCCTGTTATAGCAACGGTAGAAGATGGTCCAGCTTGTTGTTAGGCACCCATGGGCCTAACTTTGATCTGGCCCAGACTTGACTACTGTGGCCGCTTGGGGAGAGAATCAGCAGATGCTCCCATTTTTGTCTCTATCTCTCTTTGTCTCTGTCTGTCTCTCCCTCTTCTCTCTGTAACTCTGCCTTTCAAGTAAATCAAGTAAATCCGTAAATGAAAAATACCACAAGCCAGTAACTATTTCCCCGTATCAACAAGCTGCCTCAGGTAGGCTCAGAGGTTTCAGTGTTGCCTCGGAAATGGAAAAGGAAAATCATGCATTTACTAAACACTCATGATACACTGTGTTTGGTGTTTGCTCTTGTGAAAGGACTAACTTCAACACTGCCACCAGGAGCAGTTCCCCCAGGACAGCAGCAGACACACACACACACACACACACACATACACACACACACGTATCTTCTGTAGATGACACTCAGCCCCTTTCACTCCTACTCCTACTTGTCTAAACACCACAGGGGAATAACTCCAACAATCTTATTCCTTAACTTAAATAAATGTTATCCTTTGAGACGCATGTTGGTTCATTTGCCTCTGGTCTGACGCGTAAGGCTGCCAGTAGAACTATGACAGCCATTGCATGTTTTCATGGTTCTTTCAACAGACAGAAAAAACAAACTCTCACTTCCAAGGTTGTGGGTGTGTACATCAGAGGTAGAATGCCAAGTTGCTAGGCTGTTCTCTCTCTTTTATTCAATACCCTGGAGAAAGCCATTTGTGGAACACTTGAACACAATAAGCACTACTTATTCAAGAGATGATATAGAGAAGGGCTGCCTACAGATTAAAAATTGTTTATTAACTGCACAAAGGAAATGGGCCCTTACTTAAGAAAGACACCCATATTAGCACAGGTGGCAAAAAAGAAAGTTTATAAACCAGAATGCTGAAAGCTTCTTACCTATACTTACATTAGCTGCCAGCATGCCCAACCTAGAATGGGAGTCTTGACAAGTGAGAATATTAGAGATAAGAAATCCTGACACACAGAGCTTTTAAGTTCCGTCAAACAAGAATATGGAGCAGCCACAGCAAAGCAAGGAAAGGTACTGGTTCCAATGACCTCCAGGCAGTGCCAGAGAAAATCCTGAGGATGTTTTTACGTCAACCTATGGTCCTCAGTGCCTGACACTCCCAAAGTCTACAGGGAGATTCTGTGCCTAAGAGCTGCTCCCCAGGCTACATCACAAAGCACTGAAGCAAAGGACCCAACAGTGAATGCTACTGGGAAGCAGAGGATTTTGTAGGGGAAAACTGAGCTTCTGAGCTTCCTGTCACCACTCCTCACTCAGAAAAACTGGCACTGCCCTAGGATTGGGAGAGGGGAGTCCCCAGGGAATGACCCGGAAAAGTGACAGCCAAGTTTGACATATCACAGACTCCAACTCAGAATGCTCACTGTGGGAGGAGGGGATTAGGGGAAGGTGGGGACAATTCTCCCAGTCTCCCCAAGGAGAGGTTTAAAATTACACAAATCAGGGCCCGGCACAGTGGCCTAGCAGCTAAAGTCCTCGCCTTGAACACCCCGGGATCCCATATGGGCACCGGTTCTAATCCCGGCAGCTCCACTTCCCATCCAGCTCCCTGCTTGTGGCCTGGGAAAGCAGTCGAGGACGGCCCAAAGCCTTGGGACCCTGCACCCGCGTGGGAGACCTGGAAGAGGTTCCTGGTTCCCGGCATCGGATCAGCATGCACCGGCCCGTTGCGGCTCTCTTGGGGAGTGAAACATCGGATCGAAGATCTTCCTCTCTGTCTCTCCTCCTCTGTGTATATCTGGCTGTAATAAAATGAATAAATCTTAAAAAAAAAAATTACACAAATTAGAGTGCAAGGGCTTGGGGGAAGGCTGTGGGCGCTGTGAAGGAGCCCCTACGCAGTTATTTCATGTGCCTCAGAGTCCACAACCCACCTGCACCTGTCCCGCTGGAAGGCTACATGTAACCAGCTTCCGAGACTTGGTTATCACTTGCCTTTACCCAGTTCTCATGTGTGCTGCTTACACACTTCCTATCACCCTAACTTGGTACTCCAGCATGCCCCATTTGCCCTTCAGAATTCCCAAGTCTGTGAATTTCAATCAGAAAACAGAAGTGCTGTTTCAGTACCTTCCTGTATTCAAAGCTTGATGCATACCAGAAAGTTTTCTCTGAGTACCCAAGTGAAGTAGTCCCACAGACCCATGGTGTATCTGTCCTGTTTTCTCATTGTTCAACATACCATATGAGAATGCGCATACTGCTCTCTGCAAACCATTATCCTTAAAGCAGACAGCACTAATTTGGAAAGTAACTGATGGTAACCAGCCCAAAATTACGAATTCACAGTAGATTTAGATGAATGATCTGTGGCTCCTGCCTTCCCTCCTTCGGCGCTTCCTTCCCTCTTCCTGTGCTTTTTCCCTTGTTTTGTCCCATTAATATGAGTTGAACACAAGGTACAGCTCACCAAGAACGTGCCATCTGCAAGAGAAGTCTTACCGTCCTAGAGAAAACGAATTTTTTCTTTCACTTTGAGCCACGCTAGGGGTTAACATCTGTGTTACAGGGAGGTCACCGTCAAGGACCTGATGAACAGCTGTCTCAGAGTGTCCTCTTCCTTCTCCCAAAGGGAAACCCTCTGAGGACAGGCTCCCGTTGTGCATTTTTTCTGCATTTCTACCATAAAGATGTAGTCAGTCAATGACCTTTAAATGGGAAGAGAGGAAATGAGGGAGAAAAGGAACTAATAGGATAGGACAGGCAAGGATATTCACACAACTATGCACAACACTGGACGAAAGCTAGCTGTAGAGGGGACTTGCCTGTGTCTCAGGGACCATCCACTTCCCTTTCCTCCCCAGTTCTTCAGACCCAGGTCGCTGGACTCACAGAAACGGCAATGATGTTCCGGCTAGCCAGCCTAAGCTGCAGGTGTAGACCAAACGAGGGGCCCAACTCCTTCTCACCCTGTGACCTGGGGTCAGGGAGGCCGGGTTAATCAGCTGAGGAATAGAACACTCTTTTCCAAATTAGAAAGGAGAGAGGGGAAATCTACAAGATATTCCCCTCTCTGCTCTCAGAAGAGCCCTCAGGTCATTCTTGCATGGTCCCTCCTCACTAGGCTTAAAGATACAGACTCTAAAATGAGCTCAGATGTATTGAGTACATCTTCAGCAAGTTCGGACTTTCTCAAAAGATAAAATATTCACATTTTAATCAAAAGATAAAAACTTCATACCAGGCAAGAGGCCCATGTGTCTATTGACATGTGTTTCTACCCAATAAACCTTAAGCACTCATTCAACAGAATCGGAGTCCAGAGAAGCAAGGACTCAATAAATGTTAATAAATGATGTTTTTCCCTTTTGGGATAAACAAATAAAGCAATGGTTCGATTCAGAAAATATTAAGGGAGTCTGCTGGGTATACAAATCCCGATCAACTTTCTCAGGGAATTCATAGCTTAGTAACAGAATGACGTCATTGTGGGTGCATAGTATGCGGAGATTCTATATGGAGCTACAAAAAAACCAAGTAAGCCTTCATGTTGTGAAGGATAACGCCCAACATCGCATTTAGCATTTTCTTAATAGAAACTATGAAACAAATTTTGCACAGGACTCAACCTAAGAGGAACAAAAAAATTTCTCCTTAAAAACAGCTGATTTTAAGTTTAAATGCTTTTGAATTTGAAACCTGTTCCCTCTTTGGCTTTCGCTACCAGGAAGCAGAGTAAAATCCATAACCAACTTGTTCAGGCTCTGGAGGGAACAAGGTACAAGACTAGTTAGAGCCACAAAGACAGGCAGTTACTCCCTCATTAGCAAAGGGACATGAGTAATGAGACAGGGTTTCACGCATGTAATTTTACATTCTAACATTCTTTTGCATTTTATGTCATTGTTCTACCTGAATTTTCTCTTCCAATTTCCCCACCTAATCCATAAATCTCCTTGGTATCACTTGCGGTTTTTTTGGTAAGCTGTCTGAATTCCTCTTTGAAACGAGAAGAGCAATAAATAAATAAATAAGATTCATACCAGGTTCTATTTATAAACAGAAAAGAAATCTCACCCCTGAATATGTAATCATTCTCAAGAAATGGAAAATTCCTACAGCCATAAGGAAAATGACAGGGAGAACATGTAAACACTGGGGAGAGTGGAGGGAGGAATGTCAAATAGATGTTGAGCCAATATAGTACAATTAAAGGTGAATCTTGTCTTATTGTGTGAAAATTTCTTTATTTCATAGTATTTCTGGGTGCTGAGCTGTTTTCTACACAATACACGTACAAACAACATGCTTTAAATTCTTTCTCGCTCTTTGGTTTGCAAAATCCTAACGATTTCAAGGTTTAACAATTCAGCCCAAAGTTCCAATCAGCACCAGGCGGCTCCGTGAGCCTCCACCTCTTCTTGGGAAATCAATGCTCCCTCCTCAAAACTGACACTCGGGGAGGGCTGTTGTTCCTCCTGGTAGTTTTCAGACCCACACCCCACATCACACTGCCTGGTCCTGACTCCACTCCGGATTTCAGCTTCCTGTTAACCCGCACCCTGCCAGGCAGCCGCAGTGGCTGACATGCTTGGGTCTGTAGCACCCATGAAGTCTGAATTCCCACATCATAGTTCCAGCCTAGTCCAGTCCCTGCCATGGGAGTGAACCAGATGAGGAAAGATCTCTCTCCCAGTCCTCTGCATGTGTCTGCCTTTCCAAAACAAATAAACAGAGAATACACATTTAATTAAAAAAGCAAAGAGGAGCCGTCCAGTGTGTCATTCTAAGGACAGTGGCACTGTGATTGGAGGGACAAGAGGTTTAGGGTTCCCTAAGGAACTTCCACTCACACCACTCAGATTCAACTGAGGCCTTGGGAAGCTGAGTGTGGCCTCACAGAGAGGCGTGATGGAAGGATGGCAGGACACGGAAGGGTATAGGAGAACAACACCTGCACCCTGTGTTAGATTCCCATCAGACCCCAGGCTTCTGCGCAGGAACTAGAAAGGCTCCTGTATCCAACGAGGAAGGGCAGGCTTTCACCCACCTACAAGCATAAGCCAGGCACATTGTCAAAAGAAGGAACCAGGTAGATTATAAACAGAAAACGGAGCCCTTATGAAAACCAGGAAACAGGCCCAAGGAGAAGTTGGAATCCATCCTCTTTCCGTGTGTTTTGTAGCCAATCACAGCTGTTGTGTGTATCTCTGTGTCTGAGAAACAGAACCAGAGAGGAACAGAGCCCAGTGATTTATTAGCTGGACGCTTGAGAAGGAAGGATTCCATCAGATTTTCTTGGGAGAATCAGTTTGAAATAACTATCATGCATTGGGATTGTATACCTTTTGCAAAAAAAAAAATCTACACTTGGTAAAAACGTATCCTATAAAATATGTCCCAGCTCAGTCTCTCAAGAGTTATCTGACTTTGGGAAATTTCATCAAACTCTCAGTTTCCGGAGCTAAGAAGCTGGAGTAATGACAGAAGCTCTGCACATAGTCAGTGCTTTTTTCACATGTGGTGGGTACCACTGCTGGTGGACACAAATCCTCAGCTCCACAGAGATGTCCGGACACCACTCTCGCTGACACGTCCTGCTAGGCTGGAAATGATCTGCCACCACTCTCCCCTGAGCCTGGGGCCCAAGAGTTCTTCATTTCACATCCCTTTAAGGACACACATATAAAGCTTCACCGTTGACATTGCCGGATTCCCTTCCTTGGCTGACAGGACAGACAGACTTCATGTCTGGGAGTCCCAGGAGTGACAGAAGCCCCCAGGGCTTGCCTGCCCCTGTGACTGGATGGCACAAGCTTCTAGACCAGTTTGATCCAAAGAGACAGGCGGCTACATCCTTACCAGCACAAGAGCTGGCCAGGTCACAGTGAGCAAGCCGTCACCAGCAGTGTGTATCAGGAACCTGCAGGAGACAGGCAGGCCAGTGGCACAAGGTCTGCAAGAGCAGCATGGGAACCAGTGAATCCTAGCAGCAGGGAGGGGGAGGAAGAAGAGAGAAGGGAGCTACGGGGAAGGAGGGGATAAATATGAAAGATGAAGCTAACCATGAAAATTTAATTTGTTAAAATAATGACTAGAGAATGACAGATAATGCACAAATTGTCTACATGCATTTATTGAATACATAATAAATGTGTGTATAAATATATAGATGTATAACTCTATATGTGCACAATGATAAAAATTCATTCCAGCTTCTAGAAAGCATCATTGTTTGTCTCCGCGTTAGCAAGAACCCTGGAGCACAGAGGTAAATTTCACACTTCCTCCGCGCTCTCTTCCCAGGCAGCTGCAGACCATGTAGCTTAAGCTGCCCAGGTGAGCAAATGTCACAGAATGCCTATTCAGCGGGTGGTAAATTCCAGCCATCCCTGGGAAATGCCAAGTGGTCTCAGGTCACAAGTTTGGCAAATAGCAATCTGAGAGGGGAGTGGTGGGTGGCGGGGTGGGCAAGTCCCAGCAGAGGGAAAGAAGGAAACAAAAGACGAGGAACCGGGAAAGGCCGAAAGGAAACGGCCAGGGTTACAGTGTGCAAAGTAAGGCAAGACGACCAACTATGCAAGGACTCCACGCTGCCTAAGGTGAAAAACCAGAATACCTTGAGCCCAAGGAAACATACTCCTGCATGAACACCTAAGTGGCAATGAACTCAGTTCAAGATGTCCTTCACAGCCACGCTTCTGACCTTCAGCATAGTCCTGGGGAGACACAGGGGCTTTGGCACCCAGCTGGCTGGCTGTGTTAAAATGACCCTGGAGCACCCAGGTCCCCTACAGAGCTGTAAGCTCCTTGAGGGTTAGGGCCAGAAACTGCTCATGTTCAGATCCTTGGTCATGGGTCACAATATATATTCATAATCAGGAGAAGCTTCGTAAATACTTGCAAAAGCCACCAGCACACCAAATCAGAAGACGGGCTCTTGTCTCACCATGCCTCCAGAAAGAAAACATTTAGCTGGTGCCTCTAAAATCAAAAACAACAAAGCTCAGGCTACTGTTTGAGCCCATCCAGGGCCAGATATCACCCTTTTGGCACTGATCACCCCACGAGTTTTCCTCAACACCTCCAGCAAAACAGCGTTCAAAAAAGAGCTCAGTGAAGCTGACTTTCGCTGCTGTAACCTCGGTTTCCGGTTTCCGAAGGATCATGTTGACAAGGCGACACCATGGGTGAGATGTATTCAGTTGGGGTCCTGACGAAACGACCAATCAGGTTTGAATACCCGTGTCCAAACAGAAGCTGCTAGGAAGCCACGCCCCTATTTTGAGAGGTGACCAAAACATCACAATCTAAACCCGAAAAGACAGCGGGAGGGTGGGCTGCCCCAGGCAGGAGCAGAGAGGGAAATGAGAATTCCCCTGGCTCATTATCACCACGGCTGGTATTACCACTGCTACTTTTATATTTCAGGCCAATGTGTGCAACAATCAGAGGCAGCCAGTGAACCCTCACCCAGCGTCGTAACCTTTCCATTCCCACCTCCAGGGAGTTCCTGAAATGACAGAACTCACCCTGTGAACTTCACCATGAGCTTGGTTCTTCAGCTCATGGATCAGAGCATGGGCTGGAGAAATTTATGGAGGAAACTAATTCCTAGATTTTCCCAGTAAGGAGGGAATTCAGCTTTACCCACTTGTAGCTCTCCCTCATTAGTTCAATGGAAACTTTGTGGAGGGTGGGCTGAAGGAGCTGTGAGGCTTGCAGCCCAGCGGTCAGAGGAGAGTGCAAGAATCCATCTAGGAATAATAGTCCCACATGAAGAGCATCTTTCCTAGTGTAACTTTCTAAGAAGAAAAATAAAGGAATTGAGCTCAAGCAGGAGCCTGATGACAGCCCCTTCCTGCCGGGCTCCAGCAGGCTGTGGTGGGCAGGGGAAGCAGTTCTGTGTTGGCCTAAAGGAGGGGGGCAAGCTCCCCAAATCCACTCTCTTGTGTTTGCTGGAGACTGGAGAAGACAGGTCGCTGAAGGTCCCTTGACATGTTCCTCAGACAAGGCAAGCCACCTTAGTGCGTGAAGTACCACACAGGACATGGTCCCTGTGAAGGCCCCGAACTGACTACCAGCTGAAGGGAAACACCCCCTCCACCCACGTCTGTGCTGTTTTAACTACATCAAGGCTTTTCGGGTTAAAAACCTCCCCAGGGGAAGATGAGCTAGAGATAGAGAGGCGAGGTTTCTGCAGTAACTTCAGATTATATGATTTCATTCATTTCAATACCACAAAGCCACAACTGGAATACCCATCCAAGAGAGCTGAACCAACAGGGCGCCCACTGAGCAAGGGCTGCCCATTAACATGCATGCCTGTGAGCGCTCGCTCTCTCTCTCACATACACACACACACACACACACACACGCTCCCCCACAGACTCCTGCAATTCATTTCTGTATGCAAAACCGCCACCATCGACGTCTGCCCAGCACTCTCACTTTGCATACGGGAAAATGCCGAAGAGGCCGGCGCCCTGCACTCAGCTCCTCACCCACAGCGCCCCGCATGTTCTATTTCAGAGGCGCAAGGGTGGCTGCACTGGGCCGGTCCCAGCTCATTATCACAGGTGTTTCCCTGGAGGCGGAAGGCCGTCCTTGTTTGCACACTTTCGAGGGCAGCCTGAGGTCAGAGGGAAGAGGAGCAGAGGGGAGAGGAGTGAGCCTGAGGCGGGTTGCCCGCAGCTGACCCAGGGTTCAAAGAAGGGAAGGATGAAAACCGGCCAAGCCGCGCCATTCCCCTCACCTCAGGGTGATCGGCGCACGGGAGGGCGGCGGGCAGCAGACGCATGGCCTGTGCCAGGGGCTCGGGGCCGGGAGCCTGGCTGCGCCTCAGAGAGCAGTGCTGCCCAGGAGCGGGCCTGGACCAGGGGACAGCGCGGCACGAGCAGACAGCAGGGCGGAGAGACGGCCAGGGGCTCCCGAGTATCCCTAGTGCAGCGGGCATGGGCCGGCGACAAAGTCAGCAGACTTGAGAAGGTGGCTACATGGGCCCCTGTTCCGCAAGGCTAATTACTCCAGCCAATCTTGCCGCGAGATCCAGGCATCCGACTCCCAAGGCCCAGCTTTAAGCATCTTTATCCCCCTCAAAGGGGCCTCTCGATTCAGCACAAGGCCATGTGGGTCGCCAGCCGGCCCCTCCACGTTGTCTGACTTCCAAAAGTTTTGTTTTGTAATGCAACCCCTACACACTGCTCCGATCTCACGCTTTTCTATGTTCAGAGCAAACATGCTTTCTGAAATCTGATGTTTGCCTCGCTTTCTCTTTCTTGTCTTTTCCCTTCGCCCTTATTTGGTCCCCAGAGGAAGCCGCTTAGAGCACGTAGTTTCGTCTCATCCCTTTCCACCCGGGGCCAACACACAGCACCACCTCCCCCGAACCCGCACCTACCCAGCCTCTTCCCCTGCTAGGGGGTTAGGGATTACAGGCACACAAGCGGGCAGACCACACAAAGGACAGCTGTGCCGTGCTGCCCGCTCTTTGTTTTTAAATGTTTGTTAATGTAAGCAGGGTGGTGGCCCTGGAGCCTGGCATGCAAATGCGGCAGGGAGGAATTAACGTCTACACCCTCCTATCCATAGAGCCCTTTCAAAGGGGAGAGAGGCCGGGCTCATCAAGAGTCTCAGACAGGATGGCTTTGTTGGGGACAAAAGAAAAATGCAAAGTTTCCATTCCATTAACAGTGGTAATTATAAGGAAGATTCTCTTACAGGGACCACACTTGAGAACTCAAATTGCCTAAAGTGGTCAGAAAAAGAGACCTCTCTCTCCCTCTCTCTCTCTCTCTCTCTCTCTCTCTCCCCCTCCCTCCCTCCCTCCCTCCCTCCTTCCCTCGCGCTGTGTGTGTGTGTGTGTGTGTGTGTGTGTGTGTGTTTCCGTGGGTCCTATCACAACAAGCCAACAGATAAATTTATTCCTTTAAACTGGCACATTTAACTTGTCTCAAGGCAAGATAAAATCTATACTTCTTTTTCTAACACTTACTGACCTCACTTTATTAGGATTCTGAGACATTTTTCTGAATACATTCACTTTGTTTCCAGAAACCTCACTAACAGGTAGGTGAGAAAGGAGTTATCTTATTATTTCTGTAGGAGCAATAGAGGAACAAGCAGCTCTGGACGGTTTCCAGGCTCAAAAACCAAACCCAGCCTTGTAAACTGAGTCCCTTCATAGAAGCTCACAAAGGTGTCTGCACTTGAAACCGCAAACCTTTGGATGTTTCCAAAAAGCTCCAATGTAGCATCCAATAGCTACAAAGACATACTATGCAATCCTGATTTGCATTCAGTCAGGAAGTCAACAAGGTGGATGAACGGGAGACTGGACTAGCCTAGTAAATGTGATGCTGAATGCCACAATGATAAAAAATTTTTCAAATTCCACTAATTCTTCCCCTCCTGGCTTGCCTTCTCCAATCCAACTTGATTGATGGAGGAAGCTTGAACACAACCATAACCTGTTTTATGTGACCGTCTAGAGAAGATACAAGGATTCCCGGGATAAATTAGAACTGCTGAAACGATGCAAAACGACTTTTACAAATGTTCCACCTGCCTCCTTCCTGTGAACCTAGGTCTTGCCAGAGATTCCGTTGGAGCCCATAAGGTCAGATTAGTGGCGTTACAGAGAAACTCATTCGACAGACTACCTGAGACCAAGATGTTACATGGTACAACATACCAGCTTGGGGACAGTCACACTCTACAGGGTCCCAACCGCCCCATCACCACAACTACAACCACTACTAATGGAACTCCTCTCTTCTTCCCTCCTTGACTTTCCAGCTCAACTCTGCCCACTCACTCTACTTTGGGGAACATTTACCCATTTTGCTATATAGATGAGGCAACAAAGCAGAAAATCAGGAGTCACGGAAATAAATAGAAAAATAGAAGGGGGGTTGCAGGGAAAGCCCTCGACCCTGCTCCCCGCAGTGATCTCAGAGGGTGCCATGCCAGAAGATGCCTCAGATAGCGCTTATGTCTGGAACACAGCTATCCATCAGGAACCAATTTCCACTGCGACAGATCTACCAGATTAAGTCTGAGTAGAGAATAACCATGTGTCTTCCTCAGAGTGCAAAAACTATGCCAAAAAAGCAGGAACAAAACAAAGACTTATGCCAAAACAACCATCCAAGCTTGTTCAGGCCAACAGACTGGATGCCAGTCCCACTGGGTTACAGAGCACATGAAATACGGCTTGTCCACATTAAAACGTGCTAGGAATGTGACACACACAATGACTTTCAATGTGTACAATAATTCATAGGTAACTTTTCTGTTGCTTAGACATTGAATTTGGGGGGGTAATACTTAGTTTAAATAAAATATGTGAATAAAATCAATGCTACATAATTTTCTTTTGTGTATGGGGGGGGGGGAGGGTGCTACCAAAGATACAAATCATTAAAGGTGAAATTACCAATATGTCCAGTAAGCCACACTATTACTGTATGGAGTCTCCTAAACTCCAGGACACAGGGAGGAGGGTGTGGAAATCTGCAGGCGCCTTTTGAACTTTCTCTAAAACTTTTTTGCTCCCACACGGATACCCAGTAGACGTAAAATTAGGCTCAGCAAGCAATGGACTGAGCCTCTGAAATTACCTAACAGAGTTGGTACGAAATCCAACCTGGACAGAGCCAACTTGATGAGACGTTACCAGAACCCTGTCATGTGGTTTCAAAAAAAAAAAGAGTAGTTGCCATACATTGAGCAACCCATTGAACTATGTGCTTTATATTAACATCTTTGGGAAGTAACCCTATGATAAATGTTATTATATTCATTACACAGAAGAGGAAATTGAAACTTGGTAAACGTGAATAACGTACTAATATCACAAAACAAGCTAAGATCTGATCCAGGCTGACTTAAAGTTCAAGTTCTCTCTGTCATACTGAACAGCTAATCCAGAAAGTTCTCCATAATCTTTTTCAAAAATGTTGTCTTCTCCAGGAAACTGATAACTAAAATTCCATGGTTGGACAGTCATTCTGTTGATTTCCTTTTTTTTTTTTTTGTCTCTTTAAAATGAAAATTGTTTTTGAAGGATTTCAAAATACGTCCTAAAATAAGTAAGAACCATAGAAGATAAAAAAGTCCAAAATATGGAGACGAGAGGTCACTGATTAGAGAAGGTGTAGAAAAATGAGATTTGGGGAGTGCTGAAAACAAATCCTAGTGACCTTTACACTATGAGTAGCATTACACTGGATAGTGCACCTTTTAAATAAACTTTACCCCCCCCCAAAAAAAACAGATTGCACTTGCTGCACTAATCAAAACGTATATATTAAATATATACAGTTTTTTTCCTCTTTCGGAATGCTGGTACCAATCAAACCTCCACAATGCTCTCCAAAAGACAAAAAAGATGAAGAAGAAAAAGAAAGAGAAAAAGACAGAGAAGAGGAGAAGCTAGGACAGGAGAGGGGCAGGGATGGGAGGGGAAAAAGGAAGAAATGCAGCAATGCGCTCACCACAACCATGTTGAAAAAAGTTTGGCAGTTCCTCCCAATCTAAACATAAAGTTAATGAGGCATCACAAACACTCCTATATCCAGAGAAATGCCTACACACAAAAGCCTGCATGCCGACGTCCATAGCACACATAAAAACCAAAAAGTGGAGTTAGCCCCAGTGTTCAGCAGTGGAAGAACAGGTAAGCTAGATGTGGTATGTCCATCACAATGGAATATTAGGTGATCACAAAGAAGATGAAGAACTGTTACACGCCAAGAACAGGTTCACCCTTAAACATGCTAAAAGAAAGAAGCTACTCAAAAAACAACATAGGTGGTATAACTGTCTGTGAAATACCCAAAATAGGCAAATAGGCCAAGTTCATGGAAACAGAAAGTGAACGAGTGGCAAGGAAGAGAATGTGGACCGACTCCGGAGGAGCATCAGGCTTGAGGGGATGGGAATGAAACTGTCCTAAAAGTAGACTACGGTACGTACGTAGCTTTGTGAAGATATTAAAATCCTTTAAGTGGATGAGTTTCATAGTATATGTGCTATATCTCAGCAAAGTTGTATAAAACAAAGGGAAAAAAAATCTACCATGTCTCTAGACTGTCCTGAGACAAAGGCAAGATTTTTCCCAAATAAAGAAGGCAGAAAAAGGTGAAGTTGTCCTCCCTCCTTTCGGCTACTCGTCCCTGCATTGAGACATCATCAGCTGAATGAAAGGGCCTGTGTGCTTTCAGAGAGAAATTCTTTTTAAATATGATTGCACAACGACCACGGCTGCTGATGCTAAGAAAAACGCGGTTCCTAATATATGCGAGTCTAGCTTTTCAGGTGGATGTTGTCCTATTTGTGCAAAATTAAAAACCTTTGTCTCTGCTCCTCCCCATTCTCTTCTGGCCTCTTCCAACCTAGTCCCAGCCTTTGGGTCAGAAACAGCTAATTCTCACTTTAAGAGAATGGCAAGAGAAACAAAAGAAAGCAATTCTTAAAATCAGCATATTTTTTGTCTCTTTTCAGCATAGAATCATAGAGACTTGGGAGTTGGCTGGGTCTTTAGGGACCATCTGGTGTAAGCTTCTCTTTTACATGTAAGAAAACAAAGCCAGGAATAATAAAAGCTAACAGTTATTGAATGTTTATGCTATGCCAGGCCTAGTAATTTACATGTATTACCTTATTTAATACTTGAAACAGCCCGTCTAAGATAAGTCCCAACATCATATTTTTTTAATAGATAAGGATAATGAGGCACAGAGAGGTTTAGTAGTTTATATAGGGTTACACAGTTAAAAGGTAGCAACTCTGGGACACAGACACAACAAATCTAGAAACCAAGTTCTTAACCAGTAATATAGTTTCTTCTAAAATTGTTTCAGCAATTTGTCTGTGGTCTTTTAACTACTTAGTGGGAGCTCTAGAACTAGCATGGGGTTTCAGATATCCACCCCAATATCTCTCACAAAAGATTCAATCCATACAATTAAAGCTACAGATTAAACCAAATTGAGAATTTTCCAGATATTATAGTCTTGATTTCTACCAGTAATTGAGAGATGGAAAGACAGCTGTTAGAGGTTAGAGGACCTTCGGGTGAGTTCCTTTTGACCCTATCCTGCCAATAATGAAGGCGAGGTTTTATGATGTTATAGCAATCTACACCTTCATTTTCTCTGCTAAGCATCACCCTACCAATTCTGAAAAGTGACATCCCTGAGAGGCAGATGGGACAAAGTTGCAACCAAAGAAATAACACATGCGAGACGGAAGAGACAACCCCACAACTTATAGACCGGTCTTTTGCCTGAAAGAGTTAATGGAACAACACCCTAACAGAATGGGATACAAGTCCTGAGATAATTACTATAGAAAACACAGCATCTGTTATTTATATAGTTTAGAGAGCTCAAAGCATTTGCAAATGAGTTATTAATCCTCCACTTATTTTATTTATTAAGTATTGCATTCCTTAAATCTCACTACACCATTCTACCAAAACAAAGGCAGTATTATATTTCTGTAAACGGGGTTAAGGCAAATCAATGGAGTGCTTTTCAGGGTAGTATACTGGTGGGGAAGTCTTTGAAGCTGGACCCAACACTGCTTCTATCATGTTGTGCTTTACATGATTTTTTTTTTAAAGAAAAGCAATAAAATCACATTTAGATTCACTTCACCAAGCTCAAAGCATAACAGTATCCATCGAGAAGGCATTTGAAAAAAAAATTATTGATACACTTTCTTAGGGCTTTTATGTAAACCATGTGTCCAAGCAAGCCAGAGCCATTCTTTAAATTAAAATGCTGTCCTACTCAAATACATTCAATATTTAGTTTATTTGTTTGTGGGTGGGGGGGAAGAGTAGGTGGTACTTTTGTAACTATGCCAACAACAACAGAAAGTTCCTGAGTGTCAGCATGTGAAAAGGCGTGGCCCCAACAGAAAGCTAAGTAGAGCAGGTACTGCTGCAAGGGTCAGCCCAGAGCCCAGCCTGCAGCCCAGCCAGGGAAGCTCAGGCTCCCCTCCTTCCTCACCAACTCTCCAAAGCCTACAGCTCGTGGCTTACACGTGGCTCTCTGCATCGACCCCCCTCAGGAGTCCTCTCTCAGATTCTCTCTCCTGTCCCATCCCTGCACAGACCCTTAACATCTGTATAAATGACACCAAGTTTCCAAAACTCCAACCTGTGGTAGCCATGACCCAGCTGTTCTTTGCAACAACTTCACTTTTCAGAAGCCAGCATTTTTTCTGAACTCATTTCTGAAACTGGGGCACACAACCATGAACTGACAGAAGGGAAATATCCCTTCACTAACTCCTCTCACATGAATATAGGTGTGTAGTTCATATCCAGATTATTAGAAATCATGTTGCTGGTCCTGAAAGGTGGTGAGCTCAGGCCCTTCCAAAAAAAAAAAAAAATAAAAGGGACCAAGTTCTCAAAATTTCATCAACAGAAACTTTTTAGATGTGCCTGAAACACATGGGTTTCTAGGAAAAGTCACTTCTGCCTTTTATTCCAAAAGAAATCTAACAAGAAACTGGCACGAATCATTGAGTTACTTTACTCCTATTTTTACTGCTCCAAGTCTCATCCTGTTACAATTATTCCCTGCCATACACGGGCTCATTGATAGTATCCCAATAGATAGAGATATAGAGAAAGATAGAGGTAGTTAGAACAGACACACACAGGAACACACAAAGTATTCCCCGATGCTTTAAAGCGAGAGGAGAGGAATTTAAGGCCCATGAAATAACTGTTACATTAAAAAGGTGCAGCAAGCAATAAGGGACAGTATCATTAGTGCAATGCAGCAGCAGACAACTCCCATACATACACTCACATATACACTCCCATACACACACACACACACACACACACACACACACACACACACACTACAGTTTCGTGATGGGTGCATTAAACATAGAGAAAAAAGGAAAAAGAAGTGAGAACAAAAGGGTGTTAAAGAAGCCAAAAATAATTTCTACACTTCTCCAATTATTCAGCTTCACTGTAGACAATCTGCAGAGGAAAACTGGCTGAAAAGTTCCATTTATAACTATTTTGTTCTAAAATTAAAAACTATTCCTAACAATTGTAGCTATTCATCGCTATCTATAAATATTCTTCTTTATAGGTGACGCCTAATTTTTTTTTATGGCTTCCCAATTTTTAAACCTGGGTGACTTTGACACAGAAGTGAGAAAAAGATGAAGAAGTGTTTAAGGATATGTTCAAAAGTCTTTTTTAAGAAATACAGTATGTTTCGCTCTTTTAGCACTTTCTTTCCATCAATTCTACTACCACCATACGTGTGTGTATATATACATGCGTATTATATATACATCTGTTACATAGCTTATTGCTAGTATGTCGGAAGACAAGGAATGGTCCTTAAAAACAAAGAAAATGAGATAGTAAGTGCTTTAAAATTCTCTATTAAGTTTCTTCTGTTCCCACAAGGAGCAGCAGATAAAATCTGAGACTCACATTGCTACAGGGCTGGCTTTTCTTCTTTTTCTTTTTTGTGTTTTTCTTGCTAAGGTTTAAGTTTTGGCACCCAAGCATCTCACTATCATTCTTTTCTGTTTAGTATTATTTTTAAAAAGCAACAAAGTATCAAAATAAAAAAAGTGTGCCCACACTCTAAAGCAAGAAGACACATGGGTTTTTTTTTTTCTCTCTCTTTTTTTAATATCCCACAGTAAGTTCTGATTTAAATACCAATCAATCAACTGTAATTTACACGGCGTTGCCTACTTTGGGCTTTATGTGCGTGCATTCTTTTTTTTTTTCAAGTCCCAAAACGTTAGTGAGAGAACTTAGCTAGTTTTCCTATCTACTTTGGGCAAAATCATTAACAAAAAGCAAAAGTAAAAGCAGTACCAATCCCCTCTCCAGAGTTCCACCTAGGTGAGCCAAATGTGAGAATCCAAACACACAAAGCCAACCTTTAACTGGTGTGGCAGCCCAGAAACACTCCTTCAAGCCAGGAAGGCCTGAAAGTAACAGCAAAAAGTCTGTCCCAAAACAACAAATTAACTTGGGTGAACTGATCACTCAAGGGAAGTAGCAAGAAGTAAGAAAGAAAGAAGCGGAAAAAAAAAAAAAAGAAAAAAAAAATCGCCTGCAACTTTGCAGACACTGCCTGCAGGCACGGAGGTTTGCTGGCCCAGAGGAGCAGCAGTCAGCAGAGTCCCGGGGACCCAGGATTGTGCTTGACAATCAAGGGTGTGCTTAACTGCACGGCTGACTCCTACCTACAACACCCAACCTGACTGGGACAGGTGACTTCAGTTGGTCGCTGGATCCTTCCAACACACATGCTGAAAATGCAGGTAGGCTGTGTGTGTGTGTGTGTGTGTGTGTGTGTGTGTGTGTGGCCTTCACCCAGAGATACCCTCTCAGTACATAACTCTGGTGGGTGCCCGGAAGACACAGGATAATGATCCTTATCCCTTTCAATGTATTTGATAAACTATTTTTTTTAGATGTATCAGTCTCAACACACAAAACCTTAAGTCCAATATTTTTTCAAAAAAACTTCCAGCGTTAAACACATTGACAACTTAAAAACCAAAACGCATCTAGACACATAGGAAAGCTTCAGCGTTGTTTTGACCAATGCAATTGCTTCGCATCACCAAGCTTTGGCCAACATGAACAAGCAGCAAACTCTTTAGCCCACAACACCTGAACCGGATCTCCATTCACACCCACCCACTTTGATCAACTGCCTGGCTCGGTTTTAATTAGGAGGCTAGAATGAAACACTTTGGCCACAATGTCCACTGAAGTGTCCTGACAGGCTTCCTTTCAATAAAAGCCTTACAAAGTGCCTTCAGAAAACAGATTCTCCTTAGTCCCCATGATCACATGTGCCTTTATAGTTTGACTCCACATAGTATGAGCCACAGATCAGCGGCAGCTCATACTCTACTAGAAACAAATTCCAACAAACCAACTATTGAAAGGAAATAAATATTAGAGATCAAAGAAGAAAAGGAGAAGAAAGAAAAGGAGAGAAGGGGGTGGAGAAGGCATGTGTACACACTTAGGTCTATTTTTCTAAGCTAATAGAAAAAAGAACCTAGGAAGTATGACACACTGAAAAAACCTCTTTTGGTATCTGAATGTACAATCCATAAATCTCTAACAAGGCTTCTGCAACTAAAATTAGACAATGAACAGCTTCGTCCTAACGTTAGACTGTGACAAGGCGACCTGGAAAGGCTTAAAGGGCTGACCATCACTGCTCAGGTGCTCAGGTCGAAAATGTAACGAACAACACAACCAACCATCCACAGAGGAGCTGCTTACTCAGGTTACATACATTTCCAGACCCGGATGATTATACATTCAATCAACAGTCAAATCTTGCAACTGATTTTTTTAAAAGGAGAAAGCTCTCAGAAAGAGAGCCCCCTGCATGCCCTCTCCCCCAGCCCCCTTTTTTATGGGCAACTATCAATGTATATCAACCGGGCATGCAATCATATTCATTGTCAGTTTCATTCATGTCATGCCCTTGCTTATATGGTTTAGATATGAATTATTGACTGTTACACTCCTTGTTGTAAAAACTAAATAAATAAACAGGATGGCAGGTCCTCTGCACTGCCTTGAAGCCAGCGAGTAAGTTAGAGCCCAGCAGAAGCTCCTCTTTCTCTAACCTCCCCCTCCTCTTTTTGCCTTGGTTTCAGATTGCCTTCTCAACTCTTTTTCTTTTTACAAGGGAGAGATTTAGCCACTCTGGAAAATTAAGGATTAAAGTAAACAAACAAGAGGATGTTACTAAATGTCCTTCCCAGAGCATCTGTTGTTTAAGAACACCTCTGATTGATGACTGCTGTTTTTTAATTGTTGCTTTAAAATTTAAATGCCCTCCTGGGATGTGGTATAAGTGTGTAAGTCCATGATATGAGGTCTAGAAAGTAGAAAAACAACAGCGTGAGTGATCTCATGGCGGTATACACTCCTAAACCAACGATTCTCCTAGCAATAAAATCACAGGTCACTCCAATACCGATAACCTAATGTTGCAGAGTGCCTTCCACAAAGGTATTTGACAACATTCTCTGCTGAGAACTTCCAGTCTGCTGCTTCGTGTAATTACACAGAAAAAAAGCAAAAGAAACTTCACACAATTTGCTCTCCCCAAACCCAGCTCCAAAGACACTAGACTTTAAAATATGAGCCAAAATATATTCCTCCTGGAAGCGGACTTTTACTTTCATATTTTCCCCCCAAAGGTAGACCATTGTATAAATTTCCTTTCAGAACCTATATTTTAGCCTCAGTTTCAAAGAGGCTGGAAAAAGAGTTAAGGAAAATAAACCAGTAATCCTTGATGATAACTGTCAGAGAAACTTGATGCTTTCTTATAAAGAAGACATGGGTAGGACTTCTACTAGAAGTGATCCCACTTTGATTCTGAAATTGTACTATTTCAATAACAGGCTTGAGATTGCCGCTTAAGTGATTCAGTGGTCAAAGAACACGCTAAAACATTGGAGTCTCATTCCTACCTGTTTTCTCTTTGATTTCACACAACACATTAAACAAGGCGGGCTTCATTCTGTGGCAGTTTAAAGCATGTTTTCTGCAAGAAAAAAACAACACCATGATAGCTGAGGAGGACTCTCTAGATCCAAACGCTGCTAACGCACAAGAGAAATCTGAACATTTAGCCAAAATTATGTACCTAGCAGAACTCTGTGGCACGCTTCAATTGCTTTTATGACTTAATATGCAGAGTCCCGTCGCAGAAGAAGAAATAATGTTAATTAGCAGGGAGAGAGCAAGATTTAAATACAGAACAGAACTAACCTAAATGATGCCTATTTACAGACAGGGTTTCTTTCTTTTTTTCTTCTTTCTGAATAGTTTAATCAAAATGGGATTCGTAAACCAATAATCCTAGCCAAGACAATGCGCAGAGCAAAGCCTGATGCACAGGTTAACAGTTGTGTCTAATCTATGCAACGGCCACAGCCTAAGAGCTGTCTGCCTCTCGGGCTATGTGTTTTCAAATTTAATTCATCCATGTGTTCGAATTCATTCCACAGATGCCCCTGTATTCTCATAAACACAAGATGCTTGAAAGGTCTTCTGAGTAGAACTGTCAATTTATAAAATTTCAGTCCCCAAGTTAAAGAGTATGGAAATGCATTGCCAGGGGGCAAACATACCCATATGGGGAATAAATTCATTTCTCTGTGTTCACATTACGCCTCTTGTGCACACACCGCTTATTTGCAGGTGTCGAAATTCAATTATTTACAATTAGGATCTTGCACCCATTGGGGGGAAAAATACAATTTTGCCTTTTAGATTACTGATTTACCTGGTGTGTGTGCGCACGTGTGTGTGTGTGTGTGTGCGCGCGCCTTTCGAATGCTCTTGAGCAAGAAAACAATACCTTCCCTTCTAGTTTATTATGGAATCACTTAACAGAATGCTACTGTTTTGGAAACAAAATACTGATCATATCAGCTATTTGTTCAATAAATTCTATTTACTAAGTAAAATTAATATACGCAGATAAATGGGAACCCCTGGCTCTCAAGATACACGCAACTCTTGTTTTGAAATCCCTTTGAAAGTTAAATAGAAAAAAAATATATACACAGACATCTCATGAAGAAAACAGGTCCGAAGCGCGTTCTCTCTCTTGTCCAGTAGCGAGAGTTTAAAGGTAAAATTCAAGAGTATCAAAATTAACACATACCTTATATCTAAAATACCAACAGTTTACTTTGTAAATAATAAATGCACTCTGTGGAGGTACAATGGAAAGATAAAAAGAACAGCCCTTTCTCAGTAGAATCACATTATTTAAGCCAAAAGGCTGAATGATGATTTAGTCTCACGTAGCAATGAAAAAAAAGCTATCCTCTTAAATACTTCTCATCACTTATATTCTTACACAAGGGCCAAAGACACACAAAGATTCCCACAGAGCTAGATCAAAATATTGCATGGCCACAGCGCACTAATGGGGTTAGGGAGGGAGAAGTGAAAATGTACCCAATCCCAAATTGTATCTGATCTCTCTCAGTATCTTAGCCAATAAAGAGGGGCACCCATTGAGTTCTGGTTAACCCTCAGTACCACAAGAAAGAGGAGCCCTGAACAGCAGAGAAGTAGGCATGCCTACTGGCCTCTTCTGCTTCATCAACTTACTAAACCAGTTGACTTGTATAGCTCAGGGATTTTTTTTTCCCCTGGAATAGTGTAATGAAGAAATCTGCTCCAATTCAAAAGAGAATTGCCAGGGGGGAAATTTTACATTTACCATACCTAATGGCTTTTCTTCAGATAATAAAATTGAAAAAGAGCACCAATAATTAAGAAAAAAAAATTCCCTCTCCTTAAAAAAAAAATTAAAATTAAAAAAAAACACTAGTTCCGAGTCTGAGTCTTCGAGGCTTTCCAAGTCTTCAGGCACCCTTGAACATCAATACTTTTGAGTTTACATGTTGCATATGATTGTAGCTAAAATAAGGGTGCAGTCCACAGCATGCACGCTCTGAGTTGCCTTCTCTCATTTTCTCAACATAGATTCCCATCTCCTTAGACCAAGTTATATATGAAGATGTCTCCTGCACATTACTAAGTCACTGGAGGTACTGGAATTTTATCTACACAAGTAAAAGATTTTCAAAGCAAGGGGGCAAAACTAAATAAATAAATAAAAACTTCTTTGGCAATTTAGCCCAGTTGGGGTCATTTTAAAGACCTGTGTAGTGTTTTGATTTAGTTAGTGAGGGTGGCCCTGTGCTTTATTTTAAAGGAGAACTGATTGTAGAAATCCTAGAAAACTGTGTGCATGACAGTGGAGTAAGTTAGGAAGCTACACAGCTTTTTTTTTTTAATGTGTTCTTAATGAAGATCTTCATGTCCTATGGTATTAGAAGACATGAAATCACACAGGCTTTCATTTCTGTGCGGTTGCATAGTAAATGGTCCAGAAAGGAGCTTAGAGAAAAAAGCCTGTCCACATGAAGGGGCCAGCAACCCCCTTTTAAAGGACCGTCCATAGCTGCCTGGGTCCCAGAAGGGTCAGTACAGCGACTCCAATTAGAGACAATAAAGTTAAACTGCAAAACCAGAGTTTCTCAAAAACTAATAAATAAGCCTAAGAGCAAAAAAGAAAAAAAAATCGCCCTTATTTCTTTTTTCCATTAGCTTCCTTCAAAAGAGAAAAAGAAAAGAAAAAAAATTAAATGAATGCAGAGTATTTTCTGCACAGCCGACAACTCCTGACAAAGAAATAGCCTGCTTTTGTTTTGTTTTCTTTTGGGTTTGTTTTGGTTTGAAGGCAGTAGGAGAAGAATGGGAAAAGATTGAAAAAATAATAATAATCATGCAGAGGCGTTAAGTCGAGAAAGAAAATTAAACTCGCCGCCCGAGTTAGGGAGAAGGAGTCAACTCCATTTGCAAAAAAAAAAAAAAAAAAGTGTTCTCGGGACCTTGTATTTTGTAGCGTGTCGGAGTCCCTCAGCTAGCAGGCAGGGCACCGGTTCGGAACTTGACAATCTTGCTCCGCCTGCTACTTTTGCCAGCAGCCCCCGTGAGCGGGGCCGGCCGCCTCGGCGTGCCCGGGCGGGTGTGGGTACCCCCGGCCGCCGCTGCCCCTCGCACTCGCACGCGCGCACGCACCCTGCACAGCCCCAGCCCCGCACGGCCGCCACACTTTCGATAACAACGCGCCCGCCACCGAGCCTGCTCCTCCGCCCCAGCGGTCGCTTGCTTGTCAAAATGGGAAAAGAACATTTAGCAAGAAAGCGCCGTGCTGATTCGGTTCCCATTGTTTGCCCCCGCGAGAGGGAGAAAAACAACAACAACAACCAAAAAAAAAAAAAAAAAAAAAAAAACCAAGAAAGGCAAAAGAAAAGCCTCCATCTCACCTGGCTTGCGCTTCATCCAAACTCTGGTCTGTGATGGTCATGATCTGCTGTAAAATGTCTCCAATGTCCTGCTTCCTCCCGCCCTCCCCCTCGGTCCCTCCGGCCCCGTCCTGCAAGTGCTGGGACAGGCCCGGGTGCCCGGCCATCCCGACCCCGGCGTGGGAATGCATCAGCCTGGGCTGCTCGTCCATTTCCAAAAGGCTGCGGCAGCCCCCGGCTCTTCCTCGTCTGCTCCTCGCTTCGGCTCGTGGGAAGCACCAGGGCTTTTTATCCTTCAAGCTGTCTTCAAATCCTTTTCAGGATAAACAGGGAAGGGGAGAAAAGAAGACCAAAAGAAAAAAAAAATCCCTTTGCCTCTTTGGAGGATGGTGGGGGGATGGGGAGCGGGGTGGTGGGTGGGTGGGTGGGGGGACCGTGGAGGGGTTGCGGGGTGAGGGTTGGGGGGGTGAGGGCTTGGTGGGAAAGGGTGTTGACTCCAAAAAGCAAGAAAAAAAATAAATAAATAAACCACCTTCCCACTTGGCGAAAAGAAATCAGAGCTGGCTTTTGGTTTTTGCAGTCCGGTCTCCTTTGCAAGGCAGAAATGGGCTCCCGGCGCTTAAATCTGTGGCTTAATCCTTTTGCAAATATGCATTGATCGGGAGAAAGGAGAAGAAGGCAGGGGGATTGCAATGCAAACTTTCCCCCCCACCCTCCGCTGCCCCCCACCCCCACTCCGGGCCAGAGTGATCTCAAAGGGGGTGGGCTGTTGCAAAAGCCAGATCTCCCCCAGCCGCGGCGGCAGGCAACGCACAGGCTTCTCTCCTCCTCCTCCGTGCTCTGCAAACTCCGGCAGCCCCGTCAGCCTCCTGCTTTTGTTTAGCTCAGGCTTAGGACTCCAGAAACATATACAGAAAAACCACAGCCTGAGAGGAGGAGGAGGAGGAGGAGGGCGACAAGGAGCAGAGGGGAGGGGGCGGAGCCAAGGGGAGGGGTGGGGCCAGCCCGCCGGGACACGCCCCTCGGCCCTGATTGGCCGGCCGCGACAAGACGGGCACCTCCTGCCCCGGCTGGGCCTCCTCCTCCGCGGCCTCCTTGGGCTCCTCCTCGCCCGGCGCCCTGTCAATCAGAGTTCAGAGGTGGGCCGGGAAGGAGGCTGAGCTCATTCCCGGGCTCGAGGCCTTAAAGGTGCCACGGTGTTGTGGCTCAGGCTCCCTGAGGCGCTTTCGGCTTTTCTCTCAGCGTCCTTGAGGAGAGCCTGGACGAGCAGGCGACCGTCCCTGCTCTCCTGAACTGTGGACGGGGCCAACTTGACTCTCACCTCCCTTAGACCTTCAGGGCGGCTGTTAAGAGCAAAAGTTTGTCAGCACCAAGTAGTCATGAAATACACTCAAACTTCATGCAATCATCGCCAACACAGGGCAGATCTAACAATAGATTACTTTTTCTAAAAAAAAAAAAAATTATCACAGCAGAGTTTAAAACAAAGGCAAACTGAATTATGCACAACGAAACTAAATCAAGCTGAAAGAAAAAAAAAGGATTAAGAAGTAAGTCAAATGAAATTAATGCAGCATTTCTGTCTCTCCTCCTGGGCAAAATTAGTTCCTTGGCCTAAATACCTAATAAGGAAATGTATTATCAAAACATATTTCTAGTTTTTAATCTCGTAAACAATAACTGGGAGACGTGAGCTGATATTTATTGAATGCCTGCTACAAAAAGGATTTTACATGAGTTATTTTATTTAATCCCTGAGACACCTCTGTCAGTTGTGCGTAATCATCTAAGTTTTACAGAGAAGGAACTGCAAAAGGTTAAATAACTTTCCCAAGGCCCTTAGCCACTAAGTGTCAACGTGGGAACTGCAACCCAAGTGTGGCTCCCTCTACAGGCCTGGGGTTTCAACTGTGCGCGCTCCCGGACTGACACAGATGCTTGAATAGTATAAAAATTAATTTTGCACACATTGGCCATCTAGAGACTTCAAGTGCTTAAAGGTTTCGTATCTCCGGGCTGGCACAGTGGCAAGGCCAGTTAAGCTGCATCCCATATTAGATCCCGCTCCTTGCTAACACCGCATTGGAGAGCAGCCAAGAGGTGGCCTGAGAGCTTGGACCCCTGCAACTGGGTTGGAAACCCAAATGGAGTTCCAGGTTCCTGGCTCTGGTCTGGAACAGCCATGGCAGCTGATGTCATTTGGGACCTGACTCAATGGCTGTCAGACATTCCTGTCTAGCTCCCCTTGCCTTTACTGTAGCTCGTTTGCAAATAAAGAAATCATTTTTAAAAAATGAAAGGTTTCCTATTTGAACAAAATGACTCAAAAATGAACAGCGGAGAATAAAAATAAATCAATAAATTGTAATTAGGAAAAACGCCATCAAGAAACTCCTAAATTCCAAAAGCTTTAGCTCCTAACATAAGTTCAGCACCCATCATTTCACTAGTTAAGGCAAGAGGAATAAACTGCCTACAGTCAAAACCACTGCACAAGAAGACAGCAGATGAACAATTAGGAAAAGCTGCAAATACTTTGCAATATGAACTATGTCATCATCTAAGCAGCTCTCTTCCTGGAGCAACTCTGAGCCTCGGTGTGACCAGTCTGGAAAGCGGAAGGCAGCATTGCCATCCACAAATAAAATGTTATTCTTTTCATTTATTACTAGCAAAACCGGTTTGGCAAGATAAGAGGCACTTATGAAAGCATTTCAATGCAGCTTTTAACAAGCTATTTGCCAGTTATTGGCATGAGGGCTTCCAGGAGGGAATATTACAATGTCAGACGGTCTAATAACAATTGTTGTATTCACACGTGTACCCTGATCTGTACACCGTTTGTTTGGATTACCATTAATTAAAAGTCTAACATAAGATCATGCAAATCACATTATCAATTGCAGATTGAAAACAACTCTACCCAGAGCATGTAAGAAACTAGTTTGTGAGTCATTGATTTTTTTTAAGATCCATTTATTTTCATTTCAAGGCAGATTTTACAGAGAGAAGAGAAAGACTTTTGTCTGCTGGTTTACGCCACAAATGGCTGCAAGAATCAGAGCTTACCTGATCTGAATCTGGGAGTCAGGAGCCTCTTCTGGGTCTCCCATGTGGGTACAGGGGTCCTTGGTCATCATCCACGGCTTTCCCAGGCTTGCTGGGAGCTGGATGGGAAGTGGAGCAGCTGGGACATGAACTAGTTCCCGTATGGGATACCAGTGCTTTTTGTTTCTTTTTAAAAATACATATTTAGGGCCCGGCGGCGTGGCCTAGCGGCTAAAGTCCTCGCCTTGGAAGCCCCTGGATCCCATATGGGCACCGGTTCTAATCCCGGCAGCTCCACTTCCCATCCAGCTCTCTGCTTGTGGCCTGGGAAAGCAGTTGAGGACGGCCCAATGCATTGGGACACTGCACCTGTGTGGGAGACCCGGAAGAGGTTCCAGGTTCCCGGCATCGGATCGGCGCGCATCGGCCCGTTGCGGCTCACTTGGGGAGTGAATCATCGGACGGAAGATCTTCCTCTCTGTCTCTCCTCCTCTCTGTATATCTGTCTGTAATAAAATGAATAAATCTTTAAAAAAAAATAAATAAATAAAAATACATATTTATTCTTATTGGAAAGGTAGATTTGCAGAGAGAAGGAGAGAGAAAGAAAGATCTTCTATCTGCTGGTTCACTCCACAAGTAGCCACTAACGGCCAGAGCTGGGCTGATTCGAAGCCAGGAACCAGGAGCTTCTTCTGAGTCTCCCATGCGGTTGCAGGGTCCCAAGGCTTTGGCCTGTTCTCAACTGCTTTCTCAGGCCACCAGCAGGGAAAGGGAAGTGGAGCAGCCAGGACACAAACTGGAGCCCATATGGCATGCAAGGCGAGGACTTTAGCCATTAGGCTACCACATCATGAGGCCCAAGATACCAGTGTTTGGAGGTGGAATTTAGCCAGATGAGCCATGAGTCTGCCCTGCCCCTCTTTTTTTCTTAAGATTTATTTATGTATGTATGTGGGTATGTGTATGTGGGTTTGCATGTATGGACAGATGCATGCATGCATGTGTGTGTGAGTGGGTGTGCGTGTGTGTGTGTGTATTCATGCATCTTCAAGGAGCTGGATCGGAAGTGAAGGAGACAAGCACATGACTATCAGCTCAAAGCTACAGGAGTAGGCATCTCAGCCGTTGTTTGACCCACAAATCCACAAGACCCATGGCATAAGCAATTCATTCTCGTTGCAAATCCAGTAAAAAAAAAATCACCAAAGTTTTGGGACTTATGCTACTAATACCAGAAGATAACTATAATTTCAAAGTATTTGAATACATAATCAAAAATGGTGCACAACAGGAATACTGAAAAGAGTGTTTAGTGAGTACTTACTATGAGTAAGCATTTTTTAAAAAGATTTTATTTGTGCTTTTTTTTTTTAAAGATTTAGTTTATTTTTATTGGAAAGTCAGATATAAAGAGAGGAGACGAGGCAGATAGGAAGATCTACCATCTGATGATTCACTCCCCAAGTGACTGCAATGGCTGGTGCTGCGCTGATTAGAAGCCGGGAGCCAGGAACTTCTTCCAGGTCTCCCACATGGGTACAGGGTCCCAAGACTTTGGGTCATCCTCTGCTGCTTTCCCAGGGCCACAAGCAGGGAGCTGGATGGGAAGTGGAGCTGCTGGGGTTAGAACTGGCACCCGTATGGGATCCTGGCACGTCCAAGGCAAGGACCTTAACCATTACCCTATCACGCTGGGCCCAATCCAAGGTATTCTTGATTCAATTCACACACCATCTGACCTCAATACTAATGCTTTCAAACACTATTCCATCATTTTTGTGTGTTAATCAGCATTTCATCACTATAAGGAAACATCAATGACAAGCTTCTTCCGAAGCAAGAAGGTTTATTTTAACTTACATCCCTGTGTCAGGCAGCCCAGTTGGCTGAGTATTTGGTAATGGGGTTCTTCTTGTGGTACGGAGAGTCACATGGTGAGGGAGAGTGTAGGTTATTTATGTCTTTCCTTACAAAGCTACCATCATTTGATTCTGGGAACTCTATCCTAAAATCCTAATCCAAATTAATTACCACCTAAGGGCCTCATCTCTAAGCAACATAACTGGCATGATTAACTTTCTACCACCTCAGCACTAGCAAAATAAGACTTTGGGGACTAAGTCCTTAACATCTAAATCTTTGGGGACACCCAAATTAATACCAAAACCATATCACTTGCCCGACTGTATTTCAATATATTCACTATATTATAAATGCTAGAGATGTGATTTCATACCCTAAATGTTGTACAAGAAATGGACAAAGAGGTGATCTGTTTAGAGTTAATAAAAGTATCCTTTGAGGTAGGTCTAAGGAATAATTTCGATCTGGAGGGTAGGATGAAGTACAAATTACCTTTTTGGATACAATGGTGGTGTTATTAGAAGGGCAGCACCAGGAAGACTTTGAACAAAAGCATTTCTGCTTTGTTCACTGGACACTGGATTTTACCTAAATTGTTTGCTTTAATTAGGGGATCTGAAAACTCGCTAAGGAAAATTCTCAACTTATTCAACACCTTGGACAATTAACTTGTTTCCAAAAAAACTTAGGAAAGAAGGATGCGATTAGGAGATTGCAGTAGACATGGAAAGGAGAGGAGTACGAAAGAACATGCACTAGTCAGAGGCGACAAAATTTGATAATTGATTTTATTTAGGTAGGCAGGATGAAAGAGATTCTGAAGCTCAGGTGAGAAGGCAGTACCACTAATACAGTCATAATTATAGCGATAGACACATAATTTGTTCAGTGTTGATTGTATTTGATTTTACCACTCCCAACAACTTAACACTTAATTTTAACAACTTCCTTGTGAGGTTATAATTTCTATTTTATGATGAAGAAATCATTAATTAATGAAGTCACACTACCAGACAAGGTATGATGTAAAACACTTTTTTCTAGTATATTACAGAGAGTAAAGGAAGCCAAGAGAAGCTGTCATAATGGAGGAAAATAAAAACTAAGATTTACTTCCTTTCGGATTAAGCAGCTTGTAATTGTAGATTCTCGAGAGAAACTTACAAGACACGATTTCCATACCTCACATGATAAGATTATGACAAGGTGCAGTTGCCTTTGTATATTGCAGCAGGAGTTTAATTGTAATGCTTATTTCACAAAATGTGTTGAAATAATTAATAATGTTAGTAATCAGTTTGAAGGAAATGAACAATTCTTAATAACTGGCCAGTTAGCAAAGTACTTCTCAGTCTAATCTTACTCCAACACATCTACAGAGTCATCTTGCCAGGTTTGCTTCTAGCCGAGATTAAACTTACCCTGAGCATTCTCTTTCAAACTTCATTAGGAGCCCACTAGGACACATTCTCATGCTCACTAAACAGCAAAGAACAGTCAGCAAGGAGTGTGTACACGGGCTCCAGTGCATTTCTCTGCAAACAAAATGGTTGCAAGGAGATGAGACCCTTGGCATGGTCTCAGAATAGTCTACCAAAAGGTGCAGACACTCATCTGTGAATATGTGGTATTATTATGGACTGGCCTCTAAGTTTCTGTGACTCCATTGTTCAGGTATGAAAAGGAATTCTCTCCCCCCACTCGAGCTTCCGGTCTCAGAACCCTAACCATCAAAAGACAGAGGACAGAACAAGTCAATCAACCACCTCAGCTATATGTTGGCAATGAAAATGCTGGGCAAACACAGACTTTATGATGGACTATGCCAATCAGTGGATTCTCCAACAGGACCTCATCGTGCTTGGAGTGGTAAGAGTGGGAGCAATTCAGAACTGTTGAACTATCAAAACCACTTGAGCAAGACCCTCGGAGCATGCCCCACATCTGGGACCTGGGGTGGGTGGGAGACTGGGTGGGGCTTCTCCCTTAAAATCCCCTTTTATGTCAGATATATTAAGGAAACAATACGGAACTAATTGTTTTGCCCATCTTCCTATAGGGCTTGCACCTTTTTATGTCAAGATTGTCCAAAAAATTAATTAATTAATTAAAAAGAAAAGAAAAGGAATTCTCTGCCTGCGAAGGTCAGGTCCAGAGCTAGTAACCAAAGACAACGCCTGAAGTAAGGATGACTTTATTTAAGAGTCCGCAGGGTTTTCTCTCTTTTGCTGATCCCCTTAGCCCATACTCCTTACTTTTCTTAGCTTCTCTATTCCTTTCCACCCCACATTCCTCCCATTCTTCCTTTGCTTCTACCCAGTTTCGTCTCTGGCTCACAGATAACTTCTCCCACCCAACTGGGTCCTAGGTCCTGGCTTTATTGGCAGGCTTTGAGAAAATGCTGCAGCTAACCCTTGCAGAGGTTGCGCATTGGAGCAGGGAGATCTTAGAACTGGGGGTAAGTTTCATACACTCTATAAACTTCTAGAAATTATGTATAAATTAGGTATGAAAAGGATGACAAACTGATGACATGCACTACTTCACATTATTCTTACATTGATATTTATTATATTTCTCAAAATCTCAGGAGAATTGAAGTCCCCCCTAAAAGGATAACTCCACTAGCCTTAGCTTCTCAAGTAAAGGCTTTATGACTAAATGACTTTAGTCTACTGAATTGGGGAAAACCATGTGACCCTTAGCAGAGATTTTTCTGGAAAATACCTCCTTCTGTTTCCTAAACAGAGCAAACTCATAAACTGCCAACTGCCCATCACGCTTGACTATCAAATGATTGTTGATTGAATATTGATATCAAGGCAAAAAAGCCCAAACTATGGACAACTGAAAGTTAATCCAATGGAGGTAGTAGGTTATACAGATAAACGTTGACCTTGGCACATTGGTCAGTGTAGTAGTGATGGGACAAATTGAACTCTGTTTTAATCAAGCTTGCAGTTTAGTGCTGGAAATGATGAATAAATGTATGTATAATCACAAAGACTACTAAACGCTATAAACAGGATGATGCGACATGGAGTTCAGAAGGCAATATCAGATCAAATGGTCAGGAAAGACCTCTGCAAATCTGACATTTCTTGTTGGCAATGCCCATGTCACCGTGTATGCAGAGCCAAGCGGAGGACTAGAGTTGAAAAGAAGAAAACACTCACTGGGTCATTCGTGTAAGGAGAATGCCGTTTATTGAAACTCCAGGCTGCTTTTTATATTCTGCCTAGTCCCTCCCAGTGTTTATCCAATCCTCAAGTGGCCACTTTAAAGTCCCGCTGGGACATAACTTGACAAACAGGAAGCAGGAACTTGTGGTTAAGCCGGGGGCTAAATGTGTCATGCCAAGATTGCATGCCCTGTTATTCCTCTTGAGAAACAAACTTAGCTGTGGAGTTAACCCATGGGAGACGGGGCCCTGTGATTTCTGGTCTTTGTTTGCTTAAAGATTTGTTTATTTTTATTAGAAAGGCAAATCTACAAAGAGAAGGAGAGACAGAAAGATCTTCCATTTGCTGGTTTACTCCCTAATTGGCCACAACAGTTGGAGCTGAGCTGATCCAGAGCCAGGAGCCAGGAGCTTCTTCTGGGTTTTCTGTACGGGTGCAGGGTCCTGAGGCTTTGGGCCATCCTTGACTGCTTTGCCAGGCCACAAGCAGGGAGCTGAATAGGAAGTGGTGCAGCCAGGACATGAACTGGTGTCCATGTCTTGGTGTTTGAAGGGGAAGGATTAACCAATTGAGCCATTGCACCAGGCCCAACATTTTTGTTTAGGTTTTAAATGAAGACAAACTGAATATGCACAGATCCTGGGAAAGAGCAAGGAGGGGCACAAAAGAGGGAGAACCCTACACAAAATGGTTCATCATCTGGATCCAGACAACAGGAGTGTAAGAAGCAAGAGTAAAGGCAGATAGAGATTAAATCAGAATGGGTTTCAGAGAGACTAGGTAACATGTTGGCTCTAAAAGCCAACATGAGTGTTGTGGCTTTTATTTTAATTGCATTTGCAATCCACTGGAAGATGCAAAGCATGGAAGTGATATTGAACATTGACCATTATGTGGTTTCATTAACAACATCTTGCATACTAGGTGCTACTGAACAGGTCAGCAATAGATGGACCAGGGACAGTTCATTCACTCTAGTGAAACAAATCCAGAGCTGAACATCAGGGAAAGATTAAGATTTATAAAGAAAATGAGGTACAGGGTGTGAAGGAAAGTGATCTCTGAGCTGCTTTACATTGAATGGTCATGAAGGACGGACTGAAAATGAACTGTAAATTCTGACCTGAAGAGTTCTAAGAAGCACGCCAGGGAAGGGCACCCACTGGCCAAGCCAATGACTCCAAATAAGCAAGCAATGTTCCTACAGTGTTTGAGGAAAAATAATGAAAGCCAACACGTCAAGAGGAAGGGGTGATCAAATAGGTCGGTAAACTACAGAATGGGAAGAGAAAGCATTGGAGAGTTTTAAACGGAGGAATGGCTTGTTTTGAACCTATTATTTGCCTGAATACAGAGAATGGATTGTAAGAATAGAGGACTGTGGAACAAAGAAGAATGATTCAAAACTATTGTGGTAGCTTTGATCAGAATTGAGAGTATCTTGGGCAAGGACAACAATACTGAATGTGGTACCAAAAGATTATATTTAGCACGTTTGTGGATGTAATGTTAACAGAACTCACTAGAGTCTGGGAGGTGGATGGAGGAGAAGGAAAGGAAACAGATCTCACTTCCGGACTTTTGTTTTTTTTACCAATTACATATATGAGTTTACCTTGACTGAGGATGGAGGTATTCATTCTAAAATTTAAAAAATCACATTCCCGTTTTACAGATGAGGAAACAAAAATTCAATAAATATAATTCCAAAGTTCATGCTTTTTTTTTTTTTTTTTTTACCACAGCCTCTTTCATGGGAATAAGGGTGACCTAGATTTGAATGATGATGTAGCATAAAGAACATACATGAAAAGGTCAATCAAAGTAGTTTTACAGGGTATTTTTAATATGTGTCTGTGCTTCCCAATAATCTTGTTTAGGATGACATCAGAAACAAATGTCTTTCTTTACATAATTTCTGTTCTTTTCTCTGCCTATCGTGTTCGGAAAGGATAGTGGGGAGAGGGGAAAGACCTAGAACTTCATGCCAGCTCGTGCAGGTGATACTAGCTTAAACTCTGACTGACTGAGGCTGGCGGTATAACAGGACTTCCTCACTCCAATCCTTGCCATCTGTGATCAGAGTGCGGCACCATTGCTAGAATCCTAAGCACAAGGATGAGAAACAGAGCTCCATGCTTAGAAACCAAGTAGACCCTGCCTCACAACATCATGAACCTTTTGATTTTTAGGTAAATAAGTTAACTTACCTAAAGTTCCATTTTCACAACTTTTAAGAGATTGTGGGTAGGTTGAAATCAGAGTATGATGAATGTTAAGCATTTAGTATAGTGCCTGACACAGAATCCGTGTTCAATAAATCACCAAAGTTTAAGTCCAATTAATGAGCTCTCGAATCATTTCTCTTAGAGCTGCAATGGCCTCCTTCTATCCTTTCTGCCTTGGAGACCCATGAAAAAAAAAATTAAACTTTCAATCCATGGTTTTTAAATTTCAAAGCTCTTCCAGGTAGTAACCTTCCTGAATAGTTTCTTTTCTCTGCTCACCAAACCGAAAATCCCTTTTAATTGAGACTGTTCTCATTCATATTTGACTAAAGCAATTTATCTTGCTGTATAAATAGAAGTATAAGCACCTGAGATCATTGTAGGATATCCCAGAGGTCTCTTTATTTTAAAGAATCCCAGTTGTCATGATATCAGTTACATATTGAGCATTAAAGCATCTCTAAACGACTAAAGTGAGCCATAGCCACTTCATATTTCCCATAGTTCTCTAACTCACATACCTACAGTGCTTCTTCTAAACTAGGAGTACACTTAGCTGAATTTAGCTGGGTTTACTAGACAATTAACAAATTTTCTGGGGCCTGTCCAGTCTAGAATGGCCTTACATGTCTGATATTGGCTAGCTACCATTTGGGGCAACAATGACTGAGTCTTGGGTTTCTCCTCCTCCATCAGTCTAGCTCATACTTGCTCAGGATTCAAGTATGCAAAGTCTCTAGGGTGGGTCCTACTGTTGAAAAGCAAAAACATGTAGAGCATTCTGTTTACCAAAATAAGCCCAAGGCCAGCCTGTAGTCACATTGGGAAGTTGACATAACCTAGGCCACTTCTGGATGACAGCAGCTAGAGTCACGTTGCAAAGAAAAGGGTGAAGCTTGGAGACCATAGTTGGAATTTTGCAATGAAGAATGAGGATGACTCCTTTGCCTGGGAGTTCTGAATGTCCTTGCTTACCCTTTGTGTCCTTCCCCTCTGTCTAACCAGTTACTGGACTTGGACTAACTTTTGCTGCACCCTTCACTTTAAGTCTCATCTTTCTGGAACAGACCTCTCTTGGATTCCTACACACTTCTTTTTCCCTATGACAAAAAGAGGTTGAGATGGGGAAAGGAAGAGATCAGAGCAGCCCTGTGAGCAGGACACCTTCAGCCCATGTCAGAGTACTTGATCAATGAGTTTGCCTCCAGTTCCTGATCCTAGCTTCCTGTTAATGCAGCCCCAGGAAAGCAGTGGTGGTGGCCCAAGTGACTGGGTTCCTGCCACTCATGTAGGAAAACTGGATTGAGTTTCAAACTCCCAGTTTTGTCTCTGGACTGGTCCTGGCCATTGTGGACATTTGGTAGTTAAACGAGTAGATGGGAGCTCTTGCTATGTGCCTCTGCCTTGCAAATTAAAAATAAATGTTTCGTGGAAAACGGTTTCAATTTACAGTTAAGAGAAAGTTATTGGGATTTGGTGTATTGGCAACTGTTTCCATTTTGCTGGACACTAGAGATAAAATGATAAATAAGAAAGAAAAGCTTCTTGAATGTATATAGAGAAAACATACATGAAGCAGACAGTTATGAACTAAATGACTTGTGATGGTTATGGTTGCAGACATTTAGAAGAAAGCACAAAGGTTCATTCGATAGTAGTTGTAGCAGCCAGTGCAGTAGCCTAGTGGCTAAAATCTTCACCTTGCATTCACCAGGATACCCTATGGGCACCAGTTCGTATCCCAGCTGCTCCACTTCTCGTCCATCTCCTTGCTTGAGGCCTGGGAAAGCAGTGGAGGACGGCCCAAAGCCTTGGGACCCTGCACCTGTGTGGGAAACCCGGAAGAGGCTCCTGGCTTCGGATCGACTCAGCTCTGGCCTTTCAGCTGCAGCCATTACAGCCTCTTGGAGAGTGAACAAGTGATGGAAGATCCTTCTCTCTGTAAATCTGACTTTACAATATATAAATAAAATAAATCTTTAAAAAAAAAAATAACAGTTGTTGGGAGAAAGAGGCTCTTTCACATTAGGTGATCCGGAAGGGCCTTGAGAGGGAGGTGGCTTAAGTCCGGGTTGAGTGACAGAGAGACCACAGGAATGGTGCAAGGTGGACCGCTCTATGTGGAAGGGACATCTCCTGAAAGATCCTACAGTAAGCATGTATTTCCTGGTTCCAAGAGAAACAAAGCTGATGAGATCTGAATGTGGTGTGATGGGTGACTGCCAAGAAAGATTTAAAGAGAGGGACTTGCTAGGTAGGGGCATGAGAAAGAATGCAGACTTTGTTCAAAGGAAGCCACTTGAAGGGTGAGGTGAAGCGGGGTAGGCAGGATTGTAGACTGACAGTAGAATTGCTCAGAGTTTAGCATGTTTCGATTCTCAGTGTTTAAGAGACTACAAATGGGGGTAGAATAGATGCAGCCCACATTCTGTCCAGATACATTATTTGTGGCCAAACAACTCTTAAAGATTTATTTGTTTATTATTTGAAAGGCAGATTTACAGAGGGAAGGGGAGACAGTGGTGGTTCACTCCCCACGTGGTGGTTCGCTCCCCAAACAGTCACAGAGGCTAGAGCTGAGACAACCCAAGTCCAAGAGGGTCTTCCTCCGGGTTTCCCACATGGGTACGGGGTCCCAGGGCTTAGGGCCATTCTTTGCCGCTTTCTCAGGCCACAAGCAGGGAGCTGGATGGAAGTGGCGGAGCCGGGATACGAACGGGCATCACTATAGGATGCTGGCTTTTGCAGGTGAAGGGTTAGCCACTGAGCCATCATGAGTTCCCTGGCCAAACTACTTTACTACTTGTTTTATTTTTAATTTATTTTATTTTATTTTTATTGGAAAGGCAGATAAATAGAGAGAAAGAGACTCAGAGAGAAAGATCTGTCAGCTGGTTCATTCTCCAAGTGACCACTGATCCGAAGCCAGGAGACAGGAGCTTCTTCTGGGTCTTCCATATGGGTACAGGGTCCCAAGGCTTTGGGCCATCTTTGACTGATTTTCCCAGGCTACAAGTAGGGAGATGAATGGGAAGTGGAGCAGCCTGGATACAAACTGGGACCCATATGGTATCCTGAGGGGTGCAAGGCAAGTATTTAGCCACTAGGCTATTGTTCTGGGCCCGGCCAAACTATTTTTTAGATTGTCTTATTTATCCAATCTATGAGATTCTCTATACAAACTGAATTTGCCTAAGATTATCTTGTGAGGTATATGGCCTAATAAAAACCCATACTGGTATGACATCTTACATGGCAGCATTTTCTGGGGCTGAGTGGTAGCTGCCCTTTCAGAATTGTAGAGTCTGGGATGAACTTGGTGTTAGCACTATTCCTTGTTTAAGGACCCTGTTTCTTCACTCTGTGTTCCCTGTCTGTGTTCTACAGGCTAGCGTGAGCTTCTGACCCCACCCATGGCTCTCCAGGGTGATGGGAAATGAGTGGCTAAGGGAACAAGGACAATGAGGAGCGAAGAGAGGTAACTGCCCAACTGCAAGGCCTGGTTTGTCCAGGTAGGTGTCCACGTGTATCCGTGTCCCTGAGTGAAGAGGAGACATGCAAGCAATGAGCAGTCCCAGTGCTGTCTAGACCTGTTGAGTGTGTATCAGTGTCAGCAGAGGACTAGGCGGCCAAGCTATAAACTATGTCTCAACAGAACAGAGGTTTTTGGAAGAGAGAAGTGGATTTACAGGAAGACAGTGGTAATGAAAAGTTGAAGGACATCATGATGGGTAGGAAATGACGGATATGAAGAATGGCAGGCTAGAGGCCTAAGATTCTGAAGTATTTAGCCAATGACATTTGGAAACTGGTGATCCTATAAAAGTAAGGAGGGTAGAAGGTGAGGCAATTGGGACCGGCATTTTGGTGCACTGGGTTAAGCCACTACCTGAGACTTGGGCATCCTGCATGAGCACTAGTTCAAGTCCCAGCTGTTCCACTTCTGTTCTAGCTCGTTGTGGCCATTTTGGGAGTGAACCAGTGAATGGATGATGTCTCACCTCTCTCTTCAGTTCTGTCTTCCATGGAAATAAATACTTTTTAAAGGCTCTGTGGCCAGAGAAAGCAAATTCTTTCACTATGAGCCTCCAGTCATCTTTTCTTCCGTCTTTATACATGATGCTCAATAGAAACTATTACCTATTAAAAAAAAAAATCTACTTTCTGCCTATACAAGGAAAATGTGACTGGCAAATCCAGCTAGTTGTATAGTCTCAACATACGTTTTCTTTCCCCCACCCAAGCTATCATCAAGAGTCTGTGGCTTCCCCCTGGATCATCAACTCCAACTAGACACAGGGCGACAAGCAAAGATTGGAGGTCATGGAAAAGCAAGGAAAATCTCTAGTAGCTATGTGAATGGGGTGAAGAGAATTCAAGAGAAGGAAAGCATGAGTGACCCATTCTCTAGATGGCCACCATAGCACAGCTTTACTCTGAATGGCACACTGGAAAGTCAATGGGAAGCTCACTGGTACAAGTTGAATTCCTTAAATTGTCACTCCCTAGCATCAGGATTTTTAGAAGGTTTATGTCTGGAGAATGTTCACGTTCCTTGGCGTGGTATATTTGCACTTCCAAAATCTGTCCCCAGGCAATGTTTCCAGTCTTATTTCTTGTTATTGCCCATGCACTGAACTTCTGCTGCTCAAGTGTGCCACACTCTCAAGTGTGCTACTAGAATTAAACATCTGTCTTCTTTCATGGGTGGAATCCAGCTCAAATTTTGACTTACCTGGGCAAGATTAATTCTTTGGTTCCTTGAATGCTGTTCTCAACTCTTTGTTCACAGGTAGGCCACACTCTGTCAGTGGATGGCTAGTGCCTTGAGGATAGCATCAGATCCTGGTTGGGTGGCAGATGGCTGAATTCATTTACAAAATAGGAGAGGAGAGTTCACATTACACATTTTCCCCTCTAATTAATTTCTTCTAATTAACATTATTTTCAGGGTCCTACACGGTGGCGTAACGGCTCACCTTGCAAGTGCTGGTATCCCATATGGGTGCTGGTTTGTGTCCCATCTGCTGCACTTCCTATCCCACTCACGGTCTGGGAAAGCAGTAGAGGATGACTCAAAACCTTGGGACCCTGCACCCATGTGGGAGACCTGGAAGAATCGCCTGGCTCCTGGCCTTGGATTGGCTCAGTTCTGGCTGTTGTGACCCTTTGGAAAGTGAACAGCTTATGGAGATCTTTCTCTTTCTCTCTGTAAATCTGAGCTGCCCTCCCATGACAAATAAATAAATCTCTAAGAAAGCAGAGTCTATGTTCTCATATACAAAGTATTTTTAAGTGATTATTATTGTGGGAAGATATTCGTGCTGCTGGGAAGAGTTGAACCACAGAGACACATAAGATTATTCATCGGGCCCGGCACAGTGGCCTAGCGGCTAAAGTCCTCGCCTTGAAAGCCCCGGGATCCCATATGGGCGCCAGTTCTGGTCCCGGCAGCTCCACTTCCCATCCAGCTCCCTGCTTGTGGCCTGGGAAGGCAGTTGAGGACGGCCCAATGCATTGGGACCCTGCACCCGCGTGGGAGACCGGGAGGAGGTTCCAGGTTCCCGGCTTCGGATCGGTGCGCATTGGCCCGTTGCGGCTCCCTTGGGGAGTGAGTCATCGGGCGGAGGATCTTCCTCTCTGTCTTTCCTCCTCTGTGTATATCTGGCTGTAATAAAATGAATAAATCTTTAAAAAAAAAAAGATTATTCATCTAAAATTCTCTGCATACATTTAAAGGACTGAAGCATCAAAATATTCTAAATAAAAAAGTAGTGGAACTCAGTTATTCTCATGTTACTAGCCATAGAAAAATTTCCCTTTACTTTAAATACATATTTATATGGAATATCTACATAGAATTTGTATCTATATAATGATATATAAAGATAAATTTTAAAACATTACATTCCTGAATTACTACTTGGAATTTCAACCTATTCTAACAAATTGCAAGTCAACATGAAAAAGCTAAGTAGACTAAATGATGACAAAACAATAGCCAATTTCATGCTTTTCTTTCGTTGCATCACATTCTATAAAGCCACTTTGAAAACATGTATGTTAATAGTAACTATCTTTTGTAAGCACCTCCATTTGTTGAGATTAGGGGTTCATTTCATCTGATATTTTGCCAAAAAATGATGTTGCTGAAAGCAAGGCACAATTCATTCAATAAGGCAGAGAATACTAATTTGTGAATTTTTTTTCTTGGATCTAGTTCTTTTCTGTATGAAACAGGAGTTTATAGATGTGTGTTGCAACACGCATATACATCACCCCTGTGACCTCCAGTGCACAGTGGAGCCCTGGCTCACCCTGTACCTACACGTGGATGTTCAGTTTCTTCTTTATGAACAGAGAATTGAGATTTGGTTCTTTTTTTATTATAAAAAAAAATCTGTCAAGCTCAATTCTCTGAGGTTACAAAAAAAAAAAGCTTTTTCGGATTTCCACTTTTTGTCATAGCATCCTATCTTGTATCAGATAAACAGTCCTGCTGATAACAAGAAGAAAGAGTTAAATAAAAACTTGCTTGAAAGCATTTAGGAATTGCAAATGCTCTCAGATCCAGGAGACAAGGGTAGTTCAGAGATAAACCTAAGATTCAGATCTGTTTTTCTCTTTGGATCTTTTGCTGATTTTTTTTTTTTTTTATTTTAAGTTTGAAATGGAGAGAGTCACAGATGAGAGACAGAGAGAGCTACCATTCACTGGGTCTTTTCCCACAAATGTCTGTATTGGTAGAGGCTGAGGTAGGCCAAAGCCAAGGCCTGGAAATTCAGTCCAGGTCTCTGACTTGAGTAGCATGAACCAACCCACTTGAGCCATTGCCTACAGAGTCACCAAGTCGTCGGCTCTGGCAGGAGTTTGGAATCAGAAGCTAGAACTGGAAACCGATCCCAAGGGCATCAGTGTGGCGCAAGGTGACTCACCATTTGGCTGTGAGGCCTAATGCCTGCTCCCATTGGCTGATTTTTTTAGCAGCTGGCTAGTGGTTGAGATATTTTATAAGTAGTCTCATGTTGCAAGGGAAATGCAAATTATATCTAGGAGCTCTAAGAAGGGGGATTTTATATCCATAAGCATACATACCAGGAATAGAGATGAATTAAAAATGGAATTATTGGAGTTCCTGGTTTTGAGTCCTGGTTCTACTCCTTACTCCGGTTTCTTGCTAGGATGTACTCTGGGAGGCAACAGGTGACAGCAGGCATTTGGGGAATAAATCAGCAGTTGAGAGGAAGGAGATCTCTGTTTTTCTTGGTCTCGTCCCTCTCTCTTTCAAACAAAAATAAATGAAATTATCCTGACAAAATCTAAAATTAAATTCTGATGATCACATTCTAGACTGGATACCATCAGTCTGACTTTGTTAACCTTCCTTTCAGAAGTGAAAGTACATCCTCACTAGAAGTACCCAACCTGAAAACATAATATGACTCTTAAATTATTTCTAGAAGCTTTTATATACAGCATTCTTCACTATTAAAAAAAAAAATCACAGATTGGGCCAGTTAATAGTAAGCTTCTGCCTGAGGGTTTCAGCAGCCCGTATGGACGTAGTTCAAGTTCAGGCTGTTCCACTTCTAATCTAGCTCCTTGTCTAGGACCTGAGAATGCAGTGGACAATGGCTCAAGTCCTCGCCTTGCATTTGCTGGAATCCCATATGAGCGCTGGTTCTAATCCCGGCAGCCCCGCTTCCCTTCCAGCTCCCTGCTTGTGGCCTGGGAAAGCAGTCAAGGATGGCCCAAAGCCTTGGGACCCTGCACCTGTGTAGGAGACCTGAAAGAGGCTCTGGGCCCCTGGCTTCAGATCAGCTCAGCTCTGGCCATTGGGACCACTTGGGGAGTGAATCATCTGAAGGAAGATCTTCCTCTCTCCCTCTCCTCATCTGTGTATATCTGACACTGCAATAAAAAGAAATAAATCTTAAAAAAAGAATAAATTTTAAACAATCATAGGTATATTAATAAAAAAGATCAAATGAATAAGAATTAAGAGGGGAAATGAACAGTCGTATCAGACCCATACACAAGGAGGGTGTATGAATTCTTACATTTTAACTTTAAAATAATTATAATTCATATTTTGGGGAAAATAAAAATATGAACAATTTTAGCAAAAATTTATATTTCATAAATTAAGAAAATTCTGAGTAAACTGAAATTAAACATAAAACACACTAGTTTATAAAAAAAAATAGCTAAAAAGACGACTAGTAAGCCAAAGATAAATCAGTACAAAATAGACTGAAGCCTAGAAAGAAAAGAAGGTAGCAGTTTACCTCTATGAGACAAACAGAACACAGTGAGAATGTCTAATATACGTACGATTAGAGTCCTGAACGAGAGGACAGAAAGCTGAAGGCAGGCAGTATTTATGAAGAAATCTGTTACTTTTTTTTTTCTAAAGTTGATAAAAAGAACCAAGAATATATATGGACTCCAAATAGGATGAATTAGATGAAAGCTGTACCTAGGAACATGATGGTATAACTACTGAAAACCAATGGGGGAAAAAAAAAATCTCAAGAACTGTCAGAAAAAATGCAGACATCACTTCCAAAGACAGGAGACTAATAGCTAAGCGTAACTGTTTAATCTGTTGCATTTATTTTAAAATTTACTTACTTATTGGAAAGGTAGAGAGATGGATATTCTTCCATTTGCTGGTTCTCTCCCCAAACGGCCCCAGGGGCCAGGCTGCCAGCAGAATTGTGGAGTGCCATTCAGGTATCCCGCATGTTTGGCAGGGAACTAAGTACTAGGAGCATCTTCATCTGCTTTCCCAGCTGCATTAACAGGGAGTTCCATCAACGTGGAGCCGCTAGACACGAACAAGTGCTCAGATGGAATGGCGGGACTGCACGCAGCGTGTTTGCTTGCTGTACCCTGTCACCAGCCCAGCAGCTAATTTCCAAACAGATGAACACTCTAAGCCAGAAGATGGAATAGTAACTGTGAACTGCTCAAAGAAAATAAGACAAAGCCAGATATCTGGACCTGGGAAAAATAGCTTTCTGGTGATAACAAGGCAAATCAGTGAAACAATGTTATCTCATCCTTAAAGGAACGCCATCAGTGATTTGTGCTGTGCTGTTGGAAAGTACATCAGGACTTGGAAGATCTTTGTAGAATGAGAAGGTCTACATGAACAAGCAGATTTTTAAATTTTTCTTATACTTATTTATTTTATTACAAAGTCAGATATACAGAGAGAAGAGACAGAGAGGAAGATCTTCCGTCTGATGATTCACTCCCCAAGCGCAACGGTCGGTGCTACACCAATCCGAAGCTGGCAACCAGGAACCTCCTCCAGGTCTCTCACGTGGGTGCAGGGTCCCAAAGCTTTGGGCCGTCCTTGACTACTTTCCCAGGCCACAAGCAGGAGCTGGATGGGAAGTGGAGCAGCCGGGATTAGAACCAGCGCCCACATGGGATCCCGGGGTGTTCAAGGCGAGGACTTTAGCCGCTAGGCCACTGTGCTGGGCCCAGATTTTTTAATTTTTAAATCAGTCATTCAACTCAATACTTCTGAGCTAAATTGATGCTAACCCAATGCTCGAATTTATTGAAACCTTTTAATATAGGTCCCACTCCTTGATTGTTTGATACTGACAGAATTATTTAACCCCTTGTATTAACTGCTTAGGTCTGTCATAACAAACTGCTGGCTTAAACGCAGCAATTTAATCTTTTGATTCTAGAGCCAAAAAGTTTGAAATCAAAGTGTTGCCAAGGCAATGTTCCTTCTGAAGGCTTGAAAAACATTGCTTAGACTGAGAAGAGCTTTTGGAGATTGCTGGAAGTTCTTGGCATTCCTTGGCTTGTAGCCACATCGCTCCTATTTCTGCCCTTGTACTCACATGACTGTCTTCACTTGCAGTGTAATTCTGCATGTTCATATCTTCTCTAGTTCCTCTCTCTTTAGGGCTCACCTAAATCTAGTAGGACTTTGTTTCAACATGTTACTTCCAGATGAAACCGCCTTCACAGGTACTGGGGATGAGCTTGACGACATATCTTTTGGAGTTGGTAATCACAATTCAACACACTCAGTCTCTGAATCTCAGTTTCCTGTTCTAGGAAATAATGCCAACTTTGAAGGATAATCATGAACAATAATCAAAGGATGTGTCAAATTCATGATAAATGGCCAAAAAACTCTCCAGGTAGGCTCTGTTAGTATTATTTTTAAAGATTTATTTATTTTTATTGGAAAGTCAGATATACAGAGAGGAGGAGAGACGGAGAGGATGATCTTCCATCCGATGATTTACTCTCCAAACTGTGCAGGGTCCCAAAGCTTTGGGCCGTCCTTGACTGCTTTACCAAGCCATAAGCAGGGAGCTGGATGGGAAGTGGAGCTGCAAGGACTTTAACCACTCTGCTATCTCTCCAGGCCCTCCAGGCAGGCTTTAAAAACTAGTATGTCGGTCCCAATACAGTAGCGTAGTGGCTAAAGTCCTCACCTTACATGCCCAGGATCCCATATAGGCATCGATTCATATCCCAGCTCCTCCACTTCCCTTCCAGCTCCCTGCTTGTGGTCTGGGAAAACAATTGAGGACAGCCCAAAGCTTTGGGACCCTGCACCCGTGTGAGAGACCTGGAGCAGACTCTGGGCTCCTGGATTTGGATTGGCTCAGCTTGGGCCATTGCAGTTACTTGGGGAGTGAACCAGCAGATGGAAGATCTTTCTCTTTGTCTTTCCTTCACTCTGTAAGTCTGACTTTCCAATAAAAAAATGAATCTTAAAAAAAAAAAACTAGTATGTTAGAAACTAGTCCACACTGGTGGACTCAAAAGGGAGTAGCTTGATGATTGGAAGACCCCCACTAACTCTACATTTTTAATAAGGTTCTGTCAACTAGAAAACTCCATTTTTCTTTAAGAAACTGCAATATTAAATCAAGTACCAAATGAACCACTAAGAAAATATAAGGGCCAAAAGGACATAATCAAATGATTATTTTCGCCCTAGTTTCCCATATGTCAATGTTTGATGCATTCCTTTTTGATTCTATTTCTGCCATCAACAAGATGTTTCAACATTAGCTATGTTTAATCCTTGACTTCATCTCCCCATTTGTAAAGCAAGAGATTCCTGCAAGGCAAGTAAGAGAAAATCCAACTAAAAGTGACGTACATAATCATTGTTTTTATTTTTCTTCTATAACAAAACTAAACAACGACTATTTCCAGTTTTGAGTAAGATGGTCTTGGATGCCCTTAGACACTGAGACCCTTGTCTATTTCTGTTCAACTGACACTTGAATTTTTTGCTTGTATTGTAACAATGATACATGTGCTTGAGATCCAGCCTTAATATCCACGTTTAAGTTAGAAAGTGAGGTCGGATCAGTGAGTCTCAAGCATGCCTGCCTTCTCTCCTCAATTAAAAAAAATTTTTATAAAGATTCATCTTGAGCGGAATTGGTAATGAACAGAACTAGCAATTCATGTCTGCTGTGTCTGAAGTACAATCGACACATTGGTAAGCAAAAACTATGACCCCTCTCCTCGTATCGGTATGCTGTGATCACAGAGTCAGACTGTTCCTAGCAAGGAAAAATTGGAAGCGTTAGAGATGGATATGGAGTTAATTCACAAGATTTGTTGCAATCTCTTCTGCTAAAAATCTGTATTTTAATTTTTATTTCTTTGAGAGGAAGGGAGTGAGGAAGGTGGAGAGAGAAAGAGAATGAGTGAGCAAGCGTATTCCCATCCATTGGCCCACTGCCCAAATGCCTGAAGCAGTCAGAATGCCAGCACTGGGAGCCCAGGCCTCAGGTCTCCTCTACGGGCGGAAGGGACTTAACTGCCTGAGTCATCACCATTGATTCACAGAGTTACCATTAGCAGAACCTGGGAAAGACAAACAAACAAACAAACAAACAAATAAACCCCGGCTCTGTGATGTGACATACTTGCATGCTCATAGGTGTTCTACCAATTTAACCAAAGGTTTGCTGCAGAATATTAAAATCTCAAATAGTAAGGCACCTAGAACCCTCCTCCTTTTCGATGACAAATTTAGGGTTTCGAGTCACAGTAGGAAATGTCTCAGCTATCTGCAGCCACCTGGAGATTTCATACCTGGAGTTAGTAACGTCCCTGGACACCAGTCATGTGACCTGATGCTAATATGTTATCTTTAGCAATTGTCTCACAATATGGTCGAATACATGCTTAATGGATGCCTACAATGGTTCTTAAAATCCCTGAAAACTCTTAGCCAATCAGGAGTCACCTGAAGCTTCAATTATGTTTCATGACTCATGGTTGGGTTTAAAGCCTTCCTGATTAACTAAGAGGTGATTCAAAACAAAACAAAGCAAACAAAAAGCAGAATACTCTCTCCTTACAGGTGAACAGTGTATAATTCCACAGACATGCAGTTCTGCAATTGGGGACAACTTATTAGTGATATATGATTCATGAGAGTTAGCATATATTTCTACAGTTGGTATATGCTAATGGACATTCTAACATCCAAAGTTTAGTGAAGCAGTTATGTTCTTGGAATTTTGAAACAATTATCTGAAGGTTTTAATACATTTCTGGACAGATTCTGACATTAGTGTATCTTTGTCTTGAATTAGCTTCATTTCTTAAATTTGATTTTTCTTTTTAAAAATAACAATAGGGGCCAACATCATAGCCCCACAGGCTAATCCTCCACCTTCAAATGCTGGTATCCCATGTGGGCTCCAGTTCGTGTTCCAGCTGCTCCATTTTCCTATCCAGCTCCTTGCTTTCCGGCTTAGGAAAGCAGTCAAGGATGGCGCAAAGCCTTGAACCCTGCACCTGTGTGGGAGACCCGGAAGAAGCTCCTGGCTCCTGGCTTCAGATCAGCGCAGCTCTAGCTGTTGTGACTATTTATGGAATGAACCAGGAGATGGAAGATCCTTCTGTTTCTCCTCTCTGAGAATCTGATTTTCCAGGATAATTAAGTCTATCTTAAAAAAAAAAAACTATTTTCAGTTTAACATATTGAAAATAATGTTGTACCATAAATTATGAAGCATAATATAGAAATGAATACTCTGTATGTTTCCAACTAAAATCAAGAACATCACTTGTGTCTTTGAGGCTAACTGTATTCTTTGCTTGTGACGGGATGCTGCCTGCTGTGGCCTAGTGGTTAAAGTCCTAGCTTTGAACCTGTCAGGATTCCATATGGCTGCTGGTTCTAATCCCAGAAGCTCCACTTCCCATCCAGCTCCCTGCTTGTGGCCTGGGAAAGCAGTCGAAGATGGCTCAAAGTCTTGGGACCCTGCATCCGCGTGGGAGACCTGGAGGAAGTTCCTGGCTCCTGGTTTTGGATTGGCTTAGCACTGGCCGTTGAGGTCACTTGGGGAGTGAGTCATCGGACAGCAGATACTCCTCTCTATCTCTCTTCCTCTCTGTGTATCTGACTTCGCAATAAAAAGAAATAAATCTAAAAAAAAAATAAAGTCACAAGTTTGATTGCTTTATAGTGTGTAAAATTCCACATTTGTTTTAACAGGGTTTGTGGCCCAGAGTTTTCTACTAATTTGACATTAGGACATAGAACACTGTTAATGCAAATGAGTCATACAATACTTCGTAAGAGGAAACATATGTAACATCCCTCAAGTTTTGTGTGGTAATTGGTTATTTTATCACAAAAATTTGTTTTCCTCACAAAAAGTGAGAACTGGCAAAGTAGGTGAGCCTGATAAACAATTTTAAAGCAAATGTTTTAAGTCAGTGAATCTTTATTTATTTTTTAAACATGAAATTATTTACATGATTCAACTTTCAAAGGTAGGAGAAATTCCCACAATTCCCTTGATTTAAAGAATCCAAGCTCACAGTCAGTAGAAAATAATCACATATTTCTTGTGCTGACATGCACGGTGTATTATATTTAGCTTATTAGCAAAGTATCCATACTCTTTTCCCGCAACAGTTACATGCCCTCTACACTGATGGACATTTTGTTCATTTTACTTTACTACATGCAGGTGGGATGGTTCCATGATCAGTATGCGGTGTTTTCTCACTTCTGTTATGGTTGTATAGTATCCCAGTGTCAGAGTTAAGTAGAGTAGTTTAACGACTCTCTACTGGGTTGCATTGCTTCTTGATCTCAGATTCATGGCGTATCATTTTGTTTGGGTTGGAGAAGACTTTGGAAGATGGAATTGATGCGAGAAGAGCCTTCAAGTGGGTAAGTCACTTTATTTACTGTTTCAGTGTCCTTATCTGAAAACACTAGAAAAGAACAACCAGAGATGGGGGTCTTCAAGAATTTCTGTGTCATCCTTTGTACAGGGGCCATGACAACTTAGTTTTGTCTTTCCAACTTCAGTATGTGCCCAAAAGGCAAACAAAAACACCTCTAGTTCACATTACTGTGAAAGTACTGGATTAAAAAGACATAAGATAACTTACACTACCATGATAATATGGGAGAAAATGGCTGGGGAGGGGGAATGGCTGGAGATAGGGAATTGTGAGAGAGGAAAGGGTGTGGGGGCAGGGAGGAATCCCTATACCTACTACACTGTTTCATAGAAAATTACAGTAATAAACAAAAATAAATAAATGAATACATAAATACATAATATATGGGATAAAAACGATAGGGCTGCTTGCCTTGAACATCGGCGTAGGAATCCTAAGCAAATACTTAGTAAAGAAAAATTCTGTAATACATGAAGAAGGCCTCCATCACCAGGTTGAGTTTATGTCATTAATATAAAAGTCAAATGCCATGCCAGTAGAATAAAGGAGTAAAACAATTCTTTTAATACATATGATAAAAACATGCATAAACTTCAACTTGAAAATAAACATAATTCTTAAAACTCTTAGTTCTGTTTGAAACGTGGAGAGATAGCGAGGTGGCCTGCAAGCTGGTTCACTCCCGCAAATCCCCACAGTTACCTAACAAGAGCCAAGCTGAAGCTGGGAGCAAGGGGCTCAGTCAGGGTTTGTCACCTACGTGGCAGGGAGCTGAGTCCTCCAGCCATCGCTTGCTGCCTCTTAGGGTGTGTTTGCGGGAAACTGAGGCAGAGAATGGAACCAAGTGTCAAACACAAACACTTTGATACAGGGTGAGATCATCCTGGGCAGCACCTTTCCCACTGAACCAAATGCTATGCCCTTCCTTTTGATTCATTTTTAATTTATTAATTTGAAAGAGAGAGAAACCAGTTTTCATCTCTGGCTCACACCTCGGCTCTGACACTTGTCAGTGAAATAGCCTCAGGCAAGTCACTGACACTTAGACATCGCTTTTGTATATAACACAAAGGGGTAATCCAATCTACCAGCATGTGTCGTTTATGGGATTTAATTGAAGAGTAAAATTGCTGTGAACTCTGTGCTGTGTGCGTGGTTTGTGCATAGATTTAGCAAATGCTGAGCCATTGCTCCCAGGTGTGTGTGTGTGGGGTGCGGGGAAATGTGGAGAGAGGCAGCGGGGATGAGCTGAGGTCAAGAACCTGGAACTCAATGCAGGCCTTTCAGCTGGGTGCCTGGGACCCCAGGACTTGATCCATTATGTTCTGCCCCCAGGGTTTTCATAAACAGAAGGCTGGAATTGGAAGTGAGGTTTTCCTGGAACTGTATCCCAGGAACTCCAATGTGCTGTGGGCTTCCCATTCAGCTTCAAAGTTACTGTACAAAAACACTCGTCCCACATGGGAGTCTCTTCCCACCCTTCCCTTTTTCTTTTTCTTTTTGCTCTTGAAGTCCTTGTAAACTCTGTTGAAAGATATTGCTTCAGAAGGTCTTCATCTTCCAAATTGAGGGCCTATTTTTATAGTGAAAATTAAGCCATCGTTTCTGGGGACTGGTATGGGGGCTCGATCGGCTAATTCTCCACTTGCAAATACAGGCATTCCATGTAAATGCTGGTTAGTGTCCCAGCTGTTCCACCTCCCATCCAACTCCCTGCTTGTGGCCTGAAAGCAGTGGAGGATGACCTGAAGTCTTGGGACCCTGCACCCATGTGGGAGACTTGGAAGAGACTCCTGGCTCCTGGTTTCAGATCAGCTCAGCTCTGCCTGTTGTAGCCATTTGTGGAGTGAAGCACCAGGTAGATCTTTCTCTGTCTCTCCTTCTCTCAGTGAATCTACCTTTCAAGTAAAAAGAAACACATCTTGCAAAAAAGTTTCTCAACATCCTTAGACTCATCTGGATATTCTGTGTAAGAAGGAGGTTGAGACACTGCCTGCTTCTGATCCCATTCAGATGTTTCTTGAGACTATACACGGAGAAACATTGTGCTGAGACGATTCGCATCCTGGAGTCAAACCCCCTTTGCAATTATTAGAATGTTCCAGATAGCTTAACTATCAGCGGAGGGGAATGTTAAATCACAGACAACATCCAACAGTGCTTTACAGCACTAATTTAGTGCAAATACTGGTGAAATTATGACAGTTAAGCCTTTTTTAAAAATCGCTCATCGGGGCATATACAGAGGTGAGAACGTGGGTGTTGGAGATCCGTCGGAACCGACTTCAACTTTTGTGAGCCCATAATTTCTATCAGGTTCACACTGAAGCATGAAACAGAATCCCCAGCGACAATACTGATGTGGTATTACCAATTACTTCATGCCTGAAACGCCTTCCCATACTTCAGGACTTTTTTTTTTTTTTCTTCCCTGTTAATTGTTCTTACTAAATTGAATGATCTATTTTTGGAACTGAAAGAGATGCAAATGTAGAGAGAAAGGCACTGACAGATCCGAAGGCAGAGCAGGAAGGAAGCCAGAGGAAGCTGAGGAAGGAGCTACAGTCCTGCCTGACCCATATTTCACAGACGGCAGGAAGCAAGGGCAGCGCGCCTCCTGAGGGCACGCGTGAGGCACGAGGGGCAGGGCCTTCGGCTTGCGAAACAACAAACGTTTGAAATGGTGTCGAATTCTGGAAATAGCTGTGATATGAACGCTCCGGTCTTCAAATCTCCTGACCCGCATTCATGTGATTGACTCAACCCAACAGTGAGCCTGCTTTTTAAAATAACGTTATTAGAAAAGCATCATGGTCTTAAAAAAAAGATTTATTTGTTTCTTATTACAAAGTCAGATATACAGAGAGGAGGAGAGACAGAGAAAAAGATCTTCCGTCCGATGATTCACTCCCCAAGTGAGCGCAATGGCCAGTGCTGCGCTGATCCGAAGCCAGGAGCCTGGGTCTTCGTTCCTGGTCTCGCACTCGGGTGTAGGGTTCCAATGCATTGGGCCGTCCTCAACTGCTTTCCCAGGCCACAAGCAGGGAGCTGGATGGGAAGTGGAGCTTCTGGGATTAGAACCGATGCCCATATGGGATCTGCGCGCGTTCAAGGCTAGGACTTTAGCTGCTAGGCCACGGTGCCGGGCCCATCATAGTTTTAATCTTAAAGATTTTTAAGAGTATTTAGCAAAACATTCTAAAAAAAAAAAAAAAAAAAAAAAAAAAGAAAAAAACCTTGTAGTTATATTATTTATTTCATTTTTTAAAAGGCAGCAAGAGATACTTGTGGGTTCATTTCCGAATGTCCACAACAGTTGTTGCCGAACCACGCTGAAGCCAGTAGTTAGGAAACAATTAGGGTCACCCGCATGCGCAGCTGGGACCTCAGTATGTCGGCCATCACCTACTGCCACCGAGGGTACACTTTAGCAGGAAGCTGCAATTGAAACTGAGTTGGGAACGAAGCCAAGCACCTTGGGATGGAATGCAGGTATTCCAAGCAGAACCTTTCAAGTGTGTGAACATTTCTTTTTTAAAGGCAAACTCAGACCTGAAAGTAATGCCCTTCCTATCCAGATTTGTTAGTCACACCACAATGCACTTGAAAGAGGAGTCAGCAAATATTGGCTGCTTTTCTAGCTAGTGCTTTGTTAACCTCCGCCCGTGCTTCTGATTCTTCCTCAAACCGAACATCCTGCTAAAAGCTTCGCAAGTCTGTCCTCGCCACTTCTGTTCTTCAGGCATCTCGGCTACAGTTACATTTTGAAAAGACTCTGTGTTTTTAAAATGGTTAGCAAAACTACAAAGCAGAACACACATCATTTTCTTCAAAACACGTGAAATTTTTGCCCTGAAAAGGAATCTACACCAAAGACAGCCAGCTGCACAAGGAAAGCAGAGACCTTTCAAATCCACACGCTCGTACTATTCTTTTCACTGGATATTTCAACAATACATGTAGTTCGCTGTGGAAATGATTCAACTAAGAAAAGAAAAAGGTTTCCCACGATTGGACTCACTTGCCTTTCGCTTCCATGGGGTGTCAGGAGAGGAGCTCTTTTATCGTTCATGGCATGATTTTTTTCTTTCCCATTTCCCTGCCTTCCCAGCCTCGCATCTGGCGGATAACATACCCATAGTTCTCTAGGTATTAGCTCATTTATTTCCATCTCTCCTTGTAGTCGACTCATCAAGGTGGTAGAGTGGGGCACAGGGGATAAGGGAAGGCTCCAACCAAACCAGGACTGTAAGGAATAACACAAATTGGTGGTTTAGAAAATCCTTTATCACACATGGAGATGTGCTAGCCATTCAGGCGATCCTCACATTGTAGATAGTTTCTTCCAAACTTAAACCCTGTAAGCAGTGAGTTTTATAGTTAACCTTCCTTGGTTTGAAGTCTGGCTCCACATGGATTGGTGCAACCCTGGGAAAGCTGATTGGCCAATGAACTAACCTCTTTATCCATCTTAACTCATTTGAAAAATTGGGGTAATTGTGGGTCCTGCCATAAAGCCTTTTGTGAGCATGACATGTGTGATTGTATGTGAAAACATTTCAAATAGCTCTTGTCTTTAAAAAACAAGTTACTAGAATCGTTGTTAGTATTCTTAATTTTATATGAAAAATTGGCAATAATATGATAGGTGATATTCTAGCAAATTTTGAGGGAAATATCACCAATAAGTGGTGGACACTGCTCCTATTCAGCATACACACACTTTGACAGCTCACAGCTTTGAAGAACCCTGTCAAATCCTTCCAGAATCTCTTTGGATTTTGTATTTTCAGAAAGATAGAAGCAGTGTGGTCATAACAAGATCTGCCTGTATTGCATGATATGCTATTTTTTTTTTCAGAATTTCTTGATGGCATTCCATTTTAAGCGTGAATTCTGAAGAACCTTGTAGAAGCAAGAAATTATCAAGAATATCCCTTATTAGTTGCATACCGTTCAGGTAGTGTGGGATCATTATTTGCCTATGTTAAATCCCAGGGTTGTTTTTTGATCCAGCAGTTCAGTGAGATTTGTGATGTTTACACTACAGTTAATTGAATGATCTACGTTATTGTCTCGTCTTGGGCTTATATACGGTTCTAGTGCCTGAATTTCTAGCTCAAGCCATTTTAATTTCAAATGTGGGAAGTAGCTGTACTGCAACCACCACAGTACTCTATCTGATCTAGGGAACTCATTGGTTTATTCACTGTAAACATAAGTAAAAAGGTTGTCTTCCTTCACTGAACATGTATTTATTCATTCAATATTTATTGAGCACATACTATGTGCATAAATTGCTATGCTTGCTACGGAGAATACGATGTTTAAAAGACAGTTCCAGTCTCTTCTTCACGGATGCATTCTGCTGAGAGGGAGAAATAGTAGACAAATAATTCAATTTTTGTTTAACTATAATTGTGAAAATTATAAGGAGGGAAGTGACTGGTTGCTCAGTGACAATATAACTAAGATGGTAATTATTTCATCTGAGGGAATCAAAGAAGGTTTCTCGGAAGAGCAACACACAGTTGAGGCTGAAGTGTTGAAGAGGAGTCAGATGAGGATGATGCGTGAACTGTAGTGAGGAGTGAGCAGGTAAATGCTATCATAGTTAGAGCGAATGGGAGACGGATGAGGAAGAGAAAGAGCAAGGCAAAGGCAAGCCAGACAAGAATTTAAGGCAATATTGATGTTAAAATAAAAGCAGACCATGAAAGAGAGGCGGATAATCAGAACTGTGTCTTTGAAAACATTGGCTGCTATGTGAGGAAGGTCCTCGAATACCAGAATGCAAATCTGAGTATAGGCAAATCATTTGGCAGGCTACCAGTCTTGTGAATTTAGAAGAGTGGCAATAGCAACATAGAGAAGGATAGATACAAACGGACAGAAGTGAGAGATATTCAGATAGGGAAAAAAACCAGTGAGAGATTGTAAGGCTGATTACGAAGTGAATTTCTGATGACAGTATTCACCAAGACAGGGTTTACAGCAGGAGAACCAGCTTAGGTGAAGAAAGAGCAGTACGCATTCGGTTCCAGACTATTGGACTTGCAGAGGCTTAGCAATTGGTTTCAGAAACAATTAACAGTGGTTTTTCAAAAAGAGGGAAAGGAAAAGCTGAATTTGTAACATTTGCTATTTTTTATGGTGTAAATAGTCTCATCATGGCAGCTTCCAACTTATCGATGTGATAGTAATGAACATGAAGTTGTGTAAGTGGCTCTCACGGTCCGACGTGAGCGGACTCCAGCACACTACTGACTCACAGATACGTAAAGGGAATGTCAAGAGGTTAATGGACATATATGTTAGATAGGTAATAGCAGGCTGCAAGGAGTGGGCGAGGTTGGAGTTGGAGTCATCAGTGTATAAATAAATGATAACCATACCGTTTGAGACTGCTGGGAGAGGGTCCTAAGTGAAAAAGGGAGATGATTGAGCACTGAGATATGAGAAACTGAGATTTCCAGGTTCATTACAGGGGACCACAAAACAAAGTCCTGGAATGCACGGTCCCATGATCCATCCAAAAAGAGAGTTTTAGAGAAAAAGGACTTGTTTAACTGAATAAATGCTGCTGATAGACCAAAGAAGAGAAGGGCTAATGTTGTTTCATTAGATTTAGGGACATGGATTTTTTGTGACTCCAGCTTCCTATAGAACAGTGAGGAGGGAACTGTCAGACAGATATGAAAAACAAATAAATTTAAGGAGATGGAGACAGTGAGTGTAGAAAGTGCCATGGGACCCTTAATTATCAGAATTCAGCAGGAGTCATCTTCAGCTATGGACTGAAGGACTTGGGGCAGAAAGTTGATTTAAGTTGTTCTGTTCTGCTATTCGATTTTTTTTTTTTTTAAGAGCAATGTGAGAATGTTACATGGTAATGCCAAAAAAAGATTGTATTGTGAAAAATGTTTGCCAATATTAAAAAATAATACATCAACCTTGTGTAAAATGCTTTTTTCCCTCCATTTGGTCATTTCTGAATCCCCCACACATGCCACATTCGCATGCATCGCTATGCCTTTCCTTGCAAGAGTTTTCTTTCTCTTTTGCAGTATCTGCCAAATTCCACTTAGCCTAAACAGTATGTCTTATCTCCTCTGTGCTGCTTCCCTCCATACTCCATCATACTCTAATCTCCTCCCTTTCAGCACTAAGTTGCAAACAACAAACGGTCTTTAAAGTTCAGTAGGTCAGAGGGATAGAGAATGCTAATGGTCTAGGTGCCAAGGTCACACCCTTTTCTTTTGAAATGTCTTATCAGCCCAGTAGGAAGAGTAGAGCTGGGTGGTCACTATTTAATTTTAAGGTGCCCATCTGTTAAAGTTAGGAACTGGATTGCACAGTTAAGGCATAGAAAGATCCTCAGATTCTTACCTGTAAGGACTGATTATAAGAAATATGAGATATGCTTCTTCATGGTAGTCTTGATGTTGTAGGAACATAAAGACGTGGGCGTTTGCCTGAGTATCTGTGGACAAAAAGTTCAATAAGCAAGGGAGAAAGTTGGTCAATAGAGAAAGAAAACAAGAAGCAGGTTCATAGTACAGAAAACAGGTGGTTTATTGTGTGAGAGAGGGAGAAGGCCAGGGAGAGCCCGTTTCATTGTCCTGGCATCCAGCCTTGTGTAACGGTGCGTCTGTAATAAAAGGATATTGCTTTTACCTGTTAGCTTTAGATGGTTGCTGTTTCTTTTCTTTTTTTTTTTTTTTTTAAGATTTATTTTATTTTCATTACAAAGCCAGATATACTGAGAGGAGGAGAGATAGAGAGGAAGTGGATTACAACCAGCGGCCATATGGGATCAAGGCGAGGACCTTAGCCACTAGGCCACGCTGCTGAGCCCGGTTGCTGTTTCTTAAAATGAATGAACCCTTGATACATCAAGAATCAGGATTTGATAGTTCACTTTAAATTGCAGGATCCGAAGGGTGGTAGCTGGAGAGACAACACAAGATGAGTTGAAATTGACCTTGAAAGTCGGGTGGAGGTGGTGGTTGTAGGAAATTGGAATCCAAAGTACAGGCCAATGGTAGGGATCTAAGAATGTAGGAACCATTAACAGTGGCGGAGGTGTGACTTCAGCTGAAAACATTTTTGTATCAGTTCAAGCATTTTGCTTATCTTTATCCTCAGATCTACTTGGAAGCCTTCCATATGGAAAAAAAAAAACCCAAAAAACCCAAAAAACAAAACCAATAAACAATAATCCTACAACAGGTCTCTTATTCTACTCTTTGCTTCATTGCATATATTTACGACTACTTGTCCATGAACTCTCAGTAACACAACCCATCCTCAGAGCCAGGCTGTCAGCTCCTGTCCTCTTCTTTCTTTCATGGAGTCTTGTGCATTTCCATGGCTTCAACAATGACCTTTATCTGTGTCTTCAGTCTTGACCTCCATCCCAGCTGCGATCCACTTTCTAGCAACCTGTTGGATGTTTAAACCCAGAGTGTGATCTCAGGCTCAGTAAGACACTGCAACAATGCGGGTAAGGATACATATTCTGGAGTGCAGACGTTTGAATCAAGAACTGCTTCTAGTTTGCTCTGGGATTTTTGGAACAGATATTTAGCTTCCAGGGACCTGTCTTTCTCTCTCTGTGAAATGGGAATGGTAATAGCACTCAGGTCATAAGAGTGGTTACTGAGAAAAGCCTGTGCATGTGGAGTTGGCGTGCTGCTGAGTGTGTCCTAAGTATATACGAAATGAAGTTCTTCACTATTGTTATTATCCTCATCTCTATTTTTGTTTTTATTAAAAGTGTTTTCCTTTTATATCTCTTGAAAACTTTCTCAACCTTTGGTAAGTCTGGTGAACATTGGGAATACCAGTTTGTCAGTAAAGGTTGTGCGACTTTGAATCATTATTTAAATTCTCTGGGACTTCAATTTCACCTTGATAATGCTGACGGTGCTAGATAAACTCTGAAGGGCTCACTGATCTTCCTTTGTAAATTCTGGAAGTTTCAGTCCTCTTTAATATCTTCTTTCTCTCATCTTCTAAATTCATTTGGATTTTACAGCTTATCAATATTGCCTTCACAAGCTCTTTCATACCCGACTTGTATCACGCCTACTCTGTCAATTTTTTGGAAGTTTCTCTTATTACTGCTTTTCTAGGTCTGACAGTGGCTAGCCTTAAGTTTTGGGTCATTGACTGTATGTGCTTGATGTTACAATCTACCTAGTTGTTTTTTCCTTTAGTATGCTTTATACAGTATTAACTAAACTCTCCATATTTGCACTTAATTTTCATCTTTATGTCCACACCATATTTTTCTTTCCAGTCTAATCCAAATAATAGTATATTTTAACTTTTAGCTTTGGTTATCTACTGGAGTGTAATGTAATATGCCAAGAAACACCATCATCACACCATTTTGCTTAAATTCAAAGTTCATAAAACTGTTGGCACTTTTTTCATGATGGTTGATATATATGAAAACTAAGTGTTCATAGATCAAATTTCTGTTTTCGGTGAGACTACATTCTACACACAGAAAAAATAGATTTTACTTGGTAGTTAATTCCTTTGTAAAGGATATTAGCAAAAATGTGTTATTTCGGGGTCTGGTATTTTTTTCCATTGCCGACTACCAGTAATTTAGTTTTTGCTTAGCTTCATTCATCTGGTGAGTTTCAGATGCATTTCCCAGGTGCATCTGTTTTATTTTTTCATAAGATCAGGAAACACACAATCTATAAATTAAGCGATAGCCCATCAGTGTGTCTTCAAGTAATCTGCTGATTTTGTGTTACTGTGTCTCTTACATATCTGAATTACAGTTCCGGATATGACTTACTTGTTTCTTCTTTGACCAAAAGATTGATTTCCTAAAAGTAATTTAGGTGGAGTCAAAAATCCAATTATCTTGGCAGTTCCATGAACCATAACATAATTTTAGCCAATGATTTGAGTATTAAAAAAAATCTCGTCTTAGTTTTCTCTCTTTAGTAGTAGAGAGAGAGTATGACTTACAAAAAAAAAAAAAAAAATAGGGAAGAAAGTCCTGACAAGCATGTGTTCTTCCAGGCATTACACAGAGTATTGGATAAGACAGCTGGAGAAGGATTCAGTCTTTAAGATGTCATATAATTTCTGCGCAGCGATTGCTAAGTGGCAAGAAGAGTGGTAGGTAAGATGCCAGGTGTCTTTGGTGAGCTTTAATGATATCCCATTCTGCAAAGGGAAGATGCCTTTTTAAATGTTGTTTATTATGACACAATTTAGAATCTAATGTATGCTTTTTTCTTTTCTTTTTTTTTGCTATTAAATTTACTTATATAATTGTAAGAATCTGGCAAGTCATTTAGAACATATCTTGAAATATTTGAGTCCTAGTCTTTATTATTTATATGTATGTGTGTGTGTGCACACAGGTATGTGCTTGATGTTACAATGAAAGCAACAATTTTTCTGGAAGAGATTAACTTCCCTAACATACTTAAAAAAAGATTTATTTATTTTTATTGCAAAGTCAGACATACAGAGAGAAGAGACAGAAAGCAAGATCTTCCGTCCGGTGATTCATTCCCGAAGTAGCAGCAACGGCTGGAGCTGAGCCAGTCCAAAGCCAGGAGCCAAGATTCTTCTGGGTCTGCCACACAGGTGCAGGGTCCAAGGCTTTGGGCCGTCCTGACTGCTTTCGCACGCTACAAACAGGGAGCTGTAATGGAAAGCAGGGCTGCTGGGATTAGAACCAGGGCCAATAAGGGATCCCAGTGTGTACAAGCCCAGGACTTTAGCCACTAGGCTACCATGCCGGTCCCCACTAACATACTTTTAAACAATTACATTTTCTATAGCAGCCCTTGGACAACAAATGTTGATGAAATATTAGATGGAGTACCAGGAGGTGCTGAGAGGGTGGTATACATAGAAAGAATGAAGAAGTTCAACATTCTTTCCCCTAAGCATTGTGCTTGGTACTGCTTGTATCTGGCTTTTCATGTGTACCCTTTGAAGTATCCATACAAACAAACCAATACGTATAAGTAACTTTCTTGTCTGAGGTCCATGAGCTTCTCAACAAAATTAGTGGAACCCATGAAGGGATAGTGAATAGTTATAATGCATAGACAGTTGCTCAGACGAAAAAGTGGCAACCTACTGCTTGCAGCTGGCATCTGCAACAGGATGTAGCTTTGGCCCTGAGCTTGTAACCCATGGGATCAGACATTATCTCCAGGTCAACAGTGTTGGTACTGAATTAAATTCGTGGACACCCATGGTGTCCATTGAGAACTGCTCTTCACATCTAGTCAGAAAAGTGAGATCTGTCTAACTCAGTGCGTGAATAGAACAGTTCTTCAAGAATTGTATTGTTCAAGCAAACAAATAATGCAAAACAACAATTGTCAGTCTGTTGTCAATTGTGGTTCTAAAGCAGGATCAGGGACAAGGATCATTGAGGGCTTTCTTTTTAGCTTGAAAAATATCTATAAAAGAATAAAAATGCTTTTTAATTGTAGAACTTTTCTTTCTTTTTTAACTAGAAGGCTTTTAAAGGACCATTTCACTATGCTAACATAGATTTTTAATTTCCCCTTTCTTTGAAAAATCACAGTTCTTTTCATCTATTTAATTGTTCTTGCTTACTCACCCGAAAACAGCAGAATTTGGTATAATAGTTATATTTAGATACTTTAAAGGATTTTAAATAATATTTAATTAACCAAATATTAGGAACAAGATTTTTAAAAAAGGTTTATTTTGTTTTTAATTGCAAAGTCAGATATACAGAGAGGAGGAGAGACAGAGAGGAAAATCTTCCATCCGTTGATTCACTCCCCAAGTGGCTGCAAAGGCTGGAGCTGAGCCTATTCGAAGTCAGGAGCCAGGAATTTCTTCTGGGTCTCCCAGCAGGTGCAGGGTCCAAGGCTTTGGGCCATCCTTGATTGCTTTCCCAGGGCACAAGCTGGGAGCTGGATTGAAAGTGAAGCTTCTGGGATTAGATCTGGCTCCCATAAGGGATCCTGGTGCGTATGCAAGGCGACGACTTTAGCTGCTAGGCTACTGCACTGGGCCCAGGAGCAAGAATTTAATTTTGGAATAGATTATACAGTGAGATGGAGCTAATACCTGGGAATAAGTTAGAGCTTTAGTGGTGTCTCTCAGTGTGAGACACAGGCAGAATTGGAAGTACCGAGAACAAGAAGTTCACAATACATCACATTCCTGGCCACTATTTCCAATGACAAATTTGTGACTTAATCAATGTTTTTTTTCTTTTTTTCTGCATTACACAGGTTGAGCTTCTATTTTACAAAAACCGTAATGTTTGCATAATAAAAATAACAGAATGGCATGATCATTGTTATAGAGTATGTTTTAGGTGCACAGTGCCTATTGATAAGGCTAAGATGAGGGTGTATTTATTGAGGCTGTGTAGATAGGCACCAAATAATACCTCACTTCTGTTATATCATTCAACCCCCAAGACACAATTTCTCATCCTGCCTGTTAGCCCCTGCCTTGGATATGCCCCTTCACCACTCTTGTCCATGCATACCATCTGTATGTAACCATTGGCAGCGCCAGATTCCCAGGTTAACCCTCTAAACAGAGGAGCTTTCATGCATCTTAGTCCTGTAGCATGATGTCTTTCACATACGGCCAGTCGAGTTTGCCCCAAGTCGTGAAGACTAGCCTGGCTGTTAAAGCAGAGAATGACTCTGTCACATCCCATTTTGATCCTGCTTTCTTCAGACATCCCTTGACTGTGTTAAAATATGTCCAGCAAAGCATCAGTTTTGCACATCTCAGTCTGAAACATACATTAAAAAAAAAGCACAGCCAAAGGAAAGCTTGTTAGCTTCAACCACCATAACTAAGCGTGAACAACCTTTTGCCCATTTTGGACCTCAAATCTCTGATGATTATCATTATCTATTATAGCATTCCGCACAGTAGCGTTTTCCTTGACCATTTTTTCATGGCTTCTTCTTTTTTTAAGAATGTTTATTCATTTTTATTTGAAAGACAGATTTACAGAGAGAAGGAAGCTGAATGGGAAGTAGAGCAGCAAGGACATGAACTGGTACCCAAGTGAGATCCTGAGGTGTGCAAGGCGAAGATTTAGCTACTGAGCCATTGTGCTGGAACCAAAGATTCATTCTTTTTTTTTTTTTCTCTCCTCTCTTCTCCTCTCCTCTCCTCTCCTCTCCTCTAAGATTCATTCATTTTAATTTAAAAGGCAAATTTGCAGAAAAAGGGAGAGAGAGAGAGAGAGAGAGAGAGAGAGAGAGAGAGAGTCTCCTCTCCACTGGCTCACTCCCCAAACAGCCACAGTGGTCAGAGCTAAGCTGCTCTGAAGACAGGAACCAGTAACTTCTTCCAGGTCTCCTACATGGGAGAAGCGTTCCATGGAATTGGGGCATCTTCTGATGCTTTCCAAGGCCACAAAGGGAGCAGGATTGGAAGTGCAGAAGCTGGGACTAGAACTAGTGCCTATAGGGGATTATGGCACTAGAGGTCAAAACACTCTTACACTGCTTTCTCCCTCTAAGACAAAATGAACTGCTATTTCTTTTGTTTCCCTACTAGGTTTGATCAGACCACTGTTATATTTCTAGTATTCCAATCTTACTAGATATTTTTGTATCCTGTTTGTGGGGTGGGAGTTACTTTTGAATTCAGAGACTACCTTTTATTGACTTTTGCAACACCTTTCTCAGGCACGGTAGTTCCTTGTTTAATACGTGGACAGTTAGCTAAAACAAATCACGGGAGTGGCATTATTCCATCATGTAAGACAAGGCATGGGCCAGTATTGTGAGACACCAATTGAAGATCAGGTTTTTCACAATGGAATCCTGTACTGGCATACCACTTCAGTTCCTGCCTGCCCTGTTTCTGGTCCAGCTATCTACTAATAGCCTGGGAAAGCAGTGGATGATGTCATCTATGCAGGAAACCTGGATGGAGTTCCAGGCTTCTGGCTTTCGCCTGGCCCAGATCTGACTATTGTGGCCACGAGAGGAGCGAGAGGAGCAGATAAAGGAACTCTTTCTTTGCCTCTCTGTGTCTCTGTCACTCTGCCATTCATATAAATAAATAAGCCTTTGTAAAACAGTACTTATTATTCAAAAAGCAAATTTACAGAGAGAAGGAGAGACAGAGAGAATTTTTCATCTGTTGGTTCACTCGCCAAATGGCTAAATGGTTGGAGCTGAGCTGATTTGCAGCCAGCAGCTTCTTCCAACTCTCCCAAATGGGTGCAGAGTTCCAGAACTTTGGGCCATTCTCCACTATTTTTCCAAGCCATAAGCAGGGAGTTGGGTCAAAAGTGGAGCAGCTGGGGCACGAACCAGTGCCCATATGGGATGTCACCACTTGAAGATGGAGGATTAGCCTGTTGAACCATAGTGTTAACCCCAATAATAAGCCTTTAAAAAGAAGAGATGCAAAGAACTATGGTGTAAGGCTAATCTTTTTTGACTTTCAGTGTGGGTATCCCATATGGATGCTAGTTTGAGTCCTGGCTGCTGCACTTCCCAGCCAACTACCTGGTTGTGGCCTGGGAAAGCAACAGAAGATGGGCCCAGTCCTTGGTTTCCTGCGGTCACATGGAGACCTGGAAGAATCTGCTGGCTTCTGGGTCAGCTCAGCTCTTGTTTCAACCATTTGAAGAGTGAGCCAGAAGATCGAAGATCTCTTGTTCTCTGTCTCTTTGCTCTGTAACTTTATCTTTCAAACAACAAAAAAATCTTTTTTTTCCAAAAAGAAACAAAAAAATTTTAAAAAAGAGTGAAGATAAAACTGGTGAAGATGATAGCAAAGATGTTCATCAAACTCATACTTTTCATGAAAGACACAGACTCTAGAAACTCTAGAACAAAACACAACTATGTTATTATTTTCATTTACCTCAATCAGGTACTTCGAAAGATGACTGAAAAATAGGGCACAGGGAGATTTAAATGTGGTATATTTCTGCTCAACTTTCTTATTTATTTTTTTAAAGACAGTGTTTGAGAGAGAGAGATCATCCACTGGTTCACTCCTCAGATGGTCGCGATGACTAGAGTTGGGCCTGTCTGACCACAGGAATCAGGAGCTTTTCCAGGTCTCCTGCATGGATGTAAGGATGTAAGAGCCTAATCACTTGAGCCCTCTTCTGTTGCCTTTCCAGGCACACTTGCAGGGAGTTGGATTGGAAGTGGAGCAGCCATGTCTCAAACTGGCACCTGTATGGTGGCTTTAACCACTGCATCATAGTGCTGGCCCCCACCACCTTTCTAAAAATCAAGTGTAATTTCTGTGTCATGGTCTATCCAATTAGCATGATTCAATAGGTCCAGCAGAGTATGTGGCACTAAGTGGACATTGAGCAATGGTTTCTATGGGGAATGAAGTGGAGAGAGAGGTGGAGACATAGCAGTATCCAGAGAGGACTGGTTGATGTCCAATGAAGCCCCCTGAGGATGGGATTATTCGAGATGTGATGCAAAAATAGAACTTATTTTGGAAATACAATGCCACAGTGTTTATTCTTAAAATTGTATCTGTACATGTTTTGGTGCCATTTTTTTCCCAGGCTGCATTTCCTGAATTGTGTCTGATACAAGGATTTGGCAGAAAAATGCAGGAAGGCACTGGCAGGGGCAGTCTCTAGTTTGTGTTGGTGTGGCCTTGGAGGTCTCTGGCATGCTCTGTCCTCTACAAAGGATGACGCTATCTGTGTTGCAAAAGGAGGTGTCTGTGTAGACATTTATTTGAAGAAAGTCTCCTACCTTTTGGAAGTTTGTGTGATCCCTGATTTACTGCTGACATCTTATTTTTATTTTTATAGACGGGGACAAATAAGGATGAGAAATTGCAAGTGACTTGGTCCAGAGCAAACGTTTATTAGGGCAGTTGCAACTGCTTAAGAAAAGCTGTTTGATTTCCATGTTCATGGCTGCTGTTGGCTCAGACATAAGAAAGATGCCCCGAGTCATAGAAAGGGGAGAGTGAGAGGGAGAGAATGGTATATTAAGAACTATATTAGGGAGTGTATGACAAGGGATTCTGCCTTTTATGCAATTTTTGTAAAAACAAATTAAGAGCGTCTCCTCCACTTTGTCCCTCCTTGAAGGCTGTTTTTAAATGCATGATCTGCTTTTCCTTCTTTGACTGCTCCTACAAAACAAAATTAGAGGGTCTGCTTTATTATACACTTTATATGCATAATATATTTTATGATTTATGTATTATATAGGTATATATTATGCATGAAATAAATTACTTATGAAAAATACATATGAGAATCGTTCAATAAATTCATTGGAGATTGAATTAAAAGGTAAGCTTATTTTATTGCAAAAAGTTTAAAGTTAATTAACCCTAACTTAACTTAATTAAAATTTTTTTATTTCATGATTTGTTATGATACATATTTTCCATGAACATTTTGGAAACTTTTAACACTGTTTTGATGGTGAGATTGCCATAACATTTGGGTGGTTTATAAAATGTGATTATGGGATTTGGAAGATTCTTTGCAGAAAGTGTCCAAGGTTTCGTTAAGTATTAGCTTTATAGATTGGATTTACACTGGGGAAAGAGTTCCTTCACCTCCATGATTCAATTGTTCTGTCATTGCTGGGGGACAGATTGTGGCCAATACACAATAGCTAAAGAGAGTAGACTGTAAAAAGGTTGGAAGATCATTAACTCATTTGAACATGAACAGAAAATTAGAAATTAGTTTCATTTTAAAAATTTTTAAAAAAGATTTATTTATTTTTATTACAAAGTCAGATATACAGACAGGAGGCAAGACAGAGAGGAAGATCTTCTGTCCAATGATTCACTCCCCAAGCGACTGCAACGGCCAGTACTGTGCCGATCCGAAGCCAGAAGCCAGGAACCTCTTCCAGGTCTCCCACGCGGGTGCAGGGTCCCAAGACTTTGGGCCGTCCTCGACTGCTTTCCCAGGCCACAAGCAGGGAGCTGGATGGGAAGTGGAGCCGCCGGGACTAGAACCGGCACCCATATGGGATCCCGGCGCGCTCAAGGCGAGGACTTTAGCCACTAGGCCATGGTGCTGGGCCTGCAAAATAGTTTTAGATGAAAGAGCAACCCATTTAAAAAAGGAAGAAAGACATGACAATGATCATCAGTCAGTGAACAGGAAGAGACAAGTTATAACGCAGAGGCTCAATAGAAGATTCTGGAACATCTGCTTGATACGGAGCTAGACCGATGCAACATCAGGGACTAAACACAGAGGCATCAAAAGGGCTAATTTGAAGTTCAGGAACATTTAGGAATGAAGAGAGTAAACTACTGAATGAGATTGTGAGATTCAGACCAAAGAAAGGCAACACGCAAGAGGAAGGACTTGAAGCTACAACGGAGGAAAGGTGAGTAGACCAAAGATGACCAAGAAGACACAATTAAGACCGCACAAACTTTCAAAAATGTTAAGGGAAAAGATCATTCCAAAGGAAAAGATATTTGAAAATAGAGCAGACAACTCCTTGATGTTTTATCGAAAACAAACGCAGAGGAACATTGTCACAGAAAGCTGTCTAAACAGCATTGCATGTGGTATCAGAGGAATAAGTGATGCAGCCATCAATATTGCAAGATTAAGCTTCTCTCTCGTTTTGGGGGGAATTTGAACGAGTTCAAGCAGAATAAAGCAATTACCACACATGAGCTCAAGTTAAGGTTTCCTGCCTCCCTATGGCATGCATGGCTTTGTGCCATGAAATCAGAGCAGACAAGACCCAGGCGTGTCATTGGAATTCCAGCAACTTGTGAGCTATGCAATTCAGGACAGAATAATGTTTTTTCAACTTTAGCAATGAATTCAGGAAGGCTTAGGTTTAACATAATGGGGATTCTCACATAAAAAGAAAACAAATTGGAAATGGCTATAAAGATGAAAAATGTATAATGTCTGTGTATGTGTGTGTGTGCGCACATATACGATGGTGAAATAAGAATGGACCGGAGCATGAAGTAATTTAACCGTTTAAGGGTACAATTGTTTCATTAATATTTAGGTATATCTGATTAAATATTCATGATGCCTTGCCTTTCCTCCTTGTCTAACAATGTTGCATTCATTGCCATCTGCACCAGCTCAGCACACGGGAGGTCTCAATTAGCCATTCAGGCTCACAGACGACTCTCAGCCAAGGGGCCCTTACCCTGCAATGGGCTGAAAACAGACAACAAGTTTTTCCATTGGCATGAGCAGCAGTGAAACAGACTTGGTTTGGGCTGGGCTTACAGTGCATACAAAGCTACCACACTTTGGTCATGTCCGCAGCACAGAGAGGATGATTTCATAACTATTTACAGAAATAAACAGAAAACTAATAAAAAAAAGAACCTCTGTGCTTGTGATCCATGATTCTGCAGGGAGTAGTACTCCAAGGCACTTGATGTCTAGTGCCCTGCTCCCACCTGCTGCCATCAGGCTGCACAACGAGGGAGCTTGCTTCCTGTTCTAGTTTAGAAACCTCAAAGGCAGGACCCTCCGAGGGAGGTGCTAGGAAGGCAGTTGGATGTCTTGGCAGTACTGGCTATTGACTATCCCACTTTTCTCTCTTTCTCTTTAATAACATTCTTATTTGGAGGGTGAGAGAAAGATAAAAAGATGTAGAGACACAGAGGTCTTTCATCAATTGACTCACCTCCAAATGCACTCAACAGCTGGAACTGGACCAGGCTGATACCAGGCAGCTGGAATTCAGTCCAGGTCTCCCATAGGGGCAGCAGGGACCCAAGGACTTGATCCATTATCCATTTCCTCCAAGGATGTACATTTAGTAGGAAAGCTGGCTGGTAAGTGAAGAAGAAATTTGAGCCCAGGCACTCTAACATGGGATTCAGGGATCCCAAGTGATATACTACCTTGTGTGAAAACACTACCCCTCCTCCATTTTTCTTTCTTCTTCTTCTTTTTTAAATCTGCACCACAATGGCAGCAGGAACTCATGTTATATTTTGGCAACCTGTCTTATGCTTCTCTCTTTACAGTCTGAGCTCATGGAGAAATCACATTATTACTGTGTACTGTGATATTTCAAGAGTGTAGCTAGCATTTGGAGCTAATCAATAGAGTAGCTAATTTCTCAATTGGTTAGCTTTTAGGAAGGCTAATGTTTGATATTAGACCAAGGTAGTTCCATGCATTGTATGGATGTAGGTTCTACCATGGATTGCTCATCTTCAATGCGTAAAAATTATTGTTGGCCATGATTATGAATCAAATGCTTTCTGACTTCTGGTGAACTCTCTTGAAAATATGATGAGAGTACCATAGAACCATGGCATCTCTGTTAAGTGGACATCTCAGTCCCCAGGACATGTGAATATGTTCCCTCTATGGTAAGAGAGAATTTTTGTATCTTCCTTGATGAAGAAGATAATTCTGGAATATTATGGCCAGTTCACTATAATCACATAGATCTTTAAAAATGGAAGTGAAAGCAGGTGTTTGACTTAATGGTTGAAATGTTAGCTGAGGTGTCCACATGACATGTTGCAGAACCTTGACTCGATTCCTGGATTCATCCCTAACTCCAGCTTCCTACAAGTGTAGACTCTGTGAGGTATCAGTGATGGCTCAGGTGACTGGGTTACTGCTCGCTGCTTGAGAAACCTGGCTTGTGTTCCTGGCTCCTGGTTTTAGCTCCATCCCAGTTGTTGCACACATTTGGAGGGTGAATCGGTGGGTGTGAGTTCTGTCTGTGAGTCTCTTTCTGTCTTTATGCTGCCCTTGCAATAAACCAACAATAGCAAAACTATGTACATAAAACAACAGCAAAATAGAATTAATGAAGAGGGAGGGAAACAAGTGGCTCCAAGAGTTGCCACATGCTCCCTGGCTTTGAGGACAGGGGCATAGACTAAGGGCCCAGGAGTGTGAATGGCCTCCAGTTTTCTACCAAAAATACAGTGGAGCAGGAGTCTCCCCCAGCTGCTCAGAAAAGAGCAAGAGATTGCTGATGTCTTAATTTTTACCCGGTGAGATTCATACTGTATGACTCAATTAAGATAATAAGAGCTACAATATATTTCTGTTGTCCTACATCAATACGTTTATGATGAATCTTCAGGGCAGTCACAGATAGCTACTACAGCGCCTCTGACTAGCAGACCACATTGCCCATGGAGCTTCCAGACCCTCAAAGGATGCAACACTGGGGCAGTACTTAGACATTTACCAGGGGTTAGGGTGAAATCAAAGAGGAAGCTCATTGGCCTTTCTGCCTTTGCAAACCAGGCATCCCACTTGCCTTTTGATTCTCGTAATTTGGAAGCTCTTTGGGCTCCCACCTGCTTGAAGAGGGGGAGCAAGACACAAAACCTGGCTTTTAAATTTGTGTTCTTTAGTTGGGTTCAGCAAATGTCTCCAGAGCTATGTCATGTGCAAAGTGAAATCACCTTTACACTGTGTCTTTAAAAGCCAGGGAAGTGCACGGAGCGGCAGCAGCAGTCAATACCAATTTCCACATCTGGATCAATACCATCAGATGGCTCTGTAGCTGCAAAGATTGTTTCACACACATACTCAGGAAAAGGGAGGGCTGGGGAGAGAAAGGGAATTGGTTTTAATGATTTCAGGGCTCGGAGTATTCCCTCTCTCCCTCTTTTCTTTAAAAGAAATAAATACATAAAATTAGAAACCAAATTTACAGACCTGTCAGTCTGCATCAAATCCAGCTTCTTTCCCTGACCTGTCACCCAAAGTGGCATCCAATCTAGCAAACAGTCTAATTCTTTGTGGGGGGTTCTATGCATTGAAGAACACGAGTGATGCTACTGTCTGCTGCAATGCCGTGATAAGCATGCCCTGTGTTTACAGCAGGCCTCTCCTCAAGGACGTCATAGGCTTGATCCTCAATTTACAAATAGAAAACCAGGGGCCAGCGACTTGTTTTAGCATTGCCCATGGAGAAACGGCTCACGGCTTCACTTCCAGCCGGCGTTCCCATGCATGCCTCTGGAGCATGTGGGGTTCTGAGCTTTCCTTAGATGCTTTCACTGCAGCCTGACTTTGTGGTTGTCAGGGATAGCGTGGTTCCTAAGTGAGACTGGGTAGCTGTTTTTCACAAGGCGCAGTTGTTGGATCTGCTAAACGACTGTGACTGCAATTGAGACAGCGTAGCAAGGGCAGGGAACTGACTCTGTTAACTTTGCTGGAAGCTTTCCCAGTAGGTCAGGGTCTCAACCATTCCGCCTCCTGTGAGTGGGCACAGCTTTGATTCTTCAGTGTCCCTGTGAGGCCCCGTGAACATGTTCTGCCACCACACAGCCCATTAGCTCACCCCCAAAGCAGGCTGACCCTCACTCAGTGTAGGCAAACTCATCATCAGAATGAGCCAAACAAAGGCATAAATATGTCTCCTCTGGGCGCTGACATAATGTGCAAGTTAATCCTCCGCTTGGTGAATGCCACAGCTAGAGCCGTGACCAGCTCAATCTTTAGCACAGCTCAAATGCATTTCAGGAGTGGGAATGTGCAGCCACAGCTGGACAGCCCTGAGGGTTTGAGAAAGGCTGACTTCTCTGGATGACTAGGATCAGGGTTCTCTCAAGTTTTCTTCTGCCCTACAGGTCAGAAAGCAGTGTGTCATGGACTCCCCACGGTAGCCCTGTGTATTTCAACCCTTTTCCACAGCAAGGCTCAATGGGAGCTAGTCTTCCTGATCAGGAAAGATATTATCACAGGACCGGTATAGAGCTACGGAGCTGGGGACCCAACACAGCAGCTAGGCCCTGAATTGCTGGGCCAGGACAGGATGAGAATGGCAAAGTCTCCCACATGCCTTCCTTCTGATGCAGTATGTTTCCATAAATAGAAGCAGAGCCACAGACTCCTGAGGTCCTAGCTGCCTGATTAAAAATAGGCCGGCTCTCTCCCTGGACGTCAGCCATCTGTGCCTGGGTTCATTGCTCTACCACAGGCCTCCTGTGCCCTTTGCCTTGCCCTCCCTGCTCCTCAAGGGCAGGCTCCAAGCAGTTGACTGGCAGAGAGAGCCCCTGGAGGCAACATGTTTCTGAAATGGTGATGGTCTTCCTTTAAGAGCCAGTACATCCCCACTAGATTCATCTTTGCCAAACAAGATTTGGGAAGAGTGTACAATGTGGAATAACCACAGAAAACCCCGCTACTACTGTGTCAAAAAGTCTCCCTGCTTACTCCCCTTCTCCGACAGCTTTCATTGAATTTAATTCTTCCTGATGCCTGCTTTATGTCCACCTGGATACGTTTGAAATCAATGAACAGCCATTAGTATGATTATGGAACTATAAAACCAAATAGAAAAAGCCCCCATAAATTCTGTAATAAATACATAAATTCTGTAATAAAGCACCCAACAAAATAAAAATTTCTGCTAAACGAAGGATTTTATTCACTTATCTCTTTTTTTGGGGGGGGGGAGGTTATTTTGCGGCTCTCATTAAGACGAGCTAGATACGTTCTTTAAAAAATGTTCATTAGAACATAGTGTGCAGGTCTCCAGGGTGTCTCTGCCAGGAGTGAGAGCAGGATGCCCCGCTCCCTGCAGATCTCTAGCCTGGCTCTCCTTGCCAGGACGGCCCTGTGCCACCCTGTCACAACACACGGGATTCCTTCCTAAGAAACGATGGCTTCCAAAGATCAACTCTATTCTGGATGAGGGAATTATGATGCTACATCATGAGGCAGAATTTGCAAGAGCCCATTTTTTTTCCTGTAAAAAGAGGTAAAGAAAAGATGTAAGTTTGCACTGACACTCAGATAAATGTCCAAAGGGGAGTATCGAAAAATGTTTGTTTAAAGAATGTCGTTGGATGGCCATCAAATTTAATGGTGTGGCCAAGGGGTACGTATGTGTGTCTGGTCCATGTCAGCCCACAGACCCCCAGGAGAGATCCACACAAGATGTATTATTTTCTGTCTATCCCTCAAGGAACTTAAGACATTTTTTTTGTGTGCCTGTAACCCGGGAATGATGGCCATATAGTTTGAAGCAGCCATTAAAACAGCAAAACATGAGACTAGCCATTAGAAAGAAAGAGACACGGAGTGTTTGCAGGACCTGAGTTAAAAAGTGCCCCTTTCCTGGTGGTCTCAGAACTTCTTCCTGCTTCCCTGAAGTTTCAGAGAGACAGCCTAAAAGGCGGTGGAGGGTGCTCGCTTGTGTCTTGCTCAATATGCTTGGATTGATACACAGGCTCATCCTGTCCTCAGGAAAAGAAACAGAGTTGCCATCAGATATGGGGAACGTCCCTTAAGGTTTTCCGTGTGCAGGTTAATCCTAACCAGCTCCCGTTCGTTAGGGCCTTGGTACAGCACACTTGGTCGGGTCATGGCGTAACTTCTGTTTGTTGTGCATTTTGTTTTCACTCATTCCATGAAATTTATTGAGCGCCTACTAAATGCACAGTGCCATGTGCATAGGCGTTTATTTAATTACATCTTGCATCATTTGGCAGATTGATTTCATCACCACAGATTAGTTGGCTGAGATTCTGATTCTAATTTTGCCCACAGTTTGCCATGTGGCAATGAGTTAGGCACCCTCCTTCTGTAAGACACCTCAATTTCTTCCTCTGTATCGTGGAAATAATAATAACTGACAGCTGCTTAGAGATGTGCTGCGATGATTCAAGTTCAAGTCAAGGTAAAACCTGTGAAGTTCAATTATTTCATCTTCAAAATGCCACTCTGAGAGTGGTACGGAGTGAAGATTTGCCGTTAATTTATGTTGCAACAGTTACAGGTTCCTCTAGATATTTTTTTTTTTATTCCTTTGTTACTTTTTTTTTTGGTTAATCTTTAATGACTGCTAGCTGGAGTCTCGGTTCCTTATGAAAGTCATTCATTTGGATGAGCTGGCCGAACTTAAATTCTTCCTGGAGTGATTTTTCACTGGCATTGCAGAAGTAAAAAGAAAAAAAAAATCACATATGCTCAAAAGGGAAATGAAAATGAATTTGAGGAGACTTAATTTGACCTCCTGACCGTAATGCTTGTTATATAGTTTAAAGCAACTTTGGTTAATTGTGTGGCAACTTATTTGCTTTGTTATACTCAGTGACTGACTTGACCTCAGATGCCACGTTCACCATGCATTCGGACAAAAATACAGAAGCATTCGCCCCTGAGTTGGCAGAGGTCATCGCTAAAGAGAACTCTCTCCTTGTGATTTCAAAATAAGCTTATGTGATACATGTCTGACTCCCAGCACCTTGGAGGCTGGGTCTGGGCGTGGCATGGCTGGAGCATGTTGGCAAACTGCAGCTGGCTTGTGAGAGCAAGTCAGACAGCAGCATTCTTGAGATTAAGGCACAAGTGGGTTCTCTTGAGGTCACGGAAGGCGCAGAGCAGGTGGGAGAGATGATGGGCTGTGAGCTGAAAGATGTCCCTTGTGAAGGGACAAACACCCTACACCGCTTCAGGGAGTACAAGACACACTCTCTGCAGGCTTCAGAGATTATGAAGAGAAATCAAATGCTTGAGTTTGCTGAGCAGAGTCCCTGAGAGTAGATACGAATATATCTCAGACGTTTTGTGTGCATGGCGTTAAAAGATAGGCTAGTTGAGTATAAAATATCAGAAATCTATGCTTATTTGTCATATTACTTACTTTCCACTAGCTCTCAGAAGGCCTTTCTTTGCTTGGATTACAAATGATTGTTTTTGCATCCAAACAAGTTAATCTCTTCATTTCATTTCTCCGCGAACTATTCCAAGAACTCCTATACAGGACAGTGCTTTCGAAACTGCAAATTGGAGGAACTATAAACAATATTATCAAGAGCGAGAATCTTAAAAAAAAAAAAAAAAAAAAAAAAAGAGCGAGAATCTTGATCATTCATACCCAGAGAAGTCAGTCTGTTTTTCACAAAACTTTATGTCCCTTCGCTTGGGGGTTGTGTCTCCACCCCTGAAAGGCATTTGATCAGCCTTAAAGACTAAGCTGATCATGGCAATCTCTGTGACATTTACCAAACTGTATATTAAGATTTTGCATTATATTGCCCAGAGGCGATGCGTTTATTCCTTTGTTTGGCTCTTTACTTTCTTCCAAAAGTGTGTTAGTGGGTTTCTGTGCAGGTGAGCTCATGGGCTGTGGTAGAAGCGCGTGTTCTCTGGGGCCTCACAGAGGATGGAAGAGGGTCAAGAGTTGAATTTGAAGCTTGAGCCCAGGGGACTGTGTAGACATATTGAGATGATATGTACTTTTTGAGGACGTGATTAGGAACTTCCTTCAGTGTTTTGACAAGGAGAGCAATGTAAAAACACAAAAGGCAAAGCTGATATTAGAAGATAATTTGGTGCAAAAATACTTGGAACTCTTTCATTTTTTTTCATAATAAGCATGTCGACGGACTTTTAAAAGAATTCTTGTACAAATGTCCACTTGATTGAAATCTATGGTCTAAGTGAGATGACCTTAATGATTGTAGCTAAAAAAGAAAAAAAATCTGGAAAAAGGATTGCTGGAATATTCCAATCATTTCAATAATCAGGAAAAGCAGAGAGAGGTAATGATAGAGGAAGAAGAGTACTCTTCAAGATAAGAGGCAAGAAGTCAAGTATGGTGCCATGGAAATTGAATAAAAAATAGAGGAATCAAGTTTTAAGGATGGATTTTCTTCATTGGTTTTAGGGTTTCTGGATGGTGTCCTTCAATCTGATTGGATTTAAAAATGTGATGGGATGGGGCTGGCACTGTGGCTCAGAGGGTGCAGTATCCCTTGGGGACCCTGGTTTGATTTCTGGCTGTTTCACTTCCGGAGCAGCTCCCCACTGGGAGCATGGGAAAGGCAGCAGAAGATTGCTCAAGTGTTTTGGCCCCTGCCACCCTCCTGGAAGAGCCAGATGAAGTTCTTGGCTCCTGGTTTTGGCCTGGCCCAGCCCTTGTGTTTGCAGCCATTTGGGGAGCAAAACAGTGAATGGAAGACCTTTCTCTTCTACCCCTTCTCTGTTTATCCTTTGCCCTGCAACTCTTTTTGTCTTAAAATAAGATTTATAAAAATGCTGAGATCTTCTCTTCTAGTAATATAGAGAATACTGAGTTCGTGGTGAACAATAATCATGTATTACTGCATGAATGTTTACATGATAGCTTCCTCATCAACCACTTACAAAAAGGAAAGAACAGAATGAGTTTATATGTGATATTTTCAGACACTTAAGAAGAAAAAAACTAGGAAATATAATTATGTTGATTGGTTGCTTTTAATATTGATGGACAAATCATTAAAGAAAAGGATGTGCTCAGAGACTTAATTTCTTGGCCCAAACTCCATGTAGATAACCGAAGACTGACTCAATGTGCCTGAAACAATCTTTTCTTGCATAACCACAGGAGTGAAAATGCTTAAAATCAAAGGCAGGTCTTCCTTGTGCCAGTGGCTGAGTTATAATGAAAGTTGAGCTTGCAGGCTTATACGTTGTTTATTGTTAAAGTTAAGGCATCATTTGGGAGGGTTGGATCTTGAAGGATGGAAAGTGGCACCAAGCACGTTTTGGCACTGGATGTGATTTCTGTATCACTAGTGGTGATGACATCCCCCTCAAAAGGGGAGATGGCCTTTCTAACTCTACCTAAAGGGATGAACTGTCATAATCTCTCCTGAGACAGTTTTCACGGAAGACAACGCCAATTTTTATCATAACTTACCCTTGTATCCCTCTTGACTGCTGCTTGCATGACTAGAAACTGGTTCCAGAAGGTTCCAAAAGATGAAGCACAGAGTGTGAGCCTGGAAAGGTTGTGCTACTCTCCAATAGACGTGCTTGGTTCTTCATTCCGAAAGAATTGCATTTCCTAATCTATTTAAGCAGATATCCAACTGTGTGCAAAGGGATAGTAAGAGTGTGTGGTAATGGAAAGAGCATCAGGTTGGATCAGGTCAAGTTTATTGAGAGATATCCACTAAGCAGGTATCCAACACATACTAACTGCAGGTCGTTTGACCGAAACATGGAGCGAATGGTATCCTGCTCTGAACTCACTTTCTCTGGAGAACCCTAACTTGGGAATTCTGCAAAATAGACTGAAGAGGTATGGGGAATTAGGAAGTAGATCATTCTTTAGCAGATTTTTTTTGTTCAAAAGAGGAGAAGAGTGGAGGGGTAACAGAAGGAGGTAGGCATAATTAAAGGGATTTACTTTTCTTTTTTTTAAGATTTATGTATTTTTTTTAATGGAAAGTCAGATATACAGAGAGGAGGCGAGACAGAGAGGAAAGATCTTCCGTCCAATGATTCACTCCCCAAGTGGCCACAGCAGCTGGAGCTGAGCCAATACGAAGCCGGGAGCCTCTTCTGGGTCTCCCTGGTGGGTGCAGGGTCCCAAAGCCTTGGACTGTCCTCAACTTCTTTCCCAGGCCACAAGCAGAGAGCTGGATGGAAAGTGGAGCAGCCGGGATTAGAACCAGCTCCCATATGGGGTCCCGGGGCATTCAAGGTGAGGACTTTCACCACTAAGCCATCATGCCAGGCCTGGGATTTGCTTTTTTTTAAGGTGTTTACTTGCTGATGGAATGATTCGGTGAGAAAAAAAGAAAATGAAGCTATAGGAGATAACATAAATCAAGTCAGGAGCAAAGCCTTTCAGTTTTGTTTTTAAAGGGATTTATTTACTTCAGTTTGTAGTACAGAGGTACAGAGAGATGGAGAGAAGGAGAAGGGGGAGAAAGAGTGAGAGCAAAGAGTCTTCAGCCACTAATTCACTCCTTAAATGGCCACAGCAGCCAAAGAAGGACCAATTGGATGCTAGGAGCCTGGAACTCCATTGAAGGCTCCAACTGGGTGACAGACGCATAAGCACTCAGACCATCTTCTAATGTATTCCCAGGTGCTATAACAGGTGGCTGGATCAGAAACAAAGCAAGTGGGTCTCAACCTGGGGCTCACAGAAGATGCCAGAATCATATATGGTGGTTAACTGTGCCACAACAATGGCCCTAGGGGCTTAATCTTTGCTAAATATTAAGGGATCTAACTAGGGCATGCTATCACAGTCAATAAGTAATAAAGATGGTTTTTAAACAGCCTGTCAGGCAGTGGAGTCACCCATGATAGCCACTCCACATACTGCCTGGACTCATCTTTTAAAATTCGTTTTGAGCAATGAATGTTTCCCCCTAATTCCTTCTTACAATTTATATGTAAAGGATCAATCATGGTGGTTGAATTGGGTAAAATATGGATAGAAGACTAGATTACTGGCTCTGCTGCACCAGAACCCTGGTGGTTAAATTGTAACAAATGCTGTGGACAGGATAGCTTATAAACAGCAGGAAAAGGGTTTCTCACAGTTTTGGAGTTCTGAGTATGTGGCATTAGGGTGCCAGCACGTTTGTACTCTGGTATGACCCTCTTCCGTGTTGCAGATTGCCAATTTCTCATGATGTCTGCACATGGCACAGACAATGTGTGTTCACTCTGGCCTCTTTTTATATGAGTACCAATCCCATTTGTGAGGACTCATGATCAAATTACCTTCCAAAGTCTCACTTCCAAATAGTGTCACATTAGTAACTATATTTCATTATAAAATTTCTCTTAAAATTTATTTTATTAGAAGGACAGATTTACAGAGAGAAGGAGAGATGAGGAGAAAGATCTTTCATCCCCAAATGGCTGCAATGGCAAGATCTGAGCTGGTCCAAAGCCAGGAACCAGGAGATTCTTCTGGTCCTCTCATGTGCATGCATCTTCCCAGCGCCTTGGGCCATCCTCTACCGCTTTCCCAGTTTCTAAGCAGATGGGAAATGGAGTAGCTGGGACAGGATCCAGCCCCCTAAGGGATCCTAGTGGTGCTTCCAGGTGAAAGATTAGCCAGGTGATCCAATGTGCTGGCTCTTCAATATAAAATTTTTCAGGCAGCACACACAATTAGACCATAACATCCCCAACTTCCCAAAAGCTACTAACGCAGTTTCTCCCAACCCTGAGACTCCCAAGGAACAGTCTGAAAAGATGTGGCTGAGATCATCTTTTTTGCCATTAAAGTTGCATGAGTCCATAATAGTATAAATTGATGGTCCTCAGTTCTCTTCCTTGTTGCAGACTCTGCTTATGTGTCCTAGCTACAACGGAGCAGAGGACAAGGGTGGAAATGTAATGCTCATTGCAACCTGAGGCCCTCTCTTCCCACCCCTCCCCAAACCTCCCAAACCTAGAAAGTCATTTATAAAACAAGACATCCTTGGGGAGCTGGTGATCTTGTTAACAGTGTAGACTTGTCTGCACGAACATCTGCTTTAATAGCACATCTGTATGAATGTAGTGCTTAGCAGGGTGACCTAGGTTTTCTCTTAGAGAATTTAATGGATTTCCGCCCCTGCTTGTTTTAAAGCCCATTCCCTGCACAATTAGTTGAAAGTGAAATCATTCTACTTGGTCCTGAAGCGGGCAGATCAATAACTGTTGGGCGATGCTATGTGCAGAATCCCAGGTAGCAGCCCCAGCTAATGAAGCAGCAGAGAAGTGATTTCACCAGTGTCTGAGCTCTGACGCCAGGAAGAAAGCAGAACTGCTGCCCCGAGGGCTGCTGGGCCACGACGCCCCCACAAGGGCAGCTCCTGGATGAGATGGTGCGGTGCGCTGTGACGCCTGGGATGGGGGAGCATGCCACAGCCGCCTTGGAAACGAAAGGAAATGAGCAGAGCATGGGAGACTGCAGGGTAGACAGTCAAGCAACCCTGGTGTCTGTAAACAGAAAAAGATTAAAAGACAATGGCTATAAGATGCTGGACTCTATGCTTGGCATATGCTTGCTAAGAGGGAATCTCAACTGAACTTGAACTATGGTTATGCAACAGGGTGGTGGAACCCACCATGGGGGGAGGGTGTGGGGAAGTGTGGGGAGAATCCCAGTTCCTATGAAATTACAGCACAATGTAATAAATGAATAAATTTAATAAAAAATAAAAAAAAGAAAAAAAGACAATGGCTAAATCTATATTGAAAAATTCTACTTGGCTGTGCATCCATTTGCGTATTCCTTTACTCAACGAATACTTATTGAACACTTAGTGCGTGTCCAGCAACTGGTTGTGTGCTGGGTAAACTATGTGATTAGGAGGGGAAACATGGCATAGGTCTTTGCTCTCAGGAAGTAAAACAGTCTAGTAGTTCAGACTGAATTTAGATGAAACTTCATAATTACAAAACATTGCATCATGTTTGATAATGGAGATATGTCACTGGGTTATTTTTTTCATTTTGTGTATTGATACATTGAGCTCCATTTTCTGAAGTGAATTCTCCAAAAGGAGAACTTGAAGAGTATTTGGCTTAGAAACAATTATTTCCCTGTCCCTAGTATGCAGGGGCTGCCATCCAAGTGGTGCAGTTGAAATTAGCTAACACTTTCCATGTCACTGTTTTCATATGCATCATTTCCTAAGTTTCTCTGAACAATCCTTCCAAATAGGCAGATGAAAATATTATTATTCTCATTTTTTGGCTTAGGGTACTCTCACATCAGAAATCACAAACTACTTATATTATGGTGCCAATAACACGTAAGTGTGTGGTGCACAGCCGAGTCAGAAGTCTGTGTGTGTTAACATGGGTTAGCATCCTGACTCAGTTCTGAATCTCAGCTCGTATTTTGTGGGTGATGGAAGATGGCTTAGCATTTCTCAAACTATGCCATAGAGCTCAGCTGCCAAAGTGAGACTCAGAATCTCTCTTCACCTTTAAGACTTCGCTCTCCATGATCTACCCATCATGATGAGGCTAAACAACCACTTTACGTAACTAGGAGGTAACTGAGCTTGGATTCTAAACAAATAAAGTGCCTCCTCTGATGTGGACAAATTTGAAGATTATCTCCTAGGATCAGATTGTGCTGGGCTCTGGGCTCAGCTACTGGAATATGAAGAATCCTTTAATGGCTCTAACATGAACATCAACTGGGGAAACACCATCTAAAGCCACAAATGGGAAGCTAGCTGGTCAAGTGGGCCTCTAAACCCTAGTATCAGAGACCGTCCCATTGTCGACTACATCTCCTTTTGAGATGTAAGACTGAAGTGCAAACCCCAGATTTACCTTCTTATAGCTGATAACACTGGAAGGATTACAGTTCCCTTCCGCGATGCATTGCTGCAAGGATTAAATGATCTAACACATATAAAATGCTTATATTACTATTGTACACCAAATAGAGATTAATAAGAGCTGGCTACTGTTACCATTTTTTTCTGCACAATTTCCATGCTATTTCTTTGCTAGCATCTGCTACAAATATTCTCAGGGACTGCTCAGAGTCACATGCCTTAAAAATGACCAGGATTCTTACATAAAATTTCAGGTGTTGACCTGCCTTGTGTCTGTCTCCAAGGCTAGTCACAAGTGTATACAAAGGACAGGAAGCAAACCCACCAAGTTACCTCCACCTCTGCTCCTTGCTAATTGTGTCCTCAGAAACAAGCGGGGAGAGCAAATGCTTGGGAATGGCTTCTTTCACCCAGCTTCCTTTTGGCCACACTCTTCCTTTGTTTAGTCCTACTGGTGATACGTGCATGAGGTTTTTTTTTTTTTTGCCACATATACTCCTCTCCTGTGATTTCTTAGATACAGTAAAGTCTGTTTGCTCCCTTGCTAGGTAAGAGAGTTGATCCCTGATGGCATAAATGCTTTTCACAAGAAGGAATGAAAGTGGGCCAGATATTGTTGCATGCACTTAATGTATATAATCTCATTACATATTTATAATAATATTATGAGGTGAATATTGTTACTCCACTTTTCTGCAAGTAAGTTGAAGCTTAGGGAGTTAATGTGCCCACTAACCCCATTTGCAGACCAACGTAATACTTAAGTTGAGATTTGAAATGATATTGACCTAACTGTGACTATCAGGTTTTCATTTTACTTTTATGGACAAAACTTTATTTTTTTTTTACACAATTAATCTTTTTAAAAAAAGATTTGTTTATTTTTATTGCAAGGTCAGATATACAGAGAAGAGAGACAGAGAGGAAGATCTTCTGTCTTATGATTCACTCCCCAAGTGACCTCAATGGCCAGTGCTGCGTCAATCCAAAGCCAGGAGCCAGGTACTTCTTCCAGGTCTCCCATGTAGGTGCAGGGACCCAAGGCTTTGGGCCGTCCTCGACTGCTTTCCCAGGCCACAAGCAGGGAGCAGGACGTGAAGTGGAGCCGCCAGGATTAGAACTGGTGTCCATATGGGATCCCGGTGCATTCAAGTTGAGGACTTTAACCACTATGCTATTGTGCTGGGCCCTACACGACTAATCTTAAACTGAAAATGCAAATGTCACTGGGAGAGTAGCATTAATAAATGCTCGTATTATGGACTAAGATTATCATTGCAACTTTCCTTGAAAAGGGATTGTGAGATTTATTATTTTAATTGGAAAGTCAGATTTATAGAGAGAAGGAGAGACAGATCTTCCATCTTCTGGTTCACTCCAAATGGCCACAACGGCTGGAGCTGAGCCAATCGAAAGTGAGGAACCAGAAACTTCTAGGTCTCCCACAAGGGTGCAGGGGTCCAAGGATTTGTGCCATTCTTTATTGCTTTCCCATACCTTAAGCAGGTTGCTGGATGGGACATGAACTTGTGTCCATATGGGATTCTGGTGCTTAAAAGTTGAGGATTTAGCCACTGAGTCTTCATGCGAGACCCAAAAAGAGACTTTAATAAGAGAGAAAGTTAAGGATAGGATATGTGTGACAATGAATAACATAAGAAGAATCAGTGAGGGAATATAGGAGTGAAGGGTACAGAAATGCATTACATTCCAATGCTATTGTAGCAAATTCTGCTTTGCCTGGTTGCTTAAGCTACACAAATTTGCTTTATTTCTCTAGGTCAGAAGTCTAGTTACAGATCTAATTAGCCTAAAATCAAGTTGCTGGCATGCTGTGTTCCTTTCTGCAGGCTCTAGGACAGAAACCATTTCACTGTTCATTCAGGTGACAAAATTGAGTTCCATGGGGCTGCAGAACTAAAGTCCCCGAGTCCTTGCTAGGTGAACCCCAGAGACCTCATAGGATCTTTGCATAGCTCCTTTGTCTGAGAGCTAGCAATGGGGTACCGAATCCTTTTATTGCCCTCTTCAGATTCATTCTTCTGCCTTTGTTGCATCTCCCTGACTCAGGCAGGAAAGAGTCTCTGGACCTTCCTGGATAATAGAAGATACCCCCCCCACCTCACTTTCTTCACTGCTGATCCCATCTATAAAGTCCTGTTTTCAATGAAAGGCAAGGTATTCCAGGTTCTGATCATGAGGACATGGATGTCTTTTGCAGGAGGACTGTAGCCTGCTTCTGCAAGAGGAGATGCTGGTGGTCACCCCCTCAAACTGTACCTGCTCTAGAAGCTTTGGCCTGCGTCTTCTAGTCTGGAGCAGCATAGTTGTGGCCATTCTTCCACACGATTCTCTTTAATGGATCTGGAAGGTCAAGATGTGGATAAGGAAGAAGGAAGCTCTGAGCTGCTAATAGATCCTGACCCACCTCTAAAGGGTTTTGGCCTACCAGCCTTTCCAATGTCCCTTTAAAGCAATTTGTACTCTGTTATCCTGTATCATTAACCTAATTAGTATAATTGTACCCAATTACGTAATCAGTGTAAATACATGAAGAATCCCATAATTAGACGATGTAATTAGATAATTAACAGATGACGTGGGAAAAATCCATAGAAAACATTCTGAAATGGACATGGTGGCTGCATAAGGCAGACAATTTGCTAACTTCAGCATCTCAGCCAACTCCCTCTGTTCAAAAAAAAAAAAATCCAGAAATTAATTAGGATTCAGCGATAAAAATACTTGTTCTAAAGATGGCTAATATCTTGTATCATGTCCTTCTACGCCTAATTTTTACAAATATATGGCTAGGTTATCTGTTGCTCCTGGGGAAACTTCTTCCATAGGGCTGAATATGATGAAAAAAATCTGGTCCACTCCAAACCAGATTTGACAATGGACTACAGATAGAAAGAGATTGTTACTAAGGCCATGTCTGGAAGACCAAAACAGCCAGACTGCAGCCGAGGCAGATTTGGGCAGTTTAGCTGATACTCTTACCAGCTGATTCCAGTAATGTCAGTTTGAACTGGCAAATGTTCCTTGAGCAAATACTGAAACTCGATGGAGCCAGAGGGTCCTGTCAATCCAATCTCCAAACACATTTTTAGTTCATCCAATAATTTCCGTCTCTGTGACCAACATTGTAGGTCTACTCACTACTGGTTTTTAATCTACCATGGCATAGTGCTGACTGAGCTGCCTGCATTCATCCCCAACCTTCTTCCTGCCTGTTCCTCAAGCAGCCTTGGTGGGCCTATGATCACTTCCATCTGCTGAGTAAAATATTTTAATGGAGAAAACCCACATCTTTAATATGGTCTAAAAATTTTGCATAATCAGGTCTCAGCTTGCCTCTCAGCTTTTCTCACATGTTCTCACCAATGCATTCCATCCACATTGGTTTTCATGTCTTCCAAACGCACCATGTCCTTTCTTACCTCATTTCTTTTACACAGATTCATCCCTTGCTTGGAACACTCTCCTTGTCACACTTGGCTAAATCCATTCATTGTTAGATGTTTAGTTTTTAGGACATGCTTTAACTCTTTCCTTAAAAAATGAACTCATTTCAACATATCATAGTAGATTATAACTTTTCTTCCTAGCACTCATCATGATCTGTAATTCTGCATCTATTACCTGTAATATTATTTTGTAATCTGTGCAACTCACTAGATTGTAAATTTCTGTCACATTAGTTTTGTTCAACACTGAATCCCCGGTATCCAGCACATAGTAGAAACTCAGTAAATATTGGTAGAAGGAATGACATGTTGAAAATGAGAGCTCTGACAGCCAAAAATAATTTGTATTGGCAGCAGGGGATAATCTAGGCCAGCAAGGTGGAAAGCTAGAGTTGGAGCTCAGGATACACAGACACAAACATTTAAATAGCACTTTCATGGCATATTGTGATCCACTGAGTTGATGGTCACTACATGCTCTTCACAAAGGCAATTGCAAAAACTTGGTGTTTACACACAACCCTCCGAGAATGAATGGTGCCTCTAGGTTTTTGTTTCCTAATTTGGTGTCAGAGCAGAGATATGATCGGGTCTACCAAGAACATGTTGGTCACACTCGGTGCTTGACATAGATTAAGTTAATGAATCTGCAACATTAAGGTCAACTCTGAAAGAACCAATTTATACAGTCAGATGGAAGCTGATTTCTGGTTGTTGGCTCTAGCATCTGGGCCCCAGGTCTTTTTCAGAATCCATTACAATCAATAAGACAATCACTAGCATCTCCTCATCTACGTGTGCTCAAGCTCTGTCTTTTCCTCCCTGTTGTTTTAATCTGAGCCTTGTTCCAAAGAAATCCATGCAGACTTTGCTCTTGACCCAAATCAGTGTATCGTTAAAGTGATGTTCACATTTTGCCTTACATCACAGAGAAGGATAGTGGACAGGTTCAGATGGCATAGCCATATGATCACGTAGACTTCGTCTCCATTTTGAACAATGGAGGAGTTTAAGAAAAAAAATATATATTCTTTGTTGGAAGAATTTTCATTCAAGTCACAAACACTGGTCAATTCTCATATCTATAAGCACTGAACCAAGCTAAATGAAGAGTAGAATGAAGCTAGATTTTCACTTTTAATTTGTTGAATGCTGTGGCATTTATATCCACTCCTGTGATGAGTAGGTGATTGTTCTGTAATAATTTCATCAACTAATTTACTCATTTATTCTTTTTTTCTTAATAAAAAATTTAATTATTTTTTATTGGAAAAGCAGGTATGCAAAGAGAAGGAGAGACAGAGAGAAATAAATTTTGTTCACTGATTCACCCCCAAGTGGCTGCAATACAGCCAGAGCTGAGCTGATCTGAAACCAGGAACCAGAAGCTTCTTCTGGGTCTCCCACATGGGTGCAGAGTCCCAAAGCTTTGGGCAGTACTCCACTGCTTTCCAAACCACAAGCAGGTAGATGGATAGGAAGTAGAGCAGCCTGAATATGAACCAGAGCCCATATGAGCAAGGCAAGGATTTAGGCACTAGGATATTGGGCCCAAGCCCCTTTTTTTTTTTAACCTAGAAAATGATAGGAAAGCAAGCATTCAGGGCTGAGTGCTCGTTTGAGTCCCAGATACTCTGTTTTCTCATTCAGCCTCCTGCTAATGATGTAGGAAGCAGTAGGTAGTGGGTCCAAGTACTTGGGTCACTGCCATTCACACAGGAGACCCAGCTAGTGTTCTGGTCTCCTGGTCTTGGCTTGGCCCAGCCCTCGCAGTTGCAGGCACTGGGGAGGAAGGCAGCTGATGGAGAGCATTTATACTCTGCTGGCTCTGTCTTCAGACCAGAGAGGGTATACCTACGAAGCCGCTGAACTTGACTGGACAATAAGATGCTGGACTCTATGTTTGGTATATGCTTACTATGGGGGAATCTCAACTGAACTTGAACTGTGATTATGCAACAAGGTGGAGGAATCCACCATGGTGGGAGGGTTTGGGGAGGGGTGGGAGAACCCAAGTACCTATGAAACTGTGTCACATAATACAATGTAATTAATGAATTAAAAAAAAAAGAATAAAAAAAGAGAATTGTATCATTTATTCTTTAATACATATTTATTCACACTTTTACCTGCTTGAAAATCACCTGCTTACTGGAAATGTACAATTTTTTTTTTCATAGCAACCAGCTTTATTCTCATCGAACCAAACCTGCTGGCAATTGACAAGTTTATTGCATTGATATGACTAAGACAGACATGATCCATCCTCCCTTCCTTCCTTCCTTCCTTCCTTCCTTCCTTCCTTCCTTCCTTAAAGCTTTATTTACTTTTATTTGAAAGGCAGATATACAAAGAGAAGGAGAGACAGACAGAAGGATCTTCCATCTGCTGGTTCATTCCCCATGTGGCGGAAAAGGCCAGAGCTAAATTGATCCGAAGCTAGGAGCCAGTAGCTTCTTCCAGGTCTCCCATGTGAGTGCATAGTCCTAAGGCTATGGGCCATCCTTGACTGCTTTCCCAGGCCACAAGGAGGGAGTTGGAGGGGAAGTAGAACAGCTGGGACATGAATCAATGCCCATGTGGTATTCTGACTCATGGAAGGTGAGGACTTTAGCCACTAGCCTACTGTACTGGGTTCTTATTTGATCCTTATTTCATACTGCCTCACTAACAAAATACATCACCATGGACCCAGCACAATAGCGTAGCAGTTAAAGTCCTTGCCTTGAATGCCCCGGGATCCCATATAGGTGCTGGTTCTAATCCCGGCAGCCCCACTTCCAATCCAGCTTCCTGCTTGTGGCTTGGGAAAGCAGTTGAAGACGGCCCAATGCTTTGGGACCCTGCACCTGCGCGAGAGACCCGCAAGAAGCTCCTGGCTCCTGGCTTTGGATTGGCTCAGCTCCAACCATTGCAGCCACTGGGGAGTGAACCATCAGACGGAATGTCTTCCTCTCTGTCTCTCCTCCTCCTCTCTGTATATCTGCCTTTCCAATAAACATAAAATAAACCTTTAAAAAATACATCCTCATTAAGTAGCTAGATGTGTTGAGCATTATGTGTGAGAAGTAGAGTGTGCATGATAACACATTTAGAGGAATCTGGGCATTCTAGGACCCCAGGAGAGACCTCATGGAAAAATCCACACTTCGCTGAGATGTTTTGGATGGTGAAGACTTAGAATGGTAAGAGTATGTCTAGTGTGATAGTAAATATCTAAATTTATCTGTTATCTCTCATCTGTTTGTTTTTCTTCACATTTATGGAGGTAAGTATTCATGTCGTGGTAGTGATGTAGATGTGGGTGGTGCATGTAAATACCTAAGGGTGAGAAGGTATATGCCATCTTCACTGGGCTGAATGAAGAAGAGGGATTGTAAATTTCCAGGCAATGCCTCTTCCCTGACCCCAGCATGAGGTAGCTCCTCCAGGCAAGAAAGTTTTTACTTTACATCTTATTGAAGTAAAATATATTTTACAGAAATAAAACGTTTCACATTTTTATCTTTCTAATTTATATTTCCCATATAATTCAGCATAATAAAAGATATAAATGTTAGTTGATTAAACATTAATCTAGAGCAGTATTTACCTTTATTGGAACCCCATTTTTATCAGTACCAGGAGAAATAGGTCCGGAGAGTTTTATAGTAAATGTCCAAATGACCCAAAGCTATTCTGTATGATTCTTTTATAAAGATGAATTATAGAAGGATAGCACAATGAGAAATTTCCAATGAGAATTATGGAGGAAAGCTTGCTGTAGCCTGTCTTCTTCCTACCTACATCTTCTCCATGAAAACCTGTGTGTCTGCGTCAGCTCCCCAGGGTGCTGCACCACTTGTAGAGATAGATGGCTACATCTAGGTTTACTGCCCACACCAAGAGGACATAGTGTGTCTGTAGGACTGGGCTGACCAACCTCCACAGTGTGAGGCAGTATATCAATGGCTCCAATGAGATGCTAACTGGCACCTTACGTGTCATAAATATTGTCTAATTGTCTCCATGTAGGCCATGTATCAAAGAGATTATGAAATATGCTTCTCTCTAGTTAGCGGCAATTGACTGCACGCTGGCCTTGAACTTTGGTTTTCGGACTAGTACACGAGCTGGTCTACTTGTTCACTCTGGGCCAGATCCTTTTTTGAACCTCTGGTTCCAGAGGCTTTGGAGAGCATCACTGGAAGTATCTTCAGCTCTGTGTCCATTACTAATGTCCATCACTAGAGTAATGTTAGAGTTGCAGAGCTGTCACACTCGGTCCTCTGTCAACCTGCAGTCAAGGCTCTGGTCCACGTGTATGCGATGGGCTGCATCATTATTTCAAAGCAAATGCTTTCCCTCTGTCTTAACACTAAACACTGCAAGAATCCACAGAACCAGAAAGAAACTTACAGCTCATTAATTTTAGCCCCTCATGGGACCAGCTGAAGTTGAGAAGAAAAACAATTTACTTGAGTTGATCGAAGTCTTCTGCAAAGAACAAGTAACTTATTTGACTGTATTTGGAAAGAGAAGTCATTCATATTTGGCTCCATTTGTATGGAGTGCATGTGTTTAGACTAGTGCTTTGACTGCAAAACACATTCCTGGGATAAGTTCACCCTCCAGAGAAAGGAGGAAGGGACTTGAAGTGGGCAATCTACCTGTGATTTGACGGGTACATTCACCCTGGGATGAAACATCTCATAGCTTGTTTGTTTGTTTGTTTATTTTCTGACCAAGCCATGTTCTTTACTCCAGCCATTATAAAGTCAATGTTTTGGTTCTCATTTGGCTAACCTTGGATTGATTTTCTTACTGGTTCCAAACTCAAAAGAGAAAGGGGAGTGATATTTGTTTGATACTCCTGAAATTCCCCGCTAAGACTCACATTAGCAGGTTGACCTCCATAACCCACCATTGCCTTGTCTTCATACCCCGCTTCACTGCCTAATCACTGTCTCTGTCCAGTGACCACACTGCCTGAAAGTGATTTGCTGGGGAAGATTCAAGGACTTTCCAAAGACCCTATTGCATTTCGAACAGTCCGGAGTTCCCAACATTCAAGCATTGGTGATCCATTTGCATAAGACCCACACGGGCTTTTTCTTTTTCTTTTTTCTAAGGATTTATTTATTTTTATTGCAAAGTGAGACACACAGAGAGGAGGAGAGATAGAGGAAGATCTTCTATCTGTAGATTCATTCTCCAAGTGGCCCTAATGGCCAGAACTGAGCTGATCCGAAGCCAGGAGTCAAGTGTTTCTTCTGGGTCTCCCACACTGGTGCAGGGACCCAAGGCTTTGGGCTGTCCTTGAATGCTTTTCCAGGCCACAAACAGGGAGCTGAATGGGAAGCAGGGCTGCCGGGATTAGAACCAGTGCTCAAATGGGATCCAGGCGCATTCAAGGTGAGGACTTTAGCTGCTAGGCTACTGTGCTGGGCGCACATGGACTTTTTCTTAATAAATATATCTTCTCTAGCATTTCATGCAGACTATTGTAGAAGAAACATGATTTTTGAATTCTGATAGAAAAGATTTGAAGTCCATATCTCAAGTTTCTTACCTGAAAAACTTGGCTGTATCAACCGGAACAGCCCCAGAGCTGCTACCACCAAAAACTCCTCTGCTCTCAATGTGGCTTATCACAATCAAGGTTTGCTTCTTTAAAAAAAAAAAATGTGTTATTTTTTTGGAAAGCAGGAGTTAAAAGACACAAGGCTAAAATTGCTAGTGCTATAACCCCTTCTGAAGCCAGGAACCATGAGCTTTCTCTTCGTCTCCCACTTTTTGCAGTGGCCCAGGGGCCCAAGGAGCTGTGCCAACTTTTTGTGTTTTCTCAGGCCCATAAGCAGGGAGCTAGATCAGAAGTAGTGCAGCGGGATTTGAACAAGTGTCCATATGGGATGGCGGCATTACAGGACAAGGCTGCTCTGGCATGGTGCTGGCCCAGAGGTTCACTTCTGATTCACACCAATTCCATGGTTAGCCCAAGCAGCCATCCTTTGTGTGACGTCAGCTTTGTCAAAGATTTATATTTTACTTGAAAAAGTTACAGAGAGATAGAGAGAGAGCAGGAGAGACAGACATATGTTTTCCATTTGTTAGTTCACTTCCTAAATGCCAGCTAGAGCAACAGCTGGGCTGTTCTGGAGTTGACAGCCAGGCACTTCTTCTAGGGGGGTTCCAAGTGAGTGCTTAGCCTCAAGGACTTGGGCCAGCCTCTGGTGCTTTCCCAAGCCAATGACAAGGAGCTGGGTGGGAAATGGCACAGTCAGGATTAGAACTCATGCCCTTATGGGGCTGGTACTGGAGACAGAGGGTCAAACTACTACCAAGCTGGCCCCTGTGTGACATCATTTTATAGCAAGTCATCCTGAAGATGACCCCATAGGTCATTATGAGAGAGGGTGACAGAACTCAAGAGTTATCACTGGTGATAAAACTGGAAGGTGAAACCACAACTTGTAAGAAACCTGTATTTAATGCCAGTGGTTATGGAATTTTACATGTTTTTGTGTGTGGAAGGAACCAGAGCAGAACAAGAATGCAAAACAATTGAGAAATACCATACGAAATAATTATAAGGTAGGTGTTAAACAGGTAATATTCATACAATTGATGGCATTTGGTGGGCATCCTAAAAATGTTGCCTGAAACTTAGGCAGAGAAGAAGGTCTTTTTGGAATGTTTGAGGACCCAGAAAAGGTGCGTGAGTTACTGGGATACCTGCTGAATTTCACAGAATTTATGGGAGAGGTAGATAGTCTCAACTTCATTCTTCTTCTCATTCCCAGGAGCTCCATCGCAGTCATTTCTTCTTTCATATTCAGATATTTACCAATAGTAAGAAGCAGCGGGGACTAACGAAAACCCGTTAATGTGTTCTTTTTATTCAGCATCATTTTCATTACATCATATATATTACATCACATATATAATATGTATATATATATTAATGAATCTTAACACTGTGGTAAAGAGGCTACATTTACCTTCACTTACCTATGTGAACTCTTACTTAAATTGCCTTCTCGTGTGTGTTGACAGGAGAGAGCTGCTAGGTGCTGGAGCTGGGTTTCAACTCGGGGATATCAGACTCCAGAGCTGTCCTTGTCCTCCCACCCTCGGCTGGGCTGCTGCTTTCTGCTGTTGCCATGCTTGGCATGGTGACTGGCACACACTGGCCGCTGAGTGCTGCGTGAGGGGCTGTGACGCCTCAGCGTTGGCCACTCTCAATTCTGGAAAAAAGTGAACCTCTTAACTCTGCCTGGGAATAGTCTGACTGAGCACGGCCAAGCAAGGGTGTGGCTTATGCAGATAATCTGGATAGCGGGCTTGTCAGCCGGAAGTCACGTGATTGTTGATCCCTGCTCTTCTCAGGCTGGAAAACAGGCTTCAAGCAGAGGAGAGCAAAAGCCTAGAATAAAACCCAGAACTCACTTATTTTTCTCTTTCGATTCATTCGTATTTATTACAACTTTTTAAAGTAAAAGGGCATCTTGGTCTCCTTCTCTGATACTCTGTCACTTTTCGCTTCAAATAAGTAAAATAAACCTAAAATAGAATCAAGTTCTGGCAGCCCAGCTGGTCGAGTGCCACTTGCGACACTTGCATCTTTAGGGGTGCTGATTTGAGCCCCAGATGCTCTCTTTGATTCAGCTCCCTGCTAATGCACCTCGGAAAACAGCAGAAGATGGCGCAAGTACTTAGGCCCACAACATGGACACGCTAACGGGAGTCCCGGCTCCTGGCCTCAGCTTGGTCCAGTCCTTGCTGTTGTAACCATTTGGGGAGTGAACCGAAGGATGGGAGAGCTCTGCCTCTCCTGTCGTTTAGCCTTTCATAGACATAAGATTCCTGTAAGAAGATAAGTTAAAATAACTTGGGGACTGCATTTCCACTCACAGATCTTGATAACTTACTTCATGAACAGTTTTAGAAAACACACACTTACGTAGAAGTTCTTGAACTCTTGAGTTGATATCTGAGCAACATTTATCAAACTTTTTCATTCCACGGTTTCCCTTCCCCATCACGGGCCAAATGGATTTTGATGTCAGTCTCGCCTGATTATCACCTCTTTTCCATAAATGGACTCATTTTTCCTCTAGAATTAGAGCCATCCTTCTCAAGCTTCTGATCTTGATTGAGACAATGAATTTGCTCAAAGACTTTTCCTGATGTCCCATTCTTGATCAGCCTTTTTTATTTGTACAGGATGAAAACCGTATCAGGTCATAGCTTGGCTGGCCTGCATTTAGGTTCAGCTCTGAAATTTCTAGCTTGGTGAACTTATAAACTTAAATTAATCTGCTCATTAATTTCTCATCTGTGAAACGGGTGTAACAGAGCATATTTTATAGTTATGTGATTGGTTATTTTCATCTTAAGGATTATTATGTTACTGTTGATTTGTTCATTGTTTCCCCTTACTAGAAAGTATGTGCCATGATGCAGGGATTGTCTTCTTAATTTATTACTACCTCCTCAATATCTAGTATAACACCTGCTTAGAGTTTGCTGAGTAAAGCTTGTTGAATGAGTGAGTGATTAACGTGCAAGGGACCATGCAGAAGAAGGCTACCAAGACGATGCCAACGTTGACCCTACCATGTAGGAGTTGATAGTCAAGTGAGAAAATAATACCAATTTAAAAATCACTCAATACTAGGCAGAATGTAACTGGAGCTCCTAAAGAACCATGTACAAAGTGTGAATGATGAGAGTTAGCAGAGGATGCCAGCCTGCTGTTACATCTGGAAAGACCTGTCAATGGCCTTCATCGCTGAAACTGGGATGAACAACTAGTTACATGTTTTTAAAAAGATGACTATTTCAGAGGCACAGTGACAGAGAGAGAGAGAGAGGAGACAGAAATCTTACATCTGCCAAGGCACTCTGCAAATGCCTGCGGCAGCTAGGACTAGACTAGGCTGAAAGGAGCCAGGAACTGTCTGGATCACCCACAGGGGAGGCAGGGATTCAAGCACGTGGATCATCATCTGCTTTGACATCACCTGCTGTGGTGCATTAGCAGGAAGCTGGCTCCGAAGCGGTGCTGGGACTCAATCCCAGCCATTCTGGTATGAGGTGTGGACATCGCAATAGTGGCTTAACCTGATGAACCATTTTACCAACCCTTAATTTAACATTTTTGGCATTTCTACATGATGTGATGAGAATTGGTAGGTGAATCAAAAGCAGACCTCTGCATTTCACATACAGTTTACTACAAAGTTTTCCTGATTCTTAGAAAAATAGCAAAGATGGGCTGTTGTATGACTCAAATCAAGCGCATGCAGGGGGAATCTGTAGCTGGTTTTGTTCTAGTTAGTAGGAAAGCCTACCTCTCCATAGAAGGGTCAGGGACACTGGGGTTTGCAAGGCCAGAATACTCTTTCCTTGTCCACATTGATATACACGAGGCTGTGTATTTTGCGTCTTCTTTATGGCATGAAGTTATTTCTCTGGTTTTATTTTGAATTCACCCTGTCCTCCAAAATTGAAAGAATACTTAGAACCACTTAGGCCATTTTGAGCAGAAAAACAAAAACAAAAGCAAAACTGTCTTTGTTTTATGAAGTTCCTTTTAAAACACAAGACTCTTTAAAATCTCAAATTGAAAGAATGATTACAAAGAACAGATATTTTCTAAGATGGCTATGCTCGAAACTCTCTAAGGGAACTCAAAATTTCTTCTAGGTCTAAGAAAAGACCAAATATGTAGGAAACAGCACAATGCCTCTGTCTGCTTCTGCATTCTGCTGCCTGTGCATTTACGACCCGCTCTACAATGCAGTGGCCAGGCAAGAAAGGGCACTGCACCTGCATTTGGCAGGTAAAGGTAGAGACACCCACTAAGGCTGATAACCTTTGTTTTCCTACTCTTATTTTACCCTGTTGCTTTGATGATTGCCACAGGAGGGGAAATTTTTGGAACATGTAAATTTCAGAACCTTTTCATAGTGCCCAGTGCAGTAGCCTGGTGGGTAAAGTCCTCACCTACATTAGCCAGGATCCTATATGGGCGCTGGTTCTAATCCCAACAGTCCTGTTTCCCTTCCAGCTTCCTGTTAGTGGCCTGGGAGAGCAGTCAAGGACGCCCAAAGCTTTGGGACCCTGCACCCACGTGGGAGACCTGGAAGAATTTCCAGGCTCCTGGCTTCAGATTGACTCAGCTGCAGGCGTTGTGACCACTTGGGGAGTGAACAAGCAGATGGACAATCTTTCTCTCTTTCGTTCCTTTCTGCAAATCTTATTTTCCAATAAAAATAAACAAAAAGTCTTTTTAAGAAAAACCCCTCTTTCATACTAGTCATTGTTGTTAGTCCTCTGGCCATGTCCTTTCTTTCTTTCTTTTTTTTTTTAAAGAGTAACTTCAATTTCATTCACACAAGTGTGGGGTGTCTTAGTGTGACCCAATGCAAAAATCATCTTTCTCTCTAGCTTGTGGGGCAGAATTTCCATCATGTTAAGAGTTCTCCAGGGGGAGTTTGGACTCCAGGGAGTCTCTGGAATCAGAAGCATTTAGAGGAAAATGGAATCTCTGTGGCATTTTAATCTGCCTTCCCCAGAAAGGCATACGGCTTTAAGTCATTACTCCAGCAAGTCTTTTCTATTCCCAAGTTAGTGCTTGCTGTGTTTTCTTTTTTTCTCTCCCTTCAGCCTCTCTGATTTTTCTGCCACAATTCCTCTTCCCATGTGTCCCCATGACTCACGGATAACAAGCCAGTTTCTTAGGTTACCCTGTAGAGATGAAAGCTGGTCCCAGTAAGTGTGCTCCAGTTATGCCATGGAGATCCACTGGTGGGACTAAAGGGAGCTTTGTTCCCCAGGCCCTTTGGGGCATGCATGTCCCTACAGCAAGCCCCTAACATGAGAGAAAAGTTGCACAAAGTTTCTGAGCCCCCAGCATCCAAAACTGTGTCGTCTCTATGGATTGAGCCTGAAAAGCTCCTCACCCAGGTCAAAGTTTGAGATGAAAGAATGGGCTGCTGGTTCTCTGGAGGAATGAGGAAGAATCCAGAACCTCATGGTCGTGTCCTTCAGGATTCCAGGCCTGACAGGTGACTGGTACAAATCATTGTATTAGACATGAATGCCTAGCCTTTGTAACCAGAATTACCAAGTATACAAAAGACATTCTAGAGGATAGTTAGTAAAACTAATTTACTTCAATCTTTCTGGAAAGTAATTCTCAGGGTAGGAAAAATCCATATCCAAAACTATGCAGGCAAACAATAGAACCGAAACTAGAATCTAGATTTTGGTTGTAGCCAATAATTATTCTTTCTACTTTGTGCATTAATGGCATTTATCCAAGTAAATATGATCATTATCTAAATGAAGAGTTACATGGACATTATGGAGTTATTTTGGTAGATATATGAGTCATTAAAATGTTCTTGGTAAAAGACAAAATTTGCAAAGTCTCAGAGGAGGTCAATGTACTGATAAACAATCCATGTTCTAGAAGGGAGCCCACACATACACAACCAAAAAATGCTAGACAGGAAACTGAAAATAATCCAGAGGAAAATCCCGGTCTCTTCAACAAATGCTGTTGGGACAATTGGATAGCAGCCTGCAGAGGTAAGAAGCAAGACCCCCATCTGTTACCTTATGCAAAAATTCACTCTAAATGGATCAAGAAACTAAGCCTGCACCCAGACTCCATCAAACTATTAGAGGGATACATGTAGATTCTCTCTGATATAAGGCAACCTCTATGCAAAATACAAGATCAATAAATGTATAGGTAAACATATATGTACCTATAGTCATCCAGAGGAACACTACATTGAAGACTAAAATATCCAGATGGGAAGATACAAATGCATCTCTACTTCCAAATTAAAAAATGGACTCCCAGTGAAACTGTTAAATACATCTTGACAATAGGATGCTGGCCTGTTCCATTGTCTGTACCTGCCATGTCAGGATAATACTTAGAGAGCAGAATGATGGACTTACGACTGCTTTCATAGGACTATGCTATTGTAATAATTTAGGGAAAATCAGTGGGTGAAGTGGGTCTGGGATGGAGGGACGGGAAATCCTAGCACCTATGGAACCATATCACAAAATAAATAAAATAATTAAAATTTAAAACAAACAAAACCCACGTTGATTTTGTTCTCTACAAAACGACATTCACTCATTTTTTTCCCACTGAATGTTTAATAAACCCCATGAAGTATGCATACATAGAAAAAGATAATGACTGAATATCAAAGACACTTAAAGTTTTGTGCAGGAGACACCATTTGATTTGGATGTTAAAAAAGGGATTCCAGGTCTGGCGGCGTGGCCTAGCGGCTAAAGTCCTCAACTTGAATACACCAGGATCCCATGTGGGCACCGGTTCTAATCCCAGCAGCTTCACTTCCCATCCAACTCCCTGTTAGTGGCCTGGGAAAGCAGTCGAGGACAGCCCAAAGTCTTGGGAACCTGCACCTTCGTGGGAGACCTGGAGGAGGTTCCTGGCTCCTGGCTTTGGATTGGCGCAGCACTGGCCATTGTGGTCACCTGGGGAGTGAATCATTGGATGGAAGATCTTTTTCTCTGTCTCTCCTCCTCTCTGTATATCTGTCTTTGCACTAAAAATAAAACAAATCTTTGGGTCCGGCGGCGTGGCCTAGTGGCTAAAGTCCTCGCCTTGAAAGCCCCAGGATCCCATATGGGTGCCGGTTCTAATCCCGGCAGCTCCACTTCCCATCCAGCTCCCTGCTTGTGGCCTGGGAAGGCAGTTGAGGACGGCCCAATGCATTGGGACACTGCACCCGCGTGGGAGACCCGGAAGAGGTTCTAGGTTCCCGGCTTCGTATTGGCACGCATCGGCCCGTTGCGGCTCACTTCGGGAGTGAATCATCGGACGGAAGATCTTCTTCTCTGTCTCTCCTCCTCTGTGTATATCTGGCTGTAATAAAATGAATAAATCTTTAAAAAAAAATAAAAATAAAACAAATCTTCAAAAAGAAAAAGGTTTGCAAGTGGAGTGGGTCTAATCTAAGGCGTTAAAGTAGAAAAACCATACACTCTATACAATCTGTAGAGTCTACATCTAGCTCTTTCCCAAAAACATTGGTTGATTCATAATCCAGAACTTGATGGTTAAGTTTGTAGTGAAGTCTGATTTATTTGAGAGGGTTTACTAATTTACCACAGTCCCTGTAAAAACATTGGGTTGGTTGAAATATGTTCCTAGCAAATCAATATCATTGAATAAAGGTAAGGACAGATAATAAACACAGGAAAAAGAGAAGTCACTGTATACCTGAGTATGTAAGAGGAATTATATTTAAGTAAGACAACAAAAAGATGAGGTAGTTACTGAAGGTAACCAGCTGCTCATAGGTTAGCCCCATTAAGCAAGGTAGTCCTGCAGCAAAGCCCAGCTTTGGGACATGGAGGCCGTTCAGGCAGTGAACCAGTGGATGGAAAAATCACTCTACCTGCCTCTTGCTTTTTCTCTATACCTCTCTGTTAAGTACATAAATATATAAATATACACACAAAAAAAGAAAATTTGATATTCTGGTTTTTGGAGATTGGTGTATGGGAAGAGAAAATCCAGTTAGCTAAGGAAATTCTCAATAAGTTATTCAATAGAGGAAGAATGCTGACAGTGAGAACTCAATCTAATCCATTTTCCGTAGAACTTCAGGGCTGTAGCAAGTGGTTATCATTACTCCTTCTGCTTGGCTACCACTCACTTTTCAAGGAGGAAATGTTGTGAAAGGTTTTTCTGGGGATCACTCAAGGTGAGAGTAGCGGGTCCCTCTCTACGTGTTAAGTTCCTGGGAAGCAGGCGCTAAGATGGAGATTTGTGTGCAGGAAATTACTGGGAACTTCTGTAGAGCTCAATCTGGTAGGATACAGTGGGCCAAAGCAGTAGGAAAATGGAAAAGCTGAACTGCTAGGAGATGCTAGCCTATCTTATGCTGGGCTCGCTCTTTAAAGCAGTCTTGAAGAAATGTTTTCTCCTATGCCAATGGGATAGTGGCTTGCTGTTCTCTTGTAGGGGTGTGAACTTGGGATTGGCCAAGGTCAGTTCCAAGGAGGGTCTTAGTTTTAGCAGGTATCTCCTCTTGAGCCTGGGCAAATCAGCACCTCACCCCTGTGGAGGATCTGAGAGACACATCTCAGTAGCTAACACAGCCACTTACACCTTTTATTTTGTTTCCACAGTGATGGTGTTGAAAACTTCGGAGTGGCATCACTGAAAAGTGTTTTAACTCACTTCATCAATACTCGATTCCAAAGGTCTTTGCTAAATAAAAGAATTTAGACCTTAGATTTGAAAGCCTTATGAGATGCCTGCAGTTTTTCCAGGTCCTCATCTTCAGGAGTCTTCTGTCCATTACCCTTTGGTGTGAGGGCAGAACAGGTGCAGGGAGTGGCTGAGGTATGAGGTCGGCTGGGATGATTTAGTGAATTACATGTTCATAAAGTCTCGTGTTGACTGTCAGCTCAATCTCCAAGTCTTGTTTCCTTCAACAGAGTTGGATTGAAAATTTGGCAGAAATTCCTTTTACATTGGAATGGTTACGTACTCATTTCTGTCTCAGAAATTTAAGCGTGCTTGTACAAGGTCCTGGGAGACTAGTAAGGGAAAGAAGTAAACGTGGTTTCAAGATTTCTTGATTTTTGTGAGTCCTAGAATTTAACGTGAGGTTAAACCTTGAACATGGTTTGAAAAAAATCAACTTCTCACTTGAAATTTCACCAGCTGAACCTTGCAAAGAAACCCATTAGAACAAGTAGCATGCTTTAACTAAGTAGATCCTCAATCCTGTGAAGTTAATGCATGTGACCTGCCGCAGAGCCTGTACTGTGAAGTGTGCCCGCCACCAGCCAGGGCATGAAAGAACACAGCACAATCTCTCATAGACTTAGTGCGTATGATGAACGTGGCATCTGTGAACACTCAGGTCCCCTCGAAGGAGGGCCGCAGGAGCTATTTGAAAGGGTTCGCAGATAAGGCAAAATGGATTAAGGACAGGAAGTCAAACACTGAATCCAATTGTAATGCACTTAGAACAGAGTGACAGGCGGGGGAAATTGGTTAGAATTTTGGAACTCCCCTTTCGAATTTCCCAGAAAGGTAAACTTTAGATCAACAGGTTTTTGTTTATTGATTTATTTATATATATATTTTTGCTAGGCTAAGCTATTTCATATGTATGAGTTCAATTTAAGTCTCAGCACACTTTCAAGTTCTTTGTCAGTCATCTCACTAAAGTTGTGAGTGGTTTGTCTAGGTAAGTCCTGGAGAAGGCTTTTGATATTGATTAAGAAAGAAATTGTTTTAGTTCTGTGCCTGAAGACAATAGAGGCACTGAGAGATGTAAAAAGAAAAAATACATGATTAAAGCTTTGTTCACAGTTAACGTAATATTGTTTCTCCATTGAAGTTCTAATAAATTATTGTTTGGCTAGACAATTTAGAAACACTAGTTCATTTGAAGTAATTTATAATTCACATGTAGGTCTTGGTTAAGGCCGAAGCTCAAATGTGGTAAAATTATCCAAAATATGTAATATTAAGTAAGAATACATTATGATAATTTGTCCATAAATGATACTAGGAAGAATTGTTTTATCCTGATTGTTATTACAGGGGATCAGAACAAGCGCCCATATGGGATCCCGGTGCGTTCAAAGCTAGGACTTTAGCTGCTAGGTTACTGTGCTGGGCCCTGAGCTAACTTTATTATCCCCAATGGCTTTCCATATCCTTGAAATTCTGTTCCATTGGTCTCAGGCTGGTAACTTTATTGTGTTCATGACTGGAAGGTCACTCTATCTGGAGTGGAGTTAAGTGAAATCTGGAGTAGCTCTCTACGTTTTTAGCATGGTGAATATTTACAAGTCTTAGTTTTCTCATTTTACAGAATGGACTTTGCTTGCATGCAGGGAATGGAAATCTCCAAGGGATCAAGTAGCCTAGATTTCATTGAGAGGCTGGTGCTGTAGTGGGTAAAGTTGCCACTTGTGGTGTTGGCATTCCCAAAGGTCTCTGACTCAAGCCTGGACTGTTCCACTTCCCATCCGGCTCCCTGCTAATGTGCTTGGGAAAGCAGCAGAAGGTAGCGTAGACGCTTGGGCCCCTAAACTCACATTGGAGACTCAGAAGAAGCTCTTGGCTCTTGGCTTCGGACTGGCCCATCTGGCAATTGCAGTCACTTGGAGAATGAACCAGTAGATGAAGATATCTCTCTGTAATTCTGTATTTCAAAGTAACAAATAAATCTTTAAAAATTCACCAAGATCTTTAGTACTTATGCAACTGTACAGCAGTATATCATTAAAATGTATTGAAGCTTACAGCCTTCATTTCTTGGAGCTCCTTCCTGTCACTAAGGCAGGAGGTCTCTGTTTCTCTCGCTCTTAAATAAATCTCACTTGGCACATTGAAAAAAAAATATATGTTCAACTTCCTAGGATTTACAATGGTAGTTTGGTACACTGATATCTTGTAAAAAATATATTAGTTTTTTATTTAAGAATTAACTCTAATTTCTTGCAAGTTTCATAAGATAAATCCTGTAAAACTGCACCTTTGGAGGAAATTATATTCCATCAACTGAAAAATACTTCATATATGGAAAGAAGTGGGCACAAAAATCATTTCTCATGTCATCTTATGGTGTCCAGGGGCCAAGATGGCTGAGTCTCTGCATGATCGTATAAACCAGAAGGCACAATCCCAACTCTAGAAGCTTTGAAGAATAACATAGGATTTACCCAACATTTTTTGAATGGGGTTAACTCTAGATTATGTTTTATTTGCTGAATATGAAGTGCCTCTGATCACCTCTCCTGACACTCTTTCCTCCCCAAATTCCACTCTCATGCCAGTCTCTAAAATTCTCCCCTTTGTTTTACCCTCTCGCTTCTTCCCCTCCAGCCTGCTTTCCGCATCTGCTGCCTCCTGCAGACTTCTTGCTCCTCAAAGCTCACAAACAGTAGCCATTCTGCTCCTGACCACCTGCCAGGTTGCACTGGTCTTCGTCTGCCCTGTGTTTTATTGATTCAACATGCTCATAAATATTCATATTTTCTGTCGTCCAAACTTTTTTTGTGGATCTAATTACTGAAGCATTTCTTTTTTTAAAAGGTTTATTTATTTTGATTGGAAAGGCAGATATACAAAGAGAAGGAGAGACAGAGAGACAGATCTTCTGTCCGCTGGTTCACCCCTCAAGTAGCCATAATGGCTGGAGCTGAGCTGAGCTGAAGCTGGCCCCAGGAGCCTCTTCAGGATCTCCCATGTAGGTTCAAGATCTCAAGGCTTTGGGCTATCCATGACTGCTTTCCCAAGCTACAAGCAGGGAGCTGCCTAGGAAGTGGAGCAGCCGGGGTACAAACCAGGGTCAGAAGGGATCCCGCAGGACCTGTGAAACATTTCTTGAGGACAAGACTCTTCACCCACTGCTTATGCAACTGCTAGTTTGTTGGTGAGCTTGACTTTGGAGCCATCTGATGGCTCATGAGGATTTTGGCAGTGAGATGCCATCTATTTCTTGGGCCGTTTCCTTCCTCAGTACCTCAACTTGGTCCAGCAGGATGATGATTTCCGTAGTTTGCCAACCCAAGATACGGTAAAGTGGAATTAGCCACCGTGAAATCAGCCGCCATGAAAACTGCTTTCCTATGGAAATATTAGCTTCCAAAGTCCAAATATCTAAGTTAAAAATAGAGGGGATAAGGGAAATCCCAGGATCTATGGAACTGTATCATAAAATGATAATAATAAAAAAATTTGGAATAAAAAGTATTGCTTTGGAGCATGACCTCTGAGTAAGTTGTGAATTGCAAGCCTAAAGAAACCTGAACTTCTGATCTCCCTCTTTTCAATCTGAGAAATATGATTAGTGATATATACCTGTGCACGTAGTTCCCAGCCCTTCCATGTTATAGAGTTTTTAGGCGGTTTGCGTTTTACTCTATGGTTTTGTGTTTAACCTCATTTCTTGCTGTGTATCTCAAAGGGGAGCTATCAGAACAAGGGTAGGTAGGAATATTATTCTTGGGATAATTTTGCATCCTACTCTCTTTTGTAAGTAATTGATTTGCAAATGCTCATGTTTAATTGTAGTAATAGACTCAGTAAACTTCATAATTGATCATGCTTTAACTGAATTCTGTGACATTATGGTTGAGAACTGTCACTTTGGGATATTAGAGTAAATGGATGATGTTTTCCTGGGCATCCTCTTCCTCTTTCCCATAGTCATGCCGGCTGTGGAACAGAGAGCAATTACAAGCTTCCTGGTGCTACTATGCACTGCAGTCATCTCTATTTCCCTGAGAAGGGTATAAGGACTACGTGTGCATGGCAGAGGCAGCTAAGTGAGCCAGATATAGCAAACTAAGGTAGATAACGACATGGCCTCAGGCCTAACATGGCTGAAGTCATCCCTCCCTGACAAGACAAACGGCTCTGATGCCCTGAAGGCTCTCAGTTCCACAGAGCTCTGGCTGTCATCCCTCTCTCCACAGAACACGTGAGGTCATTAAGAGAAATGCTGATGCCGTGCTAGAGGCCGTGATCTTCCCTGCTACCAAGTTGCAGCTGACACAGATGACATGTCTTTGGTGTCAAATCCAGGCAGAGCATTGTCCTACCTGTCCCCATATCTGTTGGAAATCAGCTCTTGGAAGGAATTTAATTGGTTCTACCTCAATTCAGATAAGACTGAGAGGCAAGGATAAATTTAATACACAAGGGCTCTCCTGGATTCCAAATTAAATTGGAAGATTCCTGTTTGAAAAGAATTCTGCATCAACTGTAAAATTCCAGTTAAATCATAATACTTGTATGATACATCATATTTATGTGACTTGTATATACATGTTTGTGTTTCTGGGTAACATACGGTCCTTGGTAATAATGATAATCTGATGATTTCTAGTCACTTGCTACTTAATTTTCAGTACTAGAAATAATGAAGAGGATGTAATGTGTTATTTCAGGGCATAGCTATTTTTCCCTTTCTGCTTCAATTAGATGTATCTTCTCTCTACTGTCTCTTGCTCTTCATGAGGTACCACGTGATTTGTTATACAGTTTTTTTTTTGGCTTTGATTCTTCAGCTGACCGAGAGACCAGGGAGAAGGAGTGTCGTTGGCTGGAAGCATAATGCTGCCCTGGGAAAGCGCCAGTCCCCAATATCTGTGTCTCCCGTCCCGCGGAAGAAATCACCCGATACTGGAGAGCGTTTCAGAGGCACTTTTATTCCAACCTTCAGTTCCTTCTTTTTGGGCAGAAGTCCCTGGCTTATATATTCCTCCTATCCGTTAAATCTGTTACCCAGAAGCCTTCAATTAAGTCAGTTAATTCCGTTATTTCCGTTACACAGAGAACCTCCTCACCCCTCGCCCAAGGCCCCTGGCTATCTCTCAATCCTCCAATCAGCTTCCATGCCTGAGGCAAGCAGTAAAGGGCCAATCACAGGGCACTTCCTGAAACCTGTCTCCAAGAGGAAGTAGGGTCCAGGCGCCATCTTAGGGCAGGGCATTGTCAGTGCTCCCAACACCCCAAGTCGTCACCACCATCACCATCACCTCCATTGACAATGGTGTCTACCATCATCTTCACCATGACTGCCATCATTGTGAATACAAGGGTCAGTCCATCACCTCTAGTACCAATCCCACCATCGCTCTTGGAATTGGAGCAATCCCCAAAATCTCTCAGGATGAATTTGTTGAAAGGCACCTTTCTCTTAAGGAATCAAGTGGCCACAGCACAATATCAGTTTCAAGAAACAAGGATATTCAGGTAACTTCTGAGGACAACTGCTTAGATTAAGGATTTACAGGGAAATAGATAAACACAGCTAGTTAACTTCTGCCCGTTACACTTTAATGTCATAGAATTGGAATGCGATCCACCCATTACAGAGTCATTGGGTGCTCTGAGATACAAGGGTATTTCTCTAGTATTGATCCCCTCAAAGTCAGGTCTTGCCGTTCCTGACCCTTGATTATAACATTTTAAGAAGTTGCCTTCTGTTTGGTTCTGCTCATATTTCTATTTTTGCTTTGAATCAACTGCTACATCCTTTCTGTGAGCTGGCTTTTGTTCACTCATGTCTTCTCTGCTATCACACCTCCTTCAGTGTCTCATGTTGCTTCTGCTTCCCTACTCACTGTGGGATAGCATGGAAGCGATGGCCATTGGCACAGCAACCAATGCCTTATCCAGTGCTTGGAAAAGTCATGTGCTTATATAGCTAGTACTCTATGCACAAGGATTTGCTTTTATCTATTTTATTTAACACATGACTGTAAGAGATTAGGAGACTCTTCTTGAGCGAGGCCACCTCTGCAACCTCTGAGTAGGTCTAGTAGGGTTGTCAGATTTTTTTTTTTAAATGAAGCAAACATTTATTAAACTATAATAAAAACATTCAATCAAATTACAAAACCTGAGCAAGAAAAACAAACGGCACATGCTTAACTGTAGTTGACATTCAAATAAACTTTACATTCCCAAAATATTATACAGTAATTAGAAAATACCAGCCAAAGTAATATTAGGATACTTTTATGTGCGATCTCAACAAATTTGAACAGAAGCAAATTTTAACAAAGGTAAATTTTACAGTGAAACATAGCAGTAGATTAAGGATCTTAACATGTTTATTTTGCTGCTATTTGACACTATGATACAAAAATAAGAGGATTTACTTGACATTTTTAATAAATATCTCATGGGCTGTTGAGTGCCTTACTGGTGAAAAGATTTAACTGGCTAATCTCATCAATCCATTTTGTACATTTAGTAGGCATCATCTCTGCCCTACATAACTCTTAATGCAATTCACAGCGCACAAATCGTTATCATATTAAATACATAATCAACTCGGACTTCTCAACAACAAGGAAATTAGTAAACCATCAAATGGACTGCTTACCATACACTTTCCTCATAACTAAATAACACACAAAAAAATCAAAATAATATTTGTCATCACTCTAAACTATTGCTAGCAACTGACGGAAACTGCCAATTTGCCATATTCATGCTCTCAACATGCTAAATATACTCTGCTGTTACTTCATCCATGAAATGCCAACATGCCTAGAACAGAGAATTTTCACCATCTCTTGCCGTGGGACCTGACTTGCAGCAATCTATATTTAGATCAGAACTCCATGGGCACTTGATGAACTCTACCTTTCCATGTTGGCTTTCTTATATGAGAGAGAATATATGGTATTTATTCTTTTGTGATTGACTCATTTCGCTGAGCATAATAGTTTCTAGTTGGGACCATCTGGATTTGAATAGAATAATATCGTTCTTCTTGACAGCTGAATAATATTCCATTGAATAGATGTACCACAGTTTTTTTAACCATTCTTCCTTAGACGCACATCTGGTTTGTTTCCATGACATTGCTATTGTGGATTGTGCTGCTGTGAATATAGGATTACAGATCCCCTTCTCGTATGCAGATTTCACTTCTGTTGGGTATATTCCTAAGAGCGGGATTGCTGGGTCATATGGCAGGTTTATTTGCAATTTTCCAAGCACTCTCCATATGGATTTCCACAATGATTGTACTAGCCTACACTCCCACCAGCAGTGAAGGAGGGTACCTTTTTCCCCACCTCCACGCCAGCATGTGTTGTTTTTTGAATTCTGAATGTAGGCCAGTCTCACAGGAGTTAGGTGGTACCTCAAGGTGGTTTTCATTTGTATCTCTCAGATGGCTAGAGAGCCTGAGCATCTTTTCATATACTTATTAGCTATTTGTATCTGTTCTTTTGAGAAACGTCTGTTCATTTCCTTTGCCCATTTTGCTACAGAGTTTATTTTTTCACTATCCTTGGGTTTCTGAAGCTTTTTGTAGATCCTAGATATTAGTCCCCTGTCACTTGTGTAGAATGCAAAATTTTTTTCCCATTCTGTAGGTTGTTTCTTCACTTTTTTAATTGTTTCTTTTGCTGTGCAGAAACTTTTTAGTTTGATATAGTCCCATTTGTTCATTTTGGATTTGATCGCTGTTGCTTTAGGTGTCTTTTCTAAAAAGTCTTTCCCTGTTCCTATATCTTGGAGTGTGCTTCCTATGTTTTCCTTTAGTAGTTTAATAGTTTCTGGGTGTAGATTTAAGTCCTTGAGCCAATTAGAGCTGATTTTTGTATAGTGCGACAAGTACGGGTCCTGCTTCTTTATTCTGCAAGCTGCTATCCAGTTGTCCCAACAGCTTTTATTGAATAGACCAGGTTTTTTACCTGGATTGTTTTCTGTTTTCTTGTCAAAGATTAGTTGACTATACATGTGTGGATCCCCTTCTGGTGTTTCTATTCTGTTCCACTGATCTTCTTCTCTGTTTCTATACCAGTACCAGACTGTTTTGATAACCACTGCTCTGTAGCATGTCTTGAGGTCTAGAATTGTGATGCCTCCAGTTTGATTTCTATTTTTCAAGACAGCTTTAGCTATTCATGGTCTTTTGTGGTTCCAGATGAACTTCTGTATCATCTTTTCTATTTCTGAGAAGAATATTGCTGGGATTTTGATTGGGATTGCGTTGAATCTATATATTGCTTTCGGTAATATGGCCATTTTGATCATGTTGGTCCTGCCAATCCAAGAACATGGTAAGGTTCTCCATTTTTCAAGATCTTCTTCTATTTCTTTTTTAAATGATTTATAGTTTTCATCGTAGAGGTCTTTCACATCTTTAGTTAACTTAATTCCTAGGTATTTAAGATTCCTTTCCTCTATTTTAAAGGGAACTGTACTTATAATTTCTTCCTCAGTGGCGGAATTATTTGTATACACTAGTGCCATTGATTTGTGTTCATTAATTTTGTATCCTGCTACTTTGCCAAAGTCTCCTATGAGTTCCAACAGTCTTTTGACTGAGTCTTTTGGTTCTCCTATATAGAGAATCATGTCATCTGCAAATAGCGATAATTTTAATTCCTCATTTCCAATTTGTATTCCTTTAATTGCTTTTTCTTGTCTAATAGCTCTGGCAAGAACTTCCAAAACTATATTGAAGAGTAGCGGTGAGAGTGGACATCCCTGTCTAGTTCCAGATTTTAACGGGAAGGCTTCTAGTCTTTCCCCATCTAGTATGATATTGGCATTGGGTTTATCATAAATTGCTTTGATTATGTTGTAGAATGTTCCTTCTATGCCTATCTTATTTAGGGTTTTTAACATGAAGTGGTGTTGGATTTTATCAAATGCCTTCTCTGCATCTATTGAGAGGATCATATAGTTTTTATGAGTCAACTTGTTGATGTGATGTATGTATCACATTTATTGTTTTGCGAATGTTGAACCATCCTTGCATACCTGGGATGAATCCCACCTGGTCCGGGTGAATAATCTGCCTAATGTATTATTGGATCCTGTTGGCTAATATTTTATTGAAGATCTTTGCATCTATGTTCATCAAGGATATCGGTCTATAGTTCTCTTTTTCTGTTGTTTCTCTCTCTGGCTTTGGTATTAAAGTGATATTAGCTTCATAGAACGAGTTTGGAAGAATTGCCTCTTTTTCTATTGTTTGAAAAAGCTTGTGTAAGATTGGGGTTAGTTCTTCCTTAAACGTTTGGTAGAATTTAGCAGTGAAGCCATCTGGTCCCGGGCTTTTCTTGGTTGGGAGGGCTTTAATTTTTGATTCAATCTCAGTGCATGTTATTGGGCTATTTAGATTGTTAATTGCTTCTTGATTTAATTTTGGTGGATTGTATAAGTTCAAAAATCTGTCCATTTCCTCTAGGTTTTATAATTTGTTCGCATATAGTTGCTTATAGTAGTTCCTGATGATTCTTTGTATTTCTAAGGTATCTGTTGTTACATCTCCATTCTCATTTCTGATACTATTAATGTGTATTTTCTCTCTCCTTTTTTTAATTAGTCGAGCTAGTGGGGAGTCTATTTTGTTCATTTTCTCAAAGAACCAACTCTTTGATTGATTAATCTTGTGTATAGTCCTCTTGGTCTCTGTTTGGTTTATTTCCTCCCTTATTTTGATGATTTCTTTTTTCCTACTAGTTTTAGGGTTGCTTTGTGGTTGTTTTTCTAGTTCCTTCAACTGTAAGATTAGCTGATTTACTTGGTGCTTTTCTTGTTTCTTGAGATAAGCATTAATTGAAATGAACTTTCCTCTCAGCACCGCCTTGATTGTATCCCATAAGTTCTGATAAGTTGTGTTGATGCCTTCATTTGTTTCAAGCAATTTTTTAATTTCTCCTTTGATTTCCTCTCTAACCCATTGCTCATTTAGTAATATATTGTTCAGCCTCCATATGTTTGTAGGTCTTCCTTGGTGTTTCAAATTCTTGGTCTCAAGTTTCACTCCTTGGTGGTCTGAGAACGTGCATGATATTATTTCCACTTTTTTAAATTTGCTAAGGCTTGATTTATAGCCTATGATATGATCAATTCTGGAGAAAGTTCCATGTGCTGATGAAAAAAACGTGTATTCTCTGTCAGTAGGATGAAAGGTTCGATAGATGTCAGCTAAGTCCATTTGCTCTAGAGTTTGAATGAGTTCTATTGTTTCTTTGCTGAGTTTCTGGTTTTTTGATCTGTCCATTTGTGTTAATGGGGTATTAAGGTCCCCCACTATGATTGTATTGGAGTCTATTTTTCCCTTTAATCCCGTTAATATTTGTTTCACGTAACTAGATGCTTTGGCATTTGGAGCATAAACATTTATTATGCTGATCTCTTCTTGCTGGATGCATCCTTTGATCATTATATGGTATCCTTCTTTATCTCTTTTGATGCTTTTCACATCAAAGTCTATGTCATCTGATATAAGAATGGCTACTCCTGCTTGTCTTGCCTTACCATTTGCTTGAAATATCTTTTTCCACCCTTTTACTTTCAATTTTTTCTGATCTTTATTGGTGAGATGCGTCTCCTGTAAGCAGCAGATAGATGGATTTTGTTTTTTGATCCAATCCTTCAATTTATGGCGTTTAATTGATGAGTTTAAGCCATTTACATTCAGTGCTATTATAGATAAAGGACAATTTGGTCCTGTCATTTTGGCGATGTGTTGTTCTAAATTAGGTCTTGTGTTAGCATTTTAGTTGGATGTTCTCCACATTTGCCTTTGTTTCTGATGGTTACTCTTTCTTTTTTCTTTCATAGGAACTTCCTTGAATATCATTTGTAGGGCAGGTTTAGATGAGACAAAATCTTGAAGTTTTTCTTTGTTGTGGAAGAATTTTATTTCATTTTCAAAGACAAAAGAGAGCTTTGCAGGGTAAGTTATTCTGGGCTGAAAATTTTTCTCTTTTAGAATCTGGAATATGTCACTCCAGTCTCTTCTGGCCTGTAACGTTTCCTCTGAAAAGTCAGCTGTAAGTTTAATTGGGGTTCCCCTATATGACACTTGATTTTTTTCTCGTGCACATTTAAGGATTTTTTCTTTTTGTTCAACTGAGGAGAGCTTGATTATCATGTGTCGTGATGAAGTTCGTTTTTGATCAACTCTGTTGGGAATTCTGTAGCCCTGCTGTATATTATTTTTTAATTCTTTGCTCAGTTTAGGGAAGTTTTCCTGTATTATTTCATTGAATACACCTCTAATCCCAGCTTCTCTTTCTGCACCTTCTGGAACACCCATAACTCTTATGTTAGACTTTTTAATCATATCTTTTAATTTTGGATATTATTTTTAGCTTGACCTAGCTCTGCTTCCAACTTTTTGTTTGTTTCTTCGTGATGGCAGGAAATATCTTCTAATTCTGAAATTCTTTCTTCTGCCTCATTCATTCTGTTTTTGAGACTCTCCACTGTAGTTTTAATTTGCTCTACTGTGTTCTTCATTTCTGATATATCAGCCTTAATTTGATGTATTACTGCTATTTCTTCTTTGAACTCTTGTTTGTACTTCTCATTGTTGACCAGGAGCTTTGCAATGAGTTTTCTAAGTTCTTTGTCCTCCATTTTCTCAATGTCTTCCTCAGTTAACTCTGAGAATGGGCGAAGCTTTTGCTCCTTTGTTGGAGAGACTTTAGTAACATTCATAGTGTTTTTTTCTTGTCTTTTTCCTTTTGAAATTGTCAATCTGTTTGACGCCATCTCTCTGGTCTGTTACCTCAGGTGTATAAATTAACTTTAATACTCAATCAGTACCCTGGGTTTAGGAAACACAATGTTCTAAATAATTGCTTTGCGTGGCACTGATTTTATAGGCAGGACTGAGCTTATTACCCCCTGCTAGCCAACACGTCTAAGTACCTCCTGAGGTCGTCCTGGGCAAACTTGGTGGCCAGAAAGATCAGGGGGCTGTCACAGTCAGCTCCAGGGACTACACAGACCCCCCAGGCTGCAAAACTATTGCCGTGGGCTCAGCTCTGTGCAATCAACCAACAACACACCCACTCTGGATCTCCACTCAGGGTTCACACCTGCTATCCTGCCACCCGATATGGCTCCAGGTGGAGAACCGCAGCTGCTAGCTTTCAGCTCCAGGTACCACACCGACCCCACAGGGAACAGAGCCAGTGCTCCCCTCCACCCCCAGACCAGATCCGCACAAACAGTCAGAAAGGGGCCCGTGTGCCGTTCTGTCAACTCCGCCCTGCGCCTCTCCACACAAGGCGGCCCCCCCGAGTCCCCGACTCCCTCCACGTGCAGCTGTTCCCAATCACCAAGCTCAAACTGTCAGGTCCCGGACCACACTCGCCCTCCCAACCCCGCACACAGACCCAGGCTCCAACCTGGCAGTCACAACATCCATGCGGAGGCCACCGGCGGATGTCCAGCCGGCACTGGAAATGAATCGCTGGAGTCCGGACCACCGGAGCCCACGACCCCGAAGGCTAGCGAGTCCCCAGCCGGCCACAAGGTCAGTCACGAGAGCTCTTTGTGCCAGGAAAGCCAGGTGTTCGCCTGCCACCACTGCCCAGCGCAGGGACTCCGAGTCTTAAGATTCCATTCTTTATGTTATCAGTCTAAGATGTTTTGTTGTAGCAACCCACAAATAAGATGAGGGTGGCATGAGCTTCTGTCGTGGGCAGCAGAGCCGGCAACGTGGGCACGGCGAAGGTCCGGGGGTCGGGCGAAGGTCCGGGGGTTGGGCGACGGTCCGGGGGTCAGGCGGAGGTCCAGGAGTCAGACGAAGGTCCGCACTGGTTTTTCTAGGGTTCTCTTGAGATACTCAAAGGCATTCTGTGGAGTCCTTTGCCAAGTCCCAGTCTTTGCCAAGTCCCAGTCTTACGTCTCTCAAGTTGGGGTCCACTCGATTCAAAAGCTGTATCGCTTCAAGTGCTCTCAGAAGCAGATGCCGAAGCAGAATTCCATGTCAAGGAAGAGGCAGCAGGGACAGGCAAGGAGAGCTGTGTCGGTGTTCCAGATTTTTTTTTTAAAGATTTTATTATTCTTATTAGAAAGCCAGATATACAGAAAGGAGGAGAGACAGAGAGGAAGATCTTCCATCCGATGTTTCACTCCCCAACTGAGCCGCAACGGGCCGGTGCTGCGCCGATCCGATGCCGGGAACCTGGAACCTCTTCCAGGTCTCCCACGCGGGTGCAGGGTCCCAAAGCATTGGACCGTCCTCAACTGCTTTCCCAGGCCACAAGCAGGGAGCTGGATGGGAAGTGGAGCTGCCAGGATTAGAACCTGCGCCCATATGGGATCCCGGGGCGTTCAAGATGAGGACCTTAGCCGCTAGGCCACGCCGCCGGGCCCGAGTTGTCAGATTTTTATGAAAATATGGACCACTTGATTAAATGTAATTTCCTATTATATACAGAGAGGAAGAGGCAGAGAAAGAGAGAGGGAATGAGAGAGAGAAAACTTTCTCACCTGTTGCTTCACTTCCCAAATGCTGCGACAGCTGGGGCCGGTCCAGACTGAAGCCAGGAGATGCTTTCGGGTCTTGCACAGAAACTGAAGCGTTTCATCCACCTTCTGATGTTTTCCTAGGTGCATCTGCAGGGAGTTGGTCTGAAGCAGAGCAGCTAGGGCGCAGGCTGGCAGCTGTATGGGACGCCGTTGTTCCACGTGGCAGCTTAATACACTGTGCTATGCCCTGGGACCCTAAATTTGAATTTTCAATGAGCAAAACATAATATTTTTTATTTACATATGTACCAAATATGGGAGGAAGCCATCACCCAAATTAGTGACACTCCCACCACTGCTGTCTGCCCCCACAAAAGAAAAACCTGAGTCCTTTCTCATGTCACACTACATTTTCTGAAGACAAAACAGTGAAACTGACATGCTTTTCTACTCCACCATGCATTCATGGCTGTTTGTTCTCATCCTCTCCAAATCTTCTCACCTTTAAATCATATATTCCCTAATAACACCTATTCATAAATGTTCAAATACTAAAGCAGACATTTTCAGGTCCTATGGTAAGAGGTACCAACCAAACAATGCACAGGGTGCAATCTAGCTGTGGCCATTGGCTCGATGGCCTGGATAGGGGGGCATCCTACGTCACACAGTTCATGTTGTCCTCAATGAAACTGCCATCCTTTGCTGTACAGTACAAGCAGCACCATACAAGACATAAGCAAGTCATGGATGGCTTTGCACAACCGTATGAGCATTTGACAGGTTTACAGAGTCCTATTTTTTTTTTAAGGTAGTGTTTCACACATTTTCAGATGAAGGTCATATTTTTCATCTCTATAGATAAAGGCAAGGAAAGTTCAGAGAAATTACATGAGTTTGGTGAAGGCTACATATCCTGGCACAGGAAAAATGTATGCTATGTAATTTATCTTTTATTCAAATTCCTGACTTAAGAAAAACTGATGCCAGAGGACATGGCAAACTTTTCAGAAACAAGTAAGGATTAGTAGCATTCACCAAATATTTACATGTATCACTGTATTCTTAGAAGATTCATAAAGGCCAAGTGCAAAATTATTATTTCTATTTTACTTCTGTGGATGAAGCCGAGAACAGCCATATGGTGTTGTGACTTCGAGAGGGGATCACTAACCAGCCTCCTTGGGTTTAAATCTCAACCCCAATTTGTATCAGTTTCAGGACTTAAAGCACGTTACTTAGCTGCAGTCTCTTCATTTTTAATGCATGCAACAAGAGTATCTCTCTTAGCATTGTAAACGTGCTATAAGTACATCTATGGAAAGTTTTGGAAGCAATTCCAGGCACTTAGGAGACACTTAGCAAATGTTAACTACTTTTATTTTTGTGGTGGAGAAATTTGTTTACATCCCCAAAGAAAGTAATTGAAAGATATTGGAATAAACTTTGAGTTTTATGATGGAAAATTCTGTTAAGATTTATACAAATCTACCCCTTAAAAATCCTAAGTAAATGTACAGTCTGCCTTCCTCTAAGCACATCTTTATAGCTCTTATGCTTTAGGGCAAGGGATTAACCATGCAAAACTACATCTTTCTTTTTTTTATATGACTTCTCTCAGCTTTTCAGCTTTCACTGAATCTAAATATCATATGTTAATTTCTTATAACTGACTAACTTCTGTTGTTATATGTATGAAGTATGTCTCCTTAATTATATTATTAATTCCTTAAAAGATGAGAACATTTTTTCTTCTGCCACAATGATGATCTCAGAAATAAAAATGATGTACTATTATGTTGGAGTACATTTTTGCTTTAATTTGTTCATCCTCTCTTGTGGGGGAGTAGTCTTCAATCATTCTTACGCTAAAGGTTTCAGCCAGGTTCACTCTACCTTCTATTTCCATCTCCTCTTCACCAAAGAGAGAGCCTATGACTTAGCCCAGGCTTTTCAAGTACCGACTACTTTCTCTTCTTGATCAACATCACTGGCTAAGATACAGACATAGAGGTCAAGCGCACACTCTCCTGCATCCCTGAACATTTCTTGAATTCTTAGGAGACATTTTTCTCTTCTGGAATGATGAGTCCCGATGACTGTCTTTTTAACCACCATGTGGGAATTGTTGGCCTTAAAGTCAAACTCAGCCAAAAAAAAAAAAAAAAAAAAGAGGAAGAAGAAAGGGAGGGAGAGGCAGACAGAGAAGATAGCTAGCTGAAGTTCTGTAGTTCCGTTATACAAGACGCCAACTGTGTTCCTGGCCTTCTTATTTATCCAATAGAGTATGTTTTCTATCATTTGGAATGCCAAGATGTGGGAGAACATTGTGGTATGTTAACCTCAACAACAGCTTGTCTTCAAAAAGATTTATTGAATTTTATTGGAAAGGTGGATTTAAAGAGAGAAGGAGCAGCAGAGTGTATGCTGCTTCACTCCCTAAGAGACTGCAATGGCTGGAACTGAGCTGCTCTAAAGCCAGGCGCCTGGAGCTTGTTCTGGTCTCCCATGTGGGTGCAGGGTCTTCTACTGCTTTCCCAGACCACAAGCAGGAAGCTGGAAGTGAAGTGGAACAGCTGGGTATGAACTGGCACCCATACTGGATCCCAGCGCATGCAAGGTGAGGATGTTAGCCCCTAGCTATCGAGCCAGGCCCTCAAGAATTGATTTTAAACCGTGGACTCTATGTGGTGTCTCTTTCCATACTAGAATTGGATAAGAGTATTGTTGACATCTTCTGCTTTCTTTACCATGAAGCAAACTGACTCCAGATGTTTTTGAGTAATCTTCATTCTAAGGCCTGGGAAAACAATCATAAGTAAATTTAAATTTAGCTTGCCAGAACAAGTTTTAATCGAATGAGGTCGTTACCATTTGCTGACATATCAGGACACCATCTCAGATTAAGGGATGATTTCTTCTGTGAGAATTGGGAGTCCCTGTTGCATCCACAGTGACATCTTGTGAATGTCATGTGAAAGAGTGATGAAATAGATATGGGCTTTTAGCTGAGGTGTGATACATGTGAAGTCAAGTCTTACTGTGATTGACTTTGGGGTTTTATTAATGAAACTAGTGAAGTCTGCCAATTGAGATAGGATGATATCCACATTAAACTATTAGAAGCAAAAGCACGCCAAAGACTGCTCATGTTGGTCATTTGTAGACGCGGTTTCTGCTCTTGATGTGGCACTCCAAGGATTTGTGATTTAAAGGATAGATTTGAGTCCTTTCTGCTATTTCTTCTTTGTGACTAGTGGCAGCCCTGGGCAGCTACTTGAAGTCATGCAGTGATCACTGCCTATTTGTTCCTGGCAGTCAGACTTGGTCCCAAGTGCCTTCCATGGGGACTCAATAGCCCAGAGCTTTGATGACCTGCTCACAGGTTCTTGGACGAACTCCACCATTTTATTCTTTGATATGAATCCAAAACTGACTTGTCAAATGCTGTGTGAGCATGACGCTGGGGTGTAACTGACAATAGTATGATTTTTCTAGAATGATCTTACAAGTAAAAACAGTTCCATGGACATTTTAATGGGATTGTAATGAATTTACAAGGAAGAGAGGTACAGTCTTATGGTAGTCTTTCAAATGCCTTACTCAAATTACCCTTCAAAAGAACTTGGTATAGGGAGAGTGCTGACTGATCTGTTTCTGCTCTCTTGGAATACTGTGGCAACCATTCTGAGGCCACATTTCTGAAACACTATTCTGAGCCACTGATTGAGAAAGGCGGTAATGCTAGAACCAGGTTATTCCTTCTAGCCCAGGATTCCTCTGATGGACCACTTTGGTAATGGACCACCTGTCTTGCCTCTGGGGATTTCCCTACCTTCTGAGCTCTTTTGTACACAATTGCTCCTTCTTGTGCAGGAGCAGGTGTCAGTCTTGCATGATTCTCCTTTTACCCTTCACGCATATTACTCACATGTCTGATCTCAATTTTTCGTCCTCTGTTTACAAACCCGCACTCATGAAAGCCACACTGGGAGAGTACCATGGAACAGGAAGTAATGAGGTGCTTAAATATGGGCCTATTCATTGTTTATTTTGCAAGGAAAATCCCAACAGCAGTAGTAGGTGGGAAACAGATACTCCTCGGCAAAATGTGAGTTTGTAAAGATTTCACCTGTGTTTATTTACTTAAATATCTTGGTAGAGAGAAATAACCTTTTCAGTTTACTCATTTGAAGGTTTTTGAGAAAGCAATATCTGTGAGCACAGCAAATTTGGCTGATGTTATTAAGTTCTATCAAGACCTTGACAGGTGATGGTGAGAAACCATGAGCTGTTGAGGTTAAACAAATTTCAAGAGAGGTCCTTATCTACACAGGAGAAAGGATCGACTCTGTTATTGTCACAGACCTTTAGAGGTTCATACAAGCTTAGTCAAAGTTCAATTATGTTGAAGCTTGGGCCTTGGTGGGAAGAATCAGGGATCTTAAAATATGGTGAATATTTCTGACTCCATTTTCTAGAGTCAGAAATAACATTTCTCCCATGTGAGAAGTTACTGCAGAGACTGTTCACCAGACAGGAACAGGTAGGCTCTTCAGGAATTCACCCTCTTTCTTGTATGCCAAGTGAGTTATTAATAGGGTTAATCACCAAGCTGATCTCGCTGAGTGTGGTAGGTGAAGACAGCGATTACAACTTATGGGGGTGCAAAAATTATCCGGCAGGCATAGAGAAACCTGAGGACTACTGTGAGACCGAATTTGATCAAAAAGGCAAGAACAACAGATTGAGAAAGTAAGGATATGTCAGTTTGAGGATATAGTCTCAAGACATGGAATTTAATACCTGATAAATATCTAGAAAAAGAAGAAGCCTACTGCCGACATAACCTTATACAGAGTTGGAGAAAGCAATGGCTTGTCAAAGCGATTGCTTAAGCTGCTCCACTGATCAACAATGAAACAGAGCCAAGAATAAGCAGGAACTCAGCAGGTGATTTTGTCAAATTGGACTACTGTGTTTAATGAGAGATCATTGGAACTGAGTGAGAGGAGTGTCACCAGCATCACCACACAGCGGTTCTCCCCTCCTTCCTCCATCATGTCCAGAGTTGGCAGCAAGAAATGTGGGCCAATACCCATGCGACATTTCAGGGTGTTACAGCAGATAGAGCAAGGTGCAGGTGCTTACCTGCTAGAAAGCCAGTCTATAATTATCACCACAGCTGGCAAGAATGTGGAACATTATGGAAATGGTTAAAAGAGCAGAGCACACCCAGAAGCATAATAGATGGGCCACCACAAATTGACTGCTCAGCAGCATCTAGAATGTGATGAAAACGACAGCAGAGAGGCAGGAGGAGACTGTGACTGCCTCAGGAAAGTGTGGTGATACCTTTCTTGGCTTCTAGATCAAATCCAGTTTTGAAATCTCAAGAAAACGGAATGGAGAGATGGCTGATCCCTTGGGTAACAGACACTGCAATTCCATGGCAAATGCATTGGTTGTGTTCCTTCCTGTCCTTTCCTAAAAGGATGTAATGTCTTTTACTCTGATTACTGTAACGTTGGGAAAGAAATACATGTAGACATTTTATGGACTACTGAGTATCACATCTGTGTTGATGTTAGTACCTGGGAGACTCAGAGTGTGCCCCTGACCTAACACAGTGCAGACTTTCAGAGGCTAGATGCTAACTGGAGACCTGGACCAAGTCCATTGTACTGTGTGCCCAGTATGTCTGCAGATCCTTTCCGTGATCTTTATAATCCCTGAATTTCTGATTGGGCTTGACACATTTAGAACTGTGAGATGTTGGTGCCAGCTTGGTGGTAGGGAGAGCAGTGAGCAAGAAGGGTCACCATGCTTGAAGGTATAAATGAACCTATTCATCAGAAAGAAGTAAGCCTGCTTTTACAGACTAGGGGTTGGATCAAATAGGTTTGAAAATTAGGTGGTGCACTTGTGTGCCTCTTGATCCTTGTCATTTGATTTCCTTGAAACTCATGTATAAATGCGACTAGACACAAACAGAAATTCTGCCTAGAGAAGGTTATCAAGCTCTCACACCCCTCACCATTCCTTAGACAGTTGGAGATGTGCAGAGGTGATTGCTAAAAGTGAGGAACTTTGAATAGAGTAGGGATGATGAATCATATCCTTTGTAACTCAACACAAACTACAGCGACCAGCTGAAGATTTTCAACACCTCAGAAATGGCAACCCTAGGCATCATTTCTTTTTCCTTTATCTTGCACTCTGAGCTTGCAACACTAAGCAATCCACTACTCTACTTTCTGTCCCTATAGTTGCCTAATCTGGGCAGTACACGTAAATGGAGTCATACACTATGTGGTCATTAGTGCCTGATAGCTTTCACTTAGCAGGATGTTATCCGTGGTCCAATCCGTGCTGTAGCATCTATCAATATTTAATTCCTTTTTGTGACTGAGTAGTATTTCATCATATGGATTGCCACATTTGTTTATTCATTTGTGGGTTGGAGGATATCTGGGTTGTTTCTACCTTCTGTGAATAATGTTGCTATAAGAATTCACCTCGGGTAGGTAACTAGGAATGGAATCACAGGATTGTAGGGTAATTCTTCATTTAACTGTCTGCAGAGATACCAGCTTCCTTTCATAGGTGCTTGCACCTTTTGTATTCCCATGAAGAGTCTATGAGGATTTTGATATCTTCAACAATCACTACCCTCTTTTTAACACGTAGTAGTCAAACTAGTGGACATGAACTGGTAACTCACTGTGGTTTCAGTTTGATTTTCTCTACGTAATGAAGCTGAACATTTTAAAGGTAATCTAAAAAGATTTTTTTTTTGAGAAAAGTCTTTGGACCATCACACATTTTTAGGTTGGGTTATTTGTCTTTTTATTACTGAGCCATAGCAGTTCCGTAATTATTCTAGATTTAAGTGTCTGTCAAATATATACTTTGAAAATATTTTCTTTTATTTTCTAGATTACAGTGTTGCTTCCTTTATAGTGTCACTTGAAACAGAACTGATGTTAATTTTGGTGGAGTCCAGTTTGTCTACTTTCCTTTTTTAAAAAAAATATTTTATTTAGAAATCCATGATCAAATATGAGATCATGAATATTTTCTTGTATGTTTTCTTCTTAAGCATTTTTAGCTTTAGTTCTTAAATTTAGTTATTTGATTCATTTTGAGCTTTTTTTGTAGGTGATGTGAAGTAAGCGGTACCCAATCTTACTCTTTTGCATGTGGCTATTTAGTTGATTCAGCACATTATTTTATCCTCATAGTTGTTAGCACCTTTAATAAAAATGAGTAGATTATACTATGTTGTTTTATTTGTAAAACTTTAGATTTTGTTCTATTGATGTCTTTGCTATTTTATTGCCATGTTTATTATTATTATTATTGCTTTGTTTGATGTTGAGAAACGTAAGACTTTTAAGCCTTTAGTTTTGTTCTTTTTTAAGATTATTACTACAGATGCAAGAAGATAGTGTCCTGACGCTTTCTGTCTGATTAAGGCTGCCAAGGTTTAGTAATGGCATTCAAGGAAAAGCAGATTGTTTTGGCTATTTTGAGTCTCTAAATATGAGATTTAGAAAAATCCTGTCAATTTTCACAAAGAAACAAACTGGGATTTGGGCAAGAAAGCATTGCCACCTTACATTGTTAAGGCATTTGGTCTTTAATTATGTGATCATTTTTATAAACGTTTAATTCTATATTCTTAAATTCTTTCCAGGGCACTTTATAGTTTTCAGAATATAAAATTTGTACTTCTGTTGTTAAATTTATTCCAAAGAATTATGTATCTTTTGACTCTATTACAAATGGATTTATTTTTCTGGCTTCATTTCTTTGGTTACTTATGTCAAGTGTATGGAAGTAAAATTGACTTTTGTATATAATCCTGACATTCTATAGCCTTTCTGAATTCATTTGTTTGCTGTAATAATACCCTTTAGTATTTTCCTAAATGTGAAATTACATCATCTTCAAATAATTCTACTTCTTAATTCCTACATGGATCTGTTTTCTTTCTTTTTCTTGTACACTTTCCTAATGAGTCAGTTCTGGTGGCTTGTGTTTTTGTAAAAATGCGTTCATTTCATCTACGGTAAAATTTATAGTGTTCCTTTAAATTTCTTTTTTTTTTTTTAGTTTTCTATGTTTTACAATAATGTCTGTTCATTTGCTTCTGACTTTTGATTTGGCTATTAATCTAAATAAAGTTTTGTCAATTTCCTTGATTTCTTCAGAAAACTAGGCTTTATTTATTAATTTTCAGAAACGATTTATTTTATTTTTATTTGAAAGAATTACAGAGAAGGACACACACACACACACACACACACACACACACACAAAGAGATCTTCTATCTGCTGGTCAACTATGGCAGAAACCACCAGAGCTCAATCAGTCAGATGCCAGGAGCCAGAAGCTTCCTCAGGGTTGCCCACATGGATACAGGGGTCTGAGGACTTGAGCCATCCTCTGCTGCTTTTCCAGAATGTAAGCAGAGAGCTGAATCAGAGGAGGAGCAGATTGGACTAAAACTGGAGCTCACAGGAGATGCTGCTGATTTTTTTTCTTGTTGGTTTTCTATTCCATATATTATTATTTCTGGTTTGGAGAATATATATAATTTCCTCTATTTTGTTTGCTTTTGCTTTATTTCTACTGTATTACCCTTTTAAATGTGGAGTAAGGTGAAAGCTTGGGTTGTTGAATTGAGATTTTTTTTTCAATACAGATATTTATTGGTATAAAATTCTTATTAAGATCTTAGTGATATTTTACATACTGGTAAATTTTCTTATTTCCATTTAGAACTCTTTTATTCATTGCTTAAATGTATGCGGCTGACAAATAATTGAGAGTTTCCACTTGACTTCCATTATCTTTTTAAAAGAATGAATTCATTTTATTTTTGATAATGTTAGCATAGTTGAGAGGGATGCATGCCCATGTGGACCACCAATTAGTGCGGGGAGGGTCAAAGAATGGGGGAAAGTGATTAACTACCTCCAATCTCCTTTTTCCTTCCTGTATGTGGGGCAAGTAGGGACAGAAGGAGAGAGGGTTGCTCCAAGCAGGCCAACTGCAACAGCACGTGGGGGTGGTGGATAGCACCCAGTCTCATTCCCAGCGTCTCTGCTGTGGAGCTTGCTCTGAGGGTACTGCTTAAGTGGTTTATTTTTCCTTTTTTCCTTTTTTCTTTATTTTTGACAATCTTTGCATAGTTAATTAGGGCATAAAGGTTCAAGGGCTCAGGAAAGTAAGACTATTATTTTCAATTTTTTCCCCCTGTATCTGGGGTGAAGGGAGTGACACAGGGAGAAGCCCCACCCAGACTCCCACCCATCCCAGGTACCTGATGTGGGGCATGCTCCGAGGGTCTTGCTCAAGTGGTTTTGATAGTTCAACGGTTATGAACTGCTGCCAATCTCGCCATTCCAAGCACGATGAGGTTGTTTCAGAACCCACTGATTGACATAGTCCACCTTAGAGTCTCCGTTTGCCCAGTTTTTCACTGTCAACACGTGACTGGGGTAGTTGATTGAGTTGTTCTGACCTCTGTTGTGGTGCTGGGTATCCTCTACAGGTTCCAATAGATGCCATATCCTCCACATGTACCTGGTTATGCTCTCCACCACTCCGTCTGAGCCTCTGAGGAGGCTTGGCTCTGGCACTAAGTGATTTCAATAGTTCTAAGATGCTGCTGATTTCATTGCTCGAAGGTTGAAAAATCCTTTCAGGGTCCATTGACTGATATAGTCCCACTTTGAGTCTCTGTTTGTTCAAGCACTCGCTGTCAAGCTTGACCAGGAAAACTGTCAATTTGTTCTGCCCTCCATGGTACTAAACATCCTCTGAAGGCCTCAATGAAGTCATTGTCAGGTCCCCCATGTGCATCTGTGTATGCCATCCACTGCATGGTCTTCAGCAACTGAGGAGGTTTGGTTTTGACACATGCACTCCATAGTCAGACCATAGATCCTGCAATTTTTTCATGGTTGGGGTTCTGAGTCTAGTGATACACTTGGGGTGGGAGGGGAACCTCTCCTTAGGTAATCCCAACCTGATTACTGTGTGCCAGCCAGTGGGGATTCCAGCTCAGTCCACTATCCACATCAACCTGCACACACACTGGCAGTTGTAAGTTGCTGTGTCAGTTCTGTCTCCAGTCCCATCTCATATGCAAACCAATGGATTCTGCAGCCCCACCTAACCCGACCCACCACACACTCGGCCCTCACACACACCAGCAGGAACTGCAGCCTAGTGGGAGTGACTCATAGTAACCCTCACCAGGCCTGTCCCCAGCCCCAGTTCATGTGTATGCAGCAGACTGGTCCATTCTGTTCCTGCACATCAATGGGTCCATTCTGTTCCTGCACATCAATGGGTGTTGCTAGCTTCTATCTCAGCCCAACCAACCCCACTATCTAGCCTACACTCATGCTAGTGGGTGTGACTGCCTGTCTACTCCTAATCTTAATTCCCATACTCACTGGTGGGAGCTGTAGCCCATCAGAGGTTGTGCCAACAACTCCCCTACTAGGTACACTGCCAGCCCTGAATCATGCACGTTCCAAGTGGTACTGCAGTCTAGTCTGAGAGGACTTGTCCCAGGTTCCAGCACCTGCTAGCTGATGCTGCGGCAAAGCCCAACCTGACTGTTGCACTTACTATGGTTTATGCATGCATCAGTGGATTTGGTTGCTTAGCCCAGTCTGGCTCACCCACTAACTCAACTCACATGCTGGTCAGCAGGTTTTGTGGCCCTGCCCAGCCTGGTCTGCCCCAGTCCCAGCTCTCAGGCTCACCATTAGGAGCAGTGGTCCAGCAGGGGAGACCACACGGCTCCCACACTAGGCTTGCCCCCTAACCCAGGTCTTTCATGTGCTGATGGGAGCTGCATCCTGGACTGGCATGCTTCACTTCACTTTGGCGCTCACCGATGAGTGCTCTAGCCTGGCTTGGCCCAGCCTAACCTTATACTGGTTCGCGTTCCAGCCTAGCCCAGCCAGGGCTGTTCCTAGTCCTGGCCCTAACGTGAATTGGCTGCTGTTGTGGCCTAACCTGGCCTGTCCTGCACTCTGTCCTAGATCTCACATCTGTTAGTGGCCTTCCCTGGCCCCATCCCCAGATCTGATCCACATGTATGCTGGTGGGTACTGTAATCTGGTCTTGTCTGGGCCTCTCTCATCCTTGGTTCTTGTGTTCACCTACAGGGACTGCTCCTGTATGTGTTCCCCAAGCTCCTCTATCAAGTCAACTGCCAGTTGTAAATCTCTCACACACCAGTGGATTCTTTACTTGGCCCAGGTCTAGAACATCCTTAGTTAATGGGCCTGGTTAATGCCAAATGTGTATTAACTACGGCAGTGTGCCAGCATATTTTTCCATTCTGTTCATATTCTGTTATTTAAATGTGTCAGGGCATTGTAGGTATAGGCAATGGTAGAAAGTCTAGTATATTGTCAAGTTATATTTAACAATTTTGCTGGTAGTCCTCCTTCATTTTGGGAGTGAGATGCATACTCCAATGTAACTGTATTTCTCAGTATGCTAGTCTCCATTATATAGTTTATCTATGACATTACCTATATGTTTATGCCTTGTATTTTATGTGAATGTTGCCTTATACCAGAGAGAATATATGATATTTATCCATTTGGTATTGACTGATTTCACTGAGCATAATGGTCTCCAGTTGGGACCATTTGTTTATCATTCTTTTTGATGGTTGAGTAGGATCCTATGGAGTAGATGTACCACAGTTTCTTCATCTGTTCTTTCAATGGTTATCTGGTTGTTTCCATGTATTGCTATTGTAGATTGTGGTGCTGTAAATATAGGGTTGCAGATTTTACTTCCTTTGGATGTATTTCCAGGAGTGAGATAGCTCAGTCATACTGTAGATCAACTTTCTGTTGTCTTGGCACGCTCCATACCGAATTTTGTAGTGGCTGCATTTAGTCTAGTGTATACTCCCAGCAACAGTGAAGTAGGATAACTTATTGTCCACATCCATGCCAGCAGGCATTATTTGTAGATTGGAATGTCATCCAATCTCATTAGAGTTAAGGTTTTCATTTGGTTTTATTCCATTATAGCTAGGGAGCCTGAGAATTTTTTCATATGTCTGTTAGCCATTTTGAGTTTGTTCTTTTGAAAAATGTCTTCTCATTCCCTTTGCCCATTTATTTATACGGCTGCTTGTTTTGCTTTCATTGAGTTTCTGAAGCTGATTGTGGATCTTACACAAGCTATTGGTTGTATAGTGTGCAAAGGTTTTTTCCCATTCTGTTGTTTTTTTCCTTTGCTTTGTTGATTATCCTCTTTGCTGTACAGAAGTTTCTTTGTTTCATGTGGTTCTGCTTGTTTAGTTAGGTTTTGACTTCCTGTGCTTTTGGTGACTTTTATAAGAAGTTTTTTTTTTTTTTTCCAATGCCTGTAACTTTAGAGCGCTTCCTACATTTTCCACTAATAGTTTGGTGGAATCTGGGTATAGATTTAGGTCCTTGAACCATTTAGAGTTAGCTTTGTATGAGATTATGGGTGGGTGTCTTTATTATTAATTCTGTAATCTGATATTGGATATCAGTGGTGAAATTGGACATCTTTATCTAGTTCCAGATCTTACTGGAAAACCTTCCAGTCTTTTCCTGTTCAGTGTGATACTGGCTTTTTTTTTTTTGGTATATAACTCTGTGTTGTTGAAATTCCCTTCTATGACTATCTTGTCCAGGGTTTTTAGCATGAATTGGTGTATTTTATTTCATATACAAATCAGAGATTTCTGGGTATGTGAATCCTTTATCAGGTGCATAGTTTGCTAATATTTTCTCCCATTCTGTTGGTTATTTCCTGACTTTGTTCAGAATTTTGAGTGTACTTTCGTGTAAGATGTTAGGTTATGAACTCGTTTTATTACTTCCACATGTGTTTATCCAATTTTCGTATTGTCATTTGTCCAGTTTCCAGGAATTGATATTAGCTCAATAGTCAAAGATTAATTGGACATAAACACATGGATGGTTCTCTGGGGTTTCTACTCTGCTTTGTTGGTCTGCTATCTATTCTTGTACTAGTATCAGGCTGTTTTGTTTATTACTGCTCTGTAGTATGCCTTAAAAGCTGCTATTGTGGGGTTTTAGCCTTTTTGGTTGGTTGTTTGTTTGTCTTTTGAAGATTATTTTAGCTGTTCAGGTTCTCCTGCATTTCCACATGAATTTTGATATCCATTACTTTGGATCTGAGAAATATGTTGTCATCATTCTAATTGGGATTGCATTGAAGTTTTAAATTGCTTTGGATAATATGGACACTTTGCTGATACTAATTTTGTCAATCCACAAATTGAATAAATTTTTTAGTGTCTTCTTTCTTTAATGTGTTGCAGCTATGGTTATAAAGATTTTTCACATATTTAATTAGAAATTATTCCAAGATACATAATGACTATAAAGTCATTGTGAATGGTACTGTGTTAAGCATTATTTTCTTAGCCATGTCATTTTTTTGTGTATACGAAGGCTATTCTTTTTTGTTGTTGTTGTTGATTTATATTCTGCAACTTAATGAAGCTTTATAAGAAGCTTTATAAGAGTTCCAATAGTCCCTGAGTGGAATTTCTGTTTCTTCTATGTGCAGGATCTTATTATTTTCCAACAGCTATAATTATACTTCCTTCTTTTCAATTTGTATTGCATTGATTTCTTTTACTGCCTTATAGCTCGGGTTAAAACTTTCAGAACCATATTGAATCACAATGGTGGAATCGGTCTCTGGTGCTGGATCTTAGTGAAAATGCCCTGCAATTTTTCCCATTAAGTGAATTTCTGTCTGAGATTACTTGTTTTCAACCTAAAGAACTTCCTTTAGTTTTTCTAGTAAAGTTGCCTCAGTAATAAATGCTTCTACATTTCACATTCATCTCTGAAAAACAGCTTTGCTATACATTGCATTCTTTTTTTTGTTTAATTGAATAATTTAAATCTATTATCCGGTGATCTTCTCTGCAATGTTCTTGGTAGGAATACAACTATAATCTTATTTGGGTTCACATGTAAATTACGGATTTTTTTCTTGGTGATTTTGATATTTTTCCTTTGAATTTTAGTATATTTAATATAGCCTGTCTGTGATCTCTTTGCCTTTGTTTAAGTTAGAGCTTGTTGGACATGATGAATATATAGAATAATGTTTACCCTATTTTCTAGGTAGGCCCCTTCATCCAGTCTTGGAGATCTTGACAGGAAAGATTTCTCTTTGATACTAACTATGGTAACATGGTAACTTACAGGTATGAGCAACTAAACTATAAGCCTTATGCTTAAATTGTAAATTACTTTAATTGCATGTAAGCAGGCAAGTCAACTTTCCCTTTTATTTTCCCATATAAAATTATTTTTAGAGATGATGGATGGAGAAAAATTCTGTGAGTTTCATTGATATTGAATTAATTTTCCTACCACTTTAGCTATTACTAGCCATTTTAGGCATTGTGTTTTTCCTATTGATATAAAAGCACATGAAATGCAAGCTGGACCAATTTGTGGTTGACTCTTTTTGTATAAATTCTAGTAGATGTAGCATTATCCTATTATCATGACACCACTCATATTCCCATACATTTTCATGAGTATGAAAGAACTGAGTAGAATTACAAATTACCGAGAAGCATACCTGACCCATATCCTATTTGATCTGCTTTGCATATATGAATATATTAGAGAAAAGAGGTTAAGAATCATTGATTCAACCAATCAACCATAGTCTGTCTGCCTTACAAGTTTGCTAGTTGAATTAAGAGATATGACGGGCAATTAAACATTTTTAGAACTTCAAATGTTTAAGGTGTTGTTGAGTCAGTGCTAAAAATAATCTTTTAGACACATTAAACAAGTCTTTGAAATGATTGCCCTCTTTTTTCCCCACTGGGCTAAAATGTTGATTTGGTAGTTAGATGAGTGCAAACATTGCTTATAAATCATCTTCGTAGATGCATTGAGTTCTCAGGTCTTCCTAGCACAGCTTTTTAATAATAACTTGAACACAGGAGTGACTACCACAAAGGCAGTTCCTTCCACCGAGTGTCAGAAAGCACTACTTTGGGAAGGCACTTCAGAATGAAAGTTGCTATAAGAATGCAAGATGTCATTATGTGAAATGAGAATGAAAACAATGGAGAATAAATAGCTTTCACCTGTGGGTAATCAATACCACTAACTTTATGATACTCAAGTCAGTAACTTGCTGCTAGGCTTGGAGAGATGGTGGGGGAGTGGGAAATTATCAGGTGCTGAACCAAATACCAAAAACTCCTGCACAAAGCACTGACTCATGAATTCCAGGCTAAGAGTAGATAACATTAATGACCCATTTTATTCACACACAAGTTCCCAAAGAAGAGCATAATGTTCCATTACTAATAATTGAAAGAGTCTTTCTTCAGCAGTATGTCAAAAGCTACAGATGATGCTTCTGCCAAAACACGGTGGTGGCAAATGCGTCAGGAATTAGACAGAAGGTTCCACCACACAGTAGAACAGTTTTTGAAGAGATCCATGGAGGTTCTGGAAGAAACCAGCTGCAATGAGGCCATGAGACTCACTATGGAATTTCCCATTTCTTTCCCTGGCTTTAACATCACAGAATTCCTGGTGTTGAATAGCTAATGCCTTTGGATGTTTAACTTTTTAAAAAAGATTTATTTATTTTTATTGTAAAGTCAGATATATAGAGAGGAGGAGAGAAAAAGAGGAAGATCTTCCAGCCATTGATTCACTCCCTAAGCAGCCACAGCGACTGGAGTTGAGCTGATCTGAAGCCAGGAGTACAGAGCCTCTTCTGGGCCTCCCACGCGGGTGCAGGGTACCAAGGCTTTGGGCCGTCCTCTACTGCTTTCCAAGGCCACAAGCAAGGAGCTGGATGGGAAGTGGGGCCACTGGGATGAGAACTGGTGCCCACATAGGATCCTGGCACATGTAGTGTGAGGACTTTAGCTGCTAGGCTATCGTGCCGGGCCTGGATGTTTAAGTTTTAGCCCATTATTGGAAACATCAAACTGTGACACATTGGGTTGTCAGGTCTCACAAGATAATTTTGACTGGTACTCTTTCTGTATAATGGGTCTTTCTATGATCTTATGAATGGGAGAAGAGTCGTGTGTACTCCACTATAGAGACCTAGTTTCAACACTTGTCATAGTCTTTCTTGCCTTCCCTCATTGACCTCAGCTGTCCTTTCTCCTTTACTGTGTTGCTGGTACATATCCACTTCACTTTTCATTGAAACCTTTTTCTTCTGATACCTATTTAAAGACCTGGGTGATGTTGAATACACCAGGGGAAAGCTAAGCTGAACGCTACTCTGGAAATCATTTATGTTGACTTAAAGGAAAATAAAGATGTGGAACTTTATTGTTGCCTAGTCCTTCAGGCTCCACTCTTCCTTTGTGTCAACATCATTCTCTGTAGAAGCTTCATTTATGGAGTGTACTTTGCTTGTGCCTTTCCGTTAGGCTGAAAATCCCTGAAGTTGTAGAACTTATCTTACTGAATCATAACGGTGGTTCTAATCACATATGTGATCAAGAACCAGTTGCTTAACCTCTCTGAGTCTTGGTTTTAGTTTTCAAATCAGAATAATAGGAGTTAGCTATTTTGTATCATAAGAACCAAAGGAGATAAAATGCCTTCTAATCAAGGGCCTCCCAGATTGTAAATGTTAAGTATAAGAAGAAAAAAATAGGCATTGAATCTAAGAGAGATGTTAAGAGCTAACCACTGGAGTGAGATGTGTCAAATTATTTTGGATTTTCCAGGCTACAGAATTATATAAATAATTATATACAAATACAAATAAACCATCATCTCAGTGTGTTGCTTTGTGCTCTCTGGACAAAACTAGAATTCTAATCATATTACTAACTGTTGTGGTAAAATGGAGCAATGTCTATTATACCAGCAGAATCATATGTCCAAGGAGTTTTGGTTATACATGATATTAAAAACATGTACATTAAAATAATAATTATTGAGCACCCACGTAATGCTTTAGGAGGTCAGGGCATATGATTCTGGACTAAAGGGACACTACAGGTCTTCAAAGAGAATCAGTACTTTAGAGTAATTTGCTTCCAAGCTTATAAGCTTGTTATATTCCTGTTCTTGAGAACAGTAAGTGACTTAAGTCCTTGGTTTCTCAGAGTTGCCTTTGGACTTGTTCCCTCTTGCTCTTCCGTCCAAAGAGCTGATTTCTCCATTTTCCATTAAGTGTCTTGTGACCTAATTTCTTCCTTCCCAGAATACTGTCTTTATTCCCCACCATACATCTTTTCTCAGGGAGAGGTTAAATGCTACCTTCTCTTGATGGCAATTACATTAACAGGATTTCCTTAACCCATAGCTGGGCTCCTTAGAGGCATTTCAGATTGGCAAGAGAGAGATGACAGACAAGAATCATTCCCACATCTCTGTAATCAAGCTTTTGAGGCACAAGCTTATTTTTGCTGACATGTAAAGCTCTTCTTAGGAACCTAATACGTATATACTGCCTGAAATAATAGCTAATGAAAAGTGCATAGAAAATAGCGAATCAGTTATACTTTTTAATACTCTCTGCTCTATAAAGTTCTCTAACAACTATCAGTAGATACTGAACATCCTTTCATTTCTGTTCCTCTAAGGCTTTGGAAATAATTTATATTTCATTACAGCACTTCATGTTTTACACACTTATTATGTGTATAAAGCTTGACTTCATATACCTGAATTAGGTTCTCATTTGTTTTTTTTTTTTTATTAATTTCATTGCATTATGTGACACACATTTTTTTTTTTTTATGCACTGGAATTCCCCCCGCCCCTCCCTAAACCCTCCCCCCACCCACGGTGGATTGCTCCACCCCGCTGTATTTTCATAGTTCAAACTCAGTTGAGATTCTTTCATTGGAGGTTTTGACCAATCATAAAGTCCAGCATGTAATTGTCCTGGCAAGTTCAATGGCTTCCTGGTGAGACCATCTCTGGTCCAAAGGCAGAACCAGCAGAGTATCATCCCAATCAAGTAAAAAACTCAACCTAATATTTACAACCATTTACAGCATTATGGCATTAATTGACATGGTATTGATTAACCAATATGTTACTAGGAAAATGCATGTTCTCGACCACAACCTGTGACTTTCATAGACATTTCAACTTTGGTTTACATTCAACCATGGTCTATATACCTTAAAATGGCTATAGATTGCTATTCAGCTGTCTCTTGTCTATTTCAATGTTAGTATTTAGCATTTTATAGCATTGAAGCGTGATTTTGCTGAACCTGGGTAGTCCAACTCTATAACTTTAACAGGACAAATGTCAACAGTTCAGGTGAATGTTTTTGGGAGGGGTGTGCAGAGAAATCCTCAACACCCCAGAGAGGAGTATCTGATCTTTATGTCCCACCCAGTGAGTCACAAGTGCATCCCGGCTGGCCACTTCCTGTCCGCTTCCAAGCCTTCCCATCTGTTCTCTGTCTATCTATTCTAGCTTGTTTGTAGGTTCTCATTTGTTAAATAGAGGACAAATCCTTACTACTTCATCTTTATGTTACAGCCACTTTGTTCATGATCTTGCCATCTGGTAGTGGATGCTTCACAAGGCTGTGTGACTTCCACCATGGAGGAGTTGCCCTGTAAGTGTGATGCTTCGGTTGCTTGACTTTTTTTTCCAAAGTCTTCGGTATCCATTCATGCCCATTCCTTGTTTCTTGTTCAATCTTGCTGGTTTTTGTATCTGTTACACTCCAATGTTGTCTCTCTGGCCAAAGCCTCTTTCCTATCCGGGTTTCCCATCCTTCCCCTGACCTCTTCCAAATCCATTCTGTTTCTTTATCAGTCAGTTTATTTAAAAAAATTCTATGGGTCATTTTGGGTCGTTAACATCTTCAGTGGTTCATATCATCTATTGTTTCATCCACTTTCTTTTTACCAATACTGTAACAGAATCTGGATCAATCCAGTCAGTCTTTCTCTGCTCCTGTACTTCCAGACAAATACTATTAGAGAAAAACATATATTTAATGTAAATTATAGATCCTATTGATTAATAGCTCATTTACTTAAAATGTAGCATTTGATCACTTACTATATGCTAGACACTGTACTAGGTTCTGAACAGGAAAACACCCATAAAGAACTTCTGGAGTATTTTATTAGCAAGACTAACAGAGAAGAAAAAAGAAAAAAAAAGAAAGATTATGACTAAATAAAAAATGGTTTTATTCTGGGGTCCATCCTTCTGTTGTTACATCAGATGAACAAGCTAGAAATGTCTGTGTGTAGGCAGTGTGGTATAATGAAGAGAGCATACACTTGAAATCAGACAAAATTTCAAACAGGAAGAAGGATATTGCAGGAAACCGGCAGAAAAGATCATGACCATGATGTCAGGAGAAGAAGATTTGAATCAGGGAGAAGGCTGAAGTTGAGGACAGATGGAAGGGTGTTGCAGCAAACTGGCAGTGATCAGAGCTTCAACTAGGATAGTGACAAGAGAGCTTGAGAAGAAAGTTTTATCTGCTATCACTTAGCACTTTAGTTTAAAAGTGAATGGCTAAGGTACGAGATATTTTCCTATTAGAAATGCTGTGTTTACAGCATGTCAGATTTTTAGATCAAAACATGACATGTTCTTTAAAACCTCCCATGACAATTGCTCAGAAAATTAAAGACCATTGGGAAAGCACAAAGTCTGGTTTTCCAGAGTGAAACAATCCACCATTATATACTAGATCACTAGTCTGGAGCTATAATTTAATTTATTACCATCTCAGCACAAACCACATATAACCTTCTTTAAGTGTGTCTGCAGAAACCTAGGCAACCCAGCAAAGGCGCCTTTCAGCCAGCCTGGTGGTGCCTGCTGGCAGTTTGGGAGCACATCTCTTTCAAAAGGTCACCAAGTTAGGGACCGTGTCCAAGTTCATGCTCAGTGCAGTACTGCTGTGGCATTTCTGTGGGTACTACTTTCCGTACACTGCTCACAGAGCATTATGAATGCCCTACTGGAGACAGGGAAGATGGATATTTCCACATCATCCCTGCTCTTTTATTCAAACAATTTTTTTTTTCATAATAGGAAAATGTCTGGTAGTATGCATGATGGTAAGACACAGAATTCTCACAGTGTGCCCCAGGGGATGTATTTTTGGTTAAAACATAATATTTATTTTGGTAGAAAAGCTGGCAACCGAAACTACTTGGTAGGAGGTTTGTTCATTCAATGTCTGGGTTATGGACTTTGCAAATCAACTTTGTCTTAAGTTTAAACCAAGATTCCCTTCTTTCTTTTCTCTTCTTCATTATTCCATTTTTATCTGACCATCTGTTTGGAACTGATAACATAAGATTATTAATACACTTGAACATTTACTTTTGGGACCTTTCTGGCAGAATGGTTTTAAAGTAGGCAGACTCAATCAATGATGCAGAAAAAAAAATCAAGCATGCGCACACACACACACACACACACACAATTTAATCTCAAGGAAAAAGAATAGGTGAAAACACACCTTGAAGTCAGAAAACAAAGATGTAGATGAAAGTATATAGGAGAAATTATCACATTTGGAAGAATGCAGAGTGGTGTTAATTTTCTTAGCACTCTGGATAGAGTTTTATGTAAATTCCTGCAGTTGTGGTCACTGAAGTGGAATGAACCAATTCTCTCTGTAAAGCCCCAAAGCACAAATATTATATATTCTCTCTGGTATAAGGCAACCTCCATGCATAAACATGTATATATGTGTATTCTCAGAGATGAACTGTACAATGGAAACTAGCACGAAGTAAAGATCCATTGCAGTATGCATCTCTTCTCCCAAATATAAGGACTCCCACGAAAACGGTAGAATATCTTTTGTGAACAGGGCACTGGACTTTCTACCGTTGTCTACATCTAGAATGCCATGATACTCTTAAATAGCAGAATGTTGGACTTGTAACTGTTGTTTAAGGCCTGTTCTATTTTGACAATATGCTGTAAAATAGAGGGGGAGGGATGGGAGAATGGAGAGGGGAATCTCTGTCTATGAAACTGTATCATGAAAATAAAAAAAAATTAAAAAGTAAGACAATTACCCTTGGAAGTACCCATATGTGCTGCATTATGTGAAGGAGGGGCTTGAGGCACTGAACTCAAAGTGGAGCTATGTGAAAACTTGCATGCAATGCTGGATTGAAAGATACTGCCTTAAACTCAGATTCTTTTGTGAATTCAAAGGAGGAAAGCCTATGGAAAGCCTTTTAGCCTTTTTGTTCCAAGGGCAATGGAACTCAAGTCTAGTGGCTGGTGAGAAACTGAATGCTTCACCCGTGGGGACTATTCCAATGTCTGAGTTAAAGAGGTAATATTATATCATAAGAACAGAGCAGAGGTGAAGCTTGCTTAGGAGAGCTTTTTTTGGCATAATTTCCATGTTATCTGCAGAATGTGGTTGATGTCAATTGTCCATTCCTGCCTCCATTAAAAAGAAAATGTCAACAACCAAAAAAAAAAGATACTGCCTTGCCTTTCTAGAAAAGGGTGTGTTCTCTGCTCTCTCCTGATGGAACAGAGGTTTTTACTATGGAGAAATATTATAGCAGGAATGCTAGTGTCGGTGTCACTAGTGAAAACAATGAAATATGGGACTGGGATGTGGAACTGAAAGCAAATAAATTAGAAGGATTTCTAAACAAAAAAGTAGAAGATACTGTATTCCCTTCAGCCTTCTGAATGAATGAGTCTGAAATACCCATCGTATACTTCCCTATGTCTACTCAAAATTCACAGAAGACCAAAAGATTAGTTTCTAGGTAAAGGGGACATCCAATTTGGAAATATCTTGTTTCCTTAAATGATAATCTTTATTTTCTATCATTTTCCACAGAAATCTCTGGGGAAAAGTCTTGCCTGTCTACACAAAATCGCATTCATTGTTAAATATGAAATATCAGAATTGTTGAAAGATGGAGGAAAGATTCCAAAATGAAAAAGAGAAACGAAAGTACAAAGAAAAAAAATGGAACTCAGAAGCAAAAACTTTGCAATTAAAAGGAAAAATAAACTTTTGAAAAACACAGTAGATATTTCTGCTAAGAGTGATGCTGTTTCCATGCATATTACAGCAACGGCACTGGAATGAGATATTTAATAACGAAAGTCTCAGAAAAAGAGAAATAATGATTTAAATACTGTAGTTGGAGAAAAAGGTTTAGGATATGTATTACAAAGTTGAATAAATCAAAATGAACGAAAACCTAAAATGAAGATGAGACTGCTAGAGAATTTGAACAACTGAACGATAGTGTTTCTGGAAATACAGCAGGGCAGCTATAAGGTGGGTAATACCAAAGCGGCAGTATAAGAAAATGTCCTAAAGCTGAAGGGAATGTTTTTGTAAATTTGTCAAGCTTATTAAGGTGTTTAATTCAGTGTAAATATAACACACTCAGAAACGTGAAACTTCCAAATGAGAAAGTTCAGCATGAAATTTTTTTAGGTTCTATAGACAAAGCAACTTGTTAGTTTTTTTTTTTAAAAATGCAAATTTATTGCTTTTTTCCCCTTAATATAAATTTAATATAAATTTACATGCCTCGGGGATCATCCCTCCCTTTTCTTCTCCCCATCCTCACTTCCTGTATCCTCCTCTTATTATTTACCCCAAGTTATTACAGTGATAGAGCCATTTATTTTACCATCACAGGCTTAACTTTCTGATACATAAATAAGCATGACATTACAAATGTAGGAAAAGGTAGAAAATAAAGTAATGTGATGTAAAACTACAATTAAAAATAACAATGGGAACTCTACTATTTTTGAGAGTTTAGGCACATGCTGTATGCATCTGCTGTTTCCCAGTTTGATAACCCCCTAGTGGAATTTATAGTTGTGTGTGTGTTTTCTGTGTATTAATTGTCATGTATCAGAGACAACAAGTAGTATCTGTATTGAAAAGAATATTCTATTGTCAGAGAGGGAAGAAAAGAGAGAAAGTGAAGAGTGAGAGGAAAAAGAGAGGAGGGAGGAGTGAGAAAGAAAGCAAGAAAGGAGGAAAGGGAAGGTGAGAGATGGAGGGAGGGAGGGAGAGAGAGGAGAGAGAGAGAGAGAGAGAGAGAGAGAGAGAGAGAGAGACCCAGACCAAGCTACACATCAAAAGACAGCAAGTTAAAACATAAAAAATGGGCCTAGAACTAGGGCTTTGTACCTCTGGGGTCTTCAGCTTATCCACTTTTATAATTGCCATGGCCAATTCCATATATTTTACACCAGAATTATACTTGTACATATGCACAAGTCGTATGAGTACATGAGTCGTATGAATATGCATGTATCACTCAACAGTAAGATAGGTGTAAGAAGAGCATCTTTAGGAGACTTGACCATTGAATGAAATTTAAAGTAGGTTTCCCAGTCCCAAATGGTACAACCTACAGCTTACACATACACTGTCCGTGTATTTGTGTGTATGTGTGTGTGAGTGTGCGATACAGCCTATTCACGCAACTGATATCTATGAGGAACAAAACATGTAAATAAATCAAGCACAAGACGCAATGATGAAATCAAGAGATGGGGTGTATGTGAAATATAACGTTATTGGTAGTGTAATGCTGGATACTATTCTATAGCAAACTTCTTTTTAAGTAAGTGGGAGCATACTCTAAAGTAACAGCAAAAAGTAGGATTTAGCATAGTAAGCATCATTATTTATTGTCAAGTCTGAAGTCATGTGTGATGGAAATTACATGTGTGATATTTCTATGTGACCAGTAACCAATTAGGTTTGTTTACAGCAACATTGGGATGCGCAGGTGGGTATTGGGTTGAATACCCCGTTTTAATTTTTACCATCTCATCAGGCACTGACAATCTTCACTGAGATGATAATCTCTTGTCGTCACTAGAAGTCCACTGTGCTATCCATTGCGCCACAGAGTCACCTCACTTAGATTATAATCTAATGAGTAGCTAATTAGAAATGCCACAAACTTCTGACTGCACAAGGTTATTTCAGAAAGTTCATGGAAAATAAATTTGTTTGGATCCAAAAAATCCATGAAATCCCTTGGAAACAGGAGTCTTCAGAAGTTCATAAAAAAGACGTATTATGAAAAACTACTTATGCATCTCCATTTTTTGTGTAAAAACAAATTTATCTTTTAATTCAATGCTTTCCATGAACTAATTTCAGTGTTCCGGCATGTGGCAGATTTTCTAACCTCTTTAACAATCAATGCCCTAAATAATAACACTTAATATAAATAACCAAAATCATGTCCTTATTATAGTTTTAAAATTCATAATTAGGATCCCCATACATGCGTGAACATTAGGTGAACTATCTTCTAGTTATATCTTGGTTGGTGGATTTTGTTTTTAGTCTACAGTCTCATATTTTTGCAAGCAAAACATGATTTTAATAGTAGACAAGTTGTTTTTAAATCATTTTAATCAATGCTAGTTTATGTTACTTAGACAAATAATTTAATGAAATGATTAAGAGACAAAATATGAATGATCTTGTCATTGTTTCTGGAGATACTATCTCATACTTGCAAGTATTTGACATTGCTGTGAATCACTTCAAAAACAGTATAGGTCAGTGGTTAAATTATAGAGAAAAATAAAATAAAATAATTGCAATACTATAAGACTTTCAATAAGACTTATAAGATGAATGAAATCACCCATCTCCCAGGTGTTAAATGAGTGAGTACTTGCCAGCTGAAATATAATTTCTGGCATTACATGACACATGGATTCCAAGTTATTACATTGCAAATGACTTCATGGCATTGGGGCTGTTAGATGGCTCAAGATGTAGTTTTAATGAAGAAAACGTTATTCATATGCAAGGTGCACATGAAAAGTTTGAGTTAATTATTTCACAAAACTGAGTTAGAAGAAGCATTATTTCTAAGATAACATTTTAATTTATTTAATCTGAGATTTTAAAATATGCATGTATAACTAAATTAAGAAATATTATTAAATTTATATGGGATACTAATGGCTGAGAATTGCTTTTATATAATTGTGGTACAATTTAAATCTTTTTAGGCTGTCCCTCAATGATTGCCACTTTGCATGTCTGAGCCCATTAAACATTTCTCCTAGCAGATTGGTTCTAGTTCCTAAGTGGTGTAGCATCTTGGAGTGTGTTCAGAAGGGAGTACATTAGTCTGTGTTCTGAGTAAATGCTCAATGTTTTCTGCTTTGTGTGTTATGATACCCTTTTGGATAATAGTTACTGTATTATTGACCTTTGAGGCCACAGCTCATTGAGCTGATGTCTTCAGCAGTCTGTAATAAATTCCTCAATCTGTTTCTCAGGCCGTACCTGAGAGTTCTTATCCACTAATCTACAGTTAAGGTTTGGATAATTTTGACATCATTGCATTACTTTTCATTGCACTTGCTTTCAGTAAAGCTCAATGGCACTTTCTATCCTAACTCACACAGGATCTAACGCATATTTAAACCAATCCCTATGTTTTATTTACCAAAAGAGAGTGAGAGAGAAACCACAAAAGGTATAACCAGAGTGTTTAAATGAATCATTCAAAGTTGCAGCTGTTTGGTGGGAGAGTTCTTGCTTCCCCACACGCTCCGTGCACTGATGATTCCTGTCACCACACTCTTGAGAATTTGATAACAAAGGAAATCGTTTGCTTCAGGTCCCGGTTGGGAATTTCCAAGGAGGTAATCAGAGCTTCAAGTCTCATCCCAGAATGGAAAGTTAAATAACAGTTTAAACCCTTATAAAGGCCTGAAATACTGGGTCTGTCCTTTGAAGTTTATCTCAGATAGATTTCCAAAAATAACATTTAAAATTATGACACTCCAAAGATGTCTGCTTAAATCACTGATCCAAAGTGGAGTTTGCTGATCCTGTAACTTTGAGCATGTCAACTAAACTGAGCCAAGCCTTACTTTGCTTATCTCTAAAATGGTAAACCCGATGCCCTCGCTAACCTGCTAGAGAACAAATAAAACGCATTTCAACTGACCTCCACTAAGTTGGCTAGCAGATTCCCATGATGTTGGTTTCTAACTCAAATGGAATTGCTATCTCATTTGCTCTGTGTGAATTCAAAAGTCAGGCTAAGATCAAACATAAATTACAAGAAAATAGTCTTTTCAGGGCCCAGAGCTGTGGCCTGGTGGCTAAACTCCTCACCTTGAACGCACCTGGATCCCATATGGGTGCTGGTTCTAATCCCAACAGCCCCACTTCCCATCCAGCTCCCTGCTTGCAGCCTGAGAAAGCAGCTGAGGATGGCCCAAAGCCTTGGGTTCCTGCACTCACACAGGAGACCTGGATGAAGCTCCTGGCTCCTGGCTTCAGATCAGCGCAGTTCCAGCTGTTGCTCTCACTTGGGGAGTGAATCATTGGATGGAAGATCTTCCTCTCTGTCTCTCCTCCTCTCTATCTATTTGACTTTACAATATAAATAAATAAATCTTCAAAAAAGAAATAAAATGAAAAGATTATTTAAAAAAAGAAAGAGAATAATTTTTCAGTTAAAGCAAAACTTTTGAATACTCAAAAGTTTTCAAATAAGAAATGCTCTGTCTATGGTGGAGGTGAGCTCCTGTCTGTGTGTACCTGGAGAGGGGGAATTGTGTGTGTGTGTGTGAGAAACATTTACTTGCCAGGATAATGCTAACTTTGGAAAAAAAAATAAAGCCCTAAATGAGTGTCCAAACATAATGCAAAGTTATTTCTTGTGTATGTGATGGGCGTGTGGGTTTTCCTGTGGGTCACCACAGTAAAGAGTGTGAGTGCTTCTGGCAGGTGGCTTTCTTCTTTGAGTGATTCAGGGCACCATGGTCCTTTATTTGTCTCTGTCAGCACCTTGGGCTTCAGTGTTCTCTGATTCAGACAAGTAGAAAATTGAAAAGGAATAGAGAACTGTTCTCAGGCTATCTTGTTCCAGACATGTTATATCATTTCTTGCATTATTGGCAATAAGGTGGAGATATGGTTGTTTACACTAAAAAAAGAAAAATTGGAAAATCTGGTCCCTACCCAGGAAGCCACATACCAGTAGTAAATATGTGCTCTGGCAAGAGGGTTTTAATTTAGAATGGACAACTGACCACCACTGCCATGGAGTGAAGCCTCTGGCTGGAGGTTCCACTAGACAACCTTTGAGATTTCCATGAATGTGGAATTCTGTGGGTCCATTAGATCCCAATTTCCCTGCTAATTACTTTTGTGCTTCTGGGAAAATCACTTATAGTCTTTGAACCTCAGTTGATTCATCTGTGAAATGATATTAACAATTCTACTTCCATTAACAATGACACGGGGTCATTGAGAGTTTCAGATGGAATAACGTACATGAAACCATTTCCTAAGTTTAAAAGTGTTCTAAAGATGTTAGACATTATTTTTACATAGTGAGCTCAAACTTAATTTTGACTTGGATCTCTACTGGAGCTCGCATAGTTCTTCATGTATTCTTTAAAGATTACTATGATGTTTCCATATAGGAACAGATTTCATGATTTACTCTCTAATAGTTTTGCTTTCCATTTTAAAGGATATTAAAGTGTGTTTCTTACTCAAGAATTGTGCAACATAACCTGTACCAAACAGAATCTATGTCTGGCACATTATGCTATCCATTTCTTTAATATAAAATATTGATAATGATCAGAAAAAAAGATCATTTGTTAATTTTGAACAACAATTTGAATTTACAGTAAGCATGCAGTGGTATGCTAAAATGTTTGTGAACTATGCTGATATATAGATAAAATATATAATTAATGCTATTGTTATAATAAAATCAAATTGAATAGTTTCTGGAAGGAGCGCTGTTGTGTTGAACTGAATGTCTATTTTACTGAGCTGTATCACTCATGTGCTTTTAATTCTCAAATTATAAATGTGCAAAGTAAAAAAGGAATCCCCAGGCCTGGTGCTGTAGCCTAGCAGCTTAAGTCCTCATCTTGAACATGCCTGGATCCTATATGGGCGCCAGTTCTAATCCCGGCTGCCTCGCTTCCCATCCAGCTCCCTGCTTGTGGCCTGGGAAAGTGGTCGAGGATGGCCCAAAACCTTGGGACCCTGCACCCACACGGGAGATCCAGAGAAAATTCCTGGTTCCCTACTTCGGATCGGGAGTTGTGGCTGCTTGGGGAGTGAACCAACAGATGGAAGATCTTTCTCTCTTTCTCTTCTCTCTGTGTATCTGACTTTCCAATAAAAATAAATAAAACTCCTAAAAAATTTAAAAAAGGGAATCTCCCACTTTACTCTCTCGGTTGTCAGATTAGGAAACTGAGGCTTGAGGTGATTGTGAGCTGACTCTCAGTGGCCTTGAACTAAGCAGGGTGTTGGAAAAGATGCATTTCAGTCCAGTGTCCTTACACTTTCAATTGTTCTTTTCAAGAACTTGGCACAGTGCTCATCCTATCTTTTGAAAGTTGTACTACTGCGGAGTAATTTAAGACCGGAAAGCACAGGAGAACGAACAGCACATACTCTTCACAAACTCAAGAAGTTTCCTCTTTTGGACAATGGTTTTACATAAAAGTGTTTTCTCTGGTTTGGAGCTTTCTGTGATGTCTGGCTTACTGAGGGTTACAGCAAGATGAATTCTGGTTAGTTGGCATTTTATTGCATTTTCAGTAGTGTAATTTGAAGGATGGTGCTCCCGTACCAACGGGAGAATCACACTGCAGGAGAATAAAGGATCTGGGATTCATTATGCAAAATAGAGAGATGAGCAATAGTGATGAGACAAGAAGAATTCGAATTTGTCCTCCGGAGTTCTCACTTGGCCCTTTACATTCTGTATTTAACATCAAATGGCAGAACAAGGTCAGTAGAGTGAGAAGCTGGAAAGCATCCGGTGCACTGCCATCAAAGCCATGCACTGTGCGGTTCTACTTCTCTGGGCTGTTTATGTAAGGAGGACGGATGACGACAGGATGCCAAAGAAACCACTTCTCTTGAACTGAGAGGACAAGCCTCAGCCAGCCATCATCAGTAGGCCACAGGAAACTCCTTGAATGATTGAAATAAAATCGTTTCATACTTCGAGTAGAGCTGGTGTGACCTATGGCTCTCACGGGTAACGCGTTCCCATGAATTCCAGTGGACTGCTGGAGAGGCGTGTGAGGCACGAACTGGAAGGTTTGGGGCAAAGTCACTGGGTGTGTCTCTGCTGAGTCACATCATTGTTCTGAACTCTACTTTCCTTAATTGTTGAGCAAAGTTTCTATTGCTTATTTGACAAGGTTATAACAAAGACTGTTCAGAAGGTGTACTCCGTCTCTGATGCTTTGTGCTTGCTGATGGTTTCATTTCTTCTCTCGAGCAGGAAGAATAATGTCTTCTTAGGCCTTGATAAGGCTTTTTTGGAGAACAACGCTGCGGAACTTTTGAATTCTGAAGGGTGACTGTGATTTGTAACAGGAGTCATATTTTTGCTGGGAATTCTCTGGCCTCAGAGGTGATGGATGGGCACCTCTCAAGCATAGTTCCTTGATCAATAAGCCATAAAGTCTCCAATTATTTTGTTAGCTTAGCTTTGTTGGTCAAATCCATTGAATTGGTCTCAACTCTTACATTGCTAAGGTGAGGATGGTCATATTCAGTTTCTCTTTCTTTACTACATTCTTCCTTTCATTTGGATTTGGGATACTACACAGCAGTGTATGAAACACTACAAGTGTAGAATGAATATTATTGCCTTAACACATGTTGATGGAACCTTGCTTATTTTATCTGTTTCAGAGCAAAGCATTATGGGTCTGTGCTTTGGTCTTATTTGTTTTAATGTATTTGTTTGAAAGGCAGAGTGACACAGAGGGAAGACTGAGAGAAAAGACTAAAGGATCTCAAAAGTTAGGAGCGCAGAACTGTATCTGGATCTCCCATGTAGATGACAATGACCCAAGTACTTGGGCCATTTTCAACTACTTTCCTGGGCACATTAGCAATTAGCTGGATGGGAAGCAGAATTGGGACTCCAATTGGTGTGTAGATATGGAACACTAGCATTGTAACTAGTAATTTAAACTTCTGAGCCACCCTCCATCATAGCCCCCACCCTCACAGCTGCCCTTCATCTTTTAAGATGTCCTTTGGAGGGGGTTGTAGTGCAGTTAAATGGCCACTTGCACTACTGATACCCCACATGGGCTACAGTTGGTGTCCTGGCTCTTTCACTTTTAGCGCAGCTCCCTGCTGATGTTCCTCAGCAAAACAAAAGTTCCAAGTGCTTGAACTCATGCATCCTCATGGGAGACCCAGATGGAGTTTCAGACTCAGCTTTGACTTCTATCAGTTCTGGCTTTTATGGGCATTTGGAGAGTGAACCAACAAATGGAACAGCTCTTTCTAACTCTGTCTTTCAGATAGATTGATAGTTAGAGAGATAAGTAAATAAATAAATGCATAAATGCCAGTCTGAAAAGATGTCCCTTAATACTGACCTTAGAACACTTTCCTCTTTCCTACACACACACACACACACACACACACACACACACACACATCTATTTATTCATGTAATTGTTCAGTAAAGAATTCTATTTGTCTGCTTTTTTGGGGGGGCTACTAGGCTTAAATTCTCTGAAAGGTGCAATATTTCTTTTTATACAACACATAGAATTAGCTAAAATTTTTGCTGTTGAATGATTAAGTTGCTTCTTGACTAGTTTTCTAGAGGAGGCATTTATTCAGTACTTTCTAATGTAAGTTATGTCTAACCTTCAGAGTTTTAGTGATAATCTCTCTAGATCTCGCTATATATCCCTATAGACACCTCTATCTATCTATCTATCTATCTACCTACCTACCTAGCTATCAATCAATCGATCTTCTATTTTTTGACTTACTCCTTAAATGTCTGCACTAGCTAGGGCTGGACTAGGCTGAAGGTCCTTTTGGTAGGGACACTGTTGGAGCCATTACCTGCTCTCTTATAAGGTGGGCACTAGTAATTAGCTGAAGTCAAGAGAGGAATTGGACCGGCAAACCCAGATACTTTGATGTGGGTCTTCAGTGTCTTAAGTAGCATTGACCATAAAAGCTTCATTGAATACCTGTCCCATAAAATAAATTCTTAATAACTGATAAGTATCATCAATATTGTTTTCTGATGGATTTGTATTAAAGCACAGGAATGACATTTCCTATTTATTTGGCTGGTTTGTTTTATAAATATCTATTGTTGAGAATTTTTTATCCTATACAAGAAATTAGATGTGTAGTTCTTAGGCTCTTAGTGAGTTATTTAATTTCTCTTCTTCCCTCCCCATAACAAATACACAGTTATTTAACTCAGGAAGAAAGTCACTATTACAGATTTAATCAGTCCTTTTAGATTCTTGAAATTAAGGGAATGATCAGAGCGTACCTTACTAAGTAAAACACATTCATCCCCTGAAATAGACATCTAGTTTCCTGTAGAAAGCAAGCAACGGCAGGGAGCTAAGTTTCTTTTTTCCCATTGAGATTTTTTACTCAGCTTCCTTAGAAGTAAATCCAGGACTTAGTTGTCAGTTGATTGTGTTGTGTACAGAGCAGTTTTGTACAGAAGACTTTCAACAAAGAACTTTAAAATTGCACAGATTTTTTTTAAAAGATTTATTTCGTTTTTATTACAAAGTCAGATATACTGAGAGGAGGAGAGATAGAGAGGAAGTGGAGCTGCCGGGATTAGAACCAGCGGCCATATGGGATCAAGGCAAGGACCTTAGCCACTAGGCCACGCTGCCAAGCCCCTGCACAGATTTTTTTAAGATGTTGCACTTAATGCAGAATGCCTTTCATTTATCTCTACCCTTTTTCCTGTCCCTTTTCTGTTTATTTCAATGAACAGTTGCTTTGCAGACACCCTTTTACCGCATGGGAATGTACTTTCTGTGTTCTCTGCAGGCTTTTGCTCACGGGCTCCTTCAGCTTAGGTTGTGTTCTCTCTTTCCGACTCTGGAAGCGCTTTTACAGTGACTCAGCTGCAGTGCAAGGTTCATTCCTGCGTACCCTTGATATCCTCCAGAGCTTACTCACTGCTTTGCATTGTAAGCACTCGAGTGACACATTCAAAGTCAATGGAAAATGTGGCTATGGAAAAAAAAGAACGTGTATAGACTTTAACATTTTTAGAAAAAAAATAGATACCTAGCAAAATAAGCCAGCCCCTGAAAGACAAATATCATAGGGTTTTCCTGATTTGTGGTAACTAACAGAGTACAAGAAGGCATGTGACGTCATGAGGGATCAACAGTCCTTGCTTATGTTCCTGAAGCATGGTGGCTTTTCTATTTTCTATATGCATAATTTTTGGTTTAGTTGAGGGTTAAGCTTGTGATTATAACGTAAATTGAGGGTATATCATTGTAAGAATTAAATGAAAAATCAAAAAAAAAAAAAAGGAAGAGGGAGGGTGAGAGGGAGTAAGGAGAGAAAGGCAGGATGGGACATATGATCATGCTCTTACAGTAGCATATATGAAATACAAAAAATGTGTTCCCTGTGTATAAATAAAATTATATTAAATAATGAAAAAATAACAACTAGAAAAACTGCTTTTATTTCACTAAATAATTTGCTCTAAAATGAATTTATCTCTTAATTCTGCTCATCCAGAAATGATTGAAATATCTTCCTGTTTGCTTTGCCACTAACGTGTGTCTCTGTGTATATGGCACTGACTTGGGGACTTGATGCTTAGCGCAGTGCCTGGTGTGTGTAAGACACCAAATATTTGCTGAATGAATGTTTGATCTAATAAATAAATGATTGGCTCCTGATATGTAGCACAAAAGGAAGTAAAGCATAAGTTAATTACTCTGTACTTTGGAAATCAGGCATTTGAAAGGAAAAAAGATTTTTATCAATGTTATCGAGACTCTTAGGCATGGTACACTTTAAGTGTAAAGTAGAGACAAATAAAGCAAGTGTTCTTGACTTGTGGGAATGATGGTCCATGTAAGCTGAGAGCATAACCAGCTTCACAAAACAGGCAGTACTACAGATGAGCTTAAAGGATGAATCGGCAATAACAATAATCACAGAACTATGGTAATTGGCACCAGTATAATGAGTTTCATAATTTGGAGTTTTGTAGCCTTTTTTTTTTAATGGAAAGACTGTAATTCAGCAGGAATATAAGCAAAGACTATACATCACAGTCAAAGGAAAATATGCCCATTTCACTCATATGGTCACAGAATGTTGAAAATATAGCAATATATCATTCTTAACCCCTGGTTTGACAAGACTATGAAAGGAAGTTTGACGAAACTATATTCGTAAGAGTATTGATGCAGGAATATCCTTTTGCTTTTTTTGTTTTTGACTATTTTTCTTTTAGCTCCCCCTATATAGGAGAACATGTAGTAGGGCTTTTTTTTCCCCTCTGTATCTAGCTTACTTTGGCTAGCAGTATTTCACTTAAATTATACCTAAATGGAATATGACCAGATATTGCTTAGGAAAGCATAATAAATGTGAATAAAAACACTTTTAATAGCATTTTAACTGTGTCAGATCCTTTCAGATTCCATTAGAAGCACAATCAATATTAATTGAAAATTTAGTAGTGTTTACAGGCATACAGATTTGGAAATATATAAAGGTTTTTCAAAAGAAAAATTCAGGGCCTGGCGGCATGGTGGCCTAGCGGCTAAAGTCCTCGCTTTGAACTTGTCAGGATTCCATATGGGCGCCGGTTCTAACCCCAGCAGCTCCACTTCCCATCCAGCTCCCTGCTTGTAGCCTGGGAAAGCAGTTGAGGGTGGCCCAAAGCTTTGGGACCCTGCACCCGCGTGGGAGACCTGGAGGAGGTTCCTGGCTCCTGGCTTTGGATCGGCGCAGCACCGTCCATTGCAGTCACTTGGGGAGTGAATCAATGGACGGAAGATCTTTCTGTTTTTCTCTCCTCCTCTCTGTATATCTGACTTTGCAATAAAAATAAATAAATCTTTAAAAAAAAAGAAAATTTCAAAAGCTTCACGCTTTCTGACTCCCCCCTCTTCTCACCCCATAGTTTACTGTAGACAAGTTTCCCATGTGTACATATCCTTTGTATTAAAAAGTTTCATGAGTCTCTAAATTAAATGAGGGTTTGTACTTTTGAGAATGTATAGAAGTCAAGAGGGGTTCAAGGCTGAAAGTGTCTGCCAAGGGGGAAGCAGATGACTGAGATTACTGAGGAAAGACATTATCACGGGGTCAGAAATTGCAGACCTATTGTTAAATGAGACATGGGACACTGCTGCTGCCAAAGTTTTAAGTTAATTGCTGGCACTTGTCTGCATGCATTGGATCAGACATAAGAGGGAGACATTCTTCTCACCCTTCATAAACTGTCAACAAGCCAAATGAAATATGTGTTGAGAGTCGATGCAAATCTATTTCATAGAAAAGAACATGATGCAATGATTGAGGCACCTGGAAAACATAGGCCCTTTCCTATTACACTTCTTTTTTTTTAATATTCCAGTAATGCACTGATTGCATACTTGAAAGGGTACATGTGGACAGATTTGCTTCAGCTTAATAATGAAACAATATAGAGCCATCTCTGAAATGCCCACAGGTGGCCTTTACCACTCCTGCATTCTCTGTGGCACGTTCTCCAGTTCTGATGATCTAACCGTGTCACCCAGCAGATCTAAGGACTGGCCCTCCTTGCTCAGAAAATAAAGGCAGCATTTGAATATGAACCCAAAAAACGTACATGTCTGAGGGTTACTCTGTGCCAGAAATAAAAACTACCGTGCAGTGCATTTTCAACATCCTTTGGCAGAATGAAGGATTCTTTTATATTATGGCAATTTTTACCAACTTCTATTACAGCATTTATCACATTTTTATTGTGGTTTTTCATTTGCTTGTCTGATCCCTTAGGCCTATAGGAGCCAATAGAAAAAATGATTTTTAAATTCATTTTTCTTCCCTTAGTTGAAAATAATTGTATATCTAGTATTCAATAATGTTAATTAATATATAACATTAATGAAAGTACAAATGGATAGATCAGTAATGTTTGCATATGACGTTTTTATGAGAATATGTAGAATTCTCCCTAACTCACATATTTATATCACATAAATATATAAATAATTCTAGACACCAACAAGTTCGTTTCTTCCTCTCCACTTCCCTCTTCAACCTATGGAACTTTGTTCTTTTCTCACCTGGCAGTTTTGACTTCAGTTCTTTGGTCTTCTTCTTTCTCTTTTGTTCGGATTTTATTTGCGGACTTTCAATTTCTTTTCTTTATTTGATTTGTGTGTCATCTCTCATTTATTTATGTTTCTTTCTCTCTTCATTCACGCTCTTCCACCTTATCCTCACTGTCTGCGTCCACATTCCATCAGGGAGGCTGAAGCCCTGAGTGTAGTGGTGGAGGGACTTCATCATAGAAAATTTTTTCTGCACAGGTGTCTTCCATCAAGTGGAGTAGAAAACTACACAGAGGGTACTGATGAGTCCTTGTTCATGTGAACAAGCTGGAGGTGTTAGGAGAATCTGAAAACAAACAGAAAACCTCATGCAAGTGTGATAACATCAAGACTGAGATGAAATCAATAGACCAGGAGTTAAGTAGCGCATATACCAAGGGTTTCACTCATGAATGATAGTAACATTTTCCATTTCATTTTAGTTCAATTTATGACATGTAATCTTGGTTTTTCTTTTTCTTTCTTCTCCTTCCTCTAGTTGTTATAATACCTTTAAATATCAGTAAGTTAAGCTTGATACCGTGAGATTAATGAATATGTGAATATGCTACTGTAATAATTCTGGAAAAAATAATAAGGGGGGAATAGGGAGAGAGAAGAAAGGAGAGGAGAACACCTACGTTTCTAAATAAGCTTGAAAATGTGAAATTACTCATTGTATATAAATTAAAAATAAAGGTAATAAAAAGATTGTGCACACCTATTGGCTACTTTCTCTGTGATTTTATTGCCAAGCATGTGTGGTGCAAGTGTGATTGGTGCTGATCATAAGGACAGACCATGAGGGAGAAGAGTTGGATGAGTATGAGGATGAAGAGGAAGCATAAAAAACCATCAGCTGCTTTGCATCTATCTCTTATTACCTAGGAGGTCTCAGTGGAAACTTCTAGAAACTCATGGGTACTACTTCACCTCTACTTCCTGCTGGGGTCCATGTGATGGGTGTGGAGGACAGGAAGGTGTGAGGAGTGTTGTTCCATTGCTGGCAGGGCCGCAGGGAACCTCCTGCTGTGCAGCAGGGCTCTGGCGGGAATGTCTCTAGATCACCTAAATGCAGCTCCGCCTCCCTTTGCATGGACACCGGACTATCCCACTGAGATTTCTGTAATTTATTTAGGCATTGTCTGCCTCAGAGGAGTTAACAGTTGACGTATGGTATCTGTGCGAGCTTGGAAGCGGATGTTGCTTTTAGCAGTGAGGTTTCTTACTATTGCTGCCCCGTTTGATCCTATGCTAATCAAAGGCATAGCAGTTACCTTTGTTTAGAATCCTCTTCCATTGACCTTATGCTAATCAAGGGTGCTAGTCTCCAGGTATAGGGGAAACCCATTCTTTCCCTCTTTCTTTGATCTTTGGGTCTTTCCTCTTACATTTCCTCCCTTAGCTGATTCAATAGGTGTGTGTTACTGATTGAGCTTGCCTTAGGTGAAACAAATGGCAGAATTATCTTTAGAAACACCCACTTGATCATGACGTAAAAAGTCTGAGCCAGAGTTTAACTGATTCTGTATAAATAAAGCGGACGGCTTTATTGCATGGTCCACAATCATCATGGAATCCTAGTGGTCCAGCTCTTTCTTTATCCTCTCTTCACGCCTCATCCACACACCCTTCACGAGTTCCGAACCCCGGGCCGGAGCTGGACTCCGGCAACTTCCCAAACTCACACAACTGAACAACTGGGCAACATGAGGGTAATATATGCTAGGGGAGCTACTGATGTTAAGGAATGTTTTCCAATGTCAACAAGTTGGCAATGGAATAATCTGATACATTCCTGATCTCAACACTGTAATGATTGTGTTATATGGTTAAAATTGGAAAGATTGTCTTTTATACCAACAACTAAATTTTATAACTTTCACACAAATATTGGATATCTCTGCCACACTGAAATAAGCAAATGTATCTTAGGACACAGAAAGCATCAAAAAAGTGACAATTAGGAATCTTCAAAATTTAAATTTCTTGACCAGAAAGCACTACACAAATGAGTGAATTAATGCTGTTCAAGATAACATAATGCGAGTGAATATCAACAGTGAAGCAGCAGGTTGGAAGAAGGTATTTTCATTGTGTTAATGTATTTAGGAAAGACACTGTGTTCAGAATATGCAAGTAAGTGTTGCAAAACAATGGAAAAGTCAAAAAACTTAATAAAAAATGCAAAAACAGTCCATGAGGAAGATGTATAAATGACTATTAAGCACATGACAAAGGGATTAATAGTTTCAGCCATTAGGGAAATTAAAATTAAAATCACCTTGAGATATTATTATAACTTACCAGAATGACTGAAACTGGAAACACAAACTAAATGAAACGATAGCAAGTGTACGTAACAAGTGAACATCTCACATACACCGGCTGGAATGTGAACTCGTGCAGCTACTTCTTTAAGTTGAGAATTTTGTAGGATCTTGAAAATATGTGTGCCATGTGATCCATAATTACCACTTCGAGATATTTAGTCAAAGAAATAAAAATCAAAACATATATCCAAAGGAGATTTGTATAAAAATGACTATAGTAACTGTGTTTAAAATAGCTCCAAATTGGAAGCTAGCCCAATGTTCATCAATAAAGGAATGAACAAATAAATTATGGTATATTCATCCAATGTAATACCACTTGATAATAACTAGTAGCAAACTAAAGATAGGACCGAGGGGAGACCATGCTAAGCAGGGCTGTGGCATCCACTAGTACGTCTGAGCTCCAGATTTGGAGCTGGTCTGACGAGAGAACTTGTGGAATTCCACTACTAGGTTGCACTTCTTGCTAGAAAGCGTGAAAGCTATAGGGCTGTGAGTGGGCCGGGAAAGAAACGGCTTCAGTGTTTGTTGACGTGTGTGGGTCGGGTCTGGGAGCAGGACTGGCTGGGCCAGGCAGCAGCACCCACTGGCACACACAAGAGACAGGGTAAGGTGTGGGTTGCTCTGGACTGAGCTAAACTTCAACATCTGCCAGTGAGAGCTAAGACTGAGGGTAGGCCATATCAGGCAGTGTTGAAGCACCTGCCAGCATGCACAAGATTTGGGTTTGGAAATGGGCTTAATAGGGGAATTTTGGGGACTCCTCTGCTAGGCTGCAGCTCCCACTAGTGTGTGTGTGTGTGAGAGAGAGAGAGCCTGGAATAGAGAGGACTAGGCTGGGCAAAGCTACAACACTTGATGGCATGTGTGTGGGGTGATTCTGCAGTCATGTCAGACTAGGCTAGGTTTCAGCATCTGCTGACATTTGTGAGAACCAGAATGATATGGAGTGGGCTGGGTTAGACCATGGCACTGCTGATTCACATGAAAGCCAGGTCTTGGGTGGACTGGGCTGGACTGGTTACAGCACACCCTTGTACAAGTGAGAGCCAGGATGGGGTGCAGGCTGGACTGGTTTGGGCTGGTTTGGGCTGCAACACCTGCCAGTTCCCATGAAGGCCAGGGTTAGGGGTAGGCCAGGCTGGACAAGGCTCCCACACCCACTGGTTAGTGCTGGGACTGGGTGCAAGTAATGTTAGGCTGGATCACAGTATACTCAGGCAAGCAAAAGATCTGGGGTTGGGGCAAGGTCTGGTAGGGGAACTGTGTGCGTTACTTCCTGGGCTGAAGCTCCTGCTGCTGTGCATGAGAGCCAAAGTTGGGATGGGGTCAGACTGGTCAAGGAGGAAGCACTTATTGGGTCTGGGAATGGGTCAGGCTGAAAGAATCTGCAGTACCCTGGGTGTACATGAGAGATGGATGGTATGTGTGCTGACCTGGGCTAGACTGCAGTATATGTTAGCGTGCATAAAACTAAAGGCTGGGGGCAAATCTGGCTGTTGTGAGTCACCCCAACTAGATTGTTGTACCTGCTGGTGTGTATAATTCCTGAGCCTGTTTGTGTTGAGATGGGCTGGGCTGGGCCATAGTACCCATTGGTTCATGAGAGATGGGGCTGGGGGTTGGGGGTAGGGGAGATCAGTCAAGGTAGTGTCATTCAGTGGTGTGTTGGCTGGTACAAGTAAGACTGTACTAGTTGACGGGAACATGAGTCAGGTCTGAAGTCACCCCAGGTGAGGGATCTTGGATGGACTTTCCAACCAGATTGTTTGACTTAAACCTTTGCCACAGGGAAAATCACAAGATATGTGGTTCAACTCTGTTGCTGATGCCTATGCAGTGGTCAGCATGCTCAGATGCACAAGGCGGACATGACAACCAGCTCCTTTAGGCCAGCAGAGGATGTGGAATGCCATGTCAGAGGATGGAAAGCAGAGCAGGTTGGACAACTCTCCTGACCAGCTTTTGGTAGCAAATGTCTGGGTCTGTGAATCCAATAAGGTAGACCTGGTCAGCCAATAGATATTGGAAATTTTGTCTCAACCCTATGCAATGAAGCTGACGACATCTCAGAACTATCAAAACAACTCAAATAACACCTTCAGAACATGCTTCTCTGCCTTGGGGTCTCTAAGGCGTCAGCAAATGGCCATCTCCTGTCCCCGGGAGATGATGTAGCTTTGTCTCTCCCAGTGGACACAAGAGAGAAAAAAGAAAAAAAATTCAGAAACATTTGTCCAACCACCTTCCCCCATGTTTCAACCCTTCCCACCCTAATGAGTGTGTATCCATCTCAACTCTGTAAATAATATTGAAAGTAAAATTTAAAAAAGTAAACAAAAGGCTATTTATGCAATTATTTAAATATATACCGTGTTCATGTGGTCTGGCAATTAAAAAGTGTAAAGATGAATATGCTGAAAATTACATCTATGCTACGTTTAACAAAATTCTGTTCCTTCCTTGGATAATGTGTTGTTTCTACAGATTACTTTCCACAGTACATCTAAGCACAAATGTGTGCATGTGAGAGGGGTGTTCTTGCTTTCACCTGTGATGTGTGTCTTGCCCATCTTTTCTATAGCTACATACAAAACTACTATAATATTTACTTTTTGAAAATCATTGTCCTTCTTTCCTTTGAACAACTATATGCAATTTTATTGTGTGATAGTCCAATAGCTTAGTCAGTTTCCTCTTTAAAAATATTTATGCTTCTCATCTCGTACTATTACTAAAATTCTGTAATCAATAACATTGTGCATGAATACTTTCTTAAGTGTGAGTGCATATCTATAGAGTAGGATGTTAGTCCTAGAGCTGTAGTTCTGTGTTTCTGCCTTTGAGAGCTATTGACATTTTACTCTACAGGATTCTGTGTTCTGTCCCTCTTGGCAATATAGGAAAATGTCTACCCCTTATCCCTTCACCAATAGAAAATGCCATGAATCTTATTTTGTTTCCTTTTTGATATTCACATAGGAGAATCCAGGTAGCCTTACTTAGCATGCCTTTCTCTTTCTATACGTAAGAGAAAATTTTATTTTCCTTTTCTGAGAAACATCCACTCATATCTTTTGCACACCACTTTAATGCTATGCATTTTAATTCAAACTTTGTTCTCTTTCTCATGGCAGTGTTATTGTTAAGAGCTGATGTTGGGTGAGGAGAGGACATTGAAGCTAGGAGAGGTAGGAGAGAAGAATACTCAGGGTAGAAATACAATTAATAGGAAAGCTCAATGTTAGCTAGCTGCCCAGGGTTAGAATCCTCTTGGAAAGGAGAAGAATTTATTTGCAGGCATAATTAGAAGGTAGAACAAAGCGGTTTGGGTTTTCTGACTGCTTGGTGTAAGGAAGCTAGGAGAGTCTCAGCAGAGCTTGGTTTGGGGTGCTTGGAGGCTAATCAAACAGACTGGCAGTACGGTAGCAAGGACAGGTTACAGAGGGAAGCTGTAAGGCTCTGCTGAGATGTCTTTTGGGCTTATATTATCCCAAATTGTGGAGAGCAATTTGAACTACATATATGGTCTTATGAATGCTAAGTCCTCATAATGACACTGCTAACAGGGAGAGGGGGAGCAGAGTATCAGTGTTGGAAATTCCTGTAACTGCTTTAACAAGTGAGTATGATTAAGTTATAATTAGCATATTCTTTGTTCAAATGCAAATGCTCTCTCTAAAGCTCCTCATTCTTAACTAGGCTAACACTTCCCTTGCTTCTACCAGTAATTTGCTTGGCAAATCCTTTCTGTACTATTAGAGACAAAAATCTTATTACAAATGTTCCGTGAAATACTCTTTTGCCCAGCTGACTGCCGTCCAAAGCAGTGATGTTTGGAACTCTGCTAGGTACACTCCCAGACCCTAACTGTGTTCATGTAATGCCCTGAGTATTGCATTTTTTTTTTCTTTGTAGCAATCACACTTCCAGCAAGATGAGCAGATGTGAGCCTGTCTCAGGAATGTTTGCTTGATGGAAGATGTCTTCCTTGGCCTTGTATCGACAGAGTAGAGCATAGGGCCTGGGCCTGGGTAGGTGCTCATGAAATGCTGTGGGGTGCAAGAGTGATCATGCCACACAAGTGTGGGATGTATTAAGGAGTCTTTATTAACCAAACTTGGTGATAACAGGGTCTACTAGAAATAAGCAAATGACATGTCCATGTGGTAATGCAGTCTGAATCAAAACCCTGAGAGGAACAAATGGTCATTACCCTGAAGTCCATCCATTAAACTGAAGATCTATGTCCCAGCTTCACCAGCAATATAACCTGAACATACTTACGGAGCTGCAAGCATTCACCTTATCCTGGCTTCTCTGTCCCCATTCCATTAAGGTTAGGCCTCACCTCTCCTAGAACTCTTGAAAGTACACACATTATAAATACAAAGCATCATAGCATTCACATCTTCCCTGACTCACCCAAACAATGAACAGTGGATGAGGAATACAGACATAGAGTGGCATGTTCAAGGGCTACCCATCCTTGGAGTCTGTCTGCAGGAAATGCAAGAGGAAGCAGGCATTGGGAAGGCCCAGAGACAGAGTGCAAGAGTGATGGAAGCATACGACCAAGAGAGAGTCCCTCTCTATCATGGTTCTTTATGGAAGCTTGTGAAGGGAGTGGTTACACAACAACACAGTCTCTTTCAGTTTCCAGGTGATGATAGGTGAACATCACGGGTCTGCAGAAAGGCTTATGTGTGTGGGGAAGGCATGACTTCCAAGCTGGTGACCCTGTACTAGCTGCCCAAGACCACAACCGAATGAGGGATTTAACAAATGCCACACATTGGGAGTAAGCTACCCTCTTTCCTTTTTCACCATCTTGTTTTATAGTTGACAAAATTAAAGAATATTGAACAAAAGCCCCCCACCTTTCAGTGAATTCCCTGGCCCCTCCACTCAGAAGGGTCATTAGTAACTTGCTCTATAGATTTGAGAGTAGCATAAAAATGCTAAACAGAGTAAATTGTGTCATTGATGAGCTGTGTTGCAATTACTTATCCTTCCACCATGAGCAACAGCAGCAGCAGCAACAACAAAACAAACAAAAAACCTCTCCTAAGCAACTTGTCCAGTAGACTTTTTCTTGAAACTCAGAAACTACAGAGAAATCATGAGTTGGAGTGGTATATTGGTAGAGAACACAAACTAAGCATTTTATAGTAACTACATAGTTCTTAACATTTATTTTCACTTAGTATTTTATTACCAAGATGCTTGACATATGTACAACTACTGTCCCTTTAATTCCTTTAAACTTTCAGTCTATGTGGATTTTGTCAGCCTTTTTACCTATACTGTTTTTTTCTTCTTTGTACCTGGTTCTTATTTTTATTGTAGTTTTAAAGGATCATATAGATATGCATAGGTTGTGTCAAACGGCTAAATATTAAAATGAAAATAGACACAAGACAGCTGAATAGTACCCTATAGCCATTTTAGGTGTATAGCAGCCGGTTCTGTATATAAACTAAAATTGAAATGTCAATGTGCTAATCATAGGACGTGGTTAAGAACTTGCATTTTTTTTAACATACTGGTTCAATTCCATAATGTTGTAAATTGTTGTTGATGTTATGTTGGGACTCTTAATTGATTGAGATGATATTCTCCCAGCTCTACCTTCAGACCAGAAATAGTCTCCCCAAGAAACTGTTCAATCCATCTGGACAATAAGTTGCTGGACTCTATGCTTGGTATATGTTTGCAAAGAAAGAACCTTGATTGAATTTGAACTGTAATACTGCATCAAGGTGGAGGAATCCACCATGAGGGAAGGGCATGGGGAGGGGTGGGGGATTCCCAGAGCCTATGAAACTGTCACATGATGCAAAATAATTAATAAAAAAAATAAATACAAGAAAATGCATAGGTTGTGAAGGTCCAACTCAATGAATTATGACAAAGCAAACACACCGTTGTGACCACCGACAAAAACCAAGACAGGTGTGTAGTCCAGTGTTTAAGTTGTGTGTGTCTTCCTTCAACGTACCTGGGCTCCAGGATCCAATGTAATATCGGGGTAGAACCTGACAGGCAGTGATGGATACCCAGGTGATTGAGTCTCTATACCCATGGGCACACCTGGATTGAGTTTCGGAAGCTTGGTTTCTGCTCCAGGCCAGCACTAGTAATGTTGGATATCTTGGGGAAGGAAGAGGGGTGGGGATGAACTAGCAGATATGAGCTCTCTCTTAAGAAATACTCAAAAAAGAAAATACCACCCGCCTTTGCTGCCCAGGAAAGTCTCCTGATACTCGCCATTCCCAGCCACTTTTGTTTCTTCCCATAAGGTCATTGTCCTGGTCCTGAAAAGATACATTTTTGCTTATTGGAAATTTATGTAAGTGGTTACATACGTGTTGTATGGTATAACACCTGTATCTGTTTTCTTTTGCTCAAAATTGTTCTTGTGAGATTCATCCACAACATTGCATTTAGTGATGGTCATTAATCTCATTGCTATATGTTATTTTGCGTACTCTACTAGAGGATATTAATTATTCTGCTGATAGATATTAAGGCTATTGGTGAATTGTGCAAAATGAACATTTGTGTTATTGTTTCTAGAACTCCTTATTCTTGAACTTCTCCTCCTCCTCAACTCAACTCTGAAATGCCTTAATTTCTCCTAAAACTTCTTAAATGCTTAACTATATTTACCTGGCAGCAACTCAGCTTTCCCATCACCCCTCCCCTCCCAGTTTCCACCTTTTTACTCTCCTAAAGTACACCTCATGTATCACCAATGACTCCTTATATTAAAACAATTTATACATGTGAATTATTTCTTCTATTAGATTGCAAGCTCCTGAGGGCAGAAAATGTCTCATTTATCTTTTTATTTCCAAGTACAGTGTCTTGCTTATATTAGAAATTCAATAAAGTTCAGTTAGTGAATGAATAGATGACTTAAGAAAAATTTCTCCCTGATGTGTGAGAAACTGCATCAATTTGGTTGAGCATGCCCATTTTGAAAGGGGATGATTAGCAATAAAATCTCTGGCCAGACAGTTAAACATGAATATTTTTTTCCATCCAACTGTAAGATTCATATGAACAACACTTTAAAATATATAAAAATTTGCATTTAAAAAAATCAAGAAATGTGGTACTCTTGGATAGAAATGCATAAATAACCATCAATGCCACCCTGTGTAGCTCCTCAGCTGTATTGTCAAAAATATTGCCATACTTGTTATTATTTCAACAAATAATTATATTTGTGATGTGCCAAGCATCTTGCTAGATCCACAATATGCTCTTTATTTATTCCATGCATTAAAAGAAAAAAAATCAGAACACTCATTATGGAGATGTTTTTGCATTATTTAGTATGGTCATAATTAACTTTTTTTTTTTTACAAAGAAGGTCAGGACATATTATGCTGCACAGAATTAATTAAGATCAAGAGGCAAAGAGCTAGAAAAACAGCAGAAGAGGCAACGTTGGTGCTTGGGGGATGCTAATCACTCACTAGTCTGTGTTTTGGCTTCTAAGCAATTAAGAGCAGAAAAGGAGCCAAGTAGTAACTGCAATATTAGCTTTTTAATTGGTTAGGCTGGATTGGTGAATGTGACAGACCTTCTGTGTCTTGCTACAAACGAATGTGTTTATCCTAATCGCAGGCGGAGGGACTGGTGGTGAAGAGATCTGCTCTCAAAATATGAGCGAGATTTCATCTCTGGGAACTTAAGCTCTGGGGTCAGGAAACTCACTTTCCTGAAGGCCAGGCTGTTTTAATGGTTTGCACTGAAAAGCATTTGGAGCCTATTTTATGTGTGCATCCTGTTGAGCATGCTCATTTTGAAAGGGGATTTTCTGTCTTACTCTTGAGCATTCAGGTTTCTCTCCAGACTCAGGAATCTAAATTATTTCTCTGATAATCATGCTGAAGAAAGAGTTAGGAATGAGGGAAAGATGAAGGTATTCAATTCTTTCTCTTTTCTGGAGAATGGAAGAAACAATGCACCTTTTCATGCAACCTTGAGAGGAAAAGGAGAGACAAGGTAAGGAAGAGAATTCTGTAGGAGACGTGGGAATGAGCTTGGGAGCTGGAGAGAATGATTGGAGTTTGTTTCTTCCTAATATGTAGAACTGAAGACAGCTGAGATGGACAGAAAAGCATGGGCAGAGCCATAAAAGGGAAGATTTGTAGTGTATATTTAAGGTCAAATTTTGAAAAACATACAGCAATGGAGTCAGTAATGATGATGATAATGACAGCAATAATAACAATAATCATAATAACAAGTAAATTCTGAACAAAGAAAAACTCCAGACTTGATAGTTTCACCAGTAAATTCTATACAATGTTGAAAGAATTAACAACTCTTTTTGAATGTTTCCAAAGGAAAAAGTTGAAGAGGAGGGAATCCTGTCTACTACCATGCTCCCAAGCTCTCCTTTAGCCTGAGTACAACATAATGCCCCAGAAAACGAGCAGACAAAACCCCAGCAGATCAATATTCTTTATAAATACAATGAGGAAAATATTTTTGCTAAAAATGCTAACAAACTGAATTCAATAGCATATTACAAGCATTATCCACCACACGTAGCTTATTCCTAAAATGCAAGGATGGTTTAACCTACAAAAATCAACCAATTAAACACGTGATCTTACCAGAAGGAAAGAAAGCAAATGATAGGCCCACCTAAATTGATGAAAGGAACACATCTGACAAGATTCTACATAACTGCATGATAAAAACATTAAACAAACCAAAAATATAAGGAAATGATTGCAGTGTAATATCTATACATGAAAAATTCATGATGAACAAATGCTCAGTGATGAAGAAATGCAATCTTTTCCTCCATGATCAGGCACAAGATCTGGACAATTACCTCTGTCACTTTCATTCAGCACAGAACGCTGACATCTAGGAGAGGAATTAGTCAGCTTAAGAAACAGCAGATACCCAAGTTGAAAAGAAACAGGTGAAATCGTCTTTCCACAAATATTTGTAGAAGACGCTAGAGATTTCATAAAAAAATTTTTATGGGAAATGAATCAGTTGAGCAATGTAACAGATTACAAAGCCAAGCCTAAAAGTCAGTTTCTAACAAAATACATTCTCAAGAGGAAATCTCAATAGGTTTATGCCTAATAGCATAAAATGCTTAGTAAGTTACCCAAGAAAGTGAAAGAACTGTATGGTGAAAACTCACAATGCACTCATGAAAGAAAGTAAAAATTAATAAACTTAGTAAAGTTATTATTATTAAGTTAATAAAGTTATTAAATAATAACTATACTGATGTCTTGATATAATTCTTACAAAAATTCTAGATTTTTTTCCCCTAGTAACAGGAAAAATTAGGCTAAAATTAACATGGAATGAACTCCAAATATCCAAAGTGACTTTTACAAACAGCAAAGATGGGGGCCTGGTGTGGTGTTTAGCAGCTAAAGTCCTCGCCTTGAGTGCACCAGGGATCCCAAATGGGTTCCAGTTCTAATCCCGGCAGCTCCACTTCCCATCCAGCTCCTTGCTTGTGGCCTGGGAAAGCAGTGGAGGACGGCCCAAAACCTTGGGACCCTGCACCCACATGGGAGACCCGGAAGAAATTCCTGGCTCCTGGCTTTGGATTAGCATAGCACTGGCCGTTGTGGTCATTTGGAGAGTGAATCAATGGACGGAAGATCTTCCTCTCTGTCTCTCCTCCTCTCTGTGTATCTGGCTTTGCAATAAAAAATAAAATAAATCTTTAAAAAAAAGAGCAAAGATGGAAGTATCATGTTGATTGATTTCTGAGCTTAGTACAAAGCTACAAGTTAGTGCTGTTGTGAAGATGGACATTTCAGCCAATGGCATTGCATGGGCGCACAGGAATAAACTCTTGAATATAAGGAATCTTCTACTAAGTTCTTGGAAAATACATCTTATGGAAAAATGGCATGGATTTCAATTTTGTTCCATCAAAATAAACTATCATCTTTAAACCTATTTTTTTAAATTGTTAATATAAAGACTTTAGGCATTCCAGACACAGTTCCAAGAAGACAACCCCACTTTATTCGCAATCCTGCTCCCCCCGATATCCAATCCTTTATTTACCAGTTTTTGTGGACATCGTTTAATATGCTCTGTATTCAGAAGCTTAATTCACACAAATCCAAGTCTTCATAAAGTAAAAAGTAGAAATATCATGTTTCTACGCACTCTTTAATCATGAAGTTTTCTAAAATCAGCTCAGTCGAAAGAAAGAACACAAAGGGTCCTTTTGAGACCAAGTGGTGGGTAAACATAAACATAATACACAGGCAAAGGAATAAGACTGGGTTCTCACATGGGTCCAGGGTCTCACTGTGAGTCCAACGAGGCTAAAACTCTTTAGAAGAAACATCAGGCAAAAGTATCAAAACAGTGGTTTTTTGGAGAGGGTAGCAAAGAAACTGGTGATAAAAACATAGCCAAATGAAATTTCATGAAAATTTAAACCTTTATGTATCAAAAGATAATATCAATAGAATGAAAGTGTTACTGCTTAAATGTGATAAAATATTTGTACATGATATATCTGATAAAGAAATGACATTGAGCATATTCTGAGAACTAAATACAACAAAAGGCTAGCCATTGGGATTCAGATTTCAGTGTCTGAACTGGTTTTCAAAATTTGCCTTTGAGTCCACTGAATCTGCTGTGGCTACGTAAAAGTCAGCTAAAGGCTTTGCCGACCTCTTCCCTATTTGGTGTTTTATATTTGTTCCTATTATACCACATTTTAAAGTAAAGTCTTCATCTTTATTCTGTCTTAATGTGTCACATTCCTTGGCATATATTCCTGAAAAAAGTCCAATTTTTATAGGGTCATTTAACACAAAGAAGAAGGACCTGCACATCCACAATTCAGGGAGATGCACCAATTAGGGAGAGAGGAAATACTGGAGAGTAGAGCCAAAACCAATTTGGCAACCAGGGTTGATGGTGAGCGTGCAGTTCACAGAGGCCTAAAGCAGTCTACAACCCCAGGACATGGACAGGCTTATGTTTGTTCACTATCCTTGACAAATGCAGGACAGACAGAAATGCAATAGTTCATTTGATGCTGTAAATTCAGTAAAATCTTGACTTACGAAGAATATTTCTTGATTTTCTAAATGTATGTAAAATAACATAAAATCACTCATTTTAAATAAAAAGATGCACAAAATTATATATAACATTGAGAACACATGCATATAATCAAAGTGTACAGATTATTGGTTCAGTTTGGGGGGGCATCTGAAATCAGAGTGTAATAGTGAAAGCATTTACAATGCATAGTATCCTCTCAAGTAGATGATCTTTCTTGTAGTTTCGATAGCCCTGTGAAATATGAGAAAGAGTATAATTAGTTTTTTTCCAGTGAGGAAACAGATTCAAGATTGCAAGAATTCACCCATTTTCACCCCAACCAGAAGTAGTATCTCATTGACTCCACAATAGAGATTTTGTGGGAAGGAGATTCAATATTGTTTATATTTTCTTTGTCTTTTTTGGATCTTCTTAAAAAGATTTATTTATATGTTTATTTCAAAGGTAGAGTTACAGAAAGAAACAGAGAGAGAGAGAGAGACAGACAGAAAGAGAGAGAGAGAGAGAGAGAGAGAGAGAGAGACAAAAGATATCTTGCACTTACAGGCTCACTCCCAAAATGGCTGAAGCCAAGATGCAGGAATTTCCACCAACTTTCCCACTTGGGTGCAAAGGCTCAAGCCCTCGGGTCAACTTCCACTGGTTTCCCAGGCATATTAACAGAAAGCTAGACTGGAACTAGAATAGCCTGGTCCTCAAGCCTTCTCCCATATGGGATGCTGTTATGCAACTTCTCCTGATATGCCACAATGCTAGCCCCTGTTAAAGGTCCTTTTGGGTGTTTAGCAACTATTTTCAGTTTTCACAAAATTCAAAATTAGTTCTTGTTGTGTCTGGACACATGATGCCAGGTTTAGTCACACAGTTTTATTCCCTAGAAGCTACTTATTGCTTCTGTAAACATTGCTCTTGGCTCTTAAGTCACCTGGTGACTCTACCCTTCCCCTGTCCTTAAATCCTCTGACTGACTTCATCCTTATATTAATCTTACAAAGATCACAGAATTAAAATTCGGTTGTAACTGGTTGTAACTGACCACTCACTGACTTGGTGTTAGGAGGGTGAAGAGTGAGTTGGTTCCTCCTCTGAGCAAATTATTCATGTTCCTTTTTTTCCTAACAAAATAGAAACAATCATGTAAAGGCTCTTGGTATTGCTAATTTATGAAAGGCAAATCAGGCCAACTACGAGAACTAAAAATTTCTAAAGGGCTTTGGAGAAGAAAGGTTTGGTTGAATGTAATAGATTTTTGGAACATTTGGGCAAAACTATGCTTTTGTGAAGAGATGAGCTACATAAAATTTCGTTAATATATGTGGCTAATGTGAGGCAGGATGGTGAAGGGAATGAACTTGGCCCTGCACCTAACAGCAACGTGACTTTGGCTGTCACTTCTGTCTGCGTGAGCCTGTGGGAGTTAAGGTCACACTTTCCCCAATTACTTCATTTGTTAGATCAGCAGGTCTGTTGTGAGAAAGAATTTAGTGCTGAATGCAAGGCAATAATTGGCTATCACCACGACATGCATATGTTTTTGTACCTTGCTTTCTCACTAGCACTCAAACACCACGATTGTAGACCCTCACAGCATTGTTAGAAAGGAGATTCTGTATAATAATCCACTTTTGAGTCTAAACTTGAATCTTTTATCTATATTTGCTTTCTCCATTGCACCATTTTATATTTACTACAAACATAACATGAGGACAATATCAGGAGACAATACAATATGAATAATCCAGGACCTGTGCACAGGTACATGGAAAATAGATGCTCACTTCTGTAGTTCTATAAGAAACACACACCTCTCTGAATTTTTTTTTCTTATGTCAGTGCTACAGAAACATAGACTTATTCTAAGTAGAACTTATTCTAAGAATATTCTATAAAATATTCTAAGAATATTTCTTTTTCATTTTAAACTTAGTGTTGGTAAGAACTAAGAAAATTGTGGGTTTTATTTCTGTTTCTTTCCTAGACATTTTTGTATTATATATTAATAACTGCTGTATATCAAGAAAACATAACATTTGACTTTTTGAGCCTAGCTTATTTTACTGAGCATACTGTTTTTCAGTTGTATCTGTTTTGTGGCAGATGACATGATTTCAACTCCTTTTTTTAATGGTTGAGTAATATCCCAAAGTACATGAGTGTCACATTTTTTTAAATTCAGATACCCATTGCTGGTTATCTGGGTCGATTCTATATAATACTGTGAATTGAGCTGCAATAAATATTGGCTTGCAGATAACTATTTCATTTAGTTGGTTAAATTCTCAGGAGTGAGATGGTTGGATCATACGGTAGATCTAGTTTCAGATTTCTGAAAACTTTTCATTGTATAATTGTACTAGTTGACATTCACACCAGCTGCAGATTAGGGTACCTTTTCTCACATGCTTGTCAGCACTTATTGCTTTTTAGAAATTTTTGGATGATAGGGATTCAGACTATTGTGAGGTGAAACCTCATTATTATTTTATTATTATTATTTTAGGTGATGTTTATATAGTTGGACAGGGTGAGAAGAATCTAGGGTTACGGAGAACTGGGATCTAGGGTTATGGTGATCATTGTTTACACACTTTCTATTTTTTCTTCCCATTTCTGGGGGGAGGGAAGAGATAAGTGGATAGGCCATATCCAACCTCCCAACCATCCCAGTACCTGAGGATGGGGAAAAGCCACCCAATTTCAACCCAGGGTCACAATGTGGCACATGCTCCGAGGGTTCTGCCCAGGTGGATGCAATAGTCCTGAAATGCTGTCAGATTAGCTGATGTGTGGATGCGGAATCCCTTCCAATAGCCATTGGCTGACACAGTCAACCTTAGAGTCCAAATATTTGCTGTCATTGTTTGGCTGTGGTAGTTGTCCATATGTTCTGTTCCCCTTCCACTGCTATGGTCATCTGCAGGCCCCAATAGGCTGCCACATCCTTTATGTGCACCATTGACTGCTATCCAGCACCCCTCCTTTTTTTTTTTTTTAAAGATTTATTATTATTGGAAAGCCAGATATACAGAGAGGAGGAGAGACAGAGAGGAAGATCTTCCATCCAATGTTTCACTCCCCAGTGAGCCACAACGGGCCGGTGCGCGCCAATCCGAAGCTGGGAACCAGGAACCTCTTCCAGGTCTCCCACGCGGGCAGCACCCCTTCTTTACACTGAGGAGTCTCAGATCTCCTGCGTGGGCACATGGACCTGAGCCAGGCAACTTGGGCCGAGCTGAAACCCCACCCCTGGGGTTCACAGACCTGAAACCCTCCATGCCAGCAGGCTGAAAGTATTGGGCCATGTGAACTTGGGCCTGCCAAACCCCCCACTCCTGGGGCTCACAGATCTGACCCCTGCCATGCAGGTGAGGCCCAGGATCTGGGCCAGAAGATTCATGCCCCTCCGGATCCCTGCACCCCTGGGGTTCACGGATCCAGCACCCATTTAATAGGCAGGACTGAGGTCCTGGGCCATGCAACTCAGGATCCACCAGACCTCCTACCCCAGGGGCTCACAGACCTGGCACCCAGCGCCTCCAGACTGGCCAAGACTCATCTCTCTTCTGTATCCACAAGTGGGTGCTTCAGCCTAGTTCCCAGTTCCAGCTTGTGGTGGTTGGTGCTTCAGCCTAGCCTTGCGCACTCAGCCCCCAGTCCCAGCTCCAGTGTGAACTGGCTGGTGTTGTATCCCGATTTGGCCCCTACTGCACCCCATCCTGGTTCTCAGAACTGCCAGTGGATGTTATGAACTGGCCCAGCCTGGCCCACTGCCTGACCTGACCCACACGTATGCCTGCGGTTACTATAAACTGGTCTGGTTTGGCTTGCTCCTTGCAGGTAAGCACAAGAATCAAGGCAGAAGAGTTCACCAAGCTCCTGACAAAGGAGTTCACCAAGCTGCTCTATCCCGTCTCCTCCTAGTGGCAGATCTTGAGCACAGCAGTAAGCCCTTGACCCAGGTTGACTTTGTCCCTCTGTTGTCCTGGCAGGAATGGTGTCCTTGCACAATTGGCCCACACCCTTTCTAATTCTTACTGTTGGGTGTTGCAGCCCAGACACACTTGGTGCGTGCCCAGATACAGCTCGCACATGGTTCAGTGGGAGCCGAGACCTAGCCCAGCGTGTTCTACACCTATCCTGACTGTCACGAGTACCAGAGGGTGCTGGAGTCTAGTCCAGCCCGACCCTCCCCAGACCCACGCCCCACCAATGCCGAGGGAGATTGCAGGCCGGGACAACGCACCGATTGGCTCTTGCTTTCACCAGTGGGGATTCCAGCCCAGCTGGGGCATCCCCTTAGCTCCCCAACCAAGCTATTCCCAGTCACAGTTCTTACGTGTGCCAATGGAGATGGCTGTTCCACATGGGTGAACCCACAGATTCCCCTGCAGATTCTGTCCCTAGACCTGAGTCACTCATGTATTTGTCAACTTCATGGCCTAGCCTCACAGTATCCATTCCCTTTTCTGACACTTGCTGGTGGGTTCCAGGTTGTAGCCCTTCAAATAGGGTAGCCTTGTCTAAGGAAGCCCCTGAAAAGTCATTCCTTACCTGGACATGAACCCTCAAGTCTCTGCTCATTCTCACCTGTGCCATCTCTCAAGCTCCCTGCAACCCCACTCCCTCAAGGTCCCGGAGCACAATGCCAGGTGACCTGAGTGCTTTGCCTGGCACCATTGGCACCTGTGCTGCTTGGCCCAGATTCCCCCAGTTGCAGCCATGCACCTGGGAACATGAAGCACCCTCGCCTCAGCCCAGGCTCACCTGAACTCCACCCAAAGAATGGTGATGGTGGGCGGAGCCGGGGTCCTGAGCATGCGTGGACCTGCCTGAGATCCACCCACAGGATGGTGGTTGTGGATGGAGAAATTTCTCAGGCCTCAAGCCCAGCTCAAGATTTGCCCATTGCATAGTAGCAGTGGACAGAGCTAGGACGCCAAGGATCAAGCCTGACCTGGCCTGGACCTCCCCAGCCGTAGCCACTTATCTAGGAGGGTCAGACACTGGTGCCTCAGCCTAGATGCACCTCCTCATTTTGATTTCTATTTGCCTTTCCATGGTGGATAGTGATCCAGAGCATGTTATTAAACGTGTCTGCTGTTCATTTGAATTTCCTCCCTTGAAAAATGTCTACTCGTGTGCTTTCCCATGTTCTTAAGCGGATTGTGTGTCTTTTGGTTGCTGAATGTCTTCAAGTCCTTATTGAGCGTGGTTATTAATGCTTCATAAGTCACATGACTTGCAGATGTCTTTTCCCATTCTCTTGGTAGCCGTTTTCACTTTGTTAATAGTTTTCTATGTGGTGCAGTAGCCTTTTACCTTGGTGTAATCCCATTAATCTACTTTTTGCTTTAATTGATATGCCAATGTCTTGCACTATGCCTGATTTTTTCTTCTAGCAATTTGATGGTATAGAGTCATAGATTCATATCCTTGATCAATTTTGAGTTCATTTTCTACAAGGTATAGGGTAAGAGTATGGTTTCATACTTTTGTGTGCATAGAACAAGTTTTCCCAGCACCATCTTTCCTTTTTACAAAAGGTTTATTTTTATTTGAAAGGCAGAGTGACAGAGAGATGGAGAGGAATGGAGAAGCCATCGTCCATTCCTGGTTCACTCCCTAAAGGACGACAATGACCTGGGGTGGGTCAGGCCTAAGCCAAATGTCTGGAGTTTCTCCTGGTTCTCCCACGTGGATACATTTTGGGCATCTTCTGCTGCTTCCCCAGGCACAGTAGCAGGGAGCTGGATTGGAAGTGGCGTACTGGACTCAAACAGGTGCCTATCTAGGATAAGATGCTTTCATTGCAGGCAGAGGCTTAATGAGCTACACCACAATGCCAGAACTGGTTCTGAGACTGTCTTCTCTCTAGGTATTGCTTAAAGGTCATTTGTCAAATGTTAGCTGGTTCTAGCTGTCAGAATTATATGGGGTTTCTAGTCTATCCTGCTATGCCTGTTTTTGTACCAGTTACAGTCTGTGTGATTTAAACTGCATTATAGTGTGTTTTGAAGACTTTTATTGTGATGCCTCTGGCTTTGTTTTTATTGTTGTTGTTGTCTAAGATGCCTTTAACTATTTATTTCCTCTTGTGTTTCCACATGAATTTTAGCATCGTTTTATACTAGATCATACTAGATTGCCTTTGGTATTTTGATTGGCATCATACTGAATCTATAAATTGTTTTGGGTAGTATGGACATTTTGATATCAATTTTTCCAATATGCAAACATGGAAGGTTGTTCCATTTTTAGATTTTAATATCTTTCCTCTCTTTCTTTAATGTTTTTTCAATTTTCATTTTAAAAATCTTTTGTATCCTTGAATATATCTATTTTAAGGTACTTACAATTTTTGTCACTTTTCTGAACGGTATTTATCTTACAAGGTCATTCTCAGCAATAACATTGCTTGTATATAAAAAAGCTATTGATTTTTTGTGTATTGGTTTCATATTTTTTAACTTTTCAAGGCTTTTTCTGAGTTCCAATATGTCTTAATCAAGTCTTTTGGTTTCCCTATGTATGTGATCACATCATTGAAACCTACGGATTTTTTTTTAATCTTTTTTATTTATTATTATCATTTTATGATAATTCCATAGGCTCCTGGGATTTCCCTTATCCCCTCCCTTGTTTATCACATTAACACTGATTTGCTTATAATAGATATCACCTATATGGATATATCTATATCCCATTACACAAGGGATAAATCCCATTTGATAAGTTATCTTTCTAATGTGTTGTTTGCTTCAATTAACTTGTATTTTCCTTGAGTATTTTTGCATCTTACTTCGAAGGCATGGCATCAGATGTGAGAGTGGAACATAGCATCTCACATGATTCTCTCTACAGATCTTGTATGTGAAAGTTTCGTTTACTATCTTATTTGATGTTTCTAACAACTCCATTACTGGCATTCTACTTTATCAAAGTTGAGATAGTTCAACTTTGAAAAGTTGAGGTTTGAAAAGGATTATTTGTTCTAAAATTCACAGGTAATGAACACAAGAGAAAATATTTGCACCTGGGTCTAACTACATTTCCACTTTTCCCATTCCATTGTGACCTGCCTCGGTTCAGGGGTGAACAGCTAGAAAGCTCCTTCTTCAAAGTAAAGCAATGCTGTTCTCCTCAGTTCAAGTCACTCTGCTGTAATTTATCTTCTGAGACGGCAACAAAACATCCAGATACATTTCCTGTAGAGCGTCTATGTTTCTCACCAGGCCTACTCATCAAGGAGGTACTATTTTGGAAACACCTGGGCAATATCTGCTGGTGATACCTTCCTGTGATTCTGTCATCCTCTTCTACAATCTTTCATTTTCTAGGTCTGTATATTTTTAACATAGGTGTTACGCACGAACAAGTGCATGAGCAAATAACACACATAAAATACTGGCTTGGAATTGAGATTCTTCCTCAGTGATTCAAGCTCACTGTAAGAACCTACCCCTTTTATATTTCAGCCCTTTCTGCTAGGTGTTATCAGCATCCCAGCTCCCACTGGCTAAAAGCACGCATGCACACACACACACACAGCATTTTTTATTGCGATGGGAATGCATATAAAACACCCTTTAAAAATGTATAATTTATTGGGTTTTTTAGATTCACAGAGTTATGAAATCATTACTGCTGCTTAATAATTTTAGAACATTCTCATCCATCTATAAAGGAAATCATTGTGGCTTTTGGGGTAATACCTCATTTTCCCCTCTCCACCCTCCTCCCTGCCTCTGCCAGGATGGCAATCAGTAATCAGCTTTCTGTCACTGTGGATTTTCTTCATCTGCTGTTTTTGCACAACTGGAATGATGCAATATGTGGTCTTTAGTATTTGGATGGCTATCCTCATTCACTCATTGTTGATGTTTTCAAAGTCCATGATGTACTATGACTTCGTGCTTAATTCCAGTTTGTGATCAAATCATGCTCTGTGGGATGAAGCATTTTGCCAATTTTTTCATCAGCTGATACACTTTTGATAACTTTCACGTTTTAGTTATCACACTAATGCTGCTATAGATTCATGTTAACTTTTTATATGGACATATGTTTTCATGTCTATTTAATGTATGTCTAATACCTAGTTGGTAGACATTAACTGTAGTTTAAAGCCATGGCAGAGAGACTGTACGTCTGTTCCGATATTTTTGGAAACAAACTGTCTTTCAACTTAACACAGAGCATAACAATTCCATACAATCTTTTCATATTCTAAAAGATACTTTTTATTTTTTGACTTTACGTTTTTAATTTGTATTAACATATGAAGTATAGTGGATTTTTAAAAAAGTATGTATACAAAGAGCGAAGAACAAAAAAAGGTAATTTACATTTCCTTTAACATTATTTTATGATTGGAGGATGAATGCTTCTTCTTTCTATTTGCTCATGAAGTATCTACTAGATTATTATCAGATGTGATGGTGGGTATGAAGTAATAGCCTTTTGCAGTTTTGATTTGATTTTTTCCAATACTAATGCTATTAAACATCTTTTAATATACTTATTGCGTATGTGTTTATCTTTGAAGCAATATCTTTTGAAAAATCTTTTGCTGATTTCTTAATCAAGTTGCTTATCTTTATATGTGTACTATTGGGTTGCAAAAATTCTTTATGAATTCTGTTTGTAAATTCCTTATATGTGTTGGCAAGTATTGTCTCACTTTATGAGTTTGTAGTTTAACTTTTTTTTTCTTTTTTTTACAAAGTCAGATATACAGAGAGGAGGAGAGACAGAGAGGAAGATCTTCCGTCCGATGATTCACTCCCCAAGTGAGCTGCAATCGCCGGTGCGCGCCTATCCGAAGCAGGGAACCAGGAACCTCTTCCAGGTCTCCCACACGGGTGCAGGGTCCCAAGGCCTTGGGCCGTCCTCAACTGCTTTCCCAGGCCACAAGCAGGGAGCTGGATGGGAAGTGGAGCTGCCGGGATTAGAACCGGCGCCCATATGGGATCCTGGTGCATTCAAGGCGAGGACTTAAGCCGCTAGGTCACACCGCCGGGCCGTAGTTTAACTTTTCTAATGGTGTTCTTTGAAGCCTAGAAGTTTTAGTTTTGTTAGAGTCTAGTCTAACTATTTTTCCTTTATACATTTAAGTCTTAGATACATTTCAATACTTTGGTGTATTTTCACTGCAAAAACTGCCAATTTTTTGTTTCTTATTCAGGTAAACAGCTAAGAGACTTACATATAGTGTGTACTTAGTTTCCAAGTCCAGAATTCTGTTTCCTCATTAGTTTTGAGCAAAACAATTGATTCCACATCACAACAATGTTTAAAGGACATTCTTTAAGAGAATGTAAACTCTAACTCAGTTTTGATTGTATCTTTGATACTGTTAAAGTCAGACTCAAAGAATCTCTAATTTATATGTTTATAATTATAAATGAAAATATAGCTTAGGTATTTCTATGGCCTGCAGGAATTCGATTCTGTATTGTATGGATTGGCAGTCCTCCAAAAGTTGGAAGCTCTGCGACTAAAGCAGACAACAGGTGTCTGCTTATCTTTAAGAAAGGTAGGACAATCTTTACATAGGCAGCTACACTGCAGAAGACATAACATGCTGGATAAGCTGTATTAGGTCCAGTTACTTCTGAGATTCTTATTTTAACTCTTAATTTTTAAACACGTTAAGTCGAACATCATTATTTGTATTAAACAGTTAAAGATAATGAGACTTTGGGGATGGCATTTGGGGCAACAGATTAAGCTGCCACCTGCAACACTGGCATCCTATATGAATACTGATGGAGTCCCCGTTGCACTGCTTCCAATCCAGATACCCAGTACTATGTCTGGGAAAGCTGTGGGAAATGACCCAAAGACCTGGGTCCCTGCCACCCATGTGGATGACCTGGGTGGCGTTCCAGGCTTCAGCCATCAGCCTGACCTTGGTCCAGTCATTTTGGGAAGTGGAGCACAGGATGAAAGCGTGCTCTCTCTCTCTCTCTGTGTCTCTCCCTCTGTTTCTGAAACTCTGCCTTTCAAACAAATAAATCTTTAATTAAATATGCTTAAACCTATGACTGTAAAGGCAGAGCCATGGGAAACAGAGAGAAGTAATTCTAAGATGAACAACACTGTGAAAGAGTTTGGCTTGGATCAATTTTACTTTATAAATTAACTGCACTGAAGTATAATCTCCATAAAATTAACCAACTTAAAATGTATATATTATTCTGAATTTTAATACATATATATGACTCTGGAATATATATTTTATATATATAACCACTATGCTAATCAAAATACAGACTATTTCCATCAACCTAATGGGTTCTTTGTGCTACTTAACAGTTCATTTGCACAGCTATGTTTACAGACAACAACTGACTTGCTTTTTGTCACTTTAAATCCATTTTTTTCTGTTCTAGAACTTCATACAAATGGAAATGTAAAGTCGGTACTCATTTGTGCCTCATTTTTTGCCTCCTAAAGTGTTTTTGAGATTCATCCTAGTTATTTTATGTATCAGCGGCTAATTGTTTTCCCCTACTAGATGAGATTTCATTATTTGAATGTATCATGATAAGTTTATGCACTTACCTATTTTTGGACATTTGGATTTATTACTATTTATCTTTTATATAAAACAACCAGATTGAATGCATATTACAATACAAATCAAGGAACACAGCGACACCTCCACTTTCCCACTGCATCACTAGCAACCCTGTCCAACTCTCCTTCCTCCTGACTTCTTTTTCAAACATTTTTACAATGACATAATTTAAGTTGGTTTCATAATCACAGACTTAACATTCCATTAGGTCAGAGACTTAACAAACAGCAAGTAGGAACAGTATTACACAAGAGTGTAGTCAAAGGCTGTGAACAGTAATCAAATCTCAAAATGTCAGTTTCACTTGTTTGGATTGCATGCTTTTATATTCCATATTTTAAGCACCGCAGACCAGGGAGAGCATGGTACTTGTCTTTAGGACTGGCTTATTTCCTTATGCGTAGTGATTTCCTGCTATATCCATTTTGTGAAAGACAGAACTTCATTCTTTCTTGTGGCTGAGTAGTCTTCCATAGCATATATTTACCTAATTTTCTTTATTTAGTTATCTGTTCATTGACACCTGCGTTGATTCCATATCTGAGCTACTGTGAACTGAGCTACTATAAGCATGGGAGTACAGGTAACCTTCTTATGTGCTGATTTCATTTTGTTTGGATAAACACTCAGGAGTGGGACATGGTAGATCTATTTTTACGTTTCATAGGAGTCCCCATACTGTCTTCAGTAAAGGTTGCATCAGTTTATACTCCTTGCACAGGAATATTAAGATATCTTTCCCCTTACATTCTCAGCAGAAATATTGTTTTCTGGTTTCAGTGTGATAGCCATTCTAACTAGAGCACTTCCTTATGACAAAAACTCACCCACAAGATATATGTTTATAGATATTACTGGTTCCTTTATTTTCTATTACTCGTCTTTTTCCATAATTTTATATGTTTTCCATGAACTTTTTGAGGACTGCCTCGTAGGGTAGGTTGCCTTCCCTTTCTGTGTGCCTTTCAGAACTTCCCTGTTGAGGCACAACTCATTTACCTTTTGGGAAATGTACCTTTTGAAGAGACTCCCCCAGTGATCTAAGGACGTCCAAATGGGGTCTTCTCTTAATTATCATAGTTAGTTCAATCTTCTCTCTCTCTTTAAGTAGACTTATGATTGTGCCTCTGGTAATCTCTGATAATTGTGTCACCCTGAGGCCGGATGGTTAACATTCAACACATGGACCTTTGGGGGGTTGTGAATACTGAAACTAATGCTCCAACAGGGGCAGCCCACATTGGACTAGATATTTAGAGGGAATTGGGACTTTGTGGTACAGTTCTATTTCAGTCAGGTCAATTTCACAAAGAGATTGATATAATACTGAGACAGTAATGAGAGTTTTTGCTCACATATTGAGAAGTTCAGAGGATGGTGATAGGAAAGCAGAAATAATGAATAATTGTCACAGATTGGCAGGCATATGCAGAATATATGATTTGAAGTTTGGGTGATGAACAGGCTAGGAAGGTCAAATTTCTGATTATTACTGAGGCCCCCCCAAATGGGCATCTCTCAGGAAACTCAACTTGGAGACTGGGTCGAGTCCTAAATGTTTCCCTTGGTGCTATAACCCCAGATGATCCTTTGTAACTTATTCTACTTTTAAAGATGGCTTCTTAAGTTTTGTAAAGATTTATTTTATTTTTATTACAAAGTCAGATATACTGAGAGGAGGAGAGACAGAGAGGAAGATCTTCTGTCCAATGATTCACTCCCCAAGTGAGCGCAACGGCCAGTGCTGTGCCGATCCAGGAACCAGGAACCTCTTCCGGGTCTCCCACACGGGTGCAGGGTCCCAAGGCCTTGGGCCGTCCTCAACTGCTTTCCCAGGCCACAAGCAGGGAGCTGGATGGGAAGTGGAGCTGCTGGGATTAGAACCGGCGCCCATATGGGATCCTGGTGCATTCAAGGTGAGGACTTTAGCCACTAGGCCACTGCACTGGGCCCTAAAGATGGCTTCTTAAGTTTTGTAAAGACTTCATGGGTGATTCTTTGTCTTTTGGCCTTGTTCTCAGCTCATTTTCCAGACCTATAGCTACTTCTGCCTCTATTTTCTCACAACTGATGCTTTTCAGGGCTCACTCTCCCAGAGAACAGCAAGTGCTTTAGGAATGTGCCTTCCTGCCACAAATTCCCTGCTGCAGAGGAACTTCAAAAGCCATGTTAGATCTCTGAGATGAATATGAGTATGGAGCCACACATTTGTGAATGATCATATAACCTCTGGTTCCCTTGAAGTTAATTTAGTTCTTTTCACATATATATTTGATTTTTCTAACTCCAGTCTTTCCTATTGATACAGATTTTCAAAATCTTGAGAGATGTTATTAGCTGAATATTTATAGGTGCTTGTAATAATAAAGACATGAACATCTAAAAAATCATATCATACAGTAGTTTATGTTTTATTTTTTATTAGCAAAAGGTCAGCTGCTAAATTTGAGAATATTAGGAACAATCACATTAATAATGAAACCAAAATGAGGGCAATTGCCCTTGCATGAGCAATTGTCATCTTATTAAAATGCTTACAGTTTGGATATTTTTCAATGTTCACTTAAATATTAGTCATTGAAATTGATAAAATAATAGTTTCTGCTTATTTAACATCTCCTACTCAGTGACCTCAAACAGCTAAATTAAATATATTGCATATATTAGAGAAATACTGACTTGATGTCTCTGAACGAATTTCTGCTCTGATACTTTCACTGTCTTCCTGAGCATGGTCACTTTTGCATTGGCAAAGCTCTGATGATTTCTGTTGGTTTCCATGTTTTTAATAATTGATTTATCTATTTATTTAAAAATTTATTTTTACTTGATAGGCAGATTTTCAGAGGGAAGGTGGAGAAAAAGAGCGAAAGACAGAGAGAGAATACTTCCATCCACTAACTGACTCTGTACATGGGCACAATGGCTGGAGCTGAGACAGTGTGAAGCCAGATTCCAGGAGCTTCTTACGGGTCTCCCACATGGGTGCATGGACCCAACCACTTGGGCCACCATATGCCCTTGTGAAGCCATTAGCTGGGTGCTGAATTATAAATGGAGCAGTAGGAATATGAATCGGCATCATAGGGTAGCCAGCATTGCAGGGGACGGCTTCACCTACTATGCCACAAGGCTGGCCCCAGGCTTTGATTTTTTTTTTTAAACAAAAAAATTGGATCTTCAAACACTGGGAAGGTTTCAGTAGCATAGATTTTAAAAAATTAAACGTATCTACCATATTCCAGAGTGCCTTCCACTTAATTAACTAAGATCTTTGTTAGAAATTCAAAGCATCTAGTAAGGCTGCTATGTGGAAACATCTTTTTTCCCAAGGACCCAGTGAAATTCATTGTAAAGAAAAAAATGTGCACTGGTGATGATGATGATGATGATGGCAGTGATGAATAAAGCATGAGTGATAGCACCCATCTTTACTGAAAGTCCTTTGTGCCAGACGTTTTACATTAATTTTTTGTCCTCATGAAACCTTTGAGAATGGGAGATTTATTATTTATATTTTGAAGATGACGGATCTTAGTTTCAATAAAGTAATATAACCTATCCACAAATCATACAATTTATGACTGGATGAATCAAGATGCAGGTAAAAGAATGTCTCCGTATGAGGCTGAGTCTCAACTGCATTTTTCTGAATCTTCTTTCTAGCATTTTCAGGACACTACTGTTCTTTTCTCACTTCCAAATTTGTCAGGGAAATAAAAAGCTGTCCCTTCTTTTCACCAAAATATTTAGTAAAACAATTATTATCATAATAGCAAAGGAATTCTGTGCTTATTCATTTGATTTTTGGGAAAAAATCATGAGGTAGAAATTATGTCAACCCTTAATCTGATACTCACAAAACCTATGTAATTTGTTAAATATCATAAAACTGTTAAGTGATAGAGTTGGCCAATTTCCTGCTTCCTAATTCTACTTGGTTTTCCTACTACATCTTTGGGTCTCTCATACGGGTTACAAAATGTTACAGGGCCTGGCAGAGTAGCCTAGTGGCTAAAGTCCTTGCCTTGCATGCCCTGGGATCCCATATGGGTGCTGGTTCGTGTCCTGGCTGCTCCACTTCCCATCCAGCTCCACTTCCCATGCAGCAGTGGAACATGACCCAAAACTTCAGCACCCTGCAGCCACGTGGAAGACCCTTGGATCATCTCAACTCTGGCCATCGAGGCCGTCTAGGGACTGAACCAGAGTACAGAAGATCTTTCTCTGTCTCTCCTTCTCACTGTAGATATGAACTCCCAATAAAAAACCAAATCTTTAAAAAATTGCTAGAAAGTTTTCAAGGAATATGTTATTTAATTGGAGTTTTATGTTGCCATATGATAGAATTTTATTCTTTGGTAGAAATGTCACGCCATTTATTGGAATTTACCAGAAATTATTTATTCTGATGATGTAACGCCAGATCACTTAAGAAGTGAGCTAAAAAAAAAAAGCTCAATTATCTGTGTTCAATAAACAATAAAATACAGTCTCAAAATGATTGCCAGCAATAACATCTTATAAAATAAAATATCTATAGTTAAGCAAAAAGTTACATCTTACCTGGCTTATCCTGACAGTAGGATGATGTAGGCACTCCTGATTTCTTTGCAGTGGACCCTGTCCTAGAACAGGTGTAAAGCACCAATCGTTTTTCCCACTCTTTTGTGAATTGCAGTCCAAGATCATTTATCTGCGAAGAAATAGAGCCATGATTTGAACTCAGTCCTTTGACTTCAAAGCCATCAGTCTGCTTAGGATGTTTTCACCCTTCTCCTGAACTCCATTATGTGTAAGTCCTTCAAACATTTGCTCTTAACACTCTCTTTAGGTGAAATGAAAATAAACTCTCCCTTATTCCCAAGTTCAGTGCTAAATACCTATTTGTGCTTCCTGACTCAGTTCAAATATTACTTCGTTTGTTCAGTGCTGTATTTTTAACCATTAACTATATACAGAGAATTAAGCCAAGGTTTACACGCTTGTGTTGGACATATTCTGGCCACAAAAAGACATGGTTGTGTGGGGAAGACAGACAATGACATGACAGATTGTTACGTGGTGAAGGAGAGGGAATGGAAAGTCTGACGCTTTCAGAATCATTGCTGATGAGCCTCATACCATCGATGACAATGTTCTGTGCCATCCAAGGCGGAAAGCACAAACCTTGACAGCAATACTCACACCGAATCAGATTCTCCGATGCACACAGCTTCATATAGCACAGTCTCTAATTCCCAGTGTGTTGGGAACCCA